>NC_138204.1:201062801-201755971 GCF_964194415.1 Vipera berus
ATGTATTTAAAGTAAAAGAACAAAAATAAGAAGTCTCTTACAATATGGCCTGATGGGGAATATGGGTTTTTAAATTGGCGTTTTTTAGTACTTTATTATTGTTTTTTAACTGGGCACTGGTTTAATTTCTTTTTAACTTTTGTATCGTTATTTATATATGCCCTGTGAACCGCCCTGAGTCCCTAGGGAGAAGGGCGGTATAGAAATCAAATAAAACTAAACTAAACTAAACTAAAACTAATATATACAGGATTCGCCAAATATCAGGCCTCAAGGATTTATCACAGTACGTTTCATTAATACTTTTTTCCAGGGAAAATAATGGAATATACTGAGGAATGTTCAAAGGTCTTTTTGAGCATTTAAGAAAAGACTGGACAGCCACTTGTCTGAAACAGTGTAAGGTTTTCTGCTTGAGCAGGGGGTTGGACTAGAAAACCTCCAAGGTGCCTTCCAGCTCTATTCTGATTGAGTCATGTGCCCAAATTTTGTTGTTAGTTGCGAAGTCATGTCCGACCCATCGCGACCCTATGGACAATGTTCCTCCAGGCCTTCCTGTCCTCTACCATCTTCTGGAGTCCATTTAAGCTCACGCCTACTGCTTCAGTGACTCCATCCAGCCACCTCATTCTCTGTCGTCCCCTTCTTCTATTGCCCTCAATCTTTCCCAGCATTGGGCTCTTCTCCAGTGAGTCCTTCCTTCTCATTAGGTGGCCAAAGTATTTACGTTTTAGCTTCAGGATCTGGCCTTCTAAAGAGCAGTCAGGGTTGATCTCCTCTAGGACTGACCGGTTTGATCGCCTTGCAGTCCAAGGGACTCGCAGGAGTCTTCTCCAGCACCATAGTTCAAAGGCTTCAATTCTTTGGCGCTCAGCCTTTCTTATGGTCCAACTTTCACTGCCATACATTGCAACTGGGAAGACCATAGCCTTGACTGGAGGAATGGAAAAAAATGGCAACTAATCTGAACATTTAATGTTCGGTTTAATAACAGTCTATCGGGGCTGACTTTTGTCAAACCCAGTTTATCAGCTTCCTAGCTAATACAGATGGTCCTCACTAATGACCATAATGACTGGAATTCTGTCCCAAAATGACAGTGAAAAATCACAGTTGACTGCACAATTCTGGTTGCAGTCATTAAGCGAATCATGGGAAGTCAAGCCCAAAGTTGCACGACCATGATTTTCTATTTCCTGCCTGTTCCCCACCGTCTTTGCTTGTCGGAAGCCAGCAATCACAAGATTGCGAGCTGCTGATATTGTAACTGCATGCTAGTTGCCAGGTGATCATGTGACTGTGGGGAATGCTGTGATGGCCAAAACTTTGAGGACTTAACCGTAAGTCTCCTTATTCAGCACTGTCATAACTTCAAACAGCCGCTAGATGAGTAATTGTGTTTACTGAACAAACAACAGTTCACTAAATTCAGGAAGTATACAAATATCCAGACAGTAGTTTATAATACATGAGAACAAGGCACTTCTAAGAGTCAAGGACAAATATTTTACTACTGTCTTAGAGATATTGACAGCTTGATTGCTAAACAGCATGGCCTTACAAACAGTCTGCAAACAAGTGAAAGAGCTGATGATGGGTGCAATTAATACCATATGCCACTGTCCATAAAGTGGACAGTGAAGTATTACATATAAGTCAGAATTGATTTTTGAATCTGAACATTAGCAAGTACAGCATTCCTATAGGAGATTCCTGATAGGTAGCATACTGATCTTTCCCAATATGAAAAGCACCATGTGGGTCATACAAAATATTATAAAAAAATATCTGGGATTGTACCAGAGCTGAGTATAAAAAAGTTAAAGGAGTCCCTGTGGATTTTACGCCGCCGGTCTTTGCCAACTATAGGGGCTGTGGTCATCTCTGTTTGAAGGCCATTGTGCCAGAACTGTTTGAAAACATTTCTGCGGTCATATGGCTAGCATGATGTCATAGGCTATTACCTTCCCACCAAGGTGTTACCTATTTATCTAGCATGATGTCACAGAGTGCTATTACTTTCCCATCAAAGTAGTACCTATTTATCTACTTGCATTTGCATGCTTTCAAACTGCCAGGTTGACAGGAGCTGGGGTGAGGATGGGTGCTTGGCATTTGGGTCTCCAACCTGGGCTGCTGGCTTTCCAGCCAACAAGCCCAGCATCTTAACCGCTGAGCCACTGCACTGTCCCTACAGCTGAGAGTGGTCCCCTATTAAATACTTCGTTTGAAGAGCTTCCTTATTTATATAAAGAGCAGCACACCTCTTTATATAAATACAACTGGGCACCATGTAACAAGTGGTCCCAAACTTTGGCCTTATAAAGCTTAATTACTGCTGGAACATAATTATGAGCATAGTAAGGAATTTACTATGTAATGTTTATTAAATTCACACATTTCGTTAACTTGCCAGCAAAAGCGGATAACGGTAGTCCACACTTACAAACAAACATTTAAAGTTAGGATGGACTTGGAAAGGGTGCTTTATGGTCCAAAATATCATCCTGCCTGTAGTCATCTGGCCTCCTTTGGGATGCTTGCAACCTGCTCACATTTATGACTGGTTGTAAAGTAAAGATCTATGCATTGACAATGCAGTTAAATGGCACTGAAAACCTGATCAGTGTTCTCTCCAAAATAATTCTTTTATTAAAAATATACATCACTTAAGATTTTTCCATCAATGTTTTAATAATAATGCTCATATGCACAATATTCTACAAAACAGATGCTGTTAAAAAAAAATCTCCTATGGTGAAGCTACATTCCATGAAAAAAAAACCCTCAGGGATCCCTTGCCTGCACAAGGATTACTAATGTGTAAAAGTAAAAAGTTGAGGTTGTAATGTTGTTATCTTATACTGTGCTAAAAAGAGTCAGAAGTCAACGCCTTTTTCTTTCTTCCCTTGTACCTCATATTTTCTTTCCCCCTTTCTTTTTTCTTCCCTTGATTTCCTAGTTTTATTTTATACCATTGATAAAACAATAAAAGCTTTATTGGGGGAAAAAACCATCTCAGATGGTGTCACCCTTCCTGCATTGTGCACTTCAGATTGTACGAAAAACAAGACCTAAGGGATGGCTAGCATAATCAAGGAAAATATTATTTTAGAACTAATTTTTTAGCTGCTTAGTTTTCTGTATTCTTGAAAGAAAAGCAACTTTGCCACTTCTTAATATGCACAGGACCACCTACAGTTTGAAAAGATATAATCCTAGGAAACCGATTCTACAAACTTGAACTATCTGCTTGACCCGTACAGATTAACTCACTGTCACCCTATAATAAGCTTTCTGTATCTGAAAACAATTTTCCAATTTATGTGCCTACATATTAACAAAAAATGATAACTTTTCTTGTCTTTAATAAAAGAACTCTTATTTCCATTTTGATTTTTTTTTTGGCTCTATTACTGTATCCTGCAGCATTTTTTCTCCTAATGTTGGTCAAAACTGTGGAAACAAGAAAAGGTTTTCTTTGAATTGGCATTAATAAAACCATATCTTAATCCTGAGAGGTTACAGTCAATTTAGGACCTAACAGAAGTCTGGAATCTGCAGATATTCTATCTTTTCAACAGGGAATAACTAATGTTACTATTAAAACTTATTTAGAATTGTATCTCCTAATTCTGGTGCAAGTTGATTTAACCATTTATTCTCTACGCTGAACCTCTCATTCCTAACCCCACCAAAATGCCACAGATGAAAATTTTCAAATACTTTTTAATTCCAGCATATCTCAGTAAATAGGGCTAACTTTGGTTCGAGTCAAACACTGAGAAATCTGATACGTACAATAAATTAGTGTCATCCGCAAATTTTATTGTGGCAAGCATACTATCAGTATATTGGCGAGAGCAAGAAGCTAGAAACCTCCCCTACTCAGCCAGTAGAGGAGGCCTGCTAAGGATCTCATTGGTCAAGAAACTCTGATAACATCCATTCTCTTCTGTAGTGCTGGCTTTCTGGAACATTCTGCCCCTCAAGATGAGGTTAGCCCCCACCCTCCTAATCCTTCCTCAAGGGTCTGAAGACCTGGCTCTGTCGGTTGGCCTGGGGTCCTAATAGGGTGGCACATCAATAGAAGTGGCTATTGAACTAATTAGTTGACTTCACCTCTCACCCAAAATCACAAAGCTTATTTTGGCCCTGTTATGCAGGGGAATTCACTGGAGAAAGCAATTATGTTGGGAAGCGTTAGCGGTAACAGGCCGACAAAGAACACGGTAGCTGGATACCATCAAAGTTGACACCAGACAGAGCGTAGAAAAATTCAAAGAAGCAGTGCAAGATCAGAAGATGTGGGGAGACCCAGCCCACAGAATTATCAAGAGTCAGACTCAACTAAATGGATAACATCATCATCACACACACATACTCTTGCGCTTCCTGGTCCCCCTCCATCTTCTTTTTTAATTTCATATTATTGTCCTTCCATGGTTTATTTGTATTGTTTTATTCCTTTCATATTGTTAGGTTTACATTTTTTTATTGTAGCCGCACCGTGAGATTGGGGGCAAATACATTTAATAAATAAATAGAAAAGTTTGGCTTCTTTTAGAAGGATGGCTATGTGTGCAACATTTCACTTGGTGGGACAGAAATAGTACACATGGATCGACATAGAATCAAATACAATTGCTTTCATGTGGCTCAGATGCCTACATGTCTTCAGTACATGAGTTAAATTCTGAGTGTTATTCTACATATCAGCTGGGGCATTCCAATGTTCAAATGTCCTCACTCCAAAATCTCCAGCCAACTGGCATTCCAGATGGAGACACAGTGTTTCAGGAAACAAAACATTGCATTGAATAGACAGTCTGATCCCTCAAGGCAATAAAGTCTTATTATACATCTTTTACTGCATTGAGGGATCAGACTGTCTACTCAGCAGGTGACCCTCATTAGGTGACCTTGGCTAATCTCAGAATCCAAGAAGGGCTGACCCTGGTTATTACAGGATGGCAGACTTCCTGGGAACTTCAGAATGTTAGGATATACTGGGAAATAAAAAAATAAAAATCCAGAAGGCAGAATGGCAAATATTTCCATAATGTTGCCAAGAAAAATTGCAAATATGCAGTTACCATGAGTTGGCTTGGCCAGGTGGCATCTTTTATATTCTTAAATCCTTTCAGTACAAAACCTTTGCTTTGCATGGGGATGAAGCACGCCAGTTTGAAAGAAATTTGTGCAGGGTGCATTTTAAAGCGGTTCCTTTAAAATGTACTCTGTGACTATAATTTTATTGTTTGGGGGAGGGAAAGGGATGATATGTAGAGTCATAGTAGTCCCTGTAAGGAAATAGCCATCTATGGACAAACAGATTGAAGGGTTAGGTGCAAAGAGAATTGAGTATTCATAAAGAAGCATGATGCCCCGCTGAGAGGGGTGAATCTGATTTTTTTTCAGTGGAAACATAAGGCACTGCTGTGAGTCTTATTACCTGTGGGAGCCAAAAGCTCCAGAAAACTAAAACAGAGTCATTCAGTCCTTTTGACACAACCCTAGGGAGATTGCTTTTCTGCCCCATGAAAATAAAAACCTTGGCAGAATTAAGTCTATTCCTCCAAATTTCATTCAACCGCCTCTGATGGTTAAAGCAAACTGGAATCCCCAAAACTAATTTCATTAAACCAGAGGATCTTCCTCTCCTTCCATCCCAGGAAAATTAACTTTTTCTGGAAGTCACATCTTCTTATCTAACTCTATGTGGCAGTTTTAAATTAACGTGACACACACTAGACAGCATCGTATTGATTTAGGTATTAATAAACAGCCAACTGTATCCTGCCATGGACTGGAAATAAAACTAGCATTTTGCTAAGATATTCAGACCTTCAAAAAGGCCTCTGATCAAATAGGTTCCTTCATTCATGACAGCTTAAGCTATTTAAAAAAATACATTCCTTTTCACCTGCCTTGGTGTCAAGCACAGTAAATTGCCTTTGACATATATCTGGGGAGGAATTCTCCTTTTTGTCTGCAAAATAAACGTGATAGTGGTTTTTATTGCAAAGGTTGGGGAAGAGAGAGATAGTAAATATAAGGTTTGGGATATCTTAGACATAAAACACTGGAAGTCCAGAATAATATAATCTCACATCCTAAGGTTGTAAGCATCTTCTTTCTGTGGGAACATACATCAAATGCTTGATTGTTACTATAGAGAAAGTAATTAGAGGGACAACAGCAGAAGATCTGAACTTTAAAGGGCAAATATGAATGCCACAAAATGACTATTACGACTCTGTTCTCCGTTCTGTTTTTTAAAAAAATCATTTAGAGCATCTTGTTTGGGCTTACACATGTGGTTTTCTGTGCAATTACGCACCAATCTAGACTAGGTAGCAGTTCTGTTACTTACACATAATATTTAAGCCAGGTAGAAATGAGGACACTGATTAATTAATTTTGTTTTCCAGTTACCTATATGCACTATGTAAAAAGGTGGCCAGGTGTTCTTTCTGTCCTAAATGGGACAGAAAGTGGCTGAAAGGGGCAAGAGGGAGAAAGGATATTAAAGAGTCCCTAATGGCATTGTTTTTAAGAACCTAGCTGGAGCTGGCCAACGGGCAATAAAGTGCAACATGCATGTCTAAGCTGGTGCATTCAAAAAATTATCTTCCATTGTTCCTTGCTTCCAGTTGATATTTAACAGCAGCGCTCCAGCCATTGCCAAGTTAAAAAGCTACACAAATTGATGAGATCTTTGCAAATATATTGCAAACAACAGAAGGAGAAGCAGTAAAGGTTCTGACCAAGCTATGCCAGCAAATCTGACAAAAGATGTAATGGCCTACAGATTGAAAGAGATCGGCCTACATGTCAGTATCGAAGAAAGAAGAGTTAACAGCATGAGAACTATTGTACAATATCCTTAACCTCACATATTAGCAAAACAATGCTTAGGATCGTCCAGTGCAGATTAGAAACCTACATGGAAGGAAATACTAGATGTTCTTGTGGATTTTGAAAAAGGTCAAGGAGCAGAGACATTGATAAACTGATTACATGCTATGAAGTCAGTGTTGATTCTTAGTGACCACACACACTGATAGATTTTCTCCATGGCAATCTATCTCCAACCTGGTCCTTCAGATATTTTAACAGTAACCTAAATGCCATTATACTGCTAAGCTTGTAAGCCGCCCTGAGTCTTCGGAGAAGGGCGGGATATAAATGGAATTAAAATAAAATAAAAAATAAAAAGAGTCCATCCATCTTCCTGCTTGTCCATCTCTTTCTTTCCACATTCTCAGCATTAAAACTTTCTCCAGAGAACTAGATTTTCAAACACTGTATGTAAAGTAGGACAATTTGAGCCTGGTTATTTGTGTCCCAAGGTTGACCTCTGTGTTAATTTGTTTTGTACATCTTAGGTAATCGAGCTGGAGGGAGATGCCACCGGTAGAACATTTTATATAAATTTTCTTTATAAGCTGAGGCCAGCGTTATCTTTTTATTTCTATCCCAGAGAGTTTGCCATATATCAAGATCGATACCGTGTCCCAAATTTTTAGCCCATATTAGCATTGGTTCTTTAACTTGTTCCTCAATCATTTTATACCCCAGTAGCAGACTATACAATTTCCTTATTTGTTTCTCATCTGGCCCCAATAAGATTTTATCCAATGCACTTTCTTGAATATTTATCGCCCACTCTTTCTTATCTTTCCCATATTGTGTTTGTATCTGTAAGCCCACCATTCCAATTTTATTCGTTGTTGTTCTAGTTCCTGTCTGGATTTCAATTCTCCCACATCATTCATAATATCTTTGTACAAGATGCTATTTCCCAAATTTAACAAGTTTGGATAAACTATCGCCTCGAGGGTAGACAGCCAGACTGGTACTTTAATGTAATTTTGTTTTCTAATTTTATTCCAAATTCTGAATAGCGCTTGTCTAATCCGATGTTTTTGAAAACATTGATATAGCCCTTGTTTTTCATTCCATAGGAATGTGTGCCAGCTTAATTGCAAATCATGTCCTTCTAAAATTAATAATCTTTTATTCTTTAAAATTATCCATTCTCTAATCCAGGTTAGGGCCGCTGCATGGTAGTATGTTTCCCAGTCCTGTAGTCCTAAACCCCCATTTTCTTTGGCATCCTGCAAATGTTTTGTTTTAATCCTCGGTTTTTCCCCTTGCCATATAAAATTTAGTGTCAGTTTGTTCAGGTTCCCAAAATTTTTTTGATCTAGTAGTATAGGAATATTTTGGAACAGGAATGGGATTTTAGGTAGTACATTCATTTTTATGACAGCAATTCTCCCTAACAGTGAAAGACTCAAGTTTCCCCATCTTTCCAAGTCTTCTTTTATTTGTTTCACTATTTTATCGTAATTGTCTTCTTTGATTGAAGTACATCTGCCAACCTAGCAGTTTGAAAGCACGTAAAAATGCAAGTAGAAAAATAGGGACCACTACAGTGGGAAGGTAACAGCGTTCCGTGCACCTTTGGCATCTAGTCATGCCGGCCACCTGACCACGGAGACGTCCTCGGACAAGCGCTGGCTCTTCGGCTTTGAAACGGAGATGAGCACCGACCCCTAGAGTCGGAAACGACTAGCACGCATGTACGGGGGAACCTTTACCTTTACCTTTAACGTCTGGCCGTAATAGTAATTCCTAGATATTTTATCTTCTTAATTATTTGTATATCCATAATCCTAGCCAAATTTTCTTTGTTTATTTGTCATATTTTTAACAATCATTTTAGTTTTACCCTTATTTATTTTCAGCCCAGCAGCTTCACCATATTTATCTAGTTCTTCCAACAGTTTCAGTCCTGATTGTTGTGGATCTTCCATAATAAAGACCAAATCATCCGCGAATGCTTGAAGTTTAAAAAATACTTTTTAAATTTCTAATCCTTTCATATGTGGTTCATTTCTAATTATCCTCATTAGGACCTCTAGCATCAGTATAAATAATAATGGGGATAGAGGGCATCCTTGTCATGTTCCTTTTTGTATTTGAAATTTCTTGGTTAATTCCCCATTTATTATTATTTTGGCTTCCTGATTAGAATATATTGCCCTAATTATGTTTATAAATTTTTCACCCGTGTCCATATACCTAAGTTGTTAATATATAAATGACCACTTAACAGTATCAAAGGCCTTCTGAGCATCTAAAAATAGTAACGCCATTTGTTGTCCACTATGTATTTCATAGTATTCTAGCGTGTCCAATATTATCCTAATGTTGTGTTTAGTTTGTCTTTTGGGTAAAAATCCATTCTGATCCACGTGTATGAAATCTTTTAAAAATCTTTTTAATCGCTCAGCTATAATTGTTGTAAATATCTTGTAATCAGAGTTAAGTAAGGATATAGGTCTATAATTTTGGATTGATGTATGGTCCATGTTATCTTTTGGGATCAGAACAATATTCGCCTCTGACTATGACTTTGGAATTTTTGCTTCATCCAGGAACGCGTTGAACACATTCAATAAAGGTTGTCCTAAGATGTTTTGTTGTTCCTTGTAGATTTCTGTCAGGAGACCATCAGGGCCCGGTGCTTTATTATTTTTTTGTTTATTATTGGCCGTAATCACCTCTGTCATCCTAATTTCTTCATTCAACATATTTTTGATTTCATCTGTAACTTTTGGAAGTATTGCTTTTTTGAAATATTCCTCTGCTTTCTCTTCATTTTCCTGGTTATCTTCCTTGTATAATTTCTCATAGAATTCCTGGGCTATAATTTTTTTCTCCTCTTCTTGATAGTGTATTCTCCCTTTGTCGTCTCTTAATTTCCTAATCCAACTTTTCTCCTTTTGTTTTTTCAATTTGTGTGCAAGCGATAGACCAGGTTTGTTTGCATTTTCGAAGAAGTTCTGTTTTATATGTCTTATCTGTTGTGCAAATTTTTCTTTTTCTAAAATGTTAAGTTTGTGTTTAATTAATTCCATTTGTCGTTTTACATTCTTTTTCTGTGGTTCTTGTTGGAGTATTGTTTCTAATCTTTTGTATTCCCCTTCTAACATTTTCTGTTGTTGTTTTTTCTCCTTATTCTTTTTCACCATATATGCTATAGCTACTCCTCTCATAATTGCCTTAGCAGTATCCCAATGATTTTGGACAGAGGTGTCTTCAGTTTTATTTTCTTTAAAAAAAGAAGTCAAATTCCCTCTCCATCTTTAGTTGACGTCATCTTCTTTTAATATTGATCTTTGTATAGTCCATCTAGATGTTTTTTTGGACCCTTTCCAGCTAAATTTCACAGGATTGTGGTCTGCCCAGGTGCTTGTCTCTATACACACATCTTCAACTTCAGAGTTAATTTCCCTTGACATCCACACCATGTCGATCCTAGACCACGAGCTATGTCAATTAGAGTAGTATGTATACTGCCTTGCCTCACGATTCCTTTCTCTCCATATATCCTCAATGTTTAGTTCTTTGGCCAATTTGAAAAAGGATCTTGGTAGTGTTCTTCTTTTCCTTTTCCTAGTCTTATGACCCTTGTAATCCAAATTATTATCGATAATAGCATTGAAGTCTCCTAGCACGCAGATCTCATCGTAATCTATATCACGTATCTTATTATGTAATGTTTTGAAAAATTGTTCTTGATTTCCATTCGGGGCATATATTTCTACTATCACTACTTTCCTATGGTTTATTTCTACCTCTACTATCAATATTCTACCTTCTCTATCTTTATAAACTTGTTTAGCTAACAGTTTCTCATTCACATATAATACCACCCCCCTCTTTTTTGTTGATATAATGATACAAATATATTTCCTAGTTTTGCTGATCAAAACAGATGTTTTTGTTGTTATTTTATATGAACTTCCTGAACTGCTATTATATCTAGTTTTTCACGAATAAGTTTATTAAAAATTTTCCATCTTTTCATTGGTGAATTTAAACCATTGATATTCAGTGACAGAATCCTGCATTCTTCTCCCTTTATTTTACTTATATCTCGGTCTTGTGCTTCTCGTTGTGCGGATCTCTTTTGTTTCTTTGTCTTTGCCTTCATATTTCTCTGTAGTCTCTCCAGATTTGTTTACTCTATCCTCTGTTCCTAGTACCTTCCCTTCTATAGCCATCTGTCTTGCATCCCTTTCTCTTATTTCCCCTCCATCTTGGTCTTCTACTTCATCTTCATTATTAAAATGGAGCTTATAAAAATCTTCTGCCTTGTCTATCAAATCTAATCTATACTTTCTATCTTGCCACGTGACTAGGATGCCTTCTGGAGTTAGCCATCTAAAGTTCACATTGTACCTAATCAGTTTCGATGTCAAAAATTGGTAGCCTCGTCTCAAGTCTCTGATTCTTTTAGGTATTTGTTTGAGAATTGTTATTTGTTGTCCTCCATAATCTAGCGGCTCCTCTCTTGATCTATGTAGTAGTTCATCCCAGGTCGATTTTTTAACCAATCTCACATGTACTTCTTTCGGAAGATTATGTCTCCTCGCATAAATAGTTTGGACCCTATATGTCTCATCTATTTCCGCCAACATTTCATCTTTTCCTATGCCTAGTGCTTTCGCCATTAAGTCCGCCATCATGTCCGGCAAGTCTTCACCTTTTTTTTCCTTACCATTTGTTAAGAGAATTTTGCCCCATTTTACGATCTTTCGTTCCACAGTTGTTCATATAATATGTTTAAATGTGTATTATGTATGTGTACACTTTGAGAGAAAGCACTAAATTTTATTTTTAATGTGTGCCATTGTGCCCACAGTAAAAAATGACAATAAAGGTTATCTATCTATCTATCTATCTATCTATCTATCTATCTATCTATCTATCTATCTATCTATCTATCGAATCTGGCTTCCCCATTGACTTTGCTTGTGAGAAGGTCACAAAATGGGATCACATGACTCCAGGACTCTGCAGCCGTCATAAATATGAGTCAGTTGCCAAGCATTCAAATTGCCGTTGACTATGAGGATACTGCATCGGTTGTAAATATGAGAAATGGTCATAAGTCACTTTTCCAGTGCCGTTGTATCTTTGATTGGTCACTAAATGAACTATTGTAAGTCGAGAACTACCTGTAGTTGCACTTTTAACATTTAACTATTTTTTATATTTAATTTTATTCCATTTTTTTCACTGTGCTCTTTAACTTTTTAAATTAGTTTGCTTGTCCTTTGCGCTTTCAGCTGTCAGAATAGTATCAAAAGCATAACACAGATTATTGATCTTTGTTCTTCAAATTTTAAAGCTATGCTTTCTCTGTTTCCAGTGCTACCTCCCTTAATATAGGCAATCCTTGCTTAACAACCACAACTGAGAACAGCAACACCATCCCTAAACAACATGGTTGTTATGCAACATATCACATGAATGCGACTTCCGACTCCACCGCCGCATTCATCATAGACTCTGCTTGTCAGAAACCAGCTGTGAAGTGTACAAATAGCGATCACAATGACTGTGGAATGCTGCAATGGTCATAAAAGCCACTGATTCATTTGTTGAGGAATTAGTTCTGGGTCTTCACTTCCACACAAATATTGCACTTGAGAAGCTGGATTGGGCAACCATGTACAGGTAGTCATAGACCATTCAAAGTTAAAATGGCACAATAAAAAGTGACATGTTCATTTTTCACAGTTATGACCTTACCAGTTTCCCCATGATCATGTGATCTGAATTCAGATGCTTGGGAACTGGTTCATATTTATGACCTTTGCTTTGTCCCAAGATCATGTAATCCATTTTTTGCAACCTTCTAAAAAGCAAAGTCAATGGGGAAGCTAGATTCATCTAACTGTCAGGTTGCTAATTTATCAACTGTAATGATTCACTTAACAGCTGAGGCAAGAAAGATTGTAAAATGGGCCAAAATTCACTTAACAAATGTCTCACTTAACAACCAAAAGTTTGGGCTCAAGTGTGGTCATAGGTTGAGGATTATCCATGTCCCCTGGAACAATATTTTATCATGTTTTTATGTGGTCGAGTCTGAGCCACCCCACTGTATTAAATGCCCTTCCACAATTTCATAATTTGAACCTCGAAAAGCAATCTCAATTTAGATACATACCTCTTTATTTATCCAAGGTGATCATTCCTTTTAGAAACATGCTCAGTGTCAGGCTTACCTCCAAGTGACGGCCATTTCTACCACTTTTCTTGCTAGGAAGTACAAGCATTTAATTTCCTTCTTCACCTCCAGAAATTGTGCCAGAGTTCAAGAGTGACCCTGTAGTTTTCACTTGCTTGTTATCTGTCTTTTTAACAACTAAAAGAACAGATCTTGGAATCACCCAGTGGTATTGACACATGCCTAAGCAACTATATGTAGCAATCAAATAACCACTTATAACTTTCTTTCTTTTTTTATAAACTAAAGAGATTGAGGTCAGAAAATGTCACATCATGCACCATGCATTCCAGCCCTTCATCCATCTGTTTATCCATTGCAAAGTATTACAGAACTCGGCTATCAAAGAGATTCTTGCTTTAAACCATGAATGCATTTAGAAAATTTGGAAAAATAGGCTTGGTAATGCCACCATTTATGAGAAGAAAAAGCATGGTTTTTAAAAGGGAGAAGAAGCCTGTCCACAAAAGTTCCAGCCAATCAGGAATCCCTGTGGAGATAAGAGGTAGTCCTTGACTTACCACCACTTTATTAAGCTTAAAATTTCCATTGCTAACTAAGCAAGACAGTTATTAATTGAGCTTTGCCCCATTTTGCAACCTTTCTTGCCACAGTTGTTAAGTAAATCACTGCGGTTGTTAAATTAGTAACACGGTTGTTAAGTGAACCTGGTTCCCTCACACATTTGCTTATCAGAAGGTCACAAAAGGTGACCACGTGACTACGGGACATTGCAATCGTCATAAATATGAGCCAGTTGCCAAGCCTCTGAATTTTGATTAGGTGACCATGGGGATGCTGCAAGTGTGAAAAACGGTCACAGGTCACTTTTTTTCAGTGCCGTTATAACTTCAAACAGTCATTAAATGAACGGTTGTAAGCCGAGGACTACCTGTAGATTTCCCTATATCACGGGTGGGCAACCTTGGCTCTTTTATGACTCGTGGACTTCAACTCCCAGAATTCCTGAGCCAGCATGGCTCAGCTTGGAAACCTCTCCCTTTTCCCTCAGCATGGCTGGCTCAGGAATTCTGGGAGTTGAAGTCCACGAATCATAAAAAAGCCAAGGTTGCCTACTTCTGCCCTATATTAACCCTGATGATACATGTTGGTAGCAAAGGTTGCACATATAGGGGCTTCCGTGGGTTACAGTATATCTAACAGATAAACAGGAAATGCACATTTTTCAACGTTACTCTTAATTCCAAATGTTATGTGGACAACAGCAAATGACCGGGAATCCAAGAGGGCCTTTTTCTACCAATTTTTTTCAGGAAGTATAAAAAATTAAAATGAATGTCTATACCTTAATTAAGTTCCTCTTTTTAAATTCAGCTTTGTTTGCTCCATAGATTGGATTCTCTGCCATGCCCTGATTGATTTTGATTTGTATTTCTGTCCAATTTTTGTTTCATGGATTGGATTCTCTGCAATGCTCAGATTTGTTTTGATTTGTATTTCTGTTCTATTTCTGATGCTTTAAACCTTCACGAAATGTACTTTATTAGAACCTATTTCACTTTTTATTTCATTTTCACCATTGGCCCTTTGAACCTTCTAGCTATAACAACCACTGTACAGAAAGTAGCCATTTGATAAGCAACAATTATATAAAAGATGCTGGAACATCTTCATTGCCTTCTATCGTTAAATAAATGTGTTGGGTAACCCCTCTCCCCTAAATTTTAGTTTTCTATCTGTGAAATGGGACTATTACTGGGCTTTCTCATTGGACTATGATAACAAGCAACATTAAAAAATCATGTTTAATTTGATCCGTCCATCTGTGCATCTCTTGAATATAAGATTGTTTTCTAAAATGGAAATTCAACCAACATTTGAAGTTCTACCCAATGGCATATTAATATTCTACATACATCTGTTAAACCATTTATTGGCAGTGGAAAGTTTTCCTTATCTGGGTTTCTCTTAATGTAGTCACCCACAACTTTCACAGTACATCCAGAAGATATTAGTTTGCAGAAGGTTATGTGATGGGACCAAATGAACAACCTCCTTTTTTTTGCAAGTATATTTTATAACCTCATTTACAAGCCTAAAAGTGACAATTATATACCTAGCACTTCCTCACACTAACAGCTGTGTTTCTCAAAATATCATAATTTAATTACTTTTTCTATTTTAAACATTCTCCAGGTTTTTAATCCTCGCAAATGTCATTTTTTTTCTTCCAGGCAGGTAGAAAAATGACAAATTGGAATAATTGGCGGACAATTTGATAGAATAAGTAGATTTCTTTTTCTTTTTGCTGGACCCAGATTGTTGGGGGCAATTAAGCTGACTTTGTAATAATGCCGCTTGGGGTGTGTGTGAAAGCCCTAATAAGCAGGCATATACATAGAATGAAGGCTACTGCTAAGCTTGTAAGCCGCCCTGAGTCTTCGGAGAAGGGCGGGATATAAATGGAATTAAAATAAATAAATAAATAAATCATACAACTAATAGCCAATTATCTGGGGGGGTGGAAAGAAGTGAAGAATTAGTGAGAGAAAAGGTGGTCTGAAGAGCTTAAAGTTACAACTTCAGGGCAAAGAAAAAAGCTCAGATGACAAATCAGTTGTCTTAAATGCTTGCTTCACACTATTGCAAACCCACAGCTAAGACATGGTGAGAAAAAATAATTAGGTTCTAACCATTATTATTATTATTATTATTATTATTATTATTATTATTATTATTATTATTATTATTATTATTAAAATAATTAGGTTCTAACCCTTATTATTATTAAAATAATTAGGTTCTAACCTGTTGTTGTTATTATTATTGTTGTTTTTACTATTGTTATTATTTTGATAAGCCTTCATTCTTACTGTGGACAACTGTTACCACAAGAACTATTTTAGATTATTTTATTTAAAGAAATCAGAAAGCCTACTACATGTATAGGCAGTCCTCAGCTTACAACAACAGATGGGACCAGACTAAGTCATTGTAGTCATAAAACAAGGCCAGACCCAACTTTTCGATCACTTTATATGGCAGTTGTTAAGTAAATCTCATGATTGTAAGTTTAAATCCATTCTCCCAAATGGGCTTTTTTGTGTGTGTGGCAATCAACGACTAATTGTAAGCTGAGGGCTACTTGTATACGTTTCCATTGGGATATTTTATCATAATGGTTCTTGGATGCAAAGTCGTGGTGATGGAGCCAAAAAATTTTTAAAAAAAAATCTGCAAAATTTGAGGACATTCAAAACCAAGAACCTATTCAGTCCTGGTTCTGATGAAGAGACCTTTCAAAGATTTTGCCTGACAAAGATTATTCTCATGGATTCATTTCACTGCCTTCAGAATTAGTATTGCTTGTAAATAAATAAGAAACAAAATAAACTGTTAATTAACTGTTTTCATAAGAGAAGCAAATGCAAGTAGAGAAAATTAGTTCTAAACCTTCTACATCAACATAATCCTAATGCCTGAATTTTCAAGAGGAATATGAAAAAAAGTTCTAGATAAGTTTGTGAACGAATAAAAAGGTTCCCCCGCACATGTGTGCTAGTCGTTTCCGACTCTAGGGGCCGGTGCTCATCTCCGTTTCAAAGCCGAAGAGCCAGCGCTTGTCCGAGGACGTCCCCGTGGTCATGTGGCCGGCATGACTAGACGCCAAAGGCGCACGGAATGCTGTTACCTTCCCACCGTAGTGGTCCCTATTTTTCTACTTGCATTTTTACGTGCTTTCGAACTGCTAGGTTGGCAGAAGCTGGGACGAGTAACAGGCGTTCACTCTGTTACACGGCACTTGGGATTTGACCCGCCAAACTGCCGACCTTCTGATCGACAAGCTCAGCGTCCTAACCCAGGAGGACTCAAAGGGAAAAGAAAGGTTCTAATTTTGACACAAAGAGAAGCCATTTTAATCCAAAACTGCAATCCAAGAAGTAGCCAACTGTCAGGATTTCGGGAGCTATGATCTAACCATATAGAGAGCAGGCCCCATACTTCCAACAACTAAGGCACAGATCAATGCAACAGCTTCTGAGACTTCCAAATCCAATGCCTGTTAAAATTCTCTGTTACTTTTAATTGAGCGTCTGTTGTCAGTCGATTCCAAGTCCAATACTAGAACCTTTGACACTCCAGTCAATAGTGAAGGCCAGAGTAGGACAACAGCACTGGACCATGTGGTTCCTGTAGATACACATTAATTTCACTTCCTTTGGTGCCCATCAAGGCCTTTCCATATCACATCATATCACCTTCATCTTCTCATCACCATCTAATTTTTAGACATGTTTCAACCAGCATCTCCCATCATCATTTGCAGCTTAAGCTAACCAGGACTTGTTGAAAAGAAGGACCACTTGTCCAAATTCTCTCTTTTTCCTTTCTCAACATGCCTCTAGCATCACACAGCCACAGAATAGCCTTCAGCACCTTGGCAAATTCTACAACTTTTAAATTCTACAACAAGTAGAGCAGGTTTAACACATCCAGACAATTGACAAGTTGGGGAAAGCTTCTCTACAACATTTGAGTATGCAAGGATGTTGGGCAGCATGTTTTTTTTTCCTTTTGGAAAGGGGAAGAAAATGATATCATTTAAAGTCACTATGGGGACATAGTCTGGCCTTTGGGAACACTGTTATTTGGTTTGAGCGGAAAATCCTGGGTGTAATGAAAGAGGTTTCATGTCAAGTCTTTCCAGATCCAAACAGATCAGGAGACAGACTTCAGAAAATGACCAGAACTATAATTTATATTGAGATAGGCTGTTGTTACAGAATCTTGCAAGCCGAACTGTGTTTTTCTTTCCCTCCCTCTTCTCCATCAGGGTGTCAGGGAGACACCAGTCTAAATCTCTTCCTAAAGCTTTTCCTTTTTGAGGGCTCAATGCATTGTTTTTATAACAACAACTTTATTGATTAGCCCTTGGGCCATATCAAAGTGCAAAGTTCCAGCAACAAACCGTCACCAAAACTTGATAAAAGCAATCCAAAATGGAATTTGATAAAATACAATTTAAAATGGAATTAAAATAAAATACAATTTAAGATGAAATAGTAATAAAATACAAGTTTAAGATATAAAATATGATAACATTATATTTCGGAGTCGCCCTTGCAATCTACCCCAATCAGTCCGACATATGCAGGTCTCAACCGGATCATTTTGTTTAAGTACTGTGCTATGTTAAATGTTATTTTCAAGTTCTGACCGGACATAAGGTAAGTTATTTTGATATGGGGATCCCAATGGGTCATTCGTTTGGTTTATAGACCAAGATACCTGTCTCTCACCCTCTTATACAGACAACAGTCAAATAGGATGTGAGCCAGGTCCTCTACCTCTGCCGCTCCGCAAATGCAGAGACGCTCATTGTACGGTATAGCATGAAATCTCCCATATCTGACAATTGTGTCAAGCTGTTCAAATCTCGCTCTCGTAAATATCTCCCTAAGATGTTTTGGGAGTTGTAACTTCAAATAACTGTCCACCTGAAAAGTACATTTGTATTTACTCAGCCATTTCAAGTTACCCACCTTACTAAGGATAGCTATATCAGTTTGTGCTTCTATATCCTTAATTCTTTGGGCAACTCTTTTTTTAGATTGTTCTCTTGTTCTCCTGTTTTTATCACATAAAAACAAAAATTGTTTTTATATATGTTGTAACAGTCTCTAAATAGATTCTCCAATAGTAAACTCTGTGGCTTTCCCTATTTTTGTTTTAATCTAACTTTATCTTTTTAAGAAGTGGATGCTTTGTGGCGGTACTAAAATCTGTGATTGCCCATACCCAACAGAAGTGACTTCTAATTCCCTCACCACCAGGGGATAGTGTCCACATATTTTACATTCACATACATGAGGCATCCTGAACTTTACAATTGAGGACAGAGCATGTGAGGTTCAAATTCTCACTTGTTCACAAAACTCACTTACAATCTTAGGCTTCAGAGGCCTCATTGCAACACTGAGGGGTTGTTGTGGCATAAAAAGAGGAAAAGTGAAAAATATACTTGCTACTGTGATTTCTTAGGATTTCCCTAAGAAATGTAATGGATAAAGAATGATACACAAATAACAGCAGTATATTTTGTCAGAAAAGTAGGTGCACAAAATGATTTCTTCTCCCACTTCAAGGCAAGGAGCAAACTTAGATCACCATACAAAATTCCTAAGTACAGAAGATGAAAACTCTAGAAACATTTTTTTTCTTGCATTCATATTTTTTTCTGCTTTCCTTCAGCATCTCTGTTGGCATTTTTTTTTAAAAAAACTACTTAGCAATTTGGAAATTGTTAGTAATAGAATAATAACAGAATCACAGATTTGGAAGGGACCTTGGAGATCTTCTACTCTAAACCCGTGTTCCAGCAGGAAACCCTATACCATTTCAATCAAATGGTTGTCCACTCTCTTCTTATAAACCACCAGTGTGGGAGCATCCATAACTTCTGAAGGCAAGCCGTTCTACTGATTAATTGTTCTGTCAGGAAATTTCTCCTTGGTTCTAGGTTGCATCTCTCCTTGATTAGTTTCCATCCATTGCTTCTTGTTCTGCCCTCAGGTGCTTTGGAAAATAGGTTGACCCCCTCTTCTTTGTGGCAGCCCCTTAGATATTGGAACACTGCTATCCCATCACCCTGGTCCTTTTTTCCCATTAAACTACATATACCCAATTCCTGCAACCATTCTTCGTATGTTTTAGTCTCCAGTTCCCTAATCATCTTTGTTGCTCTTCTCTGTACTCTTTCTAGAGTCTCAACATCTTTTTTATATCATGACAACCAAAACTGGATGCAATATTCCAAGTGTGGTCCTACCAAGGCATGCTACTTATTACTAGAGAATTAGGAGGAAAAGAGAAAGAAATTGTGGAATGTGGTAAAGATTTAGTGAGTTCAACAAAAACCTCAAGAACAAAGGATTCACACTTAGCCTTCTTAAATTTTGTTCAGCATTTCCATGAGATTCAAGGGCTGATTCAAACATACCAAATTAATCTTTTAGTTTCAGAGATCTGCACAGTATCAAAACCCATCCTTGCATTAAGAGACAATAAGGTGGTGGTATAATATTTATGTCCACTTTTGTAGTTTTTGATCTGCCAAGGGCTAACAATAAATTACATTGAAGCAATCTCTTAATTTCCCTTTGGGGAAGAGAAAGGATGAGTTATATGTATTTGTGTATCACACATCTGAAACAGTTCTTAAAAACTTTTTGAATGACCAATTTTTTTGCACACACAACTGAGTCCAAGCAACTTTGCCCCATAAAAATGAAACCATAGTGCTTTTCACTACCGCCTTAATAGCATTTTGATTTTTCACAAAGCAACAAATTAAAACAGTCCGCCAGGGCAAGAATGGGGCTAGCCTTAGTAATTCAAAAGGTCTTCGCGTTTCTTAGCAACACACTGGGCAACAGGCACAATTATTCAGTTGTTGCACCTCCCACCCACTCCCCAATCAGTTCATATAGAGGATTCACTTTCTCCCATTCAGTACAAAACTGACTTATAATTATCACAAAAGCCGGCAATGTGGAACTGTAATGCTATTAGTATCCAGGATATGTAAAAAGGTATTTGGTCAACATCATTTATTTTAATCCAAGGAAAACACACAAAAAAATGAAAGTCTTCCCAACCAGGGAAACTTGTTGTGGTTAACTATGGAGTAGAGCTGGTTGGAGCTTAAGTATGGTGTTTATTTACATTAACCTTATTTAACCCAGTGATGAATCTCCCTTCCTACATATTGGTTGAAAATAGGTTTTAGAAATGAACTTTTTATAATGAGGAGATAGTACTCAAAGGTTGGATTGATTTGGGATAGGAGAGATAGAGGAATTCTAAAAATGTTTAGGAGATGGTCGTCTTTTTAAAGGATTAGGATTTTCTTTTCCCCAAGCACTCTTTCCCCCTGTTAATTCTAAAAATGATTTCAAGAATGTAGGTTGCATTTCTAGAATAAATGACCTAAGACATGAATATCATGCAGGAACTATTCAACTTAGGACTAGCTGCTTAGCAATTTTGACAGTTCAATGGACCTATGGGGATGTACTTATGACCCAGTTTCTGAGTTCCGATGTTCACACCCCCAGTCATGTGACTGCACTTTGGTGCTTGGCAACCAGCCCACAGTAGAAGCCCTTCGCAATGTTTCAAGGTCAAATAACACTGTTTTATGATGGCTTTTGCCCCTAAACCAGCATTTACTTACAGTTTTTAGCTGTAGTAGTCCATAGAGAACCATGGGTTTGCTTAACAATCATGACATTTACTTACAACCCTTGCAAAAAGGCTGTAAAATCAGGTCAGTCATATGAGTGAACTACCAGGCTCCATTACGTTTGCAACTCAAGGACTACATATATCAAGCTCTGTGGAGCTTGTTGAATAGAGAGGGAAATACTGTCCTACTCATATAACTGTCAATTGGAAATGTGTACATAGATCTTATTATGTAAGGCAGGGTAGGCAACCTTGGCTCTTTTATGACTCGTGGATTTCAAATCCCAGAATTCCTGAGCCAGCTGATGTACCCCTGATGTAAGAGAACAATAACCAAAGTCAACTCCAAGAATCTATATTTAAAGGTGTTCATTAATGATTTGAAATTAAAGTTGAAGAGTCAAGCATCTAGGTTTCCTTATAAATCCAATTATTTACAAGAGATAAAAAGCAAAAGAGGATTAATAGTAGTGCCAGGAGATGAATGGGCTATAAAACATGGTCCAGGGATTAGGGACCTTTGTTTTATAAGATTTATTCATCACCCCAATAAAATATATGATTCAATGGCTAAGTAAATGTAAAGTAATTCATGGTGGCTCCAGCCAGTTGTTTAGTAGTGGTGTACACTGAGTAGACCACTTGTTGGAACTTTCTTGAGCAAAGTTTGAAAGTCACATTTTAAAAGGGAGATACATTTATGTTGGGGAACCTTAGAAATGGAGCATTTGTTTGATTCATATGCTGTCTATCTTACTATCCAAAGTGACACTGTCAGTTCTACTGTCACAATCTCTTAGTATAAAACTAGACTGCAGCCAGTTCCAGAATACTGTCATAATTCTTTCATTCCATCTATAAAAATAGAAGTGATGTGGAAATCAGTAATCACTATTATTATGGAGTTAGAGTACTTCTTTTTGTAATGAAAGGGTGTAAAGCTGGACCTTGTTATGTTAAAGGTCAAAAACAGTTAAGATATGGTTACGAATTTGATAAAATTATTTGAAGCAGAACAAGTAAAAAGAGAAAAGCTTTCTTAGAATTTAGCTGGAACCAATAAATAACTTAGTTAATTTATGGAATTTAAGCAGAGAGGCCTGAAAACTTAAATTATTTTAAAAAGAGGAATAAATAAAGGTGTATCCTGTCAATTATTACCAATCATTTAATACTGCCCTCCAGAATTAGGCAGCATGCTTCCAAATAGTAGTTGCTAGGGAACAAGAGTAAAACAGAGATACTGGTCTCATGGCTTGTTCACTTCTCATGGGTATTTGCTTGGTTACCCTAAGATATAAAATATTGATCCTTTTGAGGCAGGCTAGTTCTTACACTCCTTAAAAAAATATACTGTACAACTTCAGTCATGAATCACATCATTTCGGTCCAGATGTCTCCATACTAAGACCACCTAGGTGAATATTCAATTATCAATTCCACAAATGTAATGGATGCATGTTCAAGGTTCTACAGTTGATAAATAAAACAATATACAATAAAACAATATACAAACAATGAAAGAATGGCTCCACAGTTACACAAGCAACCTCTGGCTAATTTTTACTTTCTAACTAGTCTATGAATGTGGAGCAACTCAAAACATGTATTTACTATGCCAATAGATTGGGGGGGGGAAGAGAAAAAAAAAACTAGACCCCAAAAGGAGAGACATCTGTGAGGAGGTGAACAAAGATGTGACTACTGATATAGAGCAGGAGTGTCAAACTCGCAACGTCACATGACATGTCACGACATACCACGACTTTTTTCCCATTGCCGACAATGAGGTGGCCGCAGTTTCGGCATGATGCATCCGGTCCGTGGGCCGGCAGTTTGACACCCCTGACATAGAGTGATTATCAACACAGAGCAACAACATGTAATTGGTGATTTGAGCTTAAAATCAGGCTGGAATGCTAGGATGGGGTGGGGGTACTCTAATGTTGCAGATGGTAGTAGAAAGCACACTTCAATGCTTTCACTGTATCATATACAATTGTAATAATGGAGCGGGATTGGTGTATTACACCCATCAAATGATCATGCATATAAAGCGAGTCGTTGTGTAAAGTCATCCAATAAGAGTACAGAAAAAGGGCAGAGGGGGTCATATCTCTTTTCCTCCAAATAAAACCCAACCGTACAACCCATGTCAGGTTGGGTTTCATTCAATTTGGCATTCTAATTTCCAATAGACAGATGTGCAATTTCTGGGTGCCCCTGGTCAATGAAGAACTGCAGTTGCCTTGCAGCTAGTGAATCAAGATATTTTAGAGATATTATGAGCAAAGAGCAGACAAGAAGAGCCTTGGGGAGTAAGATATATACAAGTCAGCAGTTCCAGAAGGACTGGATCCCAACAATTCTGTCCACAATATTTAGCAGCCTTCTATCTCATCTCATAAGTCTTTTGGACTGAGGCCCTTCAATTTTCTTGCTTCACTGGGATCATGGGCAATCTGGAGCCATAGGAAAATAACCAGTTGCAAAGAACATGATAACAGGGTTACTCTCTTAACTAAAGCAGCTGTTGAGTGGGTTGCTTTCCTGTCTCACTTATCAGCAAAATTAAACAGAACAGCAGGAAGTCCTGCTCTGTGTAATGACAAGTTCCTTAAGAGACAATAGTCCATCTGTAATATCAGTCAATGGGCAACTCTATTACAGCTTCAGCGCCTCAATGGCTAGCATTCAAATTTATCTTCCACATTTGAATTAACCTTCCTTAACTAACATTTACACTCCCAGGCAGATGCATTGCACATTTTTCTGGCAGTTCCCTCTTCCTACGTAAGAGGAATTGTTTTCTTCGTGTTTTTTTCCTCTCTCATGAATTCAGCTGACACCATTCCCTAAAGAACCCAGATTTATACAGAATAGGAAGGAAGAGGTGACACTTTAAACATGAATTGTTTTCGCTCTCCAAGATGCGACTTAGCTCATCCATACCACATTCATTTCAGATGAGGTTCAAATGAAGATTAAAAGAAGAAAAAAAGACACCTGGGCTAGATTCTCAGTAGGTTTCTACTTTCTTGAACAGAGATTAGTGATTTACTCCACTCAGAGAAATAAATGTATGTTTCAACTCTTACGTTTCTGTTCAGAGGTTTATTTTAAGTGTGGTTCTATATTCCAGAACAATATTATATATTCCAGCTATTGATTCCCCCTTCCCCCCGCCAAGGATTGGAAATGTACATTGGTATTGTTTTATTTCATACTTATGCATAAGAATCTCTTGAAAAAACAAAAATATAGTCCATATTACTTTTGTTAAAAATAGCAATTAATTATACCAAAAACTCTGTCAAATGAACTCAAATTTGCCCTGTGAATGGACTAGCCATACAAATTTAATAAGTAAACTTAATGTGATTTACAAAGCACAACTAGAAACCTATGATAAATATGAAATTACAAAGAATATAACTTAGACTCATGAAGAAAACAGTCAAATGCCTTCCTGAGATGTTTTGAGCAGGCAGCCCCAAGAATATCATTTTGTGCTCAGTTGAATAACATTAGAGAGAACATATAAACCACAAAATAAGACCCTCCATAGTAAAGACTCGGAGATTCCCCCCCAAAAAAATCTGGATTATGGTTGAGTAGAATGTATAGTGTTATAAATTACAACAGTTATGCATAATTTACTACTAGCTAGAACACAGAGGCAGTTGTTCACATAACAGTTAAGCATGTATTCCTCACTGATGTTAATTTCTTTCCTCCTGGCAATGGATTGATTGTTTCTTAATTATTTTACTTTATTTATTCATTTATTTATTTATCCAATTTACATAACCGCCCATCTTGCAAGCAAATGAATAGGTGGCATACCACAAAGGATGTATTTATCACAGGATACAATGTTCAAATGCTAAATTTAGCTCTGCAAATCAATTTATTGAAAAGTCAAGCATACACGTAGTCCTCATTTAATGACAGCCTTCCTTCTCCTTCCTTCCTTCCTTCCTTCCTTCCTTCCTTCCTTCCTTCCTTCCTTCCTTCCTTCCTTCCTTCCTTCCTTCCTTCCTTCCTTCCTTCCAATTTAAATCAAAAGGGAAGCCAAGGCTAATGCATACAAGACAGTTTCGGGAAGATTTTCTGTCTCATTAAAACAAATTGCACTAAACAAATGTGATCAATTATTATTACCTCAGATCCAAAAGTTGATTTCTCTTCCTCAGTACAGACTAGATTAAGCTCCTTGGTGTTATGTGAACAAGAAATATTGTAATTACATCATTTCATTGTACTTTGCTTTATTTGAATAGGTAAAAGGAAAAAAATATTTAAAAAAGGCATAAGCACCAGCTATTGGTGTGCACTATTTCTCCCTTCAAATATTTGCTATTGCTCCTGGTGGTCTTAATAATAATTTTTCAAAGTCCAAATTAGTTTGCTTCCTCTATTTAGTGAATCAACTCTTCTAACAGCGAATAGAATAAGACACTTGACTCATGCTAAAGAATAGTGTTATTTACACAACTCGGTAGGGTAGGGTGGGGTGTCCTTAAATATTTTGGTTACAAAATTTAATTTAATGCATAAAAAAAATGAAAACTAAGTTTCATACTGTATGCCCTACCAGCTAGAAATAGCACAGAACAAGATAGTCACATGAAGACAAAATTCAGTGCAAAATCCATGGGGAAAAATGTTTCTTATCCAGTATTCCTAACACAGTGAAAAGGCTTCCTCCAATGTTATGCTAGTTATAAATCCCATTATTCCACCACTGGTTATGCTAGAGATTAGGAAAGTTGCTTTAAAATGTAGAGAACAAAAGACTCTTGATCGATGTAGAACATCTTCTCTAATATGTTGTCCTTTGAACAAATTGATCTAGAATGCCTTACATCTTTGAAACCATCACTGATCTTCTCATAAGAGCCTTGGTGGAGCAGTGGGCTAATGCCTCCTTAAGTAACACCAGCTGCCTGCAATTAGTGCAGGTTCGCATCCCACCAGGCTCAAGGTTGACTCAGCCTTCCATCCTTCCGAGGTAGGTAAAATGAGGAGCCAGATTGTTGGGGGCAATTAAGCTGACTTTGTAATAATGCCGCTTGGGGTGTGTGTGAAAGCCCTAATAAGCAGGCATATACATAGAATGAAGGCTACTGCTAAGTTTGTAAAGCCGTCCTGAGTCTTCGGAGAAGGGCGGGATATAAATGGAATTAAAATAAAATAAAAAATCAAAAAATATTGTTCTTCCCTGACTTGGGATAGTCCAGATTAGCTGGGAAAGCAAGGTACAACATTTTCAACCAGAGTGGCCATACCATGCTGGCCAAGGATTCTAGACATTGTAGCTCCAATGGATTTGATTTCCAATACATCTGGATTAGAGACAGATAGCTGAAGAAAATCCATCACTCCACCAAGGTTAGATAAAGCCCTTTAGAGCCTTACATGGCTTGGGGCAAAGTTATTTGACAGACTACCTCTCCCCAATTACATCTACCAGACCAACTAGAGCAGAAAGGCAGAGCATGTGACAGGTCCCAACTATCAAGGAAGTACATTTGATGGGACCAAGGAAAAGGGCCTTCTCTGTGGTGTCTCCTTTCCTCCCATGATTCCCCCAGAGATAAGACTGGTCCAACCTTGTTGCTTTTCCACAAGGCCTTGAAGACATGATTTTGTCAGTGGACTTGGGAACCCCATTCAGAGCCCATCAAGTGGCTTATTTGGTTTTATTGTTACTGATATGAATTGGGGTTAAATTGTGAATTTTTAACTGTGGATTGCTTGAGTCACTGTGTGAGAGTTATGTGATATTTATTTATTTATTTTATTTATTTTTGGGACTTATATGCCGCCCTATCTCCCGAAGGACTCAGGGCGGCTAACAACAATAAAAACAACAATACAAAAGTTAAAAGAAATTAAACAAACAGCCCCAACATAAATTAACTAAACAATTAAAAATTAAAACATTTTAAAAACCCGTCGTCAATCCAGGTCAGCCTGATGAAAAAGGAAAGTTTTGAGGTCGCGGCGAAAGGACCGGAGATCCGGGGCCATCCGGAGCTCAAGGGGGAGTTGGTTCCACAGGGCTGGCGCTCCCACAGAGAAGGCCCTCCCCCTGGGGGTCGCCAGCTGACATTGTCTAGCCGACGGCACCCTGAGGAGGCCCTCTCTGTGTGAGCGCACTGGGCGATGGGAAGTCGTCCCCGGCAGCAGACGGTCCTGTAAATATCCGGGGCCTAGGCCATGATAGATAGATAGACAGACAGACAGAAACAGCCAATCCAACTAATCTATCTAATCAACAGCATCTGATTGGAAAGACTTGTTTACAGCTTTCAAAACATGCAAGAATAAGATGGGAAAACATTCCCCCTTTTTTCCTCCAAATAATACCTGGAGCAAGAGTATGAGATCATCATGATAAAGACAATCTTCTCAAAACCAGACAAGGGAAGGCACTGTTTGTAGACTTGATTCTGCTTAGCACAGGGTTATTTTTGGTGAATAACAGCTTTCTGGGACTAAAACATTTTTTCTCCCCCTCCTTCTCTTCCACCATATATTACAAGGGGAAAACTATCTGTTTTCAGCTTCTTGCAGTTTCCAGGAATGCTGCTATCTTGAGTTTAATGACAGAGCTCATGCAAACCATCTTTTCAATCATGAAGAGTCTTATGGGGCTTTAGTGAGATGGATTATTGGCAGAATAACAGCAACAACAACAAAAAAACCTTTCAGAAATCTTTAAAGTTAAATAGGCCTCTGGAGGAAAAAATAATAAAAAAACACAGCCAGAAACAAATTAAAAAACAACAACGACCATGGAAGCAATAAGATCTTTTTTCTACGTAAGTGAAGTCTTCCATACAATGCTTGCACCACTGAAAGTGGCGACAACAGACTAGCTTTCATAATTTTCTTCTCTGGAAATCTGTTTAAGAGCTTTCAGAGCTTTCCAAATCATCAACTATCTCTGAATTTTGAGCTAACAATTCGAGAGTCTTTAAGCTTAGAACACTGGACTTCAAGGCATGACCCATGATTCTAGCACAGGGGTCCCCAATCTTGGCAACTTTCAGATCTGTGGATTTCAGCTCCCAGAATTCCCCAGCCAGCATGGGCAAGCTGAGGAATTTGGGGAGTTGGTCCACAAGTCTTAGAGTTGCCTAATTTGAAGTCCCCTGTGCTAGTATGACAAAAGAAGGAAAGCTTTCTTTACAACATCCATTCTGAATACAAAGTTCTGTGTTAGTAATTGGAATTGAGGGTTGAGTGGGAACAAATTATTGGGACCATAAATAGGTGGGGCTGATTTGAGGAGATGTGTAGTTTTTAAATGGGTCATGTCTAATGTCTACTTTTAAGTTAATATTATAGTTTCCCTGCTTGAAAATGGTTGGGAACTGCTGTCAATTCCAAGAAACCATAGGGAAAATTTCTTCCAAGAATTGCACAAAAAAAGAAAAGAAAAAAAAAGAACTGGGATCACAGACTAACCAAAGTTTTACAAACTTCTACCACATCTGTGCCCATCTCAACATTTTATCAAATTCCAAACATATCCTCTGCTCACAAAAGGAATCCAGTTTCTTGTTCATTCTGCTAGAGGTCAAGAAAATTCCTACTGATGTCAAAGAGAACTAAAAGCTACAAACTATTCACTTCTTTATTTCCAGCTCTCCGCATCTGATGGTTAGCTAAACCGTTTATTTTCCAGCTGGCCCCATAACATTCTCCTTCAAAGTTTGGTGAGTGAATAGTTCTGTTTTTTACTTAAAGGAAGTAAAAGATTCACAGGAATCAGACAAGCATGATCTGCATGAATCCCCGAGCCTGGTTGCTGGACTCTAAAATAGGACTATCAGATCTGGACTGCAGAAATCCACTAAACAATCACTAGATGGCAGCAAAGAATTTCCTGGATCTCTCTGCTACCACCTAGTGTCATCTGGAGTATTGGCCCAGATTGAGCAGCCCTAACCATGGAAATGTTAATCTATAAATTCAGATGCAAATCTGAATGTGACAAATCAGAGAAAATACATTGTGCGTACTCATTGTGTATAACTGCATGTATTTAATACGTTTAATTAATGCAATTTTCACCACAATCTAAAAGAAATCACAGGTAGGCTTACAAGAACTACTAATTTACCCATGTCATTTATACTAGTAATATTTTATGTAAGTCCCACTTATTTTTGAGAGTCCTCTTCCTACTGTGCTACTTAAGATCAGTTGTGTCCTTTGGCCAAACAATAGTTCTGCATACTGTTTTGCATAGAATATTCCTTCCCCCAAAACTCACCCCAATACTTAGTGCTATCAATTCTAATCTTGTAAAAGCAGTGGCAAAAGTCAAGACTTCTGCGTTACGACAAAGTAAGCAAATATTAAATAATCTGCCTATATGTTGCCCAGCTTGTACCCATTTTATCCATTTAGTAGAAGAATGCACATTCTCCCTGTCCTGTCCCAGCTACTAATGTCTCTTTGTTAATTTTCCCCTCTTGAGTTTCTTCTTGGCCACTGCAGAGCCTAGGATCTCGTGGCAGGAATGCAGGGCAAGAGGAAATATTGTTTGAGCAGCCAGAATCTGAAAAGCTACGGTGCAAAACAAAGTGATGTGGCATTTGGCAGCCGAGACGGGAGGAAAGAAAATCGGCTCCCTCATTGCATGTCAAGATCTTGGCAAACCTCAGATGATTGCTAAATGGAAACGGAGAGTTCTAGCAGTCGGCGAGAAAGTAGCAGACAGGTTTCTGCAATGCAGCTACATCTTCTCAGGTCTAGATCAAAAAATGGAAATGAGAAGCTGTCCTGCTCATCTGGATTCTTTTCATTCTTGCACTTGGAGGCCATAGCACCATTTTCATCACTAGCTTAACGGCTGGGCTGGCTTTTCAGAGCTCTTCTGCTTTCCTCTGCTCACATCTTCAAGGTTACCAGCTCATATTTGCACATCCATCTCCTGCCCAGACCAACTCTGACTTCACTGTCTTTGCCCCAAGACCAGACCACTAATCAACCTTAAAACCCTGTGCACATTTTGTGGCATGGGTTCAATCAATCTCCAGCACTTAATGGTTCATTTCCTCTCAGGTTTTTTTTCCTTCTTCACAATTGCTAAAGGCTTTTTCTTTCCTTCCCCTTTCCTGGCTGTTGGTCTCCATTGCTGGGAATAATATGATCCAAAGTCTCCCTTTATTCTCACAGGTACTTGTCCCTTCAACAAATAAATTCTATGTTCAGAAACCTGAGATTTTTCTTTGAATCGGCACCCACTCAAAATGTCCAACTCTACAAAAGCTATTCTGGTGCTAAATAAACTTAGCAATAACCTTTAGCTCCTAGACAGTGAAAGCTTTCTGCCCTCCAACTGTTTTGCTGTGCAAAATACTAACAATTTTGAGTAGGAACGCTATACAGATCACAAGTTTCTTTTCATATATTCTGATAAAGGCCAAGCTTTTATAATCTGACATGAGTTTTCCAAGTTGCCTATTTCCTTACAGAGATGGAGAATATGCAATTCTCCAGCTGTTGGCAAACTGCAACTCCCCAACCTGCCAGCTAGCATTACCAAGAATAAGGGAAATGGGGACTCATAACTCTGCAACATCTGGACAGCCACGTGTTCCCCACCCTTGCAGGACAGACAAATCTTTTGCTATGTGCGGTCAAAGTCTGCTTTTTAACAAATGTGACTTCTGGCAGAGGCTTCAAATGATATTTCATTCCATGAAGAGGAGACAGTTAGTAAAGGAAAGCTGCATTTTATTCTCTACTATCTATCATAAGGAGAAGAACTGTAGCTAAGGTCAGTAAATTAGGGCTAAATAAATGCTTACATATTTTAACACAGACGTTTATACGGTGGGTATACAGATTATTTACAGTCACAGTCTAGCAGTTCTCAGCTAATATAATTTTGTATATTTCAATTAAAATGTGCGAAAACCACCAAGGAGGAACAAAAAGATAAAATAATTGGGGGGGGGCAGATTTCATTTGCCAAAGTCTGCACCACCACCCCCAGCCCTAGCAAGGTAGTCTTCAACTTATAAACATTTGTTTAGTGACCATCTGACGTGACAAGGGCACTGGAAAAAGTCACTTATCACTGGTTTTCACACTCACAATCATTGCAGCATCCTCTTGGTCACATGGTCAAAATGTGGCCATTTGGCAACCTGCATGTATTTATGACATTTGCACTGTCCCAGGGTCACGTGATCATCATTTATAACCTTCCTGGACAGTTTCTGACAAGACAATGGGAAATGCCAAACTGACTTAACGACCACATGATTCGTTTAACAACGGTGGGAAGAAAGTTTGTACAAGGGAGCAAAACTACTTAATAACTGTAATTGTAAGAATGCTATCGATGCCTGTATCCTGCCACAAAAAAAAAAGGAATTGCTGTCCTAATGTCTTCTTAAGATTTCCTCTTCTCCTCTCCTCACTATAGGCTCTGTAAATGGAAAAAATAATTTGGACTCTTTAGCCATCTCTACAGCTAATTCCCGAAGTTGGATCTTGTTGTTCCATACTTCAGTTCCATGAAAGTGATAGTACAGCATCCAAATAAGGAAAACCCAGTAGTTAAAAACTGCATAAGTAAAGGAATTTCCCTCTCTCTGTGATACCTCACATCAAACCCTTTATTTAAGAAAAAGGGATTAGCACTTAATTAGAACGGAATCCCTAAACACTGCCATGCAAACATAACCGGTTTAAGGCTATTGTTTATCTTAGGAATTCATCTTCTTATGGCACTGTAATTAAAGCCATCTCCAATAAAATAAAAATAACATGCTTTTGAACTGTTAATTCAATTTCAGCCTGCTCTGTCAGCAAATGAGGCTCTTTCCATTCAAGGAAGAAAAGGGGGGGGGTGGAATCCAGCTGTTTTCAGCCTCAATGGTAAATTTTCTTTAATAATGCAAATTAGAGGAAATAATGAGGATTCTCGCAAAAACAGACCATTTTATAGTTTTTAAAATAGCCTCAGTAACAAGGAGCTCCTTTTCTCGTATATCAAATAGCTTTCCCCCTTTTCTGATTGTCCACCTCTGTCTCTGGTACAAAAACATTCAATTCAGCATACACATGGAGAATACTTTACTGTATTCAACTTAAAACAACACAGAGAAATGTTCTCCACAAGGTCTGCAAGTGTGGAATTCAAATCTAGATATCAAATTGTGCATTTACTGTCTAGCTAGTTCCACTCTGACTTCTGCTTATCTTGAAGATACACGAAGAAAACCTCAACTTCAGAAGATGAAAGATAAGGAGATATTGGAAATAAACAGTGATGGAAGAGTCACCATGAGCTGACTCTTAAATGGATTTATCTACTCTGAACAGAGATTATACATTTATAACAGTTTAAAACAAAGATGGGAACTTGGGGGCTTACTATACCACAGGTCTTTAGGCCAATAAGATGGATACACATTACATCCTAGTTCCTCAAGCTGAAACATACTGAAACCAGCTTTAAAAGAGGTATTTGGGTAGATTGGCAACTTAAAAGATATGTGGACTTCAACTCCCAGAATTCCCCAACCAGCATTCAACATGCAACATCTGGCTGGGGATTTCTGGGAGTTAAAGTCCACATACCTTATAGTTGTCAAAGTTGAGAAACACTGGTGTTGATATTACCTGTGAAGTAAGGGGACTGACATACATTCAGGATCTACCACAGCTTTTCTCAGTGGGGGTTCCACAGGAGGTTGTGATTGAAAAACAATATACATTGTGTTTGTTGCACTTAGCACACCACACAATATTAGTGTTTTTAGTAATAGGAATTCTTACATACTGCTACTCAGCTGCTGACCTGCTGCTAAGGTGTTGGTGTAAGTGTTATGTTAAACATGAATTGCATAGGTTAGAAATGAATTTTACTGCAAAGTATTCATTCATTCATTCATTCATTCATTCATTCATTCATTCATTCATTCTTTTAGCTAGCAATTTTTATTCAAGAGTTCCCTGCGACCTGAGAATTATTTCAAGAGTTCCTTCATGGTAAAAAGATTGAGAAAGACCAATTTAGCGTGTATATTTTTATTTCTTTGTAATTGTTATATTGCTGAGTAATAACTAAATGTGTTTGCTGAATTTTACAAACATTATAGTCCTAAGATTATGATCTCAAAGCATGTGAGATATATTAATTTTACTGAAATTAAAAAAGTATTGGGTCTAATCCTGCCTTCTGTTGGACAAGAAATGTAAAACTTTCCACAAATAGTAGTCTTGAAAATAATGGTATGCAATATTTTCATTACCAGATTAACAAGCTCTGACATTTACGGCTGAAAAAGTGGGATGGGCTGAATTACACATTTGTGGGTTGTGTATTTTAAATGCTGTTTTGTCCCAGCTTCTGCCAACCTAGCAGTTCGAAAGCACGTAAAAAATGCAAGTAGAAAAAATAGGGACCACTACGGTGGGAAGGTAACAGCGTTCTGTGCGCCTTTGGCGTCTAGTCATGCCGGCCACATGACCACGGAGACAGCGCTGGCTCTTCGGCTTTGAAACGGAGATGAGCACCGGCCCCTAGTCGGAAATGACTAGTACGCATTTGCGGGGGAAACTTTACCTTTACCTTTTACCTTCCTATGAAACTCAGCTTCTTGGTGATTTCACAGGTATGTCCATGCGTGCTTTTATTTAATGTGGAAGTACTTTGCCACTACTTTCAGAAAATATTTCCCTAGTGTAACCTAAGAGGGCGGGGGGTGTACAATGGCTTGGCGGTTAAATATGCTGAGATTGTTAACTGGAAAGCTGACAGCCTGGTTTCAGCACCGCACAATGGGGTGATCTCCCGTCCTTGTCTCAGCAGTTCAAAAGCAGACAATTGTGAGTAGATAAATAGGTACCACTTCAGTGGGAAAGTAACAGCATTCCATGTATCTCAGCTTATAGTCATGCAGGCCACATGACCCCAGAAATGTCTTCAGACAATGCTGGCTCCCTTGACTAAGAAACTGAAATGAGCACCTGCCCCTAGAGCTGGACACAACTGGACAGGGGAAACTTTACCTTTACCCTAACCTGCAATACTGACATTTGTTGGTGGTCTCTATTCTAAGCACTTGACCTGCCCCACCTGTGCCAGCAGAAGAGGCATGCTACCTATGGACCTGTTGGTTAAGGGATTTTGGCTGGAAGGATTCAGGAGAAGAGCTTTTTTTCTGCCCTGGCTCCTCTTCTTTGGAACTTCCTGCCTCCCCACCGGTGAGATCCGCACCCAGTCTTCTGAACTTCTGGGAAGGGCCTCAAGATCTGGCTCTGCCAGTTGGCTTAGGGCCCCAATGGGGATGCATCACGCTGGAGGTGGCTGATGATTTAAGACAAGATCCCGCCTCCCTCCTGCTGTGTGTGCATTTTGCTTCCCCCCTCCCCACCTTTTTAGTGGTAAATTATTACTGTTATTATGAGTATTTACTGTTACAGTGTTTTATTGGCTTTTAATGCTTGTAAGCAGCCCAGAGCTGCCTCTAGGCAAGATGGGCAGCCAACAAGTCTTATAAATAAATAATCAATAATCAGTACACAGGAAGCCCAACTCTGCTTAACTTCTGACCCCAAATAGGGTTAGCCAGCTGTTGAAATTATCTATGAATAGGGAACGTCTATAGCAACTACAAAACTGAATGGTTTTGTTAACATGGGGATAATGAAAATATACCATTTTCCACTATAAGTGCAATGATGCTAATCACTTTTGAATCTTAAGAGGGGCTTGGGGAAAATAAGCTATTTCTTAATACAGCCCGAGGCATTTTGCTAGAGGACAAAATACCTTCTCCAAAAACTTGATTGCTGCTTTTTAATCTATCTGCTCACCTATACACACAAAACTTTATGACAGATAGAAAAGCCTTTAGAATTAGCTTAGAATGAAATTTGCAGAAAAGGCCACTTCCCTTTAAACGTTATTTATTTGAATATATTTCTGTTGCTGTGATATGCAAACTCCTTCTGGAAGGGAAAACTACATTCAGAAGCCATACATACAGTGATTAAATTTATATTCTGCAAGAATGTCAATAAAATAAAAATCCGATTGCATGCTGGCAATTGTGAGAGACACAGTGGCATTTCTAAATATTAGAAGATAATTTTGTAGAAATTGGTTTTCTTTTACTGTTGGCAGAGTGGAAGGAAAAAATACCTTCACAAATGTGAATTCTATGTATCTGGGGCATTTCTACTTGTAAGATTTGAGGAATGACAAGAATAAAGAAAAAAGTAGGAGGAAGAAATAAACCTATACAGCGGTTAAATGACTTTGCTAACCCTAAAAACTAATTGTATTATGACAGTAATTTGTACAAACCTACAATGTAAGTACAGCTAGTCCTTGCTTACTGAATGCCTCATTCAGTGACTGTTCAGTTACAATGGTGCTAAAAAATATTTATGACCAATGCATTTACGACCTTTGTAGCATCTTGTAGGCACATGATCACCATTACATCCAGTACTTATTCTACTGTGCCTGACATTTTCCCCTCTTACAGAGTGGAGAGATTGGAGAGGAACAGAGTGCAAGAGAGTAAGCAAGCATATAATGGGAAATATACTTAGACAACAATGTAGTGGCCCAGGTACTGCAAGCACACTATGCAAAGAAACCCAGATTCCCTATAATGTGTCTGCTTATATCTTGTAATCCATTCCACTCCAATCTGTTCACTCTGTGAGGTGGGAGGAATGTGTCAGACTCAGGAGAGACTGCCTACAGAATTTGCTAGGCTTTTTCTCTAACCCCCTCTCTACCTGAAGAGCACAGAGAATGGAGAGGAAGGGATTATAGGACAGTAAGCAGAATGCAATGGAGAATACACAAGGCTGTTTGCATAGAACCTGCTTGAAGTTGCCAACATTAGCTTACTGTCTTTTTTGTATGTGTTATTTTACCAGGGCTCTCAGATCTGTGTTACAAGAAGCATAACCACTAGATCAGGGCTTTTCAACCAGAGGTATGGGTACCACCTGTGGTACATTGGCACCTAGCAAGTGGTACGCGGCCACCCTAGAAAAGTGGTAGCGGGGAAGGGGAATGAGCTGAACCAGTGGCAGCACTGCACAAGCCTGAGCAAGAGATGGCTGGAGCTGCAGGGCTGTCAGGGCTCAGCAGAAGTGCCAGGATGAGCGCCAGGCTCCAGCTGGAGTTTGGCGCTTATCCTGGCACTTCTGCTGAGCCCAGAAGAAGCGCCAATCAGCTGGAATGTTGCAGCATCTTCAGGGTCTTGTGATTTACATTCAGATGCTTGGCAACTGATTCATATTTATGATGATCACAGTGTCCCAGGGTCATGTGAAGTGACCAAAACCTGCTGCAACCATCCAGCAGACGGGGGAAATAAAAACTAAACACCCCCCACCCCTGCTGCCAATCCTCAACAGAAATGCTCACAACAATGAAAACCTCGGACAGGAGGAAGAGCGCCGCCGAGCGGGCAGGCAGGTATTTTGCTCGGCTGTGGCTTGGGGGGCACATTTTTCAGTGCTGTTTTAACTTCAAACAGTTACTAAGCGAACTGTTGTTAAGTCGAGGACTACCTGTACTTCATCACTTTTTTTTTTGGTCAAGTTTTTGACACCTTGCTAGGCAACTGGTGGTACTCGGATGTTGCCATATCCTAAAAGTGGTAGAATGGGTGAAAAAGTTGAAAAGCCCTGCACTAGATGGCAGCAAAGGGTTAGCGATTATGGTATCTCTTTGCTGCCATCTAGAGGGGATCTGAATTTCTGTGATCCAGTTCTACAGTAGCTGCCTAGTTTTACTGAAATATGCACACTGATGAATTGAAATGAAATAAAGTATAAACAAAGAATAAAGTGTGCATCTGAACACTTTCTGAGCACAGGGATATTTTTCCAGTGATGCCACCTCAACAGGGTTTTGGGGCAGAAAACAAGGTTCTATTCAGGACAAAAAGCAGGACAGCCCGCAAACACAGCACTGCATACTTGTAAGCTGTGGCTTGGTGGAGAGAAGGAATGAAGTATTGAAACCATTTCCACATGCTGGTCCATTGAACCATTCACAAACTTTCTATAAACAATTTTTTGGGGAAAAACTTCCTACTCAGAGAGTTGATCATGCTGTAGCTGATACAAAAGTGGGTTTTAATTCCAATCAAAGGAATGTCCTTAATGGTATTCTTGTCAATGAAGCCATACAACTTGGCATGTTGCAAGGAAATTGTGGCACCCACCTTTCTTTTCAGCACTACCCATCTCAGGGTTCATAAAGCCCATAGCTTTTATGCCCTGTTCCTTCTTCTCTTCAGGGAGGCAGAAAATATTCTGCAGATATCTACTATGATGCTTAGCACATCCTGCAAATTCTTCAAATATGGTATCTGCCAGGGAAATTCAGGAAGCAAGAAAGTAAACGTTGAAGATGTATGTATATGGAACAGAGAACTCCAGCTGTAAATCAGCCTGGCTAAATAATTTTCCTTCTCTCTTCTCATCACTTAATATTGGTTAAACTAGTATGGTTAGGCGCAGGAATATCCACCAACAGAATTCACACAACCTTGGAAGTCTGTTTTTGGCTTAAGCAGACTGCATTAGCCAAGCAATTACAGCGCACAAACCACAATGAACCCAGCTAAACACATAAACTAGTGTTAATGTTTTATGAATTGGAAGTGAAACCTGATTTTTGACTTGGGTGCCAAGATTTGCATTCTAGAAAGGATGAGGAAGGTGAAAGAAAGGAGTGGATGAGAGATTCAGAACAAACCTATTTTGCTTCATTTTTTTTAAAATGTAAGTTTAATTAAACCTTAGCCCCAGTTCATACAATTATTCTTCAGCCAAGTATTTTGTAACTGGCACTTTCCATAATATCGAGTAGCTACTGCTACTACTGCTACTATCACTAATTTATTAAATATATAAATGGTAGGAAGGTTCTAAAGCAGGGGTGTCAAACTGCCAGCCTATGGGCCGAACATGTCACCGGGAAACTGCGCCCACGCCATTGCCGGCAATGGGGAAAAAGCTCTGATACGTTGTGCAATGTCACGTGACATCGCGAGTTTGACATGTCTGTTCTAAAGTTTCCAGGTGCAACTTCAGAGTGTGTACTCTAGCTTGTGAAGTGACCCATCCTTGTTTCACTCACTTTTGCTCTTGGAAACAGAAAGCACTTTGCAATATTAGCCACAATTAAGTTCAACAAGAATTATAACCAACTTTCTGAAATAGCTTCCAACCAGGGTTAAGAAGTTTGGTTAAGCTGGGAAACAGCACAAATCTTGGCGTAATGAATCCCTTAATCGTACTGAAGATGGAAAATTACAATCCCTTGAGAAATCCCACCTGATCTTTCAGTTTATTATTATAACAGCCATAAAGTATCAGGAAAGATATTCAATGAAAGTGAGTTTTCACTAAGTAGTAATACAGGACTAAATTAAACAAATGAACAAAACCCCACACTTTTATTTATTTATTTATTTTTAAAGGGTTGAAAATCAGGAGAGAGAAAAAAATCCTTGGTGAATGGTCTTCCCTTTGGTGCTCCATTTGTACCAGCTAATAAACATGAGAAATGTTGAACTCGCACTCAATGAACAATTACCGCTTGGAAGAATGGAAAAAATGAATGGCACAGGGTATATTTTAATTAATTAGAGCAGAAAAGAATTCTGACTTCTCTCTCATTTCAATAACTAAATCCACTGGGACCTTGCTCATCAAATGGAAAATAGAAGTTCTGAGCTGTTTCTGGAGCTGACAATTGTTGTAACAGTAGAGAACATGAAAAGAAGCTTTTAGGAGTAACGCACCAGTCAGTCTATGTTCTCAGAGTGGGATGGGGATTAATTTAGCTGGTCTTTTGATTTTATTACAATATATGGGTAGCAACAAAGGGAATTACCATGCCTGAACTGCCCTGCTACAACTGAAATATTAAATATGTCAGAACATAGGGATGGGATAGCAGGGCTATTATGAAAGTAAAAAGATGGGGAAATGAAAAAGAATAGATAGAAAATGATGGGAACATAATTAAACCTGAACATTTGCACTTCAGCCACCTTCATCCTTTTATATTCATTTCTTCATATTCCAGGTTAACTTGCTTGTAGATTAAACAGAGGGGAGAAAAGTAAAGAATTCAGAATATGCTAATAGGGTTGACCTGATAGATGTTCCAAATCTGATCACAAAAGGACATTTTACATGTTGTGACTGAATGTCCTAGGTTAATTCAACACAAGGAAATGCAGTATTTCATTTATGCCTTCTAGAAGTTTTGGGTTATAACTCTCATTGTTATAATATCAACATGATTAATGGTTGAACCATTGGGCAACAAAACTAGAAGACAACAGTTTGAGGAAAGTTGAAAAGCATTAGCCACAAGATTATTTTTCTCCAACCTATCCCTCATCCGATGTATTAAAACTCTAAGAAATCTCAACCAGCATCTATATACCACTTTCAAATACAATCGCTGCTACCGGCTACAGCCTAGTTTTAAACACTGGAAAAACCAAAGAGGTCATTGTCAATTTCAGAAAAGGCAGGCACAGCCACACTCCTCTGTGCATTAATGATTCACCTGTGGAGATGGTTACCAGCATCAAATTCCTGGGTGTGCAGTTAACAAGTAGGCTGGCTTAGTCACTCAACAGCGAGACACTGGTGAAGCCGGCATAGCAGTACCTGCATTTTCTATGTCGCATGAGAAAAGCGCATCTTTCTTCCCCTGTCCTTACCACTTTCTACAGAGGGACGATCGAGAGCATCCTGTCATACACCATCACAGTCTGGTTTGGAAGCATCACTGCTCCAGACAGGAAGGCGGTACAGAGAGTGGTGAGGTTGGCTAAAAAGATTCCCTCCAGGACATAGCATATAAGCGTTGCTGGAGCAGGGTCCACAAGATTGTCTGGGACACTGTTATAGAAACTAAATTAATGTTACATTTAATAATGGCAGCCAGATCGTTGGTGGCGCAATATTGGAAGAAAGAAGATTTACCTACAGTAGAACAATGGATACTTAAAGTAATGGGAGTAGCTGAAATGGCAAAAGTTTCAGCATATCTGAAAGACGAGTCACAAGAAAAATATATTTTGGAATGGAAAAGATGGATTGATTATATTCAAAACAAATATGGGACTAGAAAGTTTCAAATAGCATATGAATAATTTTTAATAATTATAGAAGTGTTATTATAATTATTGCTTTGTTATAAGGGAGTTAAAGGGTAGAAGGTTTGTTAACGTTGTATTAGATATTTAGCATATGTTTGCTTAAGATTGCTATATGTAATACCCTGTAGTCTGCTTTGGGAAGTCCGGGGGGGAAAGGGGGGAGGGAGGGTTTTTTCATTAAAACTTTGTAAAACTTTTCAATAATAAAAAAAGATTGTCTGGGACACCACACATCCTCTTCACGACCTGTTTTCTTTGTTACCTTCTGAGAAGAGGCTTCGTGGTATCCGAAGCAGAACATCCAGATTCAGTCAGTTTTGTTCCATATACTATGAGTCTTGTGAACTCTAAAGCTTCCTCCTTCCGTTATGTATTCAAGATGGACAGTGATTAGTATTTATCTCTTACTTATATGTAAGGGTGTAGGTCTGTACATATGTTATATATAGTATGTTTAAATGTGTGTTGTGTATGTGTACACTTTGAGAGCAACTAAATTTCATCTTTAATGTGTGCCACTGTGCCCACAGTAAAAAATGACAATAAAGGCTTCAGCTGGTGCAGAATGTGGCCGCGCGAGTCATGATGGGGGTCCCCCGATACTCCCATGTAACACCTCTACTCCACGAGCTGCATTGGCTCCCGGTTGCCCTTCGGGTGAGATTCAAGGTGCTAGTGATGACCTATAAAGCCCTAAATGGCTTGGGTCCGGGTTATCTGAGGGAACACCTGCTGCCGGCATCAAGCTCCCTTCGTCCTGTGCGCTCCCACAGGGAGGGTCTTCTCAGGGTGCTGCCGGTTAAAGATTGCCAGCGGGTAACACCCAGGGGTAGGGCCTTCTCAGTGGGCGCGCCTGCCCTTTGGAACCAGCTGCCCGCGGAGGTTAGGACTGCCCCCGACCTCCATTCATTCCGCTGGGACCTGAAGACCTGGATCTTCGACCTCTCTGGCCCAGGCTGAGAATTTTTAATTTTTAATTTTAACTGGGGTTTTTATTTTCTCTCAGGGTTTCATTTAATCTTTTTTAATTGTTTTAACTTTTGTATGGATTTTCTTTTAAATACCCTGTAAACCGCCCTGAGTCCTTCGGGAAAGGGCGGTATATAAATCTAAATCTAAATCTAAATCTAAATCTAAATCTAAATCTAAATCTAAATAAATAAATAAATCTTTCTGTCTGTCTGTCTATCTATCTATCTATCTATCTATCTATCTATCTATCTATCTATCTATCTATCTATCTATCTATCTATCTATCTATCTATCTATCTATCTATCTCTGGAAGCAGGTTACAGAATTGAAGACTCCCGCAGTTGGAAAAGAGCAGTGAGGCCATCAAGTTCATCTCCTGGCTCAGTGCAGGAATCCAAATTAAAGCATTTGATGGCGGATCATTAGCTTCCCCTTAAATTAATGGGGAACGCTCCCGTTCCTCTGGCTCACTGGTTCCATTACAAACTTCTCCGACTGTTAGGATGGTTTTTGCCTCCCCTAACCATAAACCACATCAATCTATTTTCCTTCAGTCACTGCATATTCTGCGTTCCGGGATGGTGGGAATGGGTTTTCAGGTAGTTGAAGGGCAATAACAGAGTTGAAATTAACCTTTGAGGACTTCTAGTGCAACCTCTCTCAAGCAGGAGACCCTATACCATTTCAGACAAATGGCTGGCTGATTTCTTCTTAAAAATCTCCTGTGTTGGAGCACCCACAACTTCTGGAGATAAGCTGTTCCACTGGTTCATTGTTCTAAATGTCAGGGAATTTCTCCTTAGTTCTGGGTTGCTTCTCTCTTTGATTAGTTTCCATCTGTTGCTTCTTGTACTGCCTTCAAGCACTTTGGAGAATAGGTTGACCCCTCTTCTTTATGGCAGCCCCTCGAATATTGGAACTCTGCTATCATGACACTCCTAGTCTTTCTTTTCTTTAGACTAGACATACTCAACACCTGCAATGGTTCCTCATATGTTTTAGCTTTCAGCCCCCTAATCATCTGTATTGCTCTCCTCTGCCCTTTTAAATATGATTATGTTCTCCATCAGTCTTTTTCCCCATGCTAAACATTCTCAATTCCTCCCCTCTCTTTTTATAGGAATTATTTTCTACTATCTAATCCTTCTTGTTGACCTTCTCTGAGCCTGTTCTACTTTCTCTGGACTCTTCTTAAAGAGCAGAGTCCATAACCGGAGACAATAGTTGAGGTGTGCCTTGGCAACACAAAACAAAGTGACACTGATACTTCTAGAGCCTTGAAATGAACAGAAGCTGAATGAAGGCTCCCTCAGTCACAAATAAAATAAACCAATGAAACAATTAGGCCTGTTTTAATGTTGCCTCTTCCCTACGAAAACAAAGCGACACAACAGCGATCACTTCTCATTTTTCACTCATTCCCTTAGAAGCAGGTTTCAAAGAAGGAGGAGGAGGAGGAGGAGGAGGAGGAGGAGGAGAAGAGAAGAAGAAGAAGAAGAAGAAGAAGAAGAAGAAGAAGAAGAAGAAGAAGAAGAAGAAGAAGAAGAAGAAGAAGAAGAAGAAGAAGAAGAAGCTGAGTGATCACCATAACCAGATTCCAAAATATTCTCCCTCCATCTGCAAAGATACTTTTGGTACCAATGAGGTACCAACCTTTCATTTAAGAGTGTACCAGCTTCTCTGCATATCAAGTTCCTCTTTTTATTTTTTTGCAAACGCTAAATTCCACGCAGAACTGTGTGTCCAAGCAGCAATAAAATTCATTTAACACATCTGTCCCTTTATTAAACACAGACATGTTTACTGGCTTAATGGTCCTTTATGGTCACAACAACTCAAGCATAGTATGATGTTGCCATTTGAAAAGGCACACTGTTACAATAATTCTGAATAATAAGGGCTAGATATTTGGCATATGTTTAGTCCAACCTGCATACAAAACACCCAGAGAGCAGAATGAAAACATTAGCAAATGTTTCCAATCTCTTTTCCTTATTTATAAAAATGTCAAAGTATACAGTTTTAGAAAGAAAGGAAACAGGATTATCTAGCAGAATTTTATATATGTGACATTTCAGATTTGGCTGTTGTTTTTACAGCTGTAAATTGTCATTCTTCATTATTCCTTTTTTTTTAGAAAAATGCATGAATGTTTGAATTGAACATTCATGCAACTTAAAATGTGTTAACTATTTAGGTTTGTACATATTGTGAGATGTTCTTTCATTTTTTTTTGTTTAAAAGTAAACGTTCTACAATCAGTATATTGTAGAAACTAGGACAAGCATGAAAGTAATAAAAATTGTGTCATTTCTCATGAAATCTGTGGCAATACACAAAGGAAGTCCAAAACTGTCCTTTAAATTCTGCTGTCCTTGAATTCACCGCAAGTTGTTTGTGGTTTAATTGGCCATGCCGTTCATTATTATTGTCCTTCTCCACCTTAAATTGATTCATTATTTCCATTTATTAATTCTTCTTGTTGAATTAGTTTGAGAATTTATCTTCCTTGGATCAAAAATTGTTCACGATGGCAACTCTACTCCTGAAATCAAAGGCACAATAACCTTAGGTGTCTCTGCAACTGTCAACATGAACAAGATCTGGGAAAGCAGAGATATTGATATAAATACAAAAAAGACTAGTTAGAGCAATAATCTTCCCTAGAATAATGTATAGGTGTTGGACACTACAAATGGCTGACTGAAAAAGAATCGACGCCTTTGAACTGTGATGCTGGCGTAAAATTATACCATGGACAGCCAGAATAACCAACAGAGAGGTGCTGAGTTGTATAAAACCAAACACATCACTAAAGGCCAAAATCACAAGCCTACATCTTATTTACTTTGGCCATGTCATGTGTGCAAATTCACTGGAGAAGTCAATGATGCTAGGAATGGTTAGTGGATCAAGAAGAAGGGACAAGCAAAGAACTCACTGTCTTGATAGCGTCAAAGGTGGTACAAAGATGAACGTTCAATGAGTGAAAGAAACTGTGCTTAAGAGGGTAGCACGGAGAACACTTGCCTAGGAGCCCCTAGTGAACAATCACTTAAACATGAGCCAGCAGTATGCGGCAGCAGCCAAAAAAGCTAATACAATCCTTGGTTGTATAAACAAAGGCATAGAATCAAAATTACGTGAAGTATTAGTACCGCTTTATAAAGCCTTAGTAAGGCCGCATCTGGAATACTGTGCATCTAGTTTTGGCCACCACATTAAACAAAAGCTGTTGAGACTTTGGGAAAAGTGCAAAGAAGAGCAAGTATGATGGTTAAAGGCCTGGAGACTAAAGCGTATCAAGAATGGTTGCAGGAATTGGGAATAGCCAGTCTAGAAAAAAGAAGGACTAAGGAGGAGACGTGATTGCAGTATTCCAGTAATTGGGAGACTGCCACAAGGAGGAGGGAGTCAACTTATTTTCCAAAGCACCCTAAAGCAAGACAAGAAACAGTGGATGGAAACTATCCAGGAGAGAAGCAACCTGGAATTAAGGAGAAACTTCCTGACAGTTAGAACAATTAACCAGTGGAATGACTTGCCTCCAAAATCTATGAATGCTCCAACACTGGACGTTTTTAAGAAGAGACTGGACAGCCATTTGCCTGAAATGGTATAGGGCAGGGGTAGGCAACCTCGGCTCTTTTATGACTCATGGACTTCAACTCCCAGAATTCCTGAGTCAGCTATGCTGACTCAGGAATTCTGGGAGTTGAAGTCCATGAGTCATAAAAGAGCTGAGGTTGCCTACCCCTGGTATAGGGTTTCCTGCCTGAGCAGGGGGTTGGACTAGAAGATCTCCAAGGTCACTTCCAACTCGATTCTGATTCTGTTTCTATCAAGTCGCCAAGAATCAGACATGACTGAATGGTGGGGAATGAATGAATTCTTGTTGTTTAAGCACTCTCTCTAAAAAATGTATCTCCCTTACAATTTGCCCCATGATTTAATGCAATTTTCATCCAAACTGGTGTTCTTCAAAAGAGCTGGGTCTACTCCCAGCAATGCCCACAATTCTGGGACAATTCAGAATTTATAATCTCAACATCTACGAAGGTCCAGAACATGAGGTCTAAATGCATTCAGGAGGGCCTAAATGAGCAGTGGGCAATAATGGGCTTTTAACAGAAGACGTTCAAACAAGAAGGTGTGGAGTGCTGAATCTGTGATATTTTCTACTGGTTATGTAGTATTTTTTCTGCCTTACAAAAAAGAATGCAACCGATTCAGTTTCGGGTACTTTTTTTAAATCACTTTAAAAAAAAAATCCCTAAAGCAAGCCAGTAACTTGCATCGGGAAAAAAGCCACCTCTGTGAAACAAAAGGAGAAACTATTCCAAAAGAATATTTGACTGGTATTGCAAACTGCAGAAAGACAAATTAATGTAAAATTGCTGCTGATGCTCATGTCTCTATTCTACTGTAAAGCTCATTTGGGAGATGCTGCTTGAATAGCCTTCAACTTGCACTCAGGAACGTGCCCATGAAAAACATTCTTAGCGTGAAGCTATCCGCTAAATTTAAGTTAAATTGGCACCAGCCCTTGCTGAAATTAAAGCAGTGTAATCAAAGAACCACTATGGAGCTGGGAGATATACTTTAACTAAAACTCCGATAGAGTCTTGCCGGGTTTCCTTAGGTGAGGAAAGTGCCAGCTTTTAACAGCTGAGAGGACCATAATGATGAAAAAAGGAAGACGCTAGGTTAGGCACATAGACTTTCCTTCTTTCCTCCCTCTCCCCCTTTCCTTTCCCCTTATCTTCACTCCCTCCCTTCCTTTCCTCTCCCTCACCCTCTCTCTCCCTCCCTTCTTCCCTCCCTCCCTCCCTTCCTTCCTGTTGAAAAATTCCTTTTCTTTTTAACAAAAATTACATTAGGTCTGTATTGCAGTTCCTACTACTCAAAATGAAAAGACATTGACAGCTATGTTTTGTCAGGACTCTGGGGACACCAAACACAGATCTGGGAACTGAATGTGTCTCATCCGTGTCATCGGCACCATTTGCCTGTTCTGAAAAACCCAGTGCTGAACTAGACAGAAAATGGTCTGATTCAGCAAAGCCCATAATGCTGAAGATAATGTAAATTCATCATTTTCGCATTTGAGTTTATTTGGTTAAACACTGCACCATATAAATAAAACTAAGCCAACTGTATAAAATATATAGGAGAAGAAAATTATTAAAGAGTGCGGAAAAGGAAGAAAAATGGAAACCTTTCCCTTTCATCACCAAGTATCAGCAAATACTGACAATTTAGCAACATCTCTTAAATAAAAATCAAGCATCTCTTCATCCCATACAATAATCCTCGACTTATGACCACAATTGGGTCCCAAATTTATGTTGCTAAGTGAAACATTTGTTAAGTGAGCTTTGTCCTCCTTTACGACCTTTCTTGCAACAGTTGTTATGTGAACCACTGTAGTTGTTAAGTTAGTAACATGGTTGTTAAGTGAATCTTACAAGCAGTCAGAAAGTCACAAAATATGATCACATGACCCTAGGACACTGCAACTGTCATAAAGAGGAGTCAGGTGCCAAGCATCTAAACGTTGATCACGTGACCTTGGAGACGCTGCAATGAAGTGTGAAAAACAGTCATAAATCCTGTTATAACTTTGAATGGCCACTAAACAATCTGTTGTAAGTTGATTTTACCCCATTTTCTATAAATCTCTCAAACCTCTCCACAGTAATCAGAAAGTTCCATTAAAGGTTTTCACAACTATTACCAACTATATTTACTAAACCAACTTTAAAGTTTTCCTTTTATACTTGTATCTCCCTTTCTATTTAAACATATCTTCCCTATTTCCCCTCAAAAAAAAATTAAAGCAGCATCCTTGAGCCACAATCAACAAACAATTACCGTATTTATTGGCGTATAACACGCACCGGCGTCTAACACGCACCTCATTTTAAAAAGGTGCGGTATTTACTATGGGTCATTAACATTATATCGGCATATAACACGCACACATCATTTGCCCCCTATTTTCAGGAAGAAAAAGTGTGTGTTATACGCCAATAAATACGGTAAATATTACCAGAAATAGGAACCCCTCTCTTTTAACTAAGACCAAGCAAAATTATTTTATATTTTTTTCTCTTCTTTCTCCAACAATCTTTAGATTCCCCCAGACCACGTTCCAAGAAGTTTATTTCTTGATTTGCTATATTTCCAAACATAGATGAGTTTCCTTCTCATGATCTCAAATATTTTATTTACCTTAACGAGAATAATTTAGGAAATATTTTGCAACCATTTTTGAGGGGAAAATAGCAAAAGTGCAGGGAAAAAAAGCTTTTTTTCCTTTAAAGTTTATCTTTCTTCATACTTGAAACACTGATCATCAATGTACTTTGAGGGATTTGACATATTTCTTTTCCTCCAGCGTTCTTTGTTTCCGGCAAACCATATTTGATCAACTAGTAAGTTTTATTTTCTTCCCCTATATTGATATATTTGGATGAATGAATGAAGCTTTGAAACCTTAAGGGAAGATCTGTTAGCCAAACCACATTTCTCCAAATATAATCCTACCCCAGGGAGAGTTCTAATTTAGAAATGATACATAAAAGTAACAGAGAAAACATTTGCATCTCAAAAAAGATTAAGAAAAAAATATTAATAAATTGAGGATGAGATTGTATGCACGAGTTTCTGTTCTCATTTTCTTGCAGAGCTAGTGAAATTTGCTGAAGAAAATTCTGACTCTCTCTGTTTACAACACACACACAGAGAGACACATATACTGTATATGTGTGTGTGTGTGTGTGTGTGTGTAAATTATTCAAATTGCTAATAAAAAATTTACACAAATAATGAGCTGTCATAAGTTGTGACTATATCCTGTGGATTGCCTTGAGTTAGGCCAAAACAGGAAAGAAAGAGTTATATATATCTTTGGTTCCCTTCATCCCTGTTCCAACACTTTAAAGCCACGGGACACGAAACTGATTTTTAAAAAACCAGAACTATCACCAAAATTGAACATTTTAACAACAGAATAATCAGAGAAGCCATCAAGATAGAAAAACGCCCCCACAGCAAGAACAAACGAGATGATACCTCTCGCCTACCAGCCATTTGGAAACCCGCCTTGATTGACAGACGAGTCCCAACCACCAAGAATGATACCAGACCCAAACTCATGATAACATCACATGACATCACCACCACACAACCATTCAAAAAGCAAATCCGAACCCACAATGATGACGACATACAACCACAAAACAGAAACCTAACTACAGCTGCAACATTAGCCACTTTAAACCCCTCCAAACCACACAATAAGCAAACTGACACCCACTATAAAAACATGGCACCACCACAAACACAGAGCCGAACAAAAGCTGCACAACTCACCAGTTCAGGTCTAAGGCTGGCAGCTGAGACCAGCCCATCCACTCAAAACACATCCCCACCCAATCAGAACACAGCCCCCATTCAAAACACACTCCCACCCAATCAGAACACAGCCAATCCTCCACCCACAGAACACACCCCCTCTGGCAGTTTAAAAAACAAACAAAAAAACACAAACAGCCACTATCACACACTTCTCCCAGAAGAACGAAGCTGAAGTCACCTGCCTGAGGATGACGGATGAGATTTTGTCGAAACGTTGCCCTGATACCTCCAATTCTACGTGGGGAAAAACTCGAATGACCAAAGATCTACATACAAACACCCGCAAAAACCTCAGAAAACTAGGCCCCAAACACAGGACAAATCTTATTTCCTGTTTCAGCCTAACCCAAGGCCATCCACAGGCAGTAGTCACAGCAGTGACAGCTCATATTTGTGTAATTTTTTTGATTGCTAACAAAGAATTAAAGGGAGACTGATATGACCATTTCAAACTTATTTGTTATCATCAGTCAGCCATACCCTTCTGAGATTCGAACCTGGGCCGATTGCACAGGCAATTGTTCTAACCTTTAGGTCACTGGCTCTTTCTCGCTTTGTTAGCTGAGAAGCAAGGGAGATATGTGTTAAGTGTTTGTTAAGTATTTAGAATACCTTGCTAGGCCCCAAACACAGGACAAATCTTATTTCCTGTTTCAGCCTAACCCAAGGCCATCCACAGGCAGTAGTCACAGCAGTGACAGCTTATATTTGTGTAATTTTTTTGATTGCTAACAAAGAATTAAAGGGAGACTGATATGACCATTTCAAACTTATTTGTTATCATCAGTCAGCCATACCCTTCTGAGATCCAAAGAAAAATGCATATACAGTATGTATGTGTGTATATATGTATATATATGTATATATATATATGTGTGTGTGTGTGTATATATATATACATATACATATATACATATATACATATATACATATATACATATATATATATATATATATATATATATATATATATATATATATATATATATAGAGAGAGAGAGAGAGAGAGAGAGAGAGAGAGAGAAGCATCAGAATTACTGTTATATTTTTAAGAAAGAAGCAGCAGAATTATTCAGGTATTAATTACCTCATTTATTACAGCTGTTTACTCAGTCAAAGCAGCAGTTAATCCAAACCATTATTTTTTAATAATGCTTCACTTTCTCACACGTTTGTTCAGCTCTAACGAGGAAGGGAAGCAATGTCATCCCATTATTTAAAAGCCCCTCAAGGTCGTCAGATAATAAAATACCGTTGGTGCCTGGATTGAACACTTACAGTGACACAAGGAAATCTAATTTATGATTTGCGCTTAATCAGCCCTGAACCAGAGCAGAAATAATAAAGCCTGTTCTACAATTTAATTCTAAGCAGGACCATATAGACAGACCTTACAAACAAAATGAGATGCCTTCATTTTGTGGAAGAAATGTAGATCCAAATGATCCTTCCTACACTTTGGAATTCGAGAGACTAACACTGGAAGCCTGATATCAGGACTCTAGACAGTTCAAATGAATATTTATTGTATGTTAATGCTCTCTACAAGAATCTGAACTAATAACAGTGAAAGCAAATTGGTGGTAGATAAAATGGCAACAGAATTCAAGGTAGGCTGGACTGAGATCTCTTCTGGGAAAGGGACTCAAGACTGATGATGCATTTAATCTCTCCCTCAGGCTCAGCCTGGTCTTCTCTTACACCTGAACATACCTGGGAGAATACTGCACTAAATTCTTTGGGGCTTTCAAGCACATGTAAAAGGCATGCCTGCATATAGAATGTAACCACATATGGAATTCCAGGATACAGGGAGGCCAGGGAAGGGCGGGTGGCGTACTATAATCCATGGGATCATGAAGAGTCAGACATTACTTAGTGATGGGGCTGGAGGGGGGGAGGCTCATAGACTCAATTTTAAAAAGCCAAAAAAACCCAACCACCCCAATATAGGACTGGAAGCTGTTGGTCTCTCTGAGTAATATATTAGAATGACACACATAGCTGTTAAATCCACTTTATTTTAAAAGTACAGTATATTGTAACCTTACAATCTCTTCAGTGATGTAAGATACAGGGCGACAAGTTGCAGATCTATCCATCAAGAAAATGAGGGCTGCTAACAGACAGTTTCCACTTCTGTCTGCAGCTCACTCCAGTCTGCTTTAGAGAACTCAATATGGATCATAACAATTATGTGCTTGGAAGGGGCCACCTGAGTACACACACCCCTCCAAAAATCCAAATTAAAGCTTCTCCAATCAGAAGGCTGTCTAGACTCTGCTTCAACACATGTAGGAAAAAGGAGCTCACCAACTCCCTTGAGAAGTGACTACTCTTACTTTAGATGAAGGAAATTAACAAAATATAGAGAGAATATTTAATATGATTCTGATTAAACTTCTACCCTGACCTATCTTCCTGTATTTTAAGGTTGCTATCTGCGGTGTTGCATTCTAGGAGGGCAAAGAACAGGCCTTCTGTTTCACAGCTCCTTAGCTATCGTATTTCCCCTCTTCACTTATAACATGACCCTAAGGAAGAAAGAGGATCAGCGCAATGCAGTGCCACTGTGCTGCCACCACGTGGTTGTCTGGGGGAAATTATAATATGCTATCTTATCTGGGTCAGCCAACCCCTCCTTCTCTATGACATATTTCCTCCTTCTCCTGACCATGTGCCTTACACCCCTCCCCTTTCTGGGATGGACTTCCTCCTTTTTCTCCCTGGGGACTCTCCAACTCCATAACCAGCAGATACACGTGCTCCTCCATAACTGGCAGACACACGTGCAGACACTGTGAGTCGATACTGTCTTTTGACCTTGGAAATACCATGCGTTATCATCTAATTCACCTCATCTGCTGTAATCTACTCTGCATGCAAATAAAGGTATTTCTGGATGATAAAAGATACTTCCAGGAGTTCTGCTATCTGGCAAGAGCTGTTATCAATGATAGAATCCGCATATACAGACCAGCACAGGGGTCTTAGCAAGGGGAAAAATCATTATACGACAGCTTTATCCAGAATAGCCACCTATCCCCAAATTCCAAAGCTGGTACAGAAGGATGCCATAATTGAAGGTACTGAGCGCTGCTGAGCACTCAAAACGAGTGAGGATGGTCAAAGTACTCCTATCACACCCGATCCAGAGGCCACTAAGCACAATCAATGCTATCTAATCCCATAACCCAACCTGAACCTTGATTGAAAAGGGTCCAGATAATCTGCTTCATCCAGGGTTCTTTGCAGCTGCTATGTGACCAACTTCTCCACAACTTCCCAAACAAGGCAGGTTGGACATTGGATGAAAGCTGTCCAGGCTACTTGGGTCAAACGATGGCCCCTTCAGCAGAGGGCACACTATCATCTCCTTGAGAGCCAATGGAAACACCCTCTTCCTGAAGGAATTATCCAGAGTAGATATTTTAGATGTTACTGCCTGGTTTTCAAGATGTTTGCCGATGAATTACTCTACAATCTTACCGGACAGCACTACATCTTTGAATGGTCTGTGGTTACCTGGGATCACCTTTTGAAGAAAAAGACAACTTTGCTTTCTTGGAGACACATTTTACTAATTCTTTGAGATTGCTCAGAGATAATGGATGCATTTGATTTAACTATCAGCAGTTTCCTTCAAGATGCAATCCATCTGCTCCTAGATATGTGAATTCATTCAAGGTCAATTTCTGCTCCCTTACATTTCTATCAAATTCAAGCAGAAATCCTGCTCCTTCAACAATTCTTCATAATTGCCTGGGGAAACAAATATCCTCTTTGCAGATAAGACTGAACCATTATTATACAACATTTAATTATGTCATACCATAGCTGGCTAAAAAAAAATCAGGCTTCAGCAAACAGCATTTTTATCATAAATTACAGAAGCCCTGGTTGCACTTCCTCAACCCTTTTCCAGTGTGAATTACTTTGAACCTGGTAATAGAAAGGTTTTATATGCTTGTCACCTGAGTGTTAAAGGGACAATAATTTTATCTCTGGGAACACTTCCTCTTGTTGCCTATCAAAGGTGTTTTAAAAATTAGAGTGCATTTGCAGGTGACTGTCATTCTAGCCATCTCCAGAGTCTAGTAAAATGTGTTGCAAGCTCACCTTTTCCTTGCTCTCTCCTCACCTGTACACACACATTCACTTACTCATTATCTCGAGCTCTCCAAAATGAGACAAAACCTCCAATTAGTAGATGTTCATTCCTTGTGAACCCAATTTTTCGTCTTAATGAGGGCATATACTGCTGTTTCTGCACCAAATGTATATGTAATGCACTGTACTCTTCCCTTCCTGCTTGGACCACAAAGGTAACAAAAATTGCAGTAACACAGAGAGAGGGAAAATCACACTTGTTCCTCATAGCCCCGTCACACCATTTGCTTTTTAATATTTTATGTGAAGCATGTTATACAGGTAGCATAACAATATCTAATGCTATGTGCTGGAAAGAAGGACAACTAGAACGTGAACGGTTATTTCAGGACAGGATAAACTAAGCTCATTATCCATCTCCCACTTTAAAAAAAAAGATGGTATTTTTCCAACTTGGAAATCAAAATTCTGCTTCCACCTTGAAGGGCATTCACTGGTAAAAAGGAGATTGGGAAAATAAACACTGGTTTACCATTCAACAGAACTATCACTCTCTCTGTCCATATAAAGAGTTTCTTGACATAAGTAGAATTCTCAATAAAACCTCTCCCTAATGCTGCAGGTACCAAAGCTTTTGTGTTGAACTGATAATCAATGGTCAGAAGGAGACCTTCACAGGTGAGTGTAGAAATGTGTGTAAGTGGATGAAGTGACTGACAGAAACAGCTGAAACATTTGATAGAAATTCAGAATCCGAAGAAACTAGTAAAATATTTTGCAGGCTGGTAATAATAGGAGCTGATTTTCCACATTCCACTGAATGCAGAGTGGAAGTGATGGTCATAGAGGTGTTGATTTGGTACTCCCTATCTAACAAAATGCTGCATTCACATATGATGAACCCAATTACATGTAGTCCTCAACTTATAGCAGTTCATTTAGTGACTGTTTAAAGTTACAATGGCAAGGAAAAAGTAACTTAGGACCATTATTCACACTTACAACCGTTGCAGCATCCCCATGGTCATGTGATCAAAGTTATGATGCTTGGCAACTTTATGACAGTTGCAGTGTTCTAAGCCAGAGGTCCCCAACCTTTTGGACACCAGAGACCGGTTCCGTGGAGAGAGGTTTTTCCGTAAACCGGCGGGTGTGTGGTTTTGTGTGCTGCCTGCATCCCGCGGATGGGGCTTTGCTTGTTTGTGCGGACCAGTTGCTGGCATGCTGCGGATCAGTTCCTGTCCACGGACCGGGGGTTGAGGACCCTGTTCTAAACTCATGTAATCCCTTTTTGCGAATTTCTGACAACCAAGGTCAATGGGGAAGCCAGATTCACTTAACAAATGCAGTGATTCACTTAACAACTGTGGCAAAGAGAGGTTATAAAAACTCACTTAACAACAGAAATTTTGGGCTCAATTGTGATCGTAAGTCGAGGACTACCTGTACTGAACTAATGTATACAATCATAAAATGGTGGAGCAGTGGGCTAATGCCTCCTTAAGTAACACCAGCTGCCTGCAATTAGTGCAGGTTCGCATCCCACCAGGCTCAAGGTTGACTCAGCCTTCCATCCTTCCTAGGTAGGTAAAATGAGGACCCAGATTGTTGGGGGCAATTAAGCTGACTTTGTAATAATGCCGCTTGGGGGGGTGTGTGTGAAAGCCCTAATAAGCAGGCATATACATAGAATGAAGGCTACTGCTAAGTTTGTAAGCCGCCCTGAGTCTTCTGAGAAGGGTGGGATATGGAATTAAAATAAAATAAAATAAATAAATAAAAATAAAATCACCAAATTCGAAGGTTTACTCTGACTTTTGTTTAAGGATACTCTGCAAAACCAACCAATGTTCAGATAAAAGGAAAAAACAAACAAACCCAGGAATCAAGAGAATACTTTCAAACCTAAGAAGCAAGTAATCCAGCCTCCCCTTTAAATTCATATGGGACACAACTTGAATCCATTATATCTTTTTATTATGCCATGTGAGCACGGTTTGACCTAGGATACATCTTAACACTCTTATGGTGTCATTCTTTATCTTCCCTGTGATAGAATCCCCATGGCAACCTTTCAAACAACCTTAGCAACCAAAATTGTGCACTCAGCTAAAAGAACTATACCAGGACCTCCAACTTAATGTCCCCCAACAATAGAGAAACTGTAGACTCACAATAACTTGCCATGAAATGTTTTTTTCTGCTGGATAATATTATAAAACTATTGTTATAACTAAGTTCTACACCACCACCCCCTCCACCTTCTCACCCATTCAAAGTTCTGGTTTCTAAAGATCATCATTTTACTGCTATGGCAACATCTGGAAATTAGGGAAAAGAGAGTGTTACGTTGCAGTAGGTCCTATTTAAAAGGATAGCTAACTTCTGCAATTCTGTATTGAAATTGGATTTCTGAAGTCTGAGTCAGGGAAAAAAAAAAAGGAAATGTAGGCTACTATTAGTAAGGTTCTTTTGTTTTCATTGGCAAAGAAAAGAGGATTCTCTGGGAACTTCCAAGCTGCCCAAATAGCCTTTAGAGAGATTGCCTATCTTGAATCATGCGTCTTTCTTGCTAATTCTCATGGTCTGTAGTTTACACAGCAGACTTGATGATGGAAGGGGTGGGTAGACGGGGGAATTTTTGTTCATATGGGAGCTATTAATTTTAATCTCTGCGGATCATGAAGTCTGGAAATTCAATTGACTTTAAAGCAGTCACTATAAACTTCACGTATGATGAAACTCTGGCTAGCTCTTGGCAAGGGATGCAGAGATGCTTCACGTCATGGAGGGCAACTGGGATTTCTTGTTTCCATGCCACTTAAGGGGAGGGGGGAAAATCTATTAATGAGTACCGCTTCTGACCAGCAGCTCAGCAGGGTGTTTCGTGGCTGAATGAAGTTTCTGCAAAATGAACTGGAAGGGAGTTGCTAGCCCAGCTAACGCTCTTAACAGGAAATTATCTGTTTACACTTTCTTGTAACATCCTCTCTAATAATTTAAGTACAAAAAGCAATCAGCAATTGCCAGCAATTACTATCCTGGGTTCTTCTTTCTGGCCTTCTGCTGAACCTCCTTAGTTTATATCCTCTACTTCACAGAGAGAGATTGTCCCTGCAGTTCCTACCAAGTGGACTAAACAGAAGGCTCTACTAACTATTGGGAACTTTGCTGTAAATCCTTCAGAAAAACCCATCGTTGGATAAGAGATTTAAGATGAAAGCAAGCAAAGCTGTACAGATAGCCCTCAACTTACCACAATTCATTTAGTGAGCGTTCAAAGTTACAACAGCACTGAGAAAAATAACTTATGTTCCGTTTTTCACAGTTACGACCATGGCAGCATCCCCACGATCATGTGATCCAAATTCAGATGATTGGCAAGTGGTTCATATTTATGACCATTGCTGCATTCCAAGGTCACGTCATTCACCTTTTGCGACCTTCTGACAAGCGAAGTCAAGGAAGCCATAAGGAAGCCAGAGTCACTTAGCAACCGGGTTACTAACTTATCGACTGCAGTGATTCGCTTAACAACCGAGGCAAGAAAGGTCATAAAATGGGGCAAAACTCACTTTACAACAGAAATTTTGGGCTCAGTTGTGGTAGTAAGTAGAAAACAAAAGAGCAGAAAATGGCCCAATTTTTCTGTCAGGAAGGACTGTAATGAACGATCTAATGCAATGATGGAGGAAGTCTAAATATTGTTTTGGCTTGCTTGCTATGTCGTATGCCTGTCGTTCAATGACGGATTATTGAATGAAACAATTAAATAAGTGTAAATGTATGCTCAGTGAGAAAGTTGGCTATTACAGCTCTACATGATTAATGACTCTGGCCTTGCCACTTCTAATCAGCGTGTAATTCTGCTATATGTCTTTGTCTTGGTGGAAACTCCTATAGGAATGTGCTCATCCAATACCATTCTTCCACCTTACCAATGTGAGGAGTCCTTCCCCTGATTTTAATGTTTGGGCCAGTGGAAAGGGATTGAGGCCCAACTTGCCTTGTAGTTTGAGGGCTGAGAAGATAGAATAAACAAGTACTTCCTACATGAAGATGCTTTAAGATGAGTAGTATGATCTTATACAAAATTGGTCCCTTCTTCATCATCAGCCATACTGCTGGCAGTACCATCTGGATCAGGGATAGGTGATTAATGGGCACATGAGAAACTGGGACCGTTGTGGAGGGCCACCACCATCACTCCTGGCACTAGGGCTCAGACAGGGATAGTCAAGAGGCCATATTTGGTAGGTCTGTTCTGGATACTTTTATGGTTGTCCAACCTTCGGTTATACTAGATTTCAGTCAGCTACTATTTAGCTAGCAACTATTTACTATTTATTCCCTTCATTTTCTACTTGGCACGATTCCTCTGGGACTGTTCCCCCTTCTTTCTGCATTCTTATTGAATTCAATTTAAGTGCAATTGAATTTTCAAATTCAGTTTCATTGGGTCTATTTTACTGCCTGGTTCTCAAAATTCAATCAATACAATTTTGATTTAGAAAAGATCAAAAAAGAAGAAGAAAGAAGAGAAACCCTTATATGTTAATACTAAAGGAAATCTGAAAGGGACTAGCTGGCCTTAAAAGTCTTGCCCAGTGAAGATCTGACACAATGACATAGGAAGCCAACAACGCTTTTTTTCTTTGGACTTCTGAACTTATTCATAAATCCTCCACCCCCACCCCCACCCCTTTTTATGTGCAGCATTAATTAAGTTACCATAAACAGAGACTGAAATCAGTTTTGAAACAGGTTCCAGCTTAACACAGCTACCATATGTTTAACTGCATGTACAGTAATGTTGCATTTTGAACAACAGAGTAACTGACCAGAAATTATGGGAAATAGTACAGGTAAACCTCAACTTACAACCATTTCTTTAGTGAGCGTTTGAAGTCATAATGGCACTGAAAAAAAGAGACTTATGACCGTTTTTTGCACTTATGGCCTTTGCAGCATCCCCATGGTCATGCCCTCAAAATTTGGGCGCTTGGCAACTGGCTCTTACTTATGACGGTTGCAGTGTCCCAGGGTCATGTGATCACCTTTTGTGACCACCTGAGAAGCAAAGCCAATGGGGAAGCCAGTTAACAACCATGTTACTAACTTAACAACTACAGTGATTAACTTAAGAAGGAGTAAAATGGGGCAAAATTCACTTACATTACAACTTCTAATCGGCATAAAAACATGCCACTCATTTTCAGCAAACCTGGTTGGAAACAGGTTCAGGGGCTACAAAAGCAGGCGTTCTGGGTCCCTCCCAATGTCACTTCATCCTATATAGACCAGGGGTCTTCAAACTTGGTTCTTTTATGACTTGTGGACTTCAATTCCCAGAATTCCTCAGCCAGCATGCCTGGCTGAGGAATTCTGGGAGTTGAAGTCCACAAGTCATACAAGGACCAAGTTTGAAGACCCCTGATATAGATGCTCTTCACAGAGCAGATGACGGAACTGTGGAATTGACTTCCGCAGGATATAGGGATGACTGAAAATGTGGGTGTTTTTTAAAAGGAATTAGATAAACTGCTGGAGAGTATCAATGGCTTGTAGAGATGACAGCCACGTATTATTTCTTATGTCAGATATTTCCCACCTTTCAGTAACAATTGCTGGTAGAGTTCCCACAAGAATTGGATTTGCCACTGTGAGAACAAAATGCTGCCCCACAGAGTCTCTGTTCTCCCTTGTCATGTTTATTGATTTTTAACAAATAATACACAGTGAAAACTACAATAAACATGAACACAAAATGCAGCAAGGTTATTGCATAATGACGGATTTTTGTGACTATTTATTTAAGTTTCCCAGAATGACTATACCTATAATATTAATTATTCTTGCATAAGCATTCTCTAAACTGATATAACTCATAAAATTCTTACCTGGTATGTCCAAAGGTTTACAGGGGTTATTGCACCCTATCACCATTTTAGAGGAGTCTGTAGCAAACAACACTGATCTAGGTCTATCAGCAGCATTAGTTGATATATGAAAACCTCTTATGCAACTGTCTCATTTATGCATTCTATGAGAGTTAAGATTATTCAGTCAGTCAGTCAGTCAGTCAGTCAGTCAATCAATCAATCAATTTCTATAGCCACCCATCTCAGTCAATGATTCTGGGCAGCTTACAATTAAAAAATATATTACAATCAAAAATATTAAAAACATTTTAAAACAATAAAAACAGTGGAAACATCCATCCAACATCCATACATAGCAATTGGGAAATTTGACCAGTTAGCAATACAGCTAGGAAACAGGGTTCGTAACATATTCAATATCCCAGGCATGGTAGCATAGTCAGGTTTTTAGGCCTTCAAAAGGCTAACAAGGTTGGGGCCATTCTAATCTCTGAAAGGGAAAATGGTCTCTTTGGCTGACAGGATCTGCAGCATACTATTCTGGTTGATCTAGTTGGCTGGGTAGAGACTCTTCGAAAAAGGCGATCCCTCAAGTACCCCAACCCCAAGCCATAAGTCAAACCTAGCTGGAGGCCCACTTATATAATTACCAGGCACTGAAGGCAGTTTTAATGTTCATGGAAGCAAATTTCACTTTCAAATTCATTTCTGACTTCAAGAAAATCTGACATTTTCTTCTGTGCAGAACTTTAGTTATCCACTGACTGGCTTCTGACAAGGACGGTGACATAGCTCAATCATGCTAATATATTAGTTGGTAAAACAATTTCAAAAGGAAATTGGTATCTGGATCTAATTAACACACATCATCCAGAGCTTCTTTTGCTGTATCTCTGCCTACTCAATTCTGGATGATTAAAGCAGGCGGAAAATTGTAGCACACTCAGAAAGAAGTACAGTACACCACTTTGTATACCTGCTGTTTCAGATTCTGCTTTTTGTCTTAAAGGTTACAGATTCAAACTTTTGGAAACAACTGCCCTGTGGCAGTTTCTTTTTATTAACAGATACGCTTTATGCCTTAGAAAAAAGCTACAGATGTGCATATTATATTGCATTTACATTATAAACCTGTCTTGTATTATATTGTATATTTGTCTCACACAGGACCCCAGGTTTTATTTTTGCTTGTAACTGAATACTGAGATTCAGACACAGGTATAATAAAGGTATGTTTGTTTGTTTGTTTTCATCCAGCAACAGCATATCTGTTTCTGAAGGATGTTTCAATGTCATGCCTCCATCTTTTGAATTATTTTATGCTTCTAGTATTTACTTTAGTATTTTAATTATTATTATTATTATTTGTTTGACTTCTGCTGCCCACCTTGATTGACCTATTGGATGGGAAAGTGGTTTGTAAGTTAAATTAAATTCATAAATGAGCGAATGGTCAAATAATCACAAACGCAGGTTGCATAGGCACGTCAATTCACGTGAATTGCAACGAAGGGAAAACGCAATAGTCAAGAAGTGGTAGGAAAGAAACCAGAAATTACCACTTCAAGACAAAGAGTAGGCTCAGTTGCATGAATTTGAAATGGACGCCCAAACTGCGCAGAAAGTTTGGGAGGGGAAACGGTTCTACTTATCATTTTCTGACAGATGTCCCTTGAAGGAGCCAAACTATACATCTGCGTTTGAAGAACAGGTTATTACTAACGTGGCTTATATCTAAAGCTTTTCTAAGCATCTGATTTCCAGTTGGACATGATTGAAAATCCATGCTTTGGGAGCACTTTTAGTCTCTTGACAGGCTTCCCAATGTTTCAGATAATTAAGCTCCACCGAATTCACTCAGAACAATAACACTGGAGAAAGCTTAACTAAGAACTGGAAGACTACAGCCATGTCTTCTTTGCTTATATTGTAACCTGAATGAGAGGAAAGAAAGCACAACACTGTCACAACAGTCTCAAAAGCCATACCTCACAAAAGGACAGCTGAAATAATGAGCCACAAAGATACCGAAAACAAGTGAATTCGAGCATCCTTAGCCAAAGGTTACTAATTCTATGAGCTGGAAGTCATAGCAAAATTTCCAGAGGATACAATTCTATCAGCTCTAAATTCAGCTCCACAGAAAAGCGCTTTCCTACTTCATGACTCCCAGCTATGGCTACAGTTTCCAGAATTACCAATATGGCTGTCAAAACCACATCCAATGTTCAGCTGGAACATTGCAAAGGAATTCAAGAGAAGTAGAGAAGAAAAGAGCTAGAGGATAAATTCCCAGTGCTTCAAAATTATAGTCCATATATTTAGTATAGACTATAGAGTACATTAGGGACGCGGTGGCTCAGTGGGTTAGGACACTGAGCTTGTCGATCAGAAGGTCGGCAGTTTGGCGGGTCGAATCCCGAGTGCCGCGTAACAGAGTGAGCGCCTGTTACTTGTCCCAGCTTCTGCCAACCTAGCAGTTCGAAAGCACATAAAAATGCAAGTAGAAAAATAGGGACCACTACGGTGGGAAGGTAACAGCGTTCCGTGCGCCTTTGGCGTCTAGTCATGCCAGCCACATGACCACGGAGACGTCCTCAGACAAGCGCTGGCTCTTCGGCTTTGAAACGGAGATGAGCACCGGCCCCTAGAGTCAGAAACGACTAGCACACATGTGCGGGGGAACCTTTACCTTTACCTATAGAGTATATTGACATGTCTACTTAACATAAAAGAAGGGGGGTGGAGGAAATGGAGGAAAGGAGAAGAAACATTCATTGTGTGTACCCCTTTAGGATGGAGACATTTGGCAGAAATCACCAGCATAAGCCCAAATCCCCTGGAGCATTACAAATCAGGATATTTTGTTTGCACTAGGAAGCTTACACAGATGGTTTTCATAATTCAATGAGTGGTATATATTCTTTTTTTCCTTATTATGTGTACTGTATATGTACTGTATCTCACCCAGAATTGAGAAATTAGCCCGTGCAATAGGCTTTGAGATGTAGCAATAATTTACAATGACCTCTCTGTTGCAAAGAGAAACATAAAACAATGTTCACATTACTTTATCAAGCTCCTGTGAGGATGAATATAATCAAGCAAAGTCATCAACACTGCCTTTATATACAGTTATATAGCATACTCTCAGTTAACTTGGCCATAAACCCATGGTAAGGGTATAAAACTTGAAGTCCACATCATCTGAAGAGCACGTTTCTTACCCTGATTTATAATGGCTGGATCAACAAATTTAACCAAGTGCAGTAGCAGACAGCTGGGTTAGGGTGTCCTAGAAATACCCCAACCTGGCCAACTGATTCAAGTAGTTCTAAGGTAGCTACTTTTAGTCATACGCAAACTTGGATTGACTAAGACTAAATTAATTCCATGTAACAGATGACTGGGTTTTTAATTGGCTGAACTGCTTGGCATAACAGATAAGACCTAGTGAAGGTTCTGAAAAAATAACTCTGGTCACTCTGGCTTCTACCAGCTTTCTCTACAGGCAAACAAAATAGTGAAAAAGAGGTAAAACAGGACCGATTTTGCCCCAACTTTGTCCCTGATCTTGCTGACCGTAATCGTGCCAGTACACAATTTAAAATAAATTTATTAGATATTTAGTCAGATGATAGCTTAAGACAGACTGTTTCTAAGACTGCAAATGTTCACTTGCAATCAGGTTTGATTTTTACCTTCAGTCATATCCATAGAATCCAGAGCCTTTCCCATTCAATCCATGTTGTCTACTGTACAGTGGTGACCAAAATTGTGGAAACCTTTTGGGGAAAGTGTATTTCCGAGGTTTGGTGGCTAATAACACCACTTTTTTGGGGGGAGCAGTACCATAAAATTATATATCAAAGGAAAGATAATCAAGAATGTAATGCAACAAAGTTTGTTCAATTACCTGTACTGTGTTTTATGAAAAGGTATAGCCAAATAATCAGAAAAAAGAAGCACAACTTGCTTAGGTTGATATCAGGTAGCTTTCCTTCCTATGATTGTAGCCAGTGAGCATGAGTGTTTAGACAGCCAATCAGGTGTCATCTTGTTTTGGCAATGAGCCAATCAGATCACAGTAGGATTCAGTTATTGATGTTATGTATTGAAGCGGAGAGGAGGACATTTATCAGTGTGTTATGTGATTGCTATCAAGTTGGTTGGGTTTTTCTGTGTTCTTTCATTTAGTGAGCTTGAAAAACGTAATAAAATTAAAGTAATGGTGCGAAGAGTTGACTGGTTGCCCAGAAAGCGATGTAAAATAGTATTATTAAGTGAACAAGTCTATAGCTATAAAGAAATTAGAACAAAAATTGGTGGAAACTTAACCAAAGGTGGCATTTCTACTGTACGCTTTCCCCAAAACGTTTCCACACTTTTGGCCACTACTGTAGCTATTTCCATTATCTTGGTGCCTGTTAATCTTTCCTTTCCTAGATGTTAGTACTCCAAAAGCTGTTGTTCTAGAGTTTGGGTGGCACTTGGTTAGGGAAGGCTGCTATCTATGTATTATGCTTTTCTCCTTGAGCAATATAAAAAAACCAACTTCCTGTACAAGAACTCTAGGTATTAGCAGGACCATGAGTTGCATGCTCAGTACAATCAATCCCCAAGTCTGACAAAATATCTCTTAAGTATATTTATTTATTAAATTTAGGCTCTTTTCTTTGACCCTACCCACCAGAATTCCTTGGCAGATGGGGTCCATGGCAGACCTCTTCCGCTGACACAAGTGAGGCACGCTAGTCCCATAGGGGTGAGACAACTCCTCAGATACCCTGGACCAGGGGGTCTTCAAACTTGGCCCTTTTATGACTTGTGGACTTTAATCCCAGAATTCCTAAGCCAGGCACGCTGGCTGACGAATTCTGGGAGTTGAAGTGCGCTAGTCATAAAAGGGCCAAGTTTGAAGACCCCTGCCGTGGACCATGCCATGGTTCATGAATCCAAGGGCTGGAAAACCACATCATCAAAGTGCTGTATCTTTGAGGGAGGAGGGAAGAAAAATAAAACAAGAGGGAGGGAAATCTCATTTCAAGGTGATCTGAACAGCTTTTGAAAAGCCTAATACAAACTAGATTTCATAAGTTAAATTAGCACCTGACAAAGCAGGAAATCTGGAGGTACTGCTACATAATCATGGGTACATTCTCACCCACTTATTAACACCACCTAAAACTGGCTGGGTTTTCAGCTAAAATGAAGAGCTGAACAATCAAACGTCAAATGGGTGAGGTGGGAAGGGATGAAGTCGGACGAGGGGAGGGAGGACAAACTGCCACGATGTAGAAAACTGCACCATATCAAGAGAAGTTGATTATTATTTCAGGGAAAACCTTATCTGTACCCTGGCAAGCTAGCCCATGCAAATGAGATAAAGCAAACATAAGACAGATTAAGCGTACAATGCTAAGGAAGATTAAATATATTACCGTCCAAACCAAGGAAATTGCAGCACAAGTCACTGACATGTACTTCTAAGTATCAAAGGCTCCTGCTGTATCTTTCACAGGCTGGCCACCTCCAGCTCACATCTATGTCACATGAGCCCCACTTACGTGCAATATACTATCGGTTGCAATCACAAGAAAAGTATTGTTTCCATACACCCCAGACCTCTTGCTTTCAGCACAGATCAGAAGAGATTACATTTTTTTTGAAGTGCCTTTTTTAAATTAGCTAGTGGATTTTAGGGTGGGGAAATTGCTCTGCAGATGGGGCTAAAGGCTCCATGTTGGCTTTGATGGCAGAAAGGGGTTAAAATCTTTTTTTTAAAAAAATCTGACTTTCCTGGACGCATCTACTATTATTGTTTTTAAATGATTCAACAATTCATGGGTGGTGTAATAAAGCATAAGATAAAGATAACAATAGTTGAGCTCAGCTCTGCTGACTTCACGAATCCAGCCATACAATTTTCATGGCAACAGTAAGGAAGCAGTGTAGCAAAACATTTCTGGCTGTTTCCCCCCCCCCTTTCCCCCCCCCCCAATTTCACAATGTAGTCTACAGTCATGCAACTCCCTGGTGATGTCCTTTCTGACTGCTTTTCAATCTTGGACTCTGCTCAGCTTTTTGAAATCAGCCAAGGTCAGACAAATATTGACCCTGATGTGATGGCAAATTAGGGGATTGTGCTTTAAAAATAATCTGGGATCCAGAAAAAAAGCGGTCAAGTCAGGGAGAAACGAAATGTGATTTAAATTCACATTTCATTAAAATGTGAACCAATATTAGGACTGTGCAAACACTTGGGGTTCATTCTCAAAAAAAAAAAAAGAATGCTTTGGAAGATATGAATGAACAAAGCTAGCATTTGCTCCAGTGCATTAAAGCAGCTGTGTCATTTATCATTTCCAAGGATAGTGTCTCTGACTTCCACAGCAGCCATGAAATACCAGGAAACAATGTGGCCATTTTAAAGGATTAGAAACAGGAGCTATAGTTGCAGTCTTGTCTGTTCAAAAGTGTCTTTGGGAGATCAGATCCAAAGGGCTGCGCAGCCCATATTACTTTGAATATTCTTCATCTATTTCAATAATTCTGTCTTGCTGCCAACTTATAAAGACGAATTGTATTCCAACTGGATAGGAAATGCAGAGTCCATGTTTAACCTTTTTGGCAAGGGTACTGCTTATAGTCTTATGATTTTAGGCTGAAATACTTCTGCTTAAACTATAGTTTGCAAATAAGCCAAGTCATTAAGAATAATTTGATGCTGGTTTCTTTGAAGAAACTCTAGTATGAACCAACAGAACTCAGAGCAACCATGAATTCAGAATCTAATCAGAAATGCTAGTTGGCTTACAAACAAACCCAAAGGTGCTTTTTCAAGAGGCAACTAAGCTTCTTCAAGTTCTGACTGGATGGTGGGGGATGGAAGGATTTATATTCCTTGCAGACAGATGGCCATTTGACTTCTTTTAGAAAATCGTTGGAGCCACTTGGACATTTTTCTGTGTCCTCAGAATGTGAGTAGTGCAAATGCAAAATGTGTTGGACAGAGAGGACCACTGGTTTGAAAGAGGGTCAAAGAGGCCATCTATGTCAAAATTGAACAGTCCTCTCTCAACAGAGGGGGAGGGATAAGACATCATCTATCTCCAGACTACAATACAGCCCTTTCAGCAGTTCCAAGAAGGCTCCACACCCATTTTCACTACTCACCTGACCCAGAGGACACAGATAAACATTCAAGTGGTCTCAATGATGGTCTAAAAGAATGCAAATGACCATCTGTCTGCTAGCAATATAAATCCTTCCTTTCCCTATCATCCAGTCAGAGCTGGATGAGAAGTGAAACGTCTTCAAAGAAAAACAAGAAAATCCAGTTGCCTCTTGAAAAAGTATCTTTGGGACAACCATGACCTGGATGACTGAGAATCTCCATAGACACTTACAAACCAACATGCAGCTTCTAATCTCCACCTGGTGGAGAGGAATGACAGTAAACCACAGGAGTAGCAAGACTCACTCCAATTAACACCAAGCCATGGTTTGGCAGTGCTATGAATAAAACAGGGTACAGTTTCAATCAAATGAACACCATTTTAGTGAAAGTGCTAAATAACACAAGGTGGTAAAACACTAGCCTGAATAGCATGTTTTAATGATTTTACCAGCTTTTTAAAAGCCCACCCCCCACCCCCATGCTTCTGCAAATAATATTTGGTAACATTTTGCATTTTCCCACACAACAATTTCCTGCCCTTCTGTGATCAAAAACTTTATTAATTGAACTGTTCCTTTAGGAAAAAAAAAGACTTGAGTTAAATTATTGGTTGAATCTGGCATAGAGATAGGATATGGAAAGAAAGGGAATGCAAGTTCACTGTAGTGTAACAACTTCACATGGTACTTAATGTAATTGCAGCACTACAATGGAAGTATTGTTCCTAAACTAATCAAACCATTAAAATGTCATCTCCAACCCCAAAATGCATGATGTATAAGCATATGTATAGCTGGCACAGAGTCAAGTTAAACAGGAGTGAATCTCCTTGATTTATTAAGTTCATCTCAGTTGTACACTACACTATTCATTTTTCAAGGCAACAAGTGCGTAATATGGCCCATAGCCAAACATCATAAGCTACAGCACCAGGAATCTCTTGTCAAACAATATTCCCCATTATTACAAGCAGCATTATTTTCTAATTCCTGAAGATTTAATGTATTTTGCAGAGATGTTCAACCATCTTTTCTTAATCCAAATGAGTGTCTCTTTTTTTTTTTAACTTCCCATCTGGGTAATATCCCAGAAAGTCCCAACACTTCACCCTCTTCAACCAAAAAACAAACAAACATGTTGTTGTTGTTGTTAGCTGCGAAGTCGTGTCCGACCCATCATGACCCTATGGACAACGTTCCTCTAGGCCTTCCTGTCCTCTACTATCTTCTGGAGTCCATTTAGGCTCACACCTACTGCTTCAGTGACTCCATCCAGCCACCTCATTCTCTGTCGTCCCCTTCTTCTCTTGCCCTCAATCTTTCCCAGCATTAGGCTCTTCTCCAGCGAGTCCTTCCTTCTCATTAGGTGGCCAAAGTATTTGAGTTTTAGCTTCAGGATCTGGCCTCCTAAAGAGCAGTCAGGGTTGATCCCCTCTAGGACAGACCGGTTTGATCGCCTTCCAGTCCAAGGGACTCGCAGGAGTCTTCTCCAGCACCACAGTTCAAAAAAAAAAAAACATATCCCAAGTCAAGTACAGCACACAGGAAGCCTGTGATGATCATGTTTCAAGTTGTCTCTTCCCATAACAAGCTTAGTGTCTTTTCCACCTTTGAAGAAGAAAAACACCAAAATAATACAAACAACACTTGATACTTTTATATACAGTTTTTTGGAATACGGCTGTCTTTACATGCAAACTTAAGTCTGATTTGGATTACAACATTTCTCCAAATTTTGATAAGTGATGGAAAGTGTTTTGCTTTGTTTAAAACAAGCAATATGGAAGAGAAAGCTAGACTTTGGAGAAGCAAGATAGGGAGAGCATTGATGCTTTTGAACAAATCAACCCAGAGTTATCACTCAAGAAACAAATGACCAGGCTCAAATTATCCTACTTTGAACACATTACGTGAAAAATCCAGCTCTCTGGAGAAATCTATAATGCTAGAAAAGGTGGAAGGATACAACTAACAGCAAGGTGGACGGTAACGATTAGAAGAGATGAAGGACTAGGTTAGGGGCAGATCATCAAAATCTTATGTAGTTGCCAAGGAGCAACAACAATTTGATAATCAGTTATGCATGCTTGAGATCATTTCATACGTAATAGCAATAGCGCTTAGACTTGTATACCGCTTCACAGTGCTTTACAGCCCTCTCTAAGTGGTTTACAGAGTCAGCGTATTGCCCCCAACAATCTGGGTCCCCATTTCACCAACCTCAGAAAGATGGGAAGCTGAGTCAACCTTGAGCCGGTGAGAACTGAACTGCCGAACTGTTGGCGCCCGGTAGTCAACCGAAGTAGCCTGCAGTACTGCATTCCAACCACTATGCCACCAAGGCTCTTAATTACTTACTCTTCTCTATGTATCCATCCTCTCCCTACTTCTTACAATTCTCATTAGATAACGTCATTCATACTTCTTTGTAGAATGAAATCTCACATCCGAATAACTGTGCACAAAAGCAGATTCATGACTGAAGGCAACAGGGGTGGTGATTCAGGCACTGTTTTTCATAGGTTTCTTATCACCAATTTAGGCAAAGCATTAGGAAGGATTCAGGCAGGGATCCCAAGCACCTGGGCCATAGCCCAGTACTGGGCTGCAACCCATTCAGAACCAGGCCACGCAAAGCTGTGGGCACTCACCCATGTGTGGGAAGCTCCATCTGCACAAGTGGGAGCACTTGCTGCCAGCATCAACTTCCCATCGTCCTGTGCGCTCCCACAGGGAGGGCCTCCTCAGGGTCCTGCCGGTCAGGGAGTGCCAGCAGGCGATCCGCAAGGGGAGAGTGTTCTTGGTGGGTGCGCCTGCCCTATGGAATCAACTGCCTGTAGAACTCCGGATCGCCCCCGATCTTTGCTCGTTTCGCCGGGACCTAAAAACCTGGCTATCTGAGTTAGCCGGCCTGGACTGAGGGGTTTTAAGGTTTTAAATTTTAAATTTTAAACTCTTTTGGGGCTATTAATTTAATTTTATTTTAATTTGTACATTGCACTGTTTTAATTTGCCCTGTAAACTGCCCTGAGTCCCTCAGGAAAAGGGCGGTATAGAAATCAAAACAAATAAATAAATAAATAAATAGAACGATTCCCCCCACCAGTCCGCAAAGACTGGAAAGACTGGAGACCCTTGAATTAAGGTATGTGCCCTTTAATTAGACTTTCTTTCCCTACATTCCCCTCTAATATGTTTTTTTTTAAACTTTGCTGCATATAATGTACTTTTTGGGAAAATGGGTTCTGCCCTACTAGATGCACACATGGAAGAAAGTGATGTTCTCAATCACAGCATTCATATTCACGAAATTTTACATTTCCTGCTCATGAATTGGGAGATTCCATCAGTTAATATTTTTCATAAACAGATTAAAGAATAATAGTTTCCTGGACTAATCCTGTCATTATACCTAAGAGGAGTAAAGAGATTATTTTTCTCTGCAATGGCTATACTTTCAAACTTGGGTTAGAAAAATGTTCTAATATTCTTATTTTTAACATCCTTATCTATGTTTATATGATGCAGTTATTTGCTTAGTTTTATAATGTTATTTTCTTTTTCTTTAAAGATGGGTCTAGGAAGCTTACTCAGGCAATGTTCCTCTAAGCAGCTCATCTACCAAAGACCATGAATGTTGATTTTTTTTTTAAATTCTGACTGGTTACACAACATTAATTATCACTCCTGTGGCTCTTCTAATTGCGAAACTGCTTTGAGATTTCTTCTACATTCTCTCAGCCACACTGTCATGCCTAGCCTCCCACTGATCAATTTCAGAGATGGAAAATGTTTCCCCCCCCCCCAAATCATAAGAAGAGGCCATGGCAACTGGAGAATTCAAATCACAACATCCTCAACTGGATAATCCAAGATACAACAACAATACAGTGTAAAACTCTTCTCCACCTACTAGTCAAGGGGGGGGGGGGAGAAGAGTTGAAATAAATACATAGTTGTACTTAAACCCACCAAAACATCAGGTTTACATGTGGAAATTTACAACCCCCCAACTATATTTCACATTTGCACATCTATCGTTCATCAAATATATAGAAAACTCCCTTTCCCTCATTCACTTCCCTTTGGGGACCTGCAAGGGCCATTTACATAAAGGCTGGCTAATTTCATGAGATCTTTGTTTTTCCAAGTGCAATTGCAACAGTCCCCCCCCACCCCAGTTTCCAAAGCAATTGACAAGAAAATGTATGATTGATTGGAAATAAATGCATTTCACCCCGTGCTCTCTGATCACCAGCATTTTCAAGAGATGTTTCCAGAGATACTTCTCTAAATATCTTCAATCGGCTGGATACACATTTGTTGTAAAAATCTTGGTGGATCTAGATCAGGGGTAGGCAACCTCGGCTCTTTTATGACTCACGGACTTCAATTCCTGAGTCAGCTGACTCAGGATTTCTGGGATTTAAAGTCCATGAGTCATAAAAGAGCTGAGGTTGCCTACCCTTGATCTAGATGAACTTTTACTAGGTACCATTAACACCCTCTTCCCACATAGGTTCCTCCCTAAAATTAGGAGGGGAAAAAAGATTTTAGCATTAATCTAGCACTTAACATGAAACTGGCTACCATCTCTGAAGTCAAAAGGCAAAAATCTCCATTTTATATGCTTCCATATTGGTATGTATGTATGTATGTACAATTCTTTAAGAATTTGTATTTCTCAATCAGATATTCAAGAGTGTGAATCCATAGATAGCATACTAGGCTACTTCCCTCTGGCATAATTATGATTAATTAGCCTAGGATTAAAATGGCACATTTCTCTTTATAAATAAGAAAGCTCCTTGAGGTCATAGCTAATATTAGCTAATATTATAAAGGAGGTAGAAGGACCAAAGAAAGAGCTTTTGTGCAATTTCCTGTCAAATTATGTTTCTCTGCTTCTCTTATTTCTAAGAATTCAGCTGTAAGTACAAAGAAGTAGTTTTAAAGTGAGTATAATCTCTGTTAAACAATCTTGAGCATGTTATCCTTAATGTGGATTAGTAACCCCTAAAAACAAATTGATACTCTTGCCTGCTTGCAGAAAAGAACCAGTTTAGTGCTAAAAGAAGGGCAATTCTAATGCAAGATACTCCTATTCAGTAGAAGAGTGAACAAAATATGGTAATTTACAGCAAAGAGATTATTCATCAATAATTAAAATATACTCTTTGTGAGGCATCATTTCAAGATAACCAACTTAATGCTTTGTAAATGAGCTTTTAGATATAGAAGAGAAATTCCAAAGATGTTTAGGTAAAGGTAAAGGTAAAGTTTCCCCCGCACATGCATGCTAGTCGTTTCCAACTCTAGGGGCCGGTGCTCATTTCCGTTTCAAAGCCGAAGAGCCAGCGCTTGTCCGAGGACGTCTCCGTGGTCATGTGGCCGGCATGACTAGACGCCAAAGGCGCATGGAACGCTGTTACCTTCCCACCATAGTGGTCCCTATTTTTCTACTTGCATTTTTACGTGCTTTCGAACTGCTAGGTTGGCAGAAGCTGGGACGAGTAACAGGTGCTCACTCTGTTACGCAGCATTCGGGATTCGACCCGCCAAGCTGCCAACCTTCTGATCAACAAGCTCAGCGTCCTAACCCACTGAGCATAAAATCTGGTTTAATTTATTCAAGGAATAGCAAATATGCTTTCTGATCACAGAGCAGCTACACAAGATATTCTTTCCCTGAACCAGTATGTAGAAGTCGAAATCACAAGGAGGTATACTTGTTTTGATTTTGTTTTGGTAAACAACAAACGTTCAAACCAAAAAATATACATATATGGAGTAATGAACCATTTAAACCTCTTTCCAAAACATTCAAAAGAAAATCTTCCATCTGTTTGGCATTTTTGGGTGGAACTTTCTAAGATAGATGAAAGCAATGCTATTTTCCCATTACTATAATTAAATAAATCTCTAAATATTTACTGACAAATTATAACCAACCCAGATATGTAATTATTTTGCATTTCATCAAAACTGATTAGAAATTGTTTGACAAAATAATTTATGTCCTAGATGGCACATTTTAACTATGGACCTGAAAATGCTGCCATCATTATGAATCAAACTACAACAATGGGCTAAATCTGCAGCCCAGTTACTCTCATGTTACCCAGCTCTGCGTATATAGACAACAGCGTACTTGAAAGATCCAATCTAAACACTTTTGAACCATGTTGTTATTACCACAATGTATTTTAAATGCAGTAGTGCTTCCAGAGAACTATGCTTATCTGACAAAGCTCTTTACTATGGCCTGTTTTAATGTATTTCTATCCTGTTGCTTGAATGTGGACTCCAAAAATTCCCACATTGTGAGAGTATATGGCCATGTGGTTGGACTTTTCTTACTGCACTCACAGATGGAATATTTATCTGAATTGCCTTTCATCTGCTTGCATCTAAATGAGACCAAGTTTATTTTTTATGCTAGGTTCTGCCAAATTTAACATATGATGATGGTATCAATTCAACTCAACCTGAGTATTTTACTTAAAGTTAATGTAACAAAACTATTACTAAAAAAGGTCTATAATTTCAACAAATTTTGACTGATCAACTGATTTCCTGGTTCATCATAAGATCCATGTCAGCTTTTTATTTTCAGTGGTGGCTATCACAAACTTTGGAGAACATTCATAATGGCAACAGTCTTTATCCCTTTGTTAAAAATATCAACAAGCTGACCGCCTCTTAGGTACCACTAAAAGTCTAAGGGTTTGTGTTAACACATCATTGCTGTTACCACCAACACTACACTTATTACTATTATACTATAAATTTAATAATGTCTAAAATCTTGAAGCCAACAAAACAAGGCTGTCACTTAATGAAATCAAACATGCCATCTAACCCTATTTGGCTGCAACTCTAATCTTCATTTGAATGCCAGATTAAAACTGATTGGAATATACTTTTCCTTTGCAAATATCTTTAACCTGAATATATACTGCAATGTTTCCATTCTGACAGATGGTTAATGATACCTTTTTTTTTAATTCCATTTATATCCCGCCCTTCTCCGAAGACTCAGGGCGGCTTACAAGCTTAGCAATATTAATATTACTATTCCAATATATATCTGTTGCTTATTTATACCTAGAATGTATTTTCTTCAATAATCTTCAACCAATCCAACATCTGAACAATGAGGTTCTCCATATATTTTTCCAACACCATCTAGCTGGAAAGGACTAATACCGGTAATCGCAACTGTATTCTAAAAGAGGATTGCCACAGAATCCATCCCCTTCAAATAATCTAACAATTTAAGATGCTTAGCTGTGCTTCCGTTGGGCATGTTTGTTGCAATTAACGGAGTGAATTTCTCAGAAAAGGATTAGATAGAAAAGTGATCTTATCCCTTTTAATCAGCTATCAGTAGTGGGTGTTACTAAGTCAACTTTCTCTTCTGCTTGAATTAATAAGGATGTGTGTTTTTGTTGAATGGAAAGCCCTTGATTAGAACATCAAACCATATCCTGAGATTTCAGTTCTTTGACTTGTCAGATAATGTTCTTTCATGAGTAGTTAGGTAATAATTCTGTTTTTTCCTAGCTGCTCAGGAGGAACATTTTAAAGTCTGCTTCAGCAATCTTCATTAATAAGGCTTGTACAGATCAACAGAAATTTGATTTGTTTTGTCTCACAACCTTTTATTTATTTCCCATCATCTAGCATAAAACCAACTTTCTTCAGAAATACTTTTCTGGCTGTTTTTGCCTTTTCCTTTTTGCAACTGTTCTTTAATACGTAGAATTCTGTTGGCTCCACTAAAAATCTCAAGAATAACATGGATTCTGTAGGATGGCAAAAATCTACGTCAGTTAAGTTTCCAGCCATTCAAATTTGCAATGATATTTTAAGGCAGTGATGCCAAACTAAGGTTGTTTTCTTTGCTAAGTTCCACAGGCATCCTAAGAACAAAAAGTAAAAATATTCTAGCATGATAAAACACATACTTTCTCCTTTGCTTTGGTAAATGCTACAATTATTGAGTGCTCTCAAAAAGACAGCATGTTCACAGAATATGGTTGGCACCATTAAGTTAGCCATCTGGGATTTTATAAGATAGATTCTCTTGTAAAAAAACAAAAACTAAAAACTAAACACCCAAGGCCATTCTGAGATAGAAATATATAAAATCAACCTTATCTTACTCTATGTTCAAATCCATGGTTTAAAACATCTAACACACTTTCAGATGCAAGTAAAAGCTATACACACAACATTTAAAATATTACCACAAAAGATGTTATATCCTGATCTCACTTCAGAATTATTTATACAATCAGAGTCTGTTATTCCAATATATTTTTGTATATATCACTTAACATATTGCTGCAATGTTAGTCAAATACCCTTTGGCACTAGGAATTCCAACATACTTACTGCCTTCTAATTATGCTGGTCTTTCCTTGCTCAAAGGTGACTGAAATTGTTTGTATGTTCTCATAGGAACAAAAATGCTAAATATTACATAGTCATTTATACTTCCTGCAGATTGAAGCATATTATTTCTATGTTATTTCTATATTATTTAGGATAGATAGATAGATAGATAGATAGATAGATAGATAGATAGATAGATAGATAGATAGATAGATAGATAGATAGATAGATAGATGTAGATGTAGATGTAGATATAGATATATAGATATAGATATAGGAGTATATTTGTTGATTATTCTTCTGCTAGACAAAACTTTGCGAACACTTTGAATGCCACATCCCTTTCCAAAACTTCAACGAAATGCTTGACTCATAAAATTTTTCCACATCTTCAATAATCTTGAAGGCAACTTCTAATTTAATGGAAAGAGGAAACAGATCTGCTAGATAAACAGTGATGTGCAATGCATTCTTGGAATCTCCTGTAATTCTCTACAATATATTAAGGAGCATGATGCAGTTAAATATTACATAGTCATTTATACTTCCTGCAGATTGAAGCATATTATTTCTATGTTATTTCTATATTATTTAGGATAGATAGATAGATAGATAGATAGATAGATAGATAGATAGATAGATAGATAGATAGATAGATAGATAGATAGATAGATATAGATATAGATATAGATATAGATATAGATATAGATATAGATATAGATATAGATATATATAGATATAGGAGTATATTTGTTGATTATTCTTCTGCTAGACAAAACTTTGCGAACACTTTGAATGCCACATCCCTTTCCAAAACTTCAACGAAATGCTTGACTCATAAAATTTTTCCACATCTTCAATAATCTTGAAGGCAACTTCTAATTTAATGGAAAGAGGAAACAGATCTGCTAGATAAACAGTGATGTGCAATGCATTCTTGGAATCTCCTGTAATTCTCTACAATATATTAAGGAGCATGATGCAGTTAAAGATGTTGAGTTTGTCAGCTGGAAAGCTGACAGCATGGGTTCAAGACCTAAGCATTGCAGGACGGGATGAATTCCTGTTCTTGGCTCAGCTCTTGCTCACTTAGCAGTTTGAAAGCATTCAAATGCGAGTAGATAAATAGGTGCAAAGGTAACAGCATTCCACGTGTTTCGGTGCATAGTATTGCTGGCTGCATGATCGTGGAAATGTCTTCGGACAACCTGGCTCATTTGGCTAAGAAACAGGGATTACATTGCCCCCTAGAGCCAGACACAACTGGACAGAGGAAACCTTTTCCTTTATATTAGGCAGTCAATAATCTCTTACTGGGTTAGTGTATCCAGGTTTTCCACAGTCATTTTCATGATCATGAGGCCAGCAATATTATGCACCGAAACGCACAGAATGCTATTATCTTTGCACCAAAATGGTACCTTTTTATCTACTTGCATTCAAATGTTTCAAACTACTAGGTAAGCAAGAGCTGAGGCAAGAACGGGAATTCATCCCATCATGAGATGCTTAGGTCTTGAACCTGTGCTGTCAGTTTTCCAGCTGACAAACTCAGCATCTTTAACTGCATCATGCCCTTTAATATGTTACAGTGAATTACATATATATGGGGATATAACTGTCCTATCCAGGCCCCAAACTTTTTTCTGAGAACTTTAAGTATACGGAAGAAGGGATTTTTTATTTAAATCATATGGGGGTTTTTTTGGATACAGAAGTCTCCATAATATTTAAGGAAAAAGCAGATATGAACTCCAGTGTTGCTAGTATAATGCATGTGACTTATTTTATAGCATCTCAGCAAATGCTGGCAGGGTTGTACCTTTTTAATGCTTGCACTGGAGACTACCAAGAAATCTTAGAATAGATAATTTTGCCTAGTTTGGGTAATGAAACATCTACAAGAAAGCAACCAAGCTAAGAGAGCACTAAGGACCCTTAATCTCAGAACTATATGCTAGACCTGAAAATAAAAACCAAACAAAAAGAGTACAGAAATGAATACTGGCAATCTGGTACCATATTGTTGCATGGTGATCCATGTAGCTAACCAATACTTGGGCTCAGTTTGATGTTGCCATTTATTTTATCTGGCACTTTCTTACACCTCCCATGTATTGATAAACCATTGAAAAACAATAAATGTCATTCGGATGAATTAAATAAATCTTTAAACTCCACCAGCTGAACAAATTAAAAATGTTATTTCTGATTTTGAACAGGGAGATATAGTAAGATTAAATTCTCATGGGATGCCTGAATATAAACTGATAGTCAAATCAGATTTAACTGTGGTTGAAAAGAAGAAAGTGGGGTCGACTTATGTGACAATACAGGAGAAAGAATAGAAGACAAAGAAGTCAAAGAACTGGGGAAGATCACAAAATATCAAAAATCTACATTGAACCATTATGGCATAAACCACCCTTGACAGTCCCAGTGGTTATTGGCATATTGGGTGCTATACCAAAAATAACTCTTAGACAGCACTTTAAAAAAATATGTTCTTTGGCAAAATTTCCATCTGTCAAGTGCAAAAGGCCACACTGCTTGGATATGCACATATATAACAGCAATACATCCTAGGTGATTTTGTAGTTCTTGGAGAACTTAATAGATTCTGGAGTTCTTGAGAAGAACTCAGTGCTTATGAAGGCCAACACAAGCTAAAGAACTGGCAGCTGTGACTTCACATAAAATAAGGGAGAGGTATATGTTACAAGAGCTGGAAAGAACACCTAAAAAGGAAATAAAACGCCCATTAAGGAAAAAAAAAAGGATTTCTCTTTATCAAATGGAAGATCCATTTTCACAACAGAGGGAATGCTTATGGAAACAAACAAACAAACAAACAAACAACCAGCCACTGAGAACATGCACCCAAGTTCATCTCAGTGCATCCGTTCCTTTGGAAATCATTTTTAGCTCTTCAAAAGCAGAAAATAGGGAAGAAATCAACCAAGAGCATGGGATATTTTGAAATCACTTCTGCTTTTCAATTCCATTTCCTCACTGTATAAGATCTGTGGCCAAGAGGCATTGTTTCAAGTCTTAAGCAGTTTAAACGAGGAAATTACAGTACTCATTTGGACCAAAACAGCAGGACTAACATTTCAAATGATTCTCATAGGTGTCTCTGATTTTATTTTATTTTTTTAAAAAAATGCCCCTCTCCTTCCATTTTCATGCAAAATGCCAGGATGGATCAATCACAAGCTTAGGAGATACCAATAACCTCAGATAAGTAGAGCACGCCATTCTAATGGCAGAAAGTGGAGAGAAACCAAAGACCCTTTTGATGATGGTGAAAGAGGAGAATGCCAAAGTTTCCTTGAAACTTAATGTTTAAAAAAACTAAGGTCATGGCATCCGCTTTCATCACTTCCTAGCAAATAAAATGGGAAGAAATGAACGCAGTGACAGATTTTATTTTCTTGGGCTCCAAGATCACTGCAGATGGCGACTGTAGCCATGTAATTAAAAGATGCTTGATCCATGGGGGGAGGGGGGGAAGAGCTGTGGCAAAGCATATTAAAAGCAGAGACATCACCTTGCCCACAAAAGTCTGTCTGTACAGTCAAAGCTATGGTCTCCTCAATGTATGGCTGTGCGAATTGGACCATAAGGAAGGCTGAGCGCTGAAGAACTCAGGCTTTCAAATTGTGGTGTTGGAGAACACTTGAGAATTCCTTGGATCAAATCAGTCAATCCTAAAGAAAATCAACCCTGACTGTTCTTTGGAAGAACAGATGCTGAAACTGTAGATCAAATACTTTGGCCACCTAATGAGAAGAGAGAACTCCTTGGAAAAGGCCCTGATGTTAGGAAAGACTGAAGGCAAAAGGTGAAGAGGACAGCAAAGGATAAAATGCTTAGATAGTGTGCGTTTGAAAGGACTCTGGAAGACAGTGGAGGACAGGGGATCTTGGCATGCTCTGGTCTATGAGATCATGCAGAGTTGGGCACGACTTTGTGACTGAACAATTTCTTCCATTATAGATTGGCTAAAAGACTGTCTTTTTAGAAAAACAGAAACCTTCAGATGTCAGAGAACAAGGACATACAGCTTCCACTGCTTAAATTTTTAATAACACTGATATAAAAACTATTCAGTGGAGTCCTGTTTTAACTGTAGAGGGACAGGAAGCATAAGGCTGAAAATCAGTCCCTTTTTATTCCTGCTCAATCAGCCTCTGTACTGATAAACCACAAAGCTCTTTGCTGCACATCAAAAACACCAACCTGCATTTCAAACATGGACTGTAATTAAAACCGGCATCTCCGAATGTCTCTGATTAGAGAGGCAGCCATCTTTCTTAAGTGTCAACCCATGTGTCAGTCAACAATCATGAAAACTGAGGTGACAAGAAGATAAAAGTGGCCCTACTTATAATTACGGTTGATCCTACACAACATTTTGCATCTCCAAAGTGCTTTGCTATTTTTACTCATTAATTCTTTAGAATACTCCCTGCAGGATGACAAAGAGTAAATGGCCCTCTTTTCTAAACATCAGAAAACAAGCTTAGAGTCTACTTTCTCTAATATTATTGAAAAATGTAGAACACCCTCTCTTTGTTTCATTGAAAAAAGAAATGTAGCCGATGGCATGGGGAGGGGAGGGGAAGGGAAGGGGTCAAACCAAGAACAGATGGCGACCAGGACAAGATCTGTAACCTAGATGGACAGAAGTTTATTTGTAAAGCTACATATTTTATTTTAATGATAAACACCAGCCATTAAAGGCTGTTAAGAAAAATGAAAGCATCAGCAAGTAGCTAAGCGTGCACCTACAAAAAAAAATCATGGTTAGTGTTCTTCAAACATTATGACGTGCTGATTTGTCAAATTTTGATAACCTCAGGTGGAGGACTTCTAATTAGGTCCAAAACAAGTTTGAGCAACTTCAGAACATTAAGACATTCAGCTGGTTAAGCAGCTAACACTCAGAACGAAGCTCATAGAGTAGAGAAAAGTCTCATTGAACAGTTTGTAACAAGACTCAGGCAAATCATAAATATACTGTAGCTCTGAGATACAGATATACCAATAAGCAAATTCTAGAATGTCAACCATACTATACTAGTAGTCCAGCCTCACTTTATAATCATGGGTTTACCAAGCTACTAAAATTTCCAAGCTATCACAAGTTCCTTTTTCTCACCCAAAGTTATGAGTTGGCGCCAGAAAGCATTGGAAGAGCCGACATTACATACCTGGCACTGAACAATACCACCCAGGGTGCAAGAATTCAGGGTTAATGTGAGTTTTCTTGGATTGTGATGTCTTAATAGGATAAGCTGGATGCTTGGGAATCTCATGTTTCATGTATTTTTTGTGCTTTTGTGCAAGAGGAACAGGAATGTCAAGAATGCACAACAGCAAGGAGCTCTGAATAAAAAAGCCGCTGTTATCAACAGTCTTAGTTAAATTTTGAAGGAAATGACACTGCTCTTGGTTACTTCTTCAGGAGTGCAAAAAGTCTCAGGGCCGAACAAGCTCCGAAAAAAGGGTTCTCTATTTTCACTGCTTGAAAATAGGCTTTATCTGAACTTAATCTTAAATGAGATGGTTTATCATCGGTAGACAGAATCAAAATGAGCACTTGCAACTAAATTGTTTGCCAGCTTAAATCATCATCACAAGTGGAGCCTGAAAGTTTAAAAAAAATGTTTGTTACAGCTTTCAACCAATACAATTACATCTATCCTAACAAGATTCTGAACTCTGCAGGTTGATATGTTTCCATGTGCTTTTCAGTACATGCATTTATCTTTCTCTGGTTTAGATCTTATCTTTATGTTTTCTAGGATGGATTATGGTACAGAGGCAGAAAATATGTTGACATTTGTTCTAGGTTTGATCATTGGCATCTTCGGTAGAAACAAAGGATCGGGCAATAGACACCCACCTCCATTTGAATGACTGCCAGCACAGTGGACAATATGGTATGAGAAGGCTGTCATCGTTGGCAACATATTTTAAATCCAACTGACAAGAGCTAGTAGAATGTAGATACATTAAATATTCAGAAGTACCAGTACATTTTATGCTTTATATCAGGGATGGGGAACGATGGGCCTTTTATGACTTGTATACTTCAACTCCCAGAATTCCTGAGCCAGCAATTTTGGGAGTTGAAGTCCCAAAATCATAAAAGGTTCCCCACCTTTGCTTTATATACACAGGGATCTAAATGAGCCCCTATTAATTTATGAAGGTAAGAAACAAATATTTCAAAATTTGTCTCAACTCTGCCTGTATCTATTTACAGTTATACAGATTTCCTTCACAAAAAAACAGATGGAAGACAAGTAAGATTTAAACTGAAAAATCAGCAGAGGGTCAAACTGTAAGTGCCTTAACTATGAAAGCATATTGCTCATATAAAGACATTGTACATTAGCTATACCATCTATAAATAGTGACTCTCTGCTGTTTAGGTTATATTGTTGTTGTAATTGTGTCTCAGTATCCAAAATGCTTCACAGAGCACTGACTTGCTTTAGACATTAACAATTTACATTTAATAACTCACGGTTTATTAAACTGGGGTTGTAAAGATCTGATTTAGCATACTGTTTTTGTACCATATAACACACACAGGAGGCTGCAGTGTAGGGAAACTGTAGCCTCAACAAGAAGGGAAAGAGTTTTTTTCTGACTTGGTGCCTGTTCAGCTTAAAGGTTTCATCAAGGAAAGATGATAAATGGCACAAGCAACTCAAGCTCATAGCAGAGGGAAACTAAGAACAAAAATTGCTACAGGATTCTCTATTCTGCCCTATGCTAACTCCCCCCATCCTTCAAGGGGCCTTGAACAAGCTCATTGTTTAAGCAGACAGCTCACCCATCCCTTAAAGCAGGGGTGTCACACTGCCGGCCCGTGGGCCGGACGCATCATCAGGAAACCGCGCCCACTCCATTGCCGGCAATAGAGAAAAAGGTTTGATACATCGCACAACGTCACATGACGTCGTAGGTTTGACATGTCTGCCTTAAAGCAAGTGAAGCAAAAAGCAGTGTGCTACAGCAAAAGGTATTTTCAAACTCCCTTCAACTGAGGTTGACAAACCTACCATGCCTATTGAGGAATAAAGCAGGAATAAAGATCATAAACTGCTTCAGCTGCTTATCTTTAGTTGGATGTTATAAACTGATTTAAGCATATAACAAATGTAACAGAATAAAAGTTGGAAGGGACCTTGGAGGTCTTCTAGTCCAACCCCTGCTCAAGTAGGAGACCCTATATCATTTCAGACAAATGGTTGTCCAATCTCTTCATAAAAAATCTCCAGTAATAGAGCACCCACAGCTTCCACTGGTTAATTGTTCTTCCTGTCAGGGAATTGCTTAGTTCCAGGATTGGATCTCTCCTTGATAAGTTTCCATCCATATTAGTTAATTCTGTATTCTATATTTCTTCCATACTGATTAATAGAGAATAAAGCAAAATATTTTAACACTGAATATACTGAAATATATTTTTGAACAATGGACCAAATACAGGAAACTTTCAAACTGTTTTCAGGGTATGTCCCTGAGAAATTAAAAGGGAATTAAAATTCCCTAGTCTGGAATTCTCAAAGATAGTTTTCACAACTTGAAACCATTCAGATGTGACCAGAAAACTATGACAAACTCTTAGCTAACATGCATTAGCTGGCTAGAAATTTTAGGAGCGGTAATCCAAACACTGAGAAGACACCTGGTTCAGGAAGTCTTAGTATCTTCTCCTTTAGCTCAAGACTTTTGAGGAGATTCTTCAGTCAGGGTTAACTGAAATTTCAAAAAATGTGTAACTGTGTGTGCAATTCAACATTGACAAAATGAGTTTGAGAATACAATAAGGTCTGCATAAGAGGCTATGAGCTGTATGCTACTGAAGTATCTTTTTTTAAAAAAAGCATGTTATTAAACTGCGTTGGACTGAAACATATGTACTAATCTGCACATTTTGTTTCATTCTTTCTATGTGGCATCTTCAACAGGCTCAAGGAAAGAAGAAAGGTCTCTTTCTGTTTGGAATCTATTTAACCAAACAACTCTGAGAAAGACTCATTACAAAACATGTGATTTGAATTTTGTGGTTGTACAATGCTGAATTGAAATCCACAAATAGTAAATACAGAGACTCAAGCGCAACACAGCTGAATTAAAATCCCATGATTGGACATTGCCTTCGTTTTACATGTAGATTTTGTTCCCTGTAAACAACTAATTGTTGGCATAAGAGTTTCTCAGAATAAATGCATTTGGTGCAGGCTAATAATGTAGATAAGCAAAAAAAAATATTTAGACATTGCAACCTACTAAAACAAGGTTTATTCCTGCTCACCCCTCCCCCCAAATGTACAAGGTATAGATATAAGAAAATGCACGTGGATACACATTAGTAACCATAATTGAGCCCAAAAATTTCTGTTGCTAAGCAAGACATTTGTTAAATGAATTTTGCCCCACTATACGACCTTTCTTGCCACAGTTGTTAAGTGAATCACTGCAATTGTTAAATTAGTAGCACGGTTGTTAAATATCTGGCTTTTCAATTGACCCTGCTTGTCAGATGCTCACATGACCCTGAGATACTGTAACGGTCATAAATACGAGTCAATTGCCAAGCATCTGAATTTTTATCATGTGACCATGGAGATGCTATGGTTGTAAGTGTGAAAAACAGTCATAAGTCACTTTTTCAGTGTTGTTATACCTTCAAATGAACACTAAATGAACTGTTATAAATTGAGGACTACCTATAATCTTCTCCAGATAATACTCGTCCAGTCTCATAAGCCCAGTTATGACATAAGCAAATCTTCCCACCCTTTTCCTCCACTTCTGAGTATTTCCTCTTTCAATTCCAATTAAACCAATTAAACTTTGCTTTACAATGATTGCAAAGGGCACAATGAATGTGAAACAGGCTTCTTCTGGAAAGCACATCTTGCAAGCTCACTTTCTGCCACAATCAGAGCATGGGAATACAGCCCTTTCTGAGAAGGGAAGGGCAGAAACTGCTTCAAGAAGGGCTAGAAACAAATATTTTTATTATTTTTTTTATTGTTTTTTATTTTAATTCCATTTATATCCCGCCCTTCTCCGAAGACTCAGGGCGGCATTATTTTTTTATAGCTTGTATCCATCGTAAATAATAATAATAATAATAATAATAATAATAATAATAATAATAATAATAATAATAATAATAATAAGAATAAGAAGAAGAAGAAGAAGAAGAAGAAGAAGAAGAAGAAGAAGAAGAAGAAGAAGAAGAAGAAGAAGAAGAAGAAGTAGTAGTAGTTGGAAGGGACCTTGGAGGTCATCTAGTCCAACACCCTGCTCAGGCAGGAAACCTTATACCATTTCAGGCAAATGGCTGTCCAGTCTCTTCTTAAAAACCTCCAGTGTTGGAGCATTCACCACCTCTGGAGGCAGGTTGTTCCACTGGTTAGTTGTTCTAACTGTCAGGAAGTTTCTCCTTAGTTCTGGGTTGCTTCTCTCCTTGGTTAGTTTCCATCCATTGCTTCTTGTCCTGCTTTCAGGTGCTTTGGAGAATACCTTGACTCCCTCTGTGGCAGCCCCTGAGATATTGGAACACTGCTATCATGTCACCCCTCACTCTTCTCTTCGTTAAACTACACATACCCAATTCCAGCAACCGTTCCCTATATGTTTTGGCCTCCAGCCCCCTAATCATCTTGGTTGCTCTTCTCTGTACCCTTTCTAGAGTCTCGACATCTTTTTTACATCGTGGTGACCAAAACTGGATGCAGTATTCCAGGTGTGGCCTTACCAAAGCATCTTTGAGTTCATTTGCCTCATGGATAGAAACACAGTTATATGGATTTTATCTCTATACCAGTGAATGTAAGTTTTCTGTTTTATCCATGTCTTATCTGTCTGACCAAAGCAGAACAGAAAACACTTTCTTTGTGTCATATAATGTATGTGGGCATATGCATAATTTATTTATTTATTTTTGTCACATTTATGTAGTGTATATGGGAGGCGGTGACCCTGAGAGCGGCATGCAACAAAATTTCATTTTAATGTATGCCGATTACTGTACATTCAAAGTGACAATAAAGTTATTATTCTATTCTATTCTATTCTATTCTATTCTATTCTATTCTGTTCTGTTCTGTTCTGTTCTGTTAACTGTTATTCTACTCTACTCTACTCCACCCTACTCCACTCCACTCCATTTTATTCTACTCTACTCTACCAAATCTCTAAATTGGTGGCCATCAAGCTCCCTCACCACACCTATGTTGGTCCTTTATCATACCCCAACATGACTCCACTCCACTCCACTCCACTCTACTGTACTCCATTCCATTTTATTCTACTCCACTCTATCAAATCTCTAAATTGGTGGCCATCAAGCTCCCTCACCAAACCTATGTTGGTCCTTTATCATACCCCAAAATGATCTTCATTGCATGGTCAGACAGATGAATGAGAGAACCTTAGTACTAGATATATATGCTGCCAATTGCAAAATTACAGATGGCTTTGAATTCTAGAAGTGATTACTTGACTTTAGATCCTTTATGATAACAGAGATACTCAACTCAGCAAGTGAAGCTGATCTGTAACCTTGGTGAAAGCAAAAAACAAAACAAAACATGTTCACATTGACAAAAATGTATATATAGCATGATGTGCAATTTATAGAGTTACAGGGATGACATCAGAACAATTTCCTACAACAGACTGATAGTTATTTGAAGGCAGCTGAACATTTTAAGGCTGCAAGCTGACACAATATGCAAGGGAATATAAGGTAACAATTGGGTGATTACCATCACCAAGATGAACAACAGTCCCTGTCAATATTTTTAAAGATAGCTCTAGGGAAGATAGAACATGCAGAGTTTATATTAAAAAAACCCAAAACTATTGAACACCTGTTTTTCTAGATCAGCTTCATTTAAATAAAAAGCATTTTAAAGGATATTCCATAAACATCATTTTCAATGGAACCTAAAACATATCCCAATTTTATTTAGGTAGCTATTTTCTTTTTGTCCTTTTTTTTACTCCTCTTGTTTCTACGTATTTTATACATTTGAGAAAACAAGAGTAGAGATCAATCATATAGGTAGTCCTCAGCTTATGACCAGAATTGAGCCCAAATTTCCACTGCTAAAGCAAGGCCATTGCTAAGTGAGTTTTGCCCTGTTTTACAATCTTTCTTGCCACAGCTGTTAACTTAATCACGGCAATTGTTAAGTAACACAGTTCTTAAGTGAATCTGGCTTCCGCATTGACTTTGCTTGCCAGGAGGTCACAAAAGGTGATCATGTGACTCCGGGACACTACCGTGTCCACAGCAGACCAAGTGGTCATTTGAATCAAGATCTTCTAAACCACTGTTTCTCAACCTGTGGTCTGCAGACCCTGGGGTGGGGGGCTGCGATGTCACCACTGGGGGTCCACAAAGGCTTGCAGAAATGTTATGATTTAAATCATGAGTTAAGTCTTGGTGATCCGTGGCCATGGTCTGTAGCCACAAAAGGTATTTATTTAAAGAGGGTCCGTGGTGAAGAAAAGGTTGAGAAACATTGCTCTAGACCCAAACCCAACAATTTATATGCTATTTCAGATTATTTATCCCTGCCTGCGAACTTGTGCAAAGATGCAACAAAACAGACAGGGTGTGCATTAGAAACTTGTTCCCAGGCCTTCCCACATACCTTGAGCTTCTGTAGATATATTTTTTTTATGTTAGGCATAAGAGTTTGTTTGCAAGATGGTTATAAACTCATTCAGCTGACTGCTTTCAGGAACAATGAAAACACAGCATGGCAAAACATTTAAGCACAAATGCATAAAGCTATTCCGTGACACGTGCAGACATTCACATTTACTTTGAAAGGTCTCGATAGAAGAGAATATTTGTAGCTCAGGGTTGAATTGTAGGATCCTTGGTGCTCTTTCAGCTTTGAAAGGTCTTCTCTTCTGTACTGTACAGACCAATGATATTTACCAGGGGGCCTTCACCATAGTAGAAAAATGAAACAACATGGCACAGATTTTAAATGTGTTCTAGAATAGTTACACAGGAATTTTTTGGGGGGGAAACTAGCAACGTGTCACTCATTTTACATTAACCAGCATATATTTCTTGAATTCTATGCATTGCAATGAGAAGAACTGCTATTCCAATCAGTCAATCAGAATGGAGCTGGAAGGGACCTTGGAGGTCTTCTAGTCCAGCCCCCTGCTCAAGCAAGAGACCCTATACCAGACATGGCTGTCCAGTCTCTTCTTAAAAACCTCCAGTGATGAAGTACCCATAGCTTCTCATGGTAAGTTGTTCCTTTATTTTTTCCTTTTTATTTTCAAAATCACTGTTTTCCAAGCTGAATTGCGAGCAAGTCTATGTGTCTGTGTGAATTTTCCCCCTCAATGTATGTAATTAACATTTCCCACTTTTTTCATTTTCTCTTAATAAACTAAAGACTTAAAAAAGACCTATTTTTTTTTAATGGCATCTCAGCAGGCCTAAGAACAGCTATTAAACTATTAAGAATGATGACACATTACAAAATTCAAGCACTATCTGATTATGCTCATCACACATCATAAGGGCCTCATAAATAAGGTAATATTACTATGAACATGATAGAAAGTTGCTCAGTGACATCATGCCCATAATTTGACATCTGATTTCATCCAACACTGGCCCCAGAAAAGGAAATCCAGTGAGTTTTAAGGGATATTTATTTCTTTATGAAATTTTGAGGCTGCCTGACTCCTGGATGGCTTTGCACAACTTACAAATAAAAAGACAATAGAGATCAGTCACAACTGATTGGAAGAATACAACACCAACTATAACGTAAGGGGCTCCACAACACTGTAACCCAAGGTCTGAAAAGATAAGTAGGTCTTTAACAATTTCCTAAATATCATAAAGGTGAGACCACACTGTTCCAGAGGGCAAGTACTGTAATAAACTATGCATCTTCTTAGGGCCTATAAGATGACACTCATTAATAATGATAGACAAATGTTGGTGGCCTAATCTTAAAAACTACGTAAGACAAAATAGTTCAAATTCTTACTTGGATTAAATTAACATTGAAGAACTATAAATAGTTCATTGATGGGAGTTGTATTTTGATACAGGCGTTAGTTCTACTGGTATAAACTTTAAGTCAGAAGATGGTTATTAGGTTAACCATGACCCATCAAAAGCTGAATACATGTGACTCTCTTAAAGTATCCATGCACATAGCTGGACGATCAGGCTGATTTAGTTTCAGCAAAAGAACAATTACAGTGGGGAACAGGAATCATGGAGAAGGGAAATATTGGACAATTATTTATCAAAATGGTACAACAGGCTGGAGCAGAACAAATGAAAACAAAACCAATCTGCGCTAATAAGGAAAAAAGGGCCACAGCAGATAACAAAAGGCCAGTGGTGCAATAAATTTGGTACTTCAACCAATATGGTTTGAAAAATCATTTCTTTTTAAGCAGAGCTTTAATACTCCAGTCGAGTTTCTTCGAATGTACAAAATTCCACAGGCTGAACAGAAAAAAAATAGACAAACACTAGAAATTGGTAACATTTGGTGTTCAAAATGCAGACTTATCCATCTTCCTTTCAATGCAAGGAAAGGTGTGAGAACTTTTTCTTCTCTTAGCAGGAGAATGGCTGGGTTAAATTAGGATGAAGACTTTGACTCCTTTGCATTGCCCTGGGCAATTAACTATATGTTTAAGATTTCAGTCTAGTCTGCAATAAAGATTCTGTCTAGCTGAGCCGTGTCTGAGAGTCTTCTGCCTAGTCAAGCTTAGTGCCGAATTATAGGTTGAATGTCTGCAAAGCTGACATTTATTACTATATCCTGTTGTGAAGCCTGATAAATATTTCCTGAAAATGGGAGAGAAGTAAAAAGGGAGGTCTTCATTTTGATTTTCTGTTTTCAGCAGTTTTATGCCAGCCAACAGCATGCATATAAAATTCTATGCCAAATTCTCAAACAATTGCCATTTAATCTCCCTTAAAAAAGATAAAAGTAATTAACGCTTGAAATTAACTCCCATATGACAAATTACATTGGTAACAACAAACATTAAGATTATCTTAGAACAAACCTCAAGATATACAGTAAGAAAATAGGGCACTTTTTTGGATATACCATAGTCTTATATCCTCAGAAAGCTGCTCCATTAAATACCAATTATTTAAACTTTTCCAACTAGTCAAAAGAATGATTGTAATCCGAGATAATGCAAAAAAGACTGGGAATCACATTTTGTTATTTACTTGAGCAATGTACATGTCAGGAATTTAAAATTTATTTTCCTCTGAAACACCTCAAACCACCTAATGTGTCTACCAGTTTTTTTTTTGGGGGGGGGTTCCATTTGAAATAGTAATTAACAAGTTGCAGGTTTAAATAATTAGAAAGCTCTGTCAGGATGTGAAACTTTAATCTTTTAAAACATGCTTTAAAAATGATAGCTGTGTTGTTACGCTTCCTTCCTCTTCAGCTATAAATAAATGTTTCTTTTCTTAATCACGATACAGGTAATAGCTTTACTCTACTTTATCTTGGATGTAGCATGTGAGATATTTAACAATACCTCGTGCCGTGAGTTCATTTAAAATTACCCATTTTCTCATAGTCAGTTAACAGCTGAATGCTGGTTTCAGTTCATTCTATATTGAAAGGGTATGCTTTTCTTTCGTGTTTTTTTTTTACATATTTCTTAGAATTCTCTTCGTTCATTTGTTGTCATTTCCTAACGGAAGTAGAAGAACGAGGAGGAGGAGGAGAAGGAACAGCCAGGCTAAAAACAAAGACAAAGATATGATATTCAAACTTTCATTGCAATTTCACACAGAGTTCCAGTCAGAAGCGGAGGAAACATAATGAATTGGGCATTTCATATGGCCCTTGGGGAGGGAAGGAGAGAACATGCCTGCCAACGGAAGCGTTATTAGGGATTCAGATGGCAGCAGATTCTCTTCTAAGCTACAGAAGAATCAATGTCCCAAAACGTTGCCAGCAGACACAAGGCACAAGATTAAACTGATGCAAGCTGCAGAAGGGAGGGGGGGAAACAGCAGCAATTTATCAAAAGTTTCAGAAAACTTTGGAGTTTATTACATTTGGGATTAAGACTGAATAAACTTCGCATCTGTGCTTTAAAATTACAGTCGCCACATAGCTTCTACCCAATCAGCACCTTACACCAGGGGGTCTGCAACCCTGACAACTTTTAAGACTTGTGGACTTCAGCTCCCAGAATTCCTTATTAACTATGCTAGCTGAGGAATTCTGGGAGCTGAAGTCCACAAGTCTTAAAGCTGTCAAGGTTGCAGAACGCTACCTGACACAATTATCTACATAATTCATTGTTGTTAGCAAACACTGTCAGGTCAATGACACACATATGTGTATGTATATAATAAAATAAGGACGACTTTGCTGCATTCAGCCACAAGTCCACCCAAGCCATTTTTTTTTTTACTTTTCCACAACAGTGAACAGATATCCAGAAATCAAACAGAAAAGACACCAATCCCTCTGCTCCTACTTTGATCCCAACAAATGGCCATTCAGAATATGGAAACAACCCAGAAATGGTTAGGTACTGATTGACTTCTTCTGTGTACTTGTTATTTGGCTGTTTTTCATGACCTTTTGAGAAGATCGATTAGGCTGAACTGAGAGAAAGGAACTGATTCAAAGCATACGAAATGAGTTCTGAAAATCGGCCTGGATCTGAAAACAGCTGTCCCTGGTCCATTGCACATATCAATATACCAGAACTGATCACTATATCAATTTATATTGAAGTCATCCCCAAGCTAAACAGAGAACGGGCCAATTTATCCCCAAGTGGCAGGAAGTACCTTGGTTTAAAGGAAATCACCAAGAATGTTTGTTTGTTTCCTTCTTCTTTGCCTCCCTCTCCTCCTTTCATTCCTTCCCTCCCTCACTCCTTCCTCTTTCTTTCTTATCAAATTGGTAAGCTGTCCACCTTTTGTCTTCTTGAATGCCATGCTCTGGAAAAATGAGATCCTAAACTAATATCTTTAAACGTTCAATTAGAATTATACCAACTTCTTAACTCTTTCCCAAATGATAGTATTCTGAAAAAGTAGTAAGCGTGGGAGGGAAGGAGAACTTAAGTGCCAATAATTGTTGTATCTTTGCACCAGTGCTTCCACCAGATCTTAGGGACTAGTGCACTGGCACTGCAATGCTGATGCCATAAAAGAAGATTTTAATAGTCATGGTGTAATCTTTCAATTTCCAGTAAAGAGAATCTGATTAAATGATGCCCCAAAGCTATGCAGAAAGTATACAGAGGAGCCACCATCCCAGAAAGCTTCCACCTGTGCTTTAAATTGTAAAGAGTGTGTTGTCAAAAGTTTAGAGCAAATTGACTTTTCCTTGAAGCAGAAACAAATAGTTGGTGGTTTTGCTCACAGCAAAAAAAGCATCTGCCACAGAAGTCTGCCGCCTGTTCTTAAACATTATTTACGGAGTGCAAGGAGAAGGTAGGGGAGGGGGGGAGGAAACTTCTGTGCTGCAGTCATATTTTACTTCCACACTAATTTTAATTGTGTATTGAACAATATCGAACAGGAGGCTAATTAAGAGTCCTTGAAAGACTGTTCCTGTACATTTGTTTAATTTTGCTGAGGAAGACAGATTCCCTAGAAGTAGCCATATGAGAGAAAGTCCATCGGTCATGCAAAATCCATTTCTCTGCAATACTGTAGCTTTTCCTCCTGAATTCCTGAAGGATTTCCATTCACTGAAGAGTAAAAAGCCAAACCAGGAAACGGTTTCCCACAACACTCATGAAAGCTTTTTTTTGGCCCTGCAACCCCCCCCCCATGTTTGTTTCTTTTTTTATGTGTGAGTTGTACATTGCATAATTGCAGATTTCCAGCACAATATGGTTTTTTAATGACATATGATTATTTGTCTTAGTTAAGTCCCTCATTTTAGATCCAGATTGTGCTCCAAAAGACCCTGTTCCAAAACTTCATACAGCTATGGAGACCAGCATCCTCATGGTCCCATGATCAAAATTCAGGTGTTTTGCAACTGGCATGTATTTACAATGATTGCAGTGTCCTGGGGCCATGTTATCACCATGTCTGATCTTTCCAGTTAGGTTCTGAAAAGCAAAGTCAATGAGGGAAATCAGATTTGCTTAGAAATTGCATGATTCAATTAGCAACTGCAGTGATTTACTTAGCAACCGTGAGAAAAAGGTCATAAAATCAGGTTGTGATTCATTTAACAACTGTTTTGCTTAGAAATAGAAATTCTGGTCTTAAGTTGCAGACTACCTGGAGTAGGCTTCAAAAAAACTTTGGTTGGCTGTTTAATCATGCTGCCAATGGTTAAACAGATAAAATATATTAATTTGCCTTTCATTCTTTCAGATACTCTTCCTCTTCCTCTCAATAAGGACCATTTAGACATCATGGAAGAACATAGAATTTGTTTGCAAAATATCCAGTTTAAATTCCTAGGAATATTCTAGATGGTCAGAACATGAAGATCTGTTTCTTTAAATTAGAATAGACATGAAAAAACAACTTGGCTTGATACAAGATATATTATATTCTTGTGATATTCTTATAATCCCTATATACACAAAAATTATATTTAAGCTTTTGGTTTTCTCACGGAACTTCCTAGGAATACAACATTGAACTTGGCTCAAATAGAATGATTGACAGTTGGACAACTACTTACAAGTGCCAGTGTAAAGTCATTTCCACATATTGTTCTGAAACACAATACAGATCTCAGCACCTAATCTTCAAATAGCGATGAATCAAGCCTTATTCTCTCCATTCCCATTATCTACATACCAGTAAAGCTCTTGACTATATCTAAGCAAAATTCTGCATCATGGGGCAACAATTTTTGAACCAAGGTAACTCAAAATGAGTGAACTTATAGAATGTGTCCAAAATCCAGGACCCATGACTCCTGAGGGAATGAAATTTGGGGGACTTGTGGGTGCTTCAATGTTATTGGCTGTTGCTGCACTGCTGCTGCAATGATCCAATCTTCATTTTAATGTTCTGTGACAGTTTCCCAGACAGTCTCATAATCCCTCACATCTTCCCCCACCCAGAAGCAGGCACTCACTTGCGGGAAAGGAAGGGAAATTCTGATGTTCCATATCAGATTCCCACAAGGAAACTAAGCAGGAAGCCAGTAGGAAGTTGAAATTCACTCTTCCACTGTTTTTCCCCCCTCACCTGTAATCATTCTGTTTCTCTGTTTAGGTAAGGAACTATCTCTGAAATGATTATCTAAAATGGCACGGGTTGTCTAGTCCTCCCTAGAAGCCTACCAGATCATCATTCCCAGCCAAGGGGGAAAAAAATCATAGATTCTAATATTTTTAGCCAGTTAGATGGCATGCTATTGTGCCCTGGTACAAAATACAGGACATGTTTAAGCCACTTTATATTGTAATAAGCAAATTATTACAACATAAAACAATCTTGCAGTCATTTTTCACAGCTCTGCCCACACACTCTCTTTCTTTTGAGTAGATAATAAATTGATCCTTTTTATCTCCCTAGCACTGAATAATATAACCAAACCCTGTTCCAGAGGGGAAAAAAGGTCTAAAGTATTGTTTCTATGAATAACTATAATACATGAAAGCCAAGGGGTGGGAGAGAATCGGTCCCTCATTGGCAGACTTGTTTCAATTAGTTTCTGCTTCACAGTTGCCCCAAAGCCTTCCTTGCCCTATATCAGGGGTAGGCAACCTCGGCTCTTTTATGACTCATGGACTTCAACTCCCAGAATTCCTGAGTCAGCTATGCTGGGAGTTAAAGTCCATGAGTCATAAAAGAGCTGAGGTTGCCTACCCCTGCCCTATACAAAATTATGCACAGTATAGATTAAATGGATACAGAGGAGCTATTTCCCACTTCCCCAAATACTCAAACCAGAAGTCACCCAAAGAAATTTACTCTGGGAAGAATCAAAAGGATTTTTTTTGTTTGCTCAACTAATAATTTAATTTGGAATTCACTACCACAATTGGACCAATTCATGCAATTCATGAGAATAGTTGCGATGGCAGCGGGACTTCCTCTGGCAAAGCATCTGCCGAGAGACTAGTGGCTTCCTTGTTGACTTGGTGGCCCCTGGAGAACAGGCTGCTAGACTAGATGGGCCAGAGTCCTATTCAGCAGAACACTTTCTATGTTCTCATGTTGCCCTATGCCAGCGTTCACATGATCACTGAATAAAGCAACTATTTTAAATGCCAGAGAATCTCTGAAACTAAAACGAACTGTAACATTATTGACAAAATAAGTTTGCATTAAGAATTTTTTTTAAAAAAATGACATGTCTAAAAATGACTTGTTTACAATATCTGTTTCATTTCAATGCACGCTAATAATTTATGTCTGTGCAATAATAATGTCTATGGATGAGTACAGAGGATGCATAATACGCTTGAACATTATAAGTTGCGCCAAATTAGCAGAGCAAATATCCTTAGGTCCAAATATAGATGTGGTGGGGGTTTTTTTCCCCTTCCCAGATACAACATTGTTTTAGACAGTGATCCAGATTGATTGATTGATTATTTATTTAATATTATATTTCACAGGGAAAGCATCTCCTGCGCCCAAGATAAACAAAATACAGGTAATCTATTTAACATATACAGAAGAAACACATTTGTACACAGGACCATGAACTTAAGTGCAAAATAATGATGTACCTGTTTCTTTTTATTTATATACAGGTAGTCCTTGATTTACAACAGTTCATTTAGTGACCATTTGAAGTTACAACAGCACTGAAAAAAGTGACTTATAACCGTTTTTCACACTTATGACCATTGCAGCATCCCCATGATTATGTGATTTACATTTGGATGCTTGACAACTGACTCGTATTTATGACCACTGCAATATTGAAAAGTTAGGTTCTGGTCGTCATTATTGTTTGTTTTAACATTGGAAATATTGTTGATATTTCCAATGTTAATATTGTTGATACATGAATCAAAGAAAATAAAGGGAATTAAAATTAAAGACCAAGATTATAGATTGAAAGCGTTTGCGGATGACTTGGTTATTACATTGGGTCAACCAACTCAATCAGTTATAGATTTAATGGAAATAATTTTACAATATGGACAAGTCTCTGGATTTAAGGAAAATAGGCAAAAAACTAAAATATTCTCTAAAAATATGACCAAAGAACAAAAGGAAGTTTTAGGAAAACTAACGGGATTTGAAATAGTTAAAAAGGTCAAATACTTGGGGGTATATCTTTCAGCTTCAAATGTGAAATTATATAAAAATAATTATGAATTGTTATGGCTAAAAATACAAAAAGAATTAGATAGTTGGAAAAAATTACAATTGTCTTTATTGGTAAAAAATGAATGTTTTACCTAAATTCTTATTTTTGTTTCAAATGATACCTATACTTAAAAAGATTCAAATTTGGAGGAATGGCAGAGAGGTATTAATAAATTTGTTTGGGCAGGGAAGAGACCGAGAGTTAAACTTAAGATAATGCAAGATGCACGTGAAAGAGGTGGTCTTAAAATGCCCAACTTTAAATTATACATGAAGCTGCGGTATTATCATCAATTAGTAATTTGTTCAATTTAACACAAGAGAGATTACTGAATATTGAAGGATATGATTTGTTATATGGTTGGCATGCTTATTTATTGTATGATAAAAAAGTGGATAAAGTTTTTAAGACACATATATTAAGATATGCCCTGTTGCGAGTTTGGAAAAAATATCGTTATAAGTTGAACCTTAAAATTCCAATTTGGGCAATACCTAAACATGCGATAGAAAATATTAATGTGGGGTTTAAGCATGATGTGACTACATATAAAGAAATTCTTAGATTGGAAAGAAATGGGTGGCAATTAAAGCCATTTAATATTTTAAAAGAAGAAAAGATAGTACAAACTTGGTTTCAGTATGGGCAGTTACAAGCTAGATGGAAACAGGATCAGAAAATTGGTATTTCTATAGTAGATGAAAATTTGGTTAAACAGATTGTATGATAAAATGGGCCCAGAATAGTCAAGAACCAATAACGATGGATACTTGGGAAACAATATGGGTCAGAAATGTAAAATTTACACAGGCACAAAATTTAAGAGAGAATTTTTATAAGATGTTTTATAGATGGCATTTAGATCCTAAGAAATTGGCATCTATGTATTCAAATTATCAGCCTAAATGCTGGAGGTGTGGTTGTGATGATGCAACGTATTATCACATATGGTGGACTTGTAAAAAAGTTAAAGCTTTCTGGATTAGAATTTGGTGGAATATGCAGAAGATATTTAAGAAAGATAAAATTTTCTCCACAATTATTTTTGCTGGGTATTACTATTGACTCTACTGCTATAGAAACTAAATTGATGCTGAATTTTAATAACGGCAGCAAGACTTTTGGTAGCGCAATATTGGAAGAAGGAGGATTTGCCTACTATAGAAGAATGGACTTTAAAAGTTTCGAACCTGGCAGAAATGGCGAAAATCTCAGCATATTTGAAAGACCATTCGCAACAAAAATATATTTTGGAATGGAGAAGATGGATTGATTATATCCAGAATAAATATGGGACCAAAGAGTTTCATTTAGCATTTGAATATCATATTTAGAAGATTTGTTATTATTTAGCTATTTTTAAGGAGAGTTAAAGTGCGATAGGATTCAAAGTGTTATTATAGTTAGTTTGCATATTACAGTTTAAGATTGTTATGGTCAATGCCCTGTATTTGCTCTGGGAAGTCGGGGGGGGGGAGGGAGAGGGAGGGGGAACTGGGTGGGGGTGGGGGATGGGTTTTTATGTTTAAAATGTATCTGTAAAACTCTTTAATAAAAAAAAAGAAAAAGAAAAGTTAGGTTCTGGAAGTTACAGTCCACTTCTAGTTTGATGACACTTGGTTGGAAAACTGACCTAGATAGATGCACATAAAATCTCATTATCTTATGAGATTATTTTGAAAAATACTTTAAAAATTTGAATGTCAACCCTTCTCTCAAACACACACATAATTTACTCAAATATTGCTCAAAGCCATTGACAGGAAATCAAGGCTATAACAGCCCTGCCAAGTTTGCAAACCAGCAAGTTGTTTTTTTCAAGTGTATACCCCAATCTACATTTTTTTCCAGCCTCTCCTGGGCTATCATATCTGGTGGATGAGTTGCGCCAAGTCTGATGCATCTCAATTTGAGCAATATTGAATATGTATGTCCAATATTTCAAATTTGTGCAGTTTTTCCCCTCAATCAGCCTTAATTTTAGATGACTTAGATAAATTTCCTTGATGATTTGCACTGTTTTCTGAATAATTTCATGCTGACATTCACATATTTTCCCTATAATTCTTCAAGTAATAAAAGAAAAGCTATAGAATTCTGCAGAATTAAGTCTTTTTCAGCAAGCACACTGAGCTGGGCCATTTAAAGACATACAAGATGTTGAGGCAGATGGACTGGATTCCTCAAAGCAAACTAGACATGCAAGAGAACTTTGAAGATCTGTATAAAACAGTGATGGGAATTTGTGGCACTCTATGTTGCTTGATGATAAATGTCAGCAACCTTGATTATCAACTCTACTGAAAGGCACTAATGGGTCACAGAACAGCAGGAAGGCAGAGGGTGTTCTTGATGAAATATTACATTATAGAAATAACTGTTGAGTGAGGAATGGAATATTACATTGATTTTCACTCCCATAGAAGTGCAGAGTCTCTAAAGACGCAAAATAGTTGAAGAAGAACATTTGCAGGCTGGTATTAGACCATCTGACACAAGGATGAAGGAATTAATAAGTAGATGCAGCTGCAATCTGTTGGCTAAACCTCTGTGCTAAACTTGAAAGACGCATGGAAGACTCACTGGTCCAAGCTGACTTACCTGGCATGAGCAACACATATCTAAGCTTTACTTCATCTACTATCCAACCAAAACCTAACCCTGATTACATCTACACATCTAGTTCCAACTTCTTATTGGCCTGATCTCTAATCATCACCATATCCAGCCCTTCTTACAATAGTTTACAAATTTGAGTGTTATCTTCAGGTTGATTTTGTTGGACTTGCATTTCCGAGAGGGAGAGGGAGACTTTGCAATGTTAAAACACAACTATAGAATCATTGATCATTCAGTGCCCATCCTCTTTTGGAACTGTGTTTGATAAATCCTATTTCCAACAGAACGTTAACCTTTCAGGTAGAAAAACTCATTTCAAAGTCAGCTTACTGAGTCATTATATCTCATGCACCTAAACCACAGTTTCATTGAATACCGACTTATGTATTTGTAAACAATGAATACATTTTAACCAAGGGTAAACACTTAAAATAATTGTTATAATAAGAGATGTAATTTAATGTTAAAACCTACCCCATTGAAACCAATGGGACTAAGAAAAACAAAATAACCTAAGGTTAAGTACTTTCCACCAGTTTCAAATAGAAAGACTAAAACATGGGCTTCTTTCTTGAGCCGAAAAGATCATTTAAGCGCTGAATTAATGGGAATTAATAATCCTGGGATTCTCTTGAAAATGCTTTCATGTCCCACTGAGTGATCTTTTTTTCCCTTCTAATAAAATGTTCATGTTTAAATTAATGTATTTCATGTTAGATGCAATAAGGATTTGAGAAGAGCACTCAACTGCACTTCAATATACTATGTAGGATAAAAGCATGTCAGAAGGGCAAGAAATTTCCCACTGCATATTTAAAAATCAGGATGAGAAAACGTAACCTATGATTGCAATCAATAAAATAATATGGTCCCATACACCTGGAAAAAAGAAGTAAGCAATCTTACTTCCCAGCCATGCTTTGAACATTTGCATAACGTATAATCTACTAAATTCAATACAATCTCTCAAATTTAAACTGTAGCCAGCAGGCTGTTAATCTCTCTCCCTTCCTCTTTTGATAATCTCAGGCAAATACAAAGTTTATCCAACACTGTTTATACATAAGGTGTATATATTTAATACAGGTAGGTCTCGATTAGTAGAGTTACTGAATCCCATGAAATAGTCACATTACTTGAATTCACACCATTTGAAGTGATATTTCTATGTTTCCATAAAGTAATTCAGTTCCAGCTCGACAGAAATAGGCAATAAACTTTAAACATTTTTGTGTGATTAATGAAAAATTACACTGAAAGATAAAAAGAATAGACTTTAAATTTAACAAAATCACAGAGTAGTTATATTTTATTTTTATTTTATTAGATTTATATACCGCCCCTCTCCAAGGACTCGGGGCGGTGTACAGGGCAATTAAAACGCTAACAACACACAAGGTATAAAAATTAAAATAAGATTAAATCAATAGCCCTAAGTAATAAATACATTCTAAAATTTAAAATTTTTAAAATTTAAGCTCTAAAATCCAAGCCCTCAGTCTTCAGGTCGTGGCGAAATGAGCGAAGGTCGGGAGCCATCCGGAATTATAGAAAGCATTTTTTTTAAAAACTGCTCTATCATTGATTCAGGCATTCCAACAACTCATCATCCTTCATAGTGACCAGCATCTAAAATTATTCTCAAAATTCTACTCGTAGCCAGGACCTCTTTCACAGCAGAAATGCAACATCACAAGACTGTGACTGAAAATATGTGTCACTGCATATGGGAACAGCTGAAATTTCTTGGTGGTCTTCAAGCAAATTTCAGCAATCTAATGAAGACATGGCATGGACATGAGCAACTGTTTCAGTGCATCGTATTCCAGGAAAAGCTACCATTGGTACATCACCTGAAGCTCTGCAAAAGTTTCCTGGACACAGTCTCTACTTCCTTTCCAAGCAGAAGATTTGAGTGTAAGCCTGTTCATTTTGGGGGGGGAAACACAAACCCACCAAAAGTCAAAGCTGGTGCAGTCCTGAAATTATCCATCCTCCAAATCAACAGCCACAGTGTCTCATATGGCTTGCATCTGATAGAGATTCCTTTTCCCATCCAAATCCTGACAGTCTCCAGACTATTTGCTGAAGTTCTAAATAATCTATTAAACATCTAGCATCTGGGGGAGAAGAGGAAAGAAATGAAGAGGCATGGTGGGGATTGTTGTGAAAATCTAAAATAATCCCTTTACTTAAAGCTGAGCACAATTACAATATTCTGTGCAGCTGAAAACATTACATAGGAATTCTGAATCCAGAAAGGTTCTCATCATCTTAAACATCAGTCTTTCCCAATGTGGTGACCTCTGGATGAGTTGAATTGAGAGGTTGTTAGGCTAAAAATAAAAAATAAAATTAAAAAAATAAAAGGGTGGCTCAGTGGGTTAGGATGCTGAGCTTGTCGATCAGAAGGTCGGCAGTTTGGCGGGTCGAATCCCGAGTGCCGCGTAACAGAGTGAGCGCCTGTTACTCGTCCCAGCTTCTGCCAACCTAGCAGTTCGAAAGCACGTAAAAATGCAAGTAGAAAAATAGGGACCACTCCGGTGGGAAGGTAACAGCGTTCCGTGCGCCTTTGGCATCTAGTCATGCTGGCAAATCATATTGCTCTGTATGCAGAAATTCAATCTCCAGCATTTCCATGCTGCAGTAGGAATTAATCTAGCAAACTTTAGAGAGCTACAAGTTAAAAGCACATGTATATTTGTACCAGGGACGTGGTGGCTCAGTGAGTTAGGACGCTGAGCCTGGCGATCACAAGGTTGGCAGTTTGGCGGGTCGAATCCCAAGTGCCGCGTAGCAGAGTGAGCGCCTGTTACTCGTCCCAGCTTCTGCCAACCTAGCAGTTCGAAAGCACGTAAAAATGCAAGTAGAAAAATAGGGACCACTACGGTGGGAAGGTAACAGCGTTCCGTGCACCTTTGGCGTCTAGTCATGCCAGCCACATGACCACGGAAGACGTCCTCGGACAAGCGCTGGCTCTTCGGCTTTGAAACGGAGATGAGCAGCGGCCCCTAGAGTCAGAAATGACTAGCACGCATGTGCAGGGGAACCTTTACCTTTACCTTAGGCTAAAGAAGGGTTAGTGACAATTTCAGACCTTCCCTTCCAACCAGATAGGATGGGGGTAAAAAGATCATAAAACCCATCCTCGTCTCCCCTAATTTTTTTTCCTTATGCACATGAAGTAAGCTAGAATAAATGTCCCGTATCCTAGTCCATTCTTAGAAATACACAGCAGTTTGCTCCAAGTAACATCATCTACACCCTGCACAGCTGTCAGGCAAACACAAATAGAACCACTCTTGAAGAGTAGTTTTATGGCTAATCAACTATGTTACAAGAATCTTGCCAGACTGACTGCATTCTCTTGGGATTGCTGACATAAGGCTTCGAGGATTCTGGGAGAGATCCAGCCTGAACCCCTTATTGCAGTGCAAAGACTCCAGACTTAGACCCTTCTTGACAATTCCCTCCACTCTAGCTGGAGATTCCACCTCAACAATACAGTGCCATAACATGACATAAATTTAACTGTCCCACATCAAGAGTAGGTACTTGCTAACATGTACTTCTTGTATTCTACAAAAATAACTTGGTTCCCCTTCCATAAAACCACCAAGAAAGAGGAAGATAAAGACTCACCCCTCCCAATGCCTATATGGTTATGTCCGTGCAGTACTTGGGGCAACAAGCATTTAGCATTAGCATTAGCATTTAGGCTTATATACTGCCTCACAGAACTTTACAGAACTTGCTGGGTGATTTACAATGTAGAAACATTATATGCATATCGCCCCCAAAATCTGGGTTCTCGTTTGTTGACCCCGGCAGGTTGGAATGATAAAACTATAATGGTTTATTGTTACCTTCCATTAGGGTAGTGTTTTTTAAATTTTCCAGCATAGACCACAGCTTTTAGTTTCCCTATACATCTCCATCCAGGTATTAACCAGGCCTCCCCCACTTAATTCTGAATTCTAAAATTACACAGCAATAACTGTGTAGTTAAACTGATGCTAAAACAAGCTCAGATTTCATATCTGCACCAGGTTTGGCGATACATGGTTAAAAACAGAAAAAAAACATGTCTTCATTTAATGCTGGAATGGCAATCTAGTGTCTGAATAACATGTTTGAAGTGCAAATTACCCAAGAGACCAACCTGACCTCAATGGACAATATGCAATAATTCTCTATCAGTTTTTTGTTTGTTCAAACTCTGTTGAAAAAAATAAAGTGGGCAGCACCTGAGGCCTGATGAATTGGCATTAATGGATTCACTGTTAATCATACTTGGCAGATAATGTCTGTTTCTTTCCAAAAAGCTCAACATTTCTCCCTCGGCTTCTAAATGTTTATGCATGTGATCTATTATACTTTAATGCATCAGAGTTTTTTTGACAGAACTAGTTCCCGCTGGCTTTAGCGTTGAAAGAAAAGTAGTCTTTACGCCTACATGTGGGAGTGCAAGAAACAAACATTAGAACTAAGATTTATCCGACTACCAACACATCACTGTGTGGAAACACTTCCATTAAATCTTGTGTTCATTTTCATTCTTGTGAAAAAGCTTCTCTGTTTTCTGTTAAGTTCCCAGATACTCTTAAAAATGCTTTATGTGTTTTTCATCTAAGTCCTGAACATATTCAGGGAAAGTCGAGCAAAGGCCTCTGAAAGTGATCCTCTAAAGTAGTAGCTTTATGGATTAGCCATTGACCGTATCAAGAGAAAATGGCCATCAGCCCCAATAAGATAGAATAAAACAAGCTACAATGAAATAAGGTGTGATAAAAGATAAAGGTAAGATAAAAGAAGAGAGAGATATAAGAGAGTAAGATAAAACACAATACAAAAGTGTAAAAGAAGACAAGTACTAAATATTAAACAGTGTGCATTTAGCTGAAGGCTTCACTTATATGTCTGGTGTCCACATACCCATGTTCTCTCAGAGTATGGCAAGTTGGCTGGAGAATTCTGGGAATTAACATTACCAAGGTTGAGAAACACTGCACAAAAGCTACAGGATACATTTTTAAGTACAGATAATTTCTGTTGCTAAGTGAGACAATTGTTGAGCTTTGCCCCATTTTACGACCTTTCTTGCCACAGTTGTTAAGTGAATCACTGCAATTGTTACATTAGTAACATGGCTGTTAAGTGAATCCGGCTTACCCATTGACTTTGCTTATCAGAAGATCACAAAGGGTGATCACCTGACCCTGGGACTTTGCAACCATCATAAATATGAGTCAGTTGTCAAGCATCTAAATTTTGATCATGTGACCATGTGTAAATATGAAAAATGGTCATTAAGTCACTTTTTTCAGTGCCGTTGTAACTTCAAACAGTCACAAAATAAACTATTGTTAAGTCGCGGGCTGTCTCTACACTTTTCAAGACCTACTCTTCGCTTTTTTCCTGGTCGCCACTTATTTATTAAGTGTTGAGCAATTAAAGAATTTCTATACATATGGCTACAACACGGATGGAACACAGGCCATCTCTATTCTGAACTGGAATTTCCATTCCAAGCCACAGAGATTCATCTCAGAGAAATGGCATTCAGTATGTAAACATCATCTGAGCAAATTTGTACTACAAACCAAATCAATTGCAAATTTTGTCACTTCTAGGAAGGTACAGGCTCACCACAAATGAAAGGCTGAGACATGGATACATAGCATACATTGAACTTTCCCATTTGAGTATAGCTCTGAGGTTTCAAAGACCTCATCACTTCCACAATTACTAAATGACTCTTACTGAGATGGTAATGAGGGATATTCCAGAGAAAAACCAGGATTTTCTTGCAACCATCAGTTGGTTCCCACAGATTTTTTTTTAAAAATCTCATTTGTCAGATCTAGAAAAGCTCCTGATCCAGCTACCGTAGTAGGGCTTGTTACTTGCATACGTATAAATGGGATTATCTTATGAACACAGGATTACCCTTCTTAGTTAACTGAATATATTCCATACTGAATTTCCATTCTAGTGAGCCAAAATTTAGTTTTCAAATTAATTGGAGCAAATACTTTATGAAACTTTAGGGATCTACAGTTCAGGACCACTGATTGCTGAAAATTTTCCCAAAGAGCTCCCTTAGTTTTATTTGCCTAATTATTTATTTTTTATTAAGAATGAATTAACTGAAGTACACAAACTGGTCACACTGAGCATTACCGACAATGGCAACAATTCTAACACTTACAATACACTTCTATCAATTTGATTATTAATGAATTAAAAGTATACTCATCTTTGGCCATTGAGGTATTAAGTGGTCGTATAAATACAACACCATTATATAATGAGCTGCATGCATAGCTAATATTTTTAAAATAAGTTAATGGAGCTGGTCCAGTAGCCTCACTGATTTGGCTTTACCACTACCATGTGTGAAAATCTTTTTAAAAAAATAATTCATTACATATCTTTTTTCATGTTATTGTTTTACTTATACAACTTTGTATTTTCCTTTAGCCCTATTTTTTTTCCCTTATTCCCACCACATACTTTTTTTTCCCAGAGATGATGCATTAAGATATGGACTTTCCACAGAAAATCAGATTTTTTTTCCTAGCATCTTCCTTCATGAGGAGAGTTGCATCATTTCCAATGCATGAGGGTGAAGCTTCTTTTACTCATGGGACAGGGATGTATGTGTTTGTGGCCTTCAAGTCAATTTTGACACCCAGCAACTGCCTGAATAAGTTCATGCAGTTTTCTCGGCAATGATTTTGGAAGTCATTTGCCACAGTCTTCTTAAGCTGAGAGAGGGTGTCTGACCCAAGGTCACCCAGTTGGCTTTGTGTCTAAAGCAGGAGTAGATCTCACGGTCTTCTGGTTTCGAATTTGCTGCCTTTAACCACTATTCCAAACCGATTCTCTTTCTGTAGTCTTAAACTCCACTTTTCAAGGTCATAAAGGAAATTAATTCCACATAACTTCTAAACATGGATATGGGAGATAAGTAGTAATTGGCCTGAAGAATCTTTTATTACTAATCATACAGTATGTTTTGTTGCTTGTACGTCTATATTACAGACTTAATTTACTTTCATTATGATACCTCCTCCTCAAGTATTCCTGGAAATTGCAATTCTATGTCAGCTGCAGATTTTTAATAAGAATTATCAAAAATACTAAGAACAGTCCTGACTTATGCATAGCCTATAAAGCCTCTTCAAGGGTCTGAAGCATTCGGTTGGTTGCTAGGAAAGGAAAATGCCTATCTGCATGAAAAACAGAGCAGAATACAAAACAATATGGCTGTTGGGAGGAAGATGAAGAAGGCCATGGAACATATACAGAGTAAGGAACTTGGTAAAAATAAAAAAGGAAGATAACGTCATTTATTCATTTGGTATCAGTGTGATCTGTAAATTTCCCTGTGTTATGAGTGAAAAAAATACAGCAACATGAATAAATGTGACATTTGGGACTAAAAAAGGAGGATAATTAATAACAAATGGCAAAATTTTCCATGGAGAATTCATTTGCATATATCATCGCCTCTTTAACTCTCATTTTCAGATAACTACAGTCCCTATAGCTAGCCAAATCCTTGTTCTCTCCATAAATCTCCCTGAAGCTGTTCTAGGATATAGATGCTGAAACAAAATATTATATACCGGTACTTAAAAACTCTGTCAAGGATTGACCTCTCAAAAGTTAGAAGAATTCCTTAGGAAAGAACCACATACATTGTGCAACTCCTTATTGTATCATACTGGCAATGCAAATCCCTATTTTTACCAGCTGATGAGAAAAATAAAAGAGATAACTAGTAGATCTAGTAGGTCTTACTGAAGCCAAACAACTGACCACGATATACTGGTATATTTAATATGTGAGCCAATTAAAGTTCTAAAAACTACCCAACCAAGGTGAAATGACCAGTAATCTAACTACATAAAAGTTTTATATAGCAAAAGTTCACTGATAATTACATATGTAATGTTAGACCTTATTCAATCTACATGTATTACAAACTGGATATGTACTCCAAATGAGGTGTAACTTTTATGATTCTCCAACCAATTTTGAATCACAAATGAGGAACCATGTAAGACCAGAAGCCCATTAGAATAGTATGCATTGTGCATACAGTATTGTGCACACAGATTGCAATCCAAAACTACAAAGGGTTAAGTACTGAGTGATATGGAAAACGTCATCACAGAGAAGTAGTCCATAGAAATGTGTTCATCTTTTAGAAGTAAGACAAAGGTAAACAGGAATAATAGGATGAGATGCAAGTTACCTTCCAGCAAATTGGTAGTAATGGAATGTGTAGATGGCCTTGGGACGAGGGGGGCAAGAGATTATATCCAAGAAACAGTCAGTTACAAGAAGAAGGAGCCCCTAGTCCCTTACCTGTCAAAGAAAGAAACTTTGGAAAGACCTGTCCTAACAGATCAAGCAGTTAAAAATGGTGGTGGGAAGCTTGTAGACGTTGTAGTCTTGCAAGATTCTGTTAATGTAACCTTACACTGCAGTAGAGTTGGCTCATCCAGTTGTGACCTCCAAAACTCAGAACTCTTGAATTATAAGAAAACCAATTATAAGAATACCAACAGGGGACTGGAGGCTAAAACATATAGAGAACAGTTGCTGGCATTGGGTATGTCTAGTTTAATGAAAAGAAGGACCTCCAATAACTTCAACAACAACAACAACAACAACAACAACAACAACAACAACAACAACAACAACAATAATAATAATAATAATAATTAAACTTGTATTCATAAAACATGAAACTCAGTCAACTGAACACTCAAATTGACTGGCACTAATGGTTGACACAGGTTGCTGCCAGCATCCTAGCTATCAACCAGGTATCTCCTTAAAATGTAAGATGTTCCAAGTAGCACAGTTTTTTGTAGCTTTGCTGGAGTTATTGCAGGAAGCTGCAATTTCTTGATGTATTTTGCAAAGATTTTGGACATAGTTCCCAGTGCTCCAATGACAATGGGTATCACTGTTACACGTTTCCTCCATAATCACGCAGTTTCGATGGCCAGGTCACGGTATTTCGTAATTTTTTCCAGTTCTTTTTCTTCAACTCTGGCATCTCCTGGTACAGCGATATCAATCAACTGTACACTTCAGTTCTCTATGACTGAGATATCTGGCATGTTGTGTTCCAAATGGCGATCTGTCTGTATTCAAAAGTCCCACAAGATCTTCACCCTCTTATTCTCAACAACTTTTTCCACCCTATGTTCCCACAACTTATTATTATTGTTGTTGTTGTTGTTGTCGTCATCATCATCATTATTATACCATCTCTGAGGATTATAGACTTGGGGGTGGAGTCTCACTGGAAGGATCTCTGTTTAATTTTGAAAGTGTGGTCTTTAAATAGATTTTTGGTCTCTATCTTTCCCCAAAGTATATATAAGCAACATATGGCAAAAATATGGGGAAAATAGGTGAGGGAGGACATTTACAATTAAAAACAAAGCTGAAAGAGTCCTCAAAGTGGCTAAGGAAAATTTATTGACACATTTCAGTTAAAAAAACATTTAGGAACTGAGAAATTCAAATATCACTTTGTCCTGCATTTTCAAAAGAGCTACAACAGCTAACACATGATTTTCTCAGCGCCTTTGATAAATATTTTTTATCCAGAATACACAGGGTCAGGAATAATTTGTTCTCAGGCATTCTATAAAAGCAGGAGGAAGCATTTGAACATTGTACGCCTCTGGATGTGGATGCATCCATTCCAAAATACAAAGATATTTTTGCAAGAATTATATCCTTTGATGGATATCTCCTTTTGATCTATTTATTTTGTAATCCAATTGGGAAAAGCACTGGATTAGACAGCAGACATTCCATCATAAAATGAAAATGACTAATTTATTTTAGAGTCCATAAACACCCTTGTCTTAAAAAGATGATTTTTCAGTTCCACACCTTTGGGCTTTTTTCCAGTTATCAACTTCTCACTTCAAAAGGTTATTTTCCAACATAATATATTTATATTATCCAATGAAAGGAGAGCAAAGTCACCCACTCTTTTGCAACATACTCTTTTTTGACATCTTCCTCTAAACCTCTCTTCCAAATAGCCAGCCCACCTATATATAAATGGTTCAATAGCTAAATAATGGATACTGATGATTGTTAAAACTTTAAGAGATTAGCATTCACCAACTGTCTCTAAGCTTGTTTTGCTTTCTGTGCTTAATTTCAACAGCAAATCCATTGGAAGACTAGCAATTCTGCCATCCAAGGACTCTGGTGTGGGAAGATTCATTGTCAGGTTCAAGATGAGATCAGAATATATCAGTTTGGAATGCTGAATATAACAGAGGATTAGAACTCAATGATTTATTTATTTAGCGTATAGCATATCATACATGGAACAGCGATATATATTAACATTTCACCTAGATTAGTAAAACACAACAGAATATAAATGTTGAAAGATCTATGTTCAAATACCAATATTTAGGTCATACTCAATGATTCAAACCAGGGATCGCCAACTTTAACTGTGCAGATTTTGAATGCTGAAATTTATTTACTTATTAAACAAATGTATGTCTCTGTCTTCAATAGCAATAGCACGTAGACTTATATACCGCTTCATAGTGCTCCCAGCCCTCTCTAAGCGGCTTACAGAGTCAGCCTACTGCCCCCAACAATCTGGGTCCTCATTTTACCAACCTTAGAAGTATGGAAGGCTGAGTCAACCTTCAAACTCTGTAAGCAAGCAGTGAGTTAGCCTGCTCATTCTAACCACTGTGCCACCACTGACGCCAGATGGTTTACATTTAAAAACCCACCATGGTAAAACTCATAAACCCTCCAGCCCAGCCCTCCCTACCCATGGCAGCAGCAACATAATCAAATCAACCACTTCATCAGCTCCTATTTCCATTCATGGTCCACAAGCCCAGTGACAAAACCATTTTAGGCCTTTTGGAAAAGCAATAGGGTTGGGGGCCAAACATACCATGGGAGGAATAATATTCCATAAAGGAACCACCATAGTAGAGAAGACCCTTTTTTATGGTCCAACCAGATGTGCATTCCTAATTAATGGGATCTGTAACATACCATGTTTTTCCATCTTGATTAGTCAGGTAGATGTAATAGGGAAGAGAAAGTCATATCATGGGTGTTATCCTGAGGAGAACTTTCTCCTCCACAAAGAGTTACCATGGGGGATTATAACCAATCACAGAACATTGATTTCCCATAAAATTATTTCACCATCTCTAGCCTGTGTGTATAATTTTTGTGGGGGGGGGGTTGTACACATGTATGTTCTTCAAAGATAATGAGACTGCAACTCATCCTATGTTCTATCATCAAAGGAAAAGTAGATGGCTCAAGAGAAATTCTTAGAAATAAAGATGGGTCAGCCTGGTGCTTCGTTTTAGAGCTTATCTTATCTTATCTTTTCATTTTTTTCATTTAAACTTTTTTGTTAATGTTAAAAAAACAAAATATCTATGAACAGAGAGATGTCCAAAGCTACCAAATTGGGAGCTCTAAAACTACAATAACCTAGATGTATACATTTATTCTTGTATATCAGTATTCCATATTGAAACCATAGCAAAAAAAAAGGTTAGGTTGGCCATCTCAAAACCAAGCCAGGATGATAATTTTCTATGACTAGATGGTTCAACTCTTGACAACTTCATGGACACAACCATATAGGGATTTTTGGCAACATTACAGGAAATGTTTTGATATTGTCTTCTTTCAATATGCTTTCTCAATTTCCTTATTTAATTTACCACCCTGGAATTCCCTGTTTGGTTTCCTATCCTCAGATCAACCCTACTAAGTTTTTTCAAGATCAGCCAAATATGCCTAATTATTCCCTTCTACCGTTTCAGCTAATATCTGTCGAAACAGCCTATACTTGACAAATTTAGCTCTTGCCTTCAGCAGTTTTAAAAGGGAAATTTGGGAGAGGGGTGTGACTCAAAATTATGCATATAAAAATTATATATATTTAAAGCAGCCATTAACTTATCTGAGTTAAGCAGATTTAGTACAGATTCTCTGGATTGATATAAGCAAGTTTTGTTCTAAACGGTTGTTTATATATTATCTACATATCCCTGAAGTAAACAGATGTGGCAGAATGTGAGATTACTTCCTCCACCTTGGTGCCCTTGAGATATTTTAGGAAACACAACTCCCAGATGTCTGCTCCAGTATATCTTGAAAGTGCCTATTTGGTATCGTGTTGTAGAACATTTGGTTGTTGTGAGGGACATAAAAGGCCGTTCTGTCTGATCCAAAAGCATTTTCAATCACATTGCCAAGATAGTTTAGAGTTCCACTCTGTTCCCACCTAACCACGGGCCCTGCGCTCCATAAACATTTCTCCTTTGATTACCAAAGAGAACAAAGGCTCACTTGGCAGTTCTTAATACTTGCTTGTTTATTCTGGCTGGCCTGGGTTTTGAAACAAGGAGCATTGTGGGGACAGTGGTTTCCTGCTTTCCACAAGCTGTAGGAAGAGAAACCTATCACTAGGGTGGTAGGAAAGAGGTCCCAAAATGACAAAAAGTAGTCCTCAACTTATGACCACAAGAGAGGCCAAAATAAAATCTGTTACTACCTCCATTTCTTCCCCATCTATTTGCCAGGAATTGAGAGGGCCGGATGCCATGATCTTGGTCTTGAAAGGTTACAAAAGGCAATCACATAACCTCAGGACAGTGCAGCTGTCATAAATACATGCCAATTCCCAAACCCTTGAATTTAGATCACATGATCCTGGGGATACTTCAATGGTGTGAAAACCAGTCATAAGTCATACGTCACTTTTTTTCAGTACCATTGTAACTTCAAATGGTCACTAAACGAATGGTTGTACGTCAAGGACTACCTGTATTCATTAATCTCTACACCCTATTGTTATGAAATGGACAGAGAAGAGCGTGCTAGTCTTGGCAACAGACCTTAAAAGGGTAGTGTTGTAATAATTAAACACTGCATTAGGTACTTTATGAAAGAGTCCCAGGAGACAATTATACTTGTAGATAACTCATACTTGTTGAGGAAATGGTTATTTAGAAGCAAGTTTTGAAAACTAGTTAAATTTGAAAAAATAATAAGCTGGTGATAAATGTGATTTTAATGTCCTCTTATCCCTAATTATGTTAGTGCTTTTTTTGAAAAAGTGATAGATTATTAGAATTATATTAACTCTTTGTTTGTCTTCCTAAGGCCTTTAGTTTTCAGATCTCTATAGAGCTACTCCTGTTGGCATGACTTATGAACCTATTTTGTAGGTGTTTTGTCTTAATGACAAGATAATCAGCAGAAAGTAGATAATCACTCTATAGAGAGGTGTGAAACAGCTTCTTGATCCAGAATAAATGCCTATAAAGAACTGTGATTGCAAACAGCTTGATAGTCTGAGAACAGACTGTTAACAGAACTTGGATCCATTAACCAAGCTGCCTTTAACTTGTGCATCTCCCCACTGGGCAAAATTGTTCAAAATTTTGCTTCTTTGCTATCATCTTGTAGTTACCATTTCAGGGAAAAAAAATCTGCAACATAACAGCTGTTTCATGAAATGGATCTTCCTGTTGAAGAAAATACATCAGCGTACACCATGCAAGGAGCTTCCTATCAACTTGGTGCAATGGATTCTCCATAGTCATTACATTCTTAACTTGTGAAATGATCAAGATTTTAAAAACTAAATTAATCAGTTAATAAAAAGATTTTGAAAAACTGAAAACACATCAATATGAAGAAGTCCTGCAAGACCGAGATGCAAACCTCACCAAAAGTAAAGACCTTCCCAAATTGCCCAGTAACAGACATTTAGACATGAGCAGTTGAGCGCAAAGAATCATGACCATACTTAAGTTGCAATTCAAAAGATTTATTGTTTAAGCCTATACACAAGAATCTAGTCAACTAAGGTTCAATGTTAAATTCCTGCAAGATAGAGTCAGTAGAATTCAAGAGGGGCTGGGGTTAGACCATTTGTGGCAACGTAACAACTTTAGGCTGATGACTCACTTAACTCCACTCCCCAGCTTGCCTTTTCTTCTCCTACATGACCCAATGGATACAATGTGCTAAATTCTGCATTAAACAATTAGTTTCAAACAAAAAGAAAAACAAACATATTAGAGCTTACTGTCCTTAGTTCACAAAACAGGCACGTTCAATGGTTAAGTGTTCTGATCACCACTCACCTGACCTACTGTAAAATACCCTGTATGGGACTTTGGAAATGTCTCAGAAACTACAGTTTCTAGAAAGCTGGCAGTTGGGGAATGGGGAAAATGAGGGAAAACATCTATAAAGTTCTTCTCTTCCCTCACATTCTGCAGCGTCAAAACTACATTATTCCACCAAGTTTTCACTCTGTGTCAATGCTGCTAACATCGGATGTTCTTGACAACAGATGGAAATGTAGCCATTTAATTCTTTTGCTTTTAGAGTTAGTTGATGCTGGGAGGGGGAATGTGGATGAGAGTCCAGTTAGTCATAACAATAATAACTCAGCCGTGGGAATCCAAGATTATTGCGCCCAGAGTTGATAAAGTTTTGGCAGGCTGGAGAGCTGGGGAGAAACCACCCCCCCACTGCTTCAAGCTAATTGGGGAATGTGATTTATGACTGTTAATTGAGGGAGGGAATTGTGCTTTGTTACTTTGTGCTCAGGGGAAGGGAATTCAGTTTTTGGCTTTAACTATGTAGTGCCGATACTTTGTTTCTCAAATAAAAGATTCTTTAAGGTAAACAATGCCTCAAAGTTCTTTTGAAGAGTTTCATCTGTCACCATGACTCTCTGACTTAAACTGACTGTGGCAATTCATCTTAGGCTTGTTTCCACAATGTTTTTGTCTGTCTTAATAAGATTAAGATTTTTTTTTTACATTTATAAATCCAAAAAATTTACATATATACATACATACATACATAGGTAGGTAGGTGGATGTAAAAATAATCAGTAAGTGAATAAATATGCTGATCCCAAGATTATCCAACTCCACTTTAAACTACACGTAATCCTCCATTTACAACCACAATAGGGATCAGACAATTTGTTGTTAAGCAGTACAATCGTTAAGCAAGGCATTATGCAACCACAATTAATTTTACAACCCTTTTTGCCATGGTCATTAAGCAAATCACTGTGATCGTTAAATGAATCATGCAGTTCCCCATTGACTTTGATTATCTGAAGGCAGTTGGGAAGGTCTCAAATGGTGATCACATGACCATGGGGATGCTATGATAGTTGTAAGTCACTTCCTTCGGGTCACCATAACTTTGAATGGTCACCAAACGAATGATCGTAAATTGAGGATTACTTGTACAGTGCTACCTTGGTACAAAACTGCTTTGAATCTCATTGAATTTAGTGCTCAGCGCATTGTAACACATACATTTTGTCCCAGTACTCAGCCCTTGTTTGATACACTATGCACAAGCTAGAACTTGTTGGTGCCGACTGCCTTGTGACTCACTACATTATGGGAAAAAATTGTTTGGTACTCATCGTTTTTGGTACTCATCACACCTCCCGGAACCAAATAACAATGAGTAGCAAGGTACCACTGTAGTATGTTGTGCAAATATGAATAGAAAAATGGCAATATGCAATGTAGGAAAACTTGAATCAGGATAAAAATAATGAAGGGGGAAAAAACCCAATATGGATGAACATCTGATTGCAGAAGAGCAGGACCAATGGAATTACATGAATCAAGGGAGGAAAACTGATCAAGGCACTTTTTCCTCTTTATTTACATAAATGTGTAGGAAGACCTTTTGACAACGACAAGGTAGAAAATAAAAAGCTAAATGTTTGTGTGTGTGTGCATGTATGTGTATAGATAGATGATAGATAGATGATAGATAGATAGATAGATGATAGATAGATAGATATAGATATAGATATAGATATAGATATAGATATATAGATATAGATATATAGATGTGTGCATAAAAGTAGCCAAGAAGTATCAATGTGTGCTTGGAGGTAATCTTGAAAAAAGAAAGATCTGAAAGTACAGATGAACAGCTTTTTGTAAAAGGAAAGGTGAGATAGACACAGAGAGTGTGGTTTTTATGTCTGGATCTATCTCTGTTTTGTTCTCAAAGTCTAGACTAATCACTAGTTTTTAGTACCCCTCAACCTGCCTTTCGTAAACTAAACATTTGATGGTCCTACTACTGCTCATCAAACTTTTGCTTCAAAAATTTCTAGAAATTCGTTCAAATAGTAGATCTTTATCATATTGGTATGTCTCCTTTCTTCAGTGAACCTCAGAACTTCATACGTTTTGTATTTAAATTATATGCTGCAGTTCATTCTTGCTGCCACAGTTTGACGCTGGTTTGGTGAGAGATTGCAGTTTTTTTCCAAAGCTATCCAGAGAGTTGTACAGAAGTCAACAATAAATCCGGAAGCAATCTGCTCTACCCAATCTAACATAATATTAGTTTGCTTCCTGTTAAATCTGTCTCCCTGCATCTGTCAGATGGCCATCAAGAAAACTCACAGAATGACATAAAACAAAGAGTACCTAAACATGAATTTCACCTGCAAGGTGTATCAGAAGTTAATCAAACACTGACATCTAGGTGGATGAAAGAAAAATTTCTACTAAAAATTTACAAAATAGATGCAGTTATGAAAATGATTACCAATAGGCCTTAAGACGTTCAACATTCATACAGTCCTTGGTTATGATTTATACAGATCAGAGCAATTTCATCAACATCTTAGCAGCAAAGTCTTCCAATCAATCTGGTTTCTTCAATCGAAATGTCTTAATGAGAGAGAGAAAATTATTATTTTAGTCTTTTATTCATCTGACAATAATGGAAATATATTTAACTTGGATATGTTGAGATCTGCTTTGGTGGGTCTGTTTTCTATTCCAATTTGGGCAAGCATTCAAAACTGAGCATCAGATGCTTTGGCATTCATTTTCAATTACATGGGTTTTATGCTCATTTGTGGATAAATTGGCTGTCCAAGGAAGCTTGCTGCCACAGAGGATGCTTAAAGAATTTCAAAAGAAGAGGAATACACGGAAGGGGGGGGGGAAATCCTTAAATACCTATGCGTCAAGTTTTAAGATTATGCCAACAAGAACAGGAAGACATGTTTCATTACAACAATAGAGACGGTGTTTCCAAATAGTGAGATATTTCTTGAAACCAAACCAGAACAAACAATTAAAAGCAAGGCAATCTCATCATACTTGACATATATTTGGTTCTCTTCCATGATATTAAAAGGCCACGCTATCTGGACTTTTTTTTTTTAATCTACAGAAGATGTTGCAAACATTTCTTTCCCCACAGCAGTCACTGCACTCAAGCCAATGAGCAAGCAACATTATTCACAATTCTCATGCCATTCAGAGCAACTGAAAACCCTAGGATTACAAGTTGTTAATATGGAAAAATGCCCCCAAAGCTTTCCCATAGGAGGAGCATAAAGTAAATTGGGTAACACGCCCGACTGCAGGAAAACATGACTGATCAGCTCAGATTCCAAAACGGACTTGTTTCTCCATTGGAACAGACACATCAGTTGTTCAGTGGAAAACTTAAAACATCCAGACATCATGTTTATTTTCTGATTCATCCTATTTAGCAAACAAAGCTCTCTTGTTATATCAAGAAAGTACCATGCCAAGGGCAGGGGAAACCCAAATGAAATCATCTCTCTCTCTCTCTCTTATATATATATATATATATATATATATATATACAGGGAGTGCAGAATTATTAGGCAAGTTGTATTTTTGAGGATTAATTTTATTATTGAACAACAACCATGTTCTCAATGAACCCAAAAAACTCATTAATATCAAAGCTGAATATTTTTGGAAGTAGTTTTTAGTTTGTTTTTAGTTATAGCTATTTTAGGGGGATATCTGTGTGTGCAGGTGACTATTACTGTGCATAATTATTAGGCAACTTAACAAAAAACAAATATATACCCATTTCAATTATTTATTTTTACCAGTGAAACCAATATAACATCTCAACATTCACAAATATACATTTCTGACATTCAAAAACATAACAAAAACAAATCAGTGACCAATATAGCCACCTTTCTTTGCAAGGACACTCAAAAGCCTGCCATCCATGGATTCTGTCAGTGTTTTGATCTGTTCACCATCAACATTGCGTGCAGCAGCAACCACAGCCTCCCAGACACTGTTCAGAATGGTGTACTGTTTTCCCTCCTTGTAAATCTCACATTTGATGATGGACCACAGGTTCTCAATGGGGTTCAGATCAGGTGAACAAGGAGGCCATGTCATTACTGTAGATTTCCTGCTTTTATACCCTTTCTTGCCAGCCACGCTGTGGAGTACTTGGACGCGTGTGATGGAGCATTGTCCTGCATGAAAATCATGTTTTTCTTGAAGGATGCAGACTTCTTCCTGTACCACTGCTTGAAGAAGGTGTCTTCCAGAAACTGGCAGTAGGACTGGGAGTTGAGCTTGACTCCATCCTCAACCCGAAAAGGCCCCACAAGCTCATCTTTGATGATACCAGCCCAAACCAGTACTCCACCTCCACCTTGCTGGCGTCTGAGTCGGACTGGAGCTCTCTGCCCTTTACCAATCCAGCCACGGGCCCATCCATCTGGCCCATCAAGACTCACTCTCATTTCATCAGTCCATAAAACCTTAGGAAAATCAGTCTTGAGATATTTCTTGGCCCAGTCTTGACGTTTCAGCTTGTGTGTCTTGTTCAGTGGTGGTCGTCTTTCAGCCTTTCTTACCTTGGCCATGTCTCTGAGTATTGCACACCTTGTGCTTTTGGGCACTCCAGTGATGTTGCAGCTCTGAAATATGGCCAAACTGGTGGCAAGTGGCATCTTGGCAGCTGCACGCTTGACTTTTCTCAGTTCATGGGCAGTTATTTTGCGCCTTGGTTTCTCCACACGCTTCTTGCGACCCTGTTGACTATTTTGAATGAAACGCTTGATTGTTCGATGATCACGCTTCAGAAGCTTTGCAATTTTAAGAGTGCTGCATCCCTCTGCAAGATATCTCACTATTTTTGACTTTTCTGAGCCTGTCAAGTCCTTCTTTTGACCCATTTTGCCAAAGGAAAGGAAGTTGCCTAATAATTATGCACACCTGATACAGGGTGTTGATGTCATTAGACCACACCCCTTCTCATTACAGAGATGCACATCACCTAATATGCTTAATTGGTAGTAGGCTTTCGAGCCTATACAGCTTGGAGTAAGACAACATGCATAAAGAGGATGATGTGGTCAAAATACTCATTTGCCTAATAATTCTGCACTCCCTGTATATATATATATATATATATATATATATATATATATATATATATATATATATATATATATATATATATATATGAGAGAGAGAGAGGCATTTTGATCTACACCATGAAGACAAAGACAAGAGCAGTTTGGATGTATCAGAAGACCTGATATGTCACTTTTGAGATAATTTACTGAAACATACCACAGTGACATTCAACTGCAGCAGTATGTTCTGATAACATTCCTGGAAAAATAAGGGTTTATTTGAACACTAATTCATGATCTGATTCCCAATCACCTTCCTTATTTATTCGGCAATTTTTGTTTAACTCTGAGTGGGTAAAACCACAGTGAATCTTACTGGGATTTTTGAAAAATTAAATAACATGAATCACTGCAGCATAGAGTTAAGAAATAACTCTTCAAAAGTGCATTGTCTGGCTCTTACTCCCCATCCCAAGGCACAGAAAAATGAATAAAATGAAGACAAATGTCTCACAGACAGTAAAGCTCAACCCTGCATCTTCAAGATGGTTAAGAATGGAAAAACATGTCTCTAAAATATGTTCAAAATATGAAATATTCCCACAACTGTAAAACCTTAGTTCAATACAAGTACTCAGAATCGATACAGCAGTTTGGATTTTTTTTATGTCTGGGAAAAGTCCATCTTAACCAAGAAGCACAAATTCATAATTTAGGTAAAATTATATTAAGTGAGATGGGTTTTGTTCTTTGATTAAATGTAGTATCAAAATGAACCATTTTTCTCTTCCCATAAGAACTACTATGTAATTTTAATAACAACAACGTTTATCGTGTGTATACAGTTCAGATCTCTGCTCCAGATCTTGCAATCTCTGGAGCAGAGGAAACAGAGCAAAAGAAAGAAAATGGATAAATATGCAATATACAATTCTTTCGCATGCACTTAATTATGAGCGGCATTTCAGTACATGGATGTGATCAAAGCCTCACTGAACCGTAAGTTTTGTATGCAGCTCTGAATGATGCTGGGAAAGCCATTCCTGGATGCCAATTATTTCTTCAGTGGAAAATATCTTCTTTATATAATACAAGTATGGTCATTTTGACGTCTTTAATCAAATCACAAATTCATTTTAATACATAAAAGGGGGAAGGGGAAGGAGAAGGGAGAGGAGAGGAGAAGAGAGAGAAGAAAGGAAAGGAAAGGAAAGGAAAGGAAAGGAAAGGAAAGGAAAGGAAAGGAAAGGAAAGGAAAGGAAAGGAAAGGAAAGGAAAGGAAAGGAAAGGAAAGGAAAGGAAAGGAAAGGAAAGGAAAGGAGTTATAAGCTCCACAGCTAGGGACATAGAAAGGTGTTTTTTTCTCTGATCATATAATTTCTGGAATATAGATGTAATTAAATTTTGTATCGATATTCATATAGTTTTAATCTGCAATAAAAATCCATGCCAAGCAACAGTAGGGAAGAAAATACTACAGCTGGACGTATGGGCTATTTTTAACTTGGATTATTTTCTTCCTCTGTCTCACTTATTATTCCCCCTTCCCAGCCAACCTGCAAAGATGCAAAACTTACCATATGCAAAAAAAAAAAAAATCAACAAATAAAAATGTTACCGTGTGGGTTAATCAGGAGTATATACAATACACATTGATTGCAGCAGCGATTGATTTTTAAGGGAACATCAGCAATTCCAAAGACGTGCCAGAAGACTCCCCCCCCCTTTTTTTTGTCTAAATAAGAAATCGTGGCTGATACGACAGCATCCTTTCTCAATCTATTGCCTTCTTGATGCGTTAGATTACAACTCCCATTTTCCTCCTGACTTCATGTGCCGATTGGAGTTGACAGAAGTTTAATCCCAAGACATTTAGAGATCTTCTGCTAGAGGAAAACAATTGTACAGGGTATTCAGAATTAAATTTGCTCGGAAAATAGTTCAAGATTATGTTTCAGCTGGCTCTGGGCAATACGAAATGGAGTTTTGCTGCAGTAGAACAGAATTTTATCAATGTAGGCAGGGGCTTAGGGAACAGGTTTAGAAGTGAGAAGGTAGATTGTAACCTTGTTATGGTCAGGACTCAAAAAATTCAGCCAAACGATGTAGTAGATGGTCAGGTTCAAGGCGGGTTGTAATACATTTGGGCTGCAAATATAAGTGGCTTTGGGATTACAGATATAAAATTCTATTTCTAATCTTCCTGCTTTTAAAAACCCTAGAAAATGACTCTAGGCTAAGAAGCTTCTGTCCCTGGATTGGCATGGCAGTTTCTCCCCATTTTTTCTTTCTTTCTTTTCTTTCTTTCTTTCTTTCTTTCTTTCTTTCTTTCTTTCTTTCTTTCTTTCTTTCTTTCTTTCTTTCTTTCTTTTCTTTCTTTCCTTCCTTCCTTCCTTCCCTCCCCTTCCCTTTCCCCTTCCCCTTTGCTTTTTGTAGGAAACTTATTTCTCAACATGCTACCTGAAAAGACATGTTTTACTGTCTACATGCCACAACATAACTCAACAGCGATAGCAGAAGTGAGGGCTATTGTTGTTATGCAAACCTTTTCTCTGGCATACATCCCTAGTTCCCCCCATCCTCTGAATACCATCTGCTGGATACACGTGTTTTCAAAAACACTCCTGCACGTGCGCGCACTCACACTCGCACACAAACACTATCAGCATTATAGTCCCATTTAAGAACTTCACAAGTTGCAGCTTTGTTACTTGCAGTACAACTGGGAGCTAAGATTAAACATACTTGTGCTTAAAAAAAGAATAAAATAAATCAGCTTTGAGGATGCTAAGGCTGGAAGCATTTCCCAACCTTCCATTTCATACTTTACCCCCCCACTTTTTTTTCCATAAGCCAACTGTTTATAAGTAGTTCTGCTTTTCCTCTCGGTAAGCTTTGCAAGCAGAAATCTCCCTGGTCCTATGAAGAGCCACATTCAGTCTCTGCAAACAGATCCGGCTGTGATGCATTGAACAGAACATCATGCGTAGGAAGAGGATAAGGATCAGAAGCCCTCTGAACTGAAAAAGGCCAAATGGATTCCAAACTCATATTTTGTGCAGCTCTTCCCCCCCCACACACATACCTCCTTTTTGCCCTCCCAAATCACTACACAGATAACATTTGAGGATGCTGCTCCAGCTGCTCATCCTTGTATTACGGGATAAGATGATTACACAAAATTCACTCTGACTCAGGCACAGCTCTATTAAAGCAGAAGACAGATTGATTAGTCTATTGCACAGAATGTTACCGAAGTAAATAACTCTGCCTTTCTGTTATGAGAAAAGATGTGAGAAGAGGGAAAGAAGAAAGGGGGGGGGGAATGTTGTTTAACCTTGCACTTGAGATAACGTGCTAATACAATGTTGCTAACAAATCGGGTAGAAAAGCAAAAGCCCCTTCTACATTTGGGAAAATGCTAGAGTAGATGAAAAAAAACCTGAGTATTGGGATGATAACAAAGCAGGGACATTAAGACTTTTGTTAACGCACTACTAGGCTCCCAAATCTCAGAACTATTTCTACGGTCATGTCACATTGCCAAATTTGGGAGAATGTGGTACAATGACTGCATCGTATTTTGTAGTCCAAGGCTCTGTGTATGTAAAATGTGCAAAACATGCCACATTAATGCGATATGCTTTTGCATGGTAAAGCATTGTGTATGCAGAAACCTCTAGGATCAAGCATCTCCAGTAAGGATGTCAACAATCAGAGTTCAGAAAAAAAAATATTTGGATAAGACTTAGGAGAACCACCACTTTAAATACTAGTTAAACAATTAAATCTGGATTAAAACACATTTGTTCAGTTTTCCTAATATGCTATGATTCACAACAAAAATATTATGGCTCAATGTGTTTGTTAGGTTACACAATATGCTGAACAAAAAAATTCCCTGGGCCTTATTTTAATCTAATATAAATAGCATGTTACATTAGATCCACAACAACCTCATTATTATATGAAGAAGACAATCTGTAAACTCTAAACCAGGGGTGTCAAACTGATGGCCCACGGGCCGGTCGTGTCATCCAGAAGCCGTGCCCACCCTATTGCCAGCAATGGCAAAACTGTCCCAATACGTTGCGCGACGTCAGGTGATGTCTCAAGTTTGACATATCTGCTCTAAACCAATGTCTCAATCTTGTCAACTTTAAGATGTGCGGACTTCAATTCCCAGAATTACCTATACTGACTGGGGAATTCTGGGAGTTGAAGTTCATACATCTTAAAGTTGCGAAGACTGAAAAACCGTTGCTCTGAATTGTAGTACATTCTGAAAGAAAGACGAATATATTTGCAATGAATTGTCACACGTAGTGCCTTCCCGGCTTGACACAGGCTGACAAGTTGTTTTTGATTTAATAAGATAAAACTTCCCTACTGTAGTTAGAAAAATATTGTTTACCAGACAATACATCATTAAGAGTTTCAAATTCAAACTGAAATGAAAGATGCAATTGTATAGATAATATCTCTTCAGGTAACACAAGTGATTCAGCATCTTAAGAGCCAACCAAGGCTAGAAAGAGAAACCTGTCAGTTATCTTATATGGGAAGCACCTTAACTGTGATCTGGAGTAGACTCCTGAGTCCCATACTTTGATGTGGCCATACCGTTGGGCCACTGGCAGAAAGAGGATTCATAAAGTATTTTTTTAATCCAGGTTCTTATCAAGTTTTGATTTGCTCTTCCATTTTGCCCTCTGGCGTTATTCTCTAGGTTTGGCTTGAGCTTCTAACTCTGGCACTCAAAATACTATCTGGCTCCATCTCAACAGGTGCCTATGGCTCAGCCTTAACACACAGGAACTTGTCTTATGTAGATCAAAACCATCAATAGTTCCTTGCCAACAGAAAGGTGGAACCAATATTTATACATCTGTGATGCAGACATAGATCTGTGGTGGCGCAGTGGTTAGAATGTAGTATTGCAGGCTAACTCACTGCTCACTGCCAGGAGTTTGATTCTGTCCAGCTCAAGGTTGACTCAGCTTTCCATCCTTCTGAGATGACTAAAATGAGGACCCAGATTGGGGGCAATATGCTGACTCTCTAAACCAGACATGTCAAACACAAGGCCCGGGGGCCGGATCCGGCCCGCGAAGTGGTTTCATGTGGCTCACGTAGCCATCCTGGAAACAGTGAGGGAACGGCCCCCACTGCCTTGGCCCTGGCCCAGAGACCCTCCTTCTGCCAGAGACCCTCAGATCTGTCCCACTCCTGCCCAGGCCCCCATAGGCACCCTTGATGTGAACGATGTAGAGCTGGCCATGCCCTCCCAGTAGGCCATAAGCACTCTAGCCACACCCACCCAGTAGGCCACGCCCACCCTGGCCATACCCACCCGGCCCCTTCAGGGCAACCGTAATGCTGATGCGGCCCTCAATGAAATTGAGTTTGACACCCCTGCTCTAAACCACTTACAGCGGACTGTATGAAGCGGTATATAAGTCTATGAAGCGGTATATAAGTCTATGAAGTGGTATATAAGTCTAAGTGCTGTTGCTATTACTATACTCTCTGTAACTGACTTATATCTTCTCTTTCTATGAGTTGCCATCCATTCCTAAAGTCACTGCTAACAAAATAACAACATGACCATCTTCAAATCACTAAACCTGACTTGTAATGAAGTTAAAGAACTTTTTAATGTTCAAAGGTTTGGTCATTCTGATCACCTCGTCAGTTCTAGTTCATCATCTATTCCACCATCTGGTAAACAACAAGCTTGAAATAAACAAAAGCTAGACAGTTACCATCTACGGTCCTTTTGCAAGGGCATAAAAAATTTACTGGCAGGTATGCCAGTGAGCCAGCCTATCAAACAGAGATGTAATTAAAAGAAAAAGAAAGATTATCACATCTGGACATGGGGAACGGGAGCATTTTTTGTTGGCACACAATATTACTTTGGCTTTGCTCCATTCTGCCAGATTGAGAGTCCCATCTGAAGAGATTTATAGAATGAAGATAAAATCCTCTTTGATACTACTGTGCATGCAGTATTGTTAAATCAAAAATAAACTAAAGAGAAATAGATTCTTGTTTCAGCAAATGAACCCTCTAAATGGGCTACAATAAAACACAGCACATAAATTAAGAAGGTCATATCAAATAGTCTTTGCTGTCATTACTTTTAAAACTGGCAAAATGTGAAGGTAGCTACCCTAATTTGTTAAAAGGGGGGGAGGGGGGAATCTTCAAAAATCCTGGTTGATCTTATTTTAATTGGAGTTGGGGGGGAAGATTACTGTTACTTCTGTGTATAGTAGTTTATGCCCTGGAAGTGAAGTATTTGCTTGCAATGAAGCTTCCTACTCAGAATTTTGCCATTCCATCAAAACGAGCAGATTTTTGCCCAGTTGTAACCCTTGTTGTTTAAATGAATGAGAATGAAAACATATGCCAAAAATGCAAGCACACACCTGACAGAATTTATCATTTAATACAATATGAACAAGGACTCATGAATTGTTCTCCAGAGAGACTGCGTAGAGAATGGTATTTTCAGATCATTCCCTATTCTTCAACATTTTTTTAAGAATTAAAGGGCGATCAAACAGCAATGTTGCATGGACAGTCAGCAGTGAAAGATGTCCGGGTTTGTGAAAATTATTTTCTTTAGCCTCTTCTCTGCAAGAAATCACTTGTCAACACAAAGGAATGTTCACAATTCTAGCATTTGAACCGAAGGATCATTGTTTTCCCCACCATCTTTTAAAATTGTACCACCCTCTCCATCTAAGAAACAAATCAATTCTCAGTAACCAACATTTAGCCTATCCCTGCTTGAAATGCAGTGCATCCCTCCCCCAAAATATTGCAAAATTTGAAGCCCGTAATTCTACAAAGCTTCTGAAAATAGAAAGACTGCAAAGTCTCCTTTAGTCTTAGCTCAATTTTTAGTGATTCACCCATGCAGATCTCTTGGCAACAGTGCAGAAGTGGATTATCACTATATTTTCCCAGGGTTTCCCCCCCCCACAAATTCCTGGTTTAGCCTTGGAATTCCAGTACTAACCCAACTCTGCTTAATTTGTGACACAAGGGGAAATCAGCTTGTTATCTAAATAACCAAACTGGTTATAAACTTAAAAGCTTTTATGAATGAATTAGAGCATTCCTTCAATAGCAATGTGTAACTCAATCTACTTATTAGTAAAAAATTGGAGAATGGCTTAAACATACTGAGCTGAGACAAGTAAACTTAAGTCATATCATCTTTAAAAATCTGGATGTGAAATTCAGAACTGTCCCTTTTCTTAAGTCGCAGATCATAAATTTTGCCTAATATTTGATGTCTTGAACTGTGGGGAAGACTTTCATGTCTACTAGGAAAGGATTCCATAAGATTTCTTGAAAAGCCAATATAGTAACCAACTGTCCTTTCAACTTTTTAGAACGAGATAATAGGGTGATTTTCCTGAGGCTGCCGGACAAAAGTTGCACAAAATACTTTCTTCCAAATGATTTAATCTGGATGAATGTTGCTGGATGTTTTGCTTTTAGTTTGATTTTTCACAGAAATATTAGAGAGAGAAGTAGGAACAGACAACCACACATTTACATCATCTTCAGAATTAAGGGAAAAAAAGGTTATGGGATTTTTCCAAAACTGTTTCCCTTTAAAGCTTTTGTTATGATTTGGAAAAGGAATTGCACAGTATCAGATTACATACGAAACCACATTTTCCACTGCTAAACTTGCCCTTGAGAATTGGATCTCTAACAAATGATCAAATTTTAATTCTAATTAGAATTCTAATTCTAACTATGAAAGCCTCATCACTAACATTTTGATAGAAGAGATATTTTTTCCATTTTTCCCTAATTCACAAAATTTGAATCTTTCAAATCCCAAAGAGGTGGGCACCACCTAGGCACCATACTGAAAAATCTTAAGCTTCATAGTTTTCTTCTGCAATGTGGACGTATGAAGACTACTATTTCTCCTGCCATTATTAAGTAACAGCCTTTCCTCATTGCTGTTTCAATAAGAAGTTCAAATGCTGGGCTAGTTGTTTGACTGAAGCAGTGTGAAGATTTATCACCTTGCAGTTGAGGGCTGCAATTAAGGATCTTGTCAAAAGCATAACAAGGATGTAAACAGGTAAGGCTGAGACATCAAACTTTGCTTTCCTTTAATTTTAGAGAGACGTTCTGAGATTTCTCCTCTTTTCTAAAGCTGGGCTAAAGCTGCATTTAGGCTTCCAGTAGCATTTTTTGTGCGTTTTCTGCTTCAAAATGGCAGGGAGCCCTACCACCAATTTTCAGCAATTATGGCCAAAGAGGTTCAGCCAGAGGGGACAGGCCAGCCAAAATTCAAGATCTGGTGGCCACAATTTACACACACCGAGTCTAAAGAATCAGACATAACACTGAAAGGCAGTTAATTGGAAATGCAAAGGGAAGTACTCCAAAATAAACCTCTTTTTTTGTAATCAAGAAATACAGCTTAAGGCAATCAGAGTGTTTATTGCTTTTCAAGTGTTCAAAATGATGTGACTTTCATTTCCTTGCCAGCTATAGTATATAAAAAGTGCAGCTAGCAAACAGAGAAGCCAAACAATGTATTTTGACCATGCTTTGCTCTTTTCCAGAGAATATGGACAGTCTTGTCAGACCCCAAAAGGCCATCCAAGGCCCACCTGTTCTCAATTTAAATACATCACTCTTAGTTTCAATATGCTGCCATCACAAAACACTTAGAAGTAAGAAAGTAAGGAGATATGCTTTATTGCCAAGGCTGATCTCACTAAGCAAGTCAACCCTAGAGTCAGGTAATAGAACTAAAATGTTAAACTTTATTTCTAGGAAGTAATCTATTTACTTTTTTACCTGCCACCCTTAAATCTATTATTAATCAGTACTAGCCTTTGATCTTTGACTCACTGGAGACGAGCCTAATGCTGGGAAAGGTTGAGGGCAATAGAAGAATGGGACGACAGAGAATGAGGTGGCTGGATGGAGTCACTGAAGCAATAGGCGTGAGCTTAGATGGACTCCAGAAGATGGTAGAGGACAGGAAGGCCTGGAGGAATGTTGTCCATAGGGTCGCGATGGGTCGGACACGACTTCGCAACTAACAACAACAACAACAGCCTTTGATCCTTTAACATGGGTAGACGATCATGCAGAGAAAGGATAGAAACTCATTGATAATTCCTGTCTTTCTTATCTCCTCTTCCTTCCCATCCATACTAACATCAAATTTAAATACATACAAATCACCCTGCACAAATTTCCCCATTCCAACATTTGCAATGATCCTGTTGGAACTTCCTTTTTTCCACGGAATTAGGCTCCTTTAATGTCTTTGGAGATTCTCAGTCATCCAGGTCACGGTTGTCCCAAAAGTGTTTTTTTTTTTTGAAAAAGCACCTTTGGGGTAGGCTCCCTTAGGGCCATTAACTTCTGTTGGAATGAAAACTAACAATGACTAGAGAGTTGAGAGTCAATTCTTTTTTCTAAATTTCCTTTCCCCCTCCCCTTCTTCTCTCAGTTCTAATTTAAGTTGATGACCAAAAAAAAAATCTTTCCAAATATCTTTCAATGGAAAAAAAAACATGGTGTTCTTTGCACCTTTTAATTCTAGGAATTATATTCTAACATAGGAGTAAATCTGTGTCAGAAGAAGAAAATTCACTGTAGACAAATGGATGAACATGGCAAATATTCCATATACCTTTAAATGTTCCTCCTTTCTTTCCTGTTTTCTCCAACGAGGACTCAATAATGAATCACAAATCTCAACTCTGATTCATAGACATTTTGTGACTTAGCTCAGCATCTTGGCTAGACAGCAGAACACTGACAGACAAGGCTTGACTGGATTAGAATCTTTATTGCAAACAAGAATGAAGCCAGTTAACTGCTAAACTCCTGGCTTCTTTTCTTGACTTTCCTTGCAGTTGTGTGGTTGTTTTAGATTTACAATTCTCTGGTCTGAGAATTGCTGGTTCCTACCTGGGTCTTCACATATATGCCTTTAATCTTCTTGTTCACTCTACAGGAAAGTCAGAGGAAAACAGGGGAATTAAACATGCAAGGCATTTGAGAAGATGCCCCTCTTTCTTGTCATAAATCACGTCCACCAAGCATCTGTACACATTGCTATTCAGATACAGGTAGTCCTCAAATTATGACCACAATTAAGTCCAACATTTCTGTTGCTAAGTGGGGCAGTTGTTAAGTGAATTTTGTCTCATTTTATGACATTTCTTGCCACAGTTGTTAAATGAATCACTGTAGCTGTGAAGTCAGCAACACGGTTATTAAGAGAATCTGACTTCCCTATTGATTTTGCTAGTCAGAAAGTCACAAAGGGGGATTGCATGACCTCGGGACACTGCAACTGTCATAAATATGAACCAGTTACCAAGTGCCTGAATTTTGATCACGTGACCATGGGGGTGGGGTTTGCGCTGCAATGCACATAAGTGTGAAAAATGGTCATATGTCACTTTTTTCAGTCCACTGTAACTTCGAACTTTTGTAAATCTAGGACAGGGGTAGGCAACCTCGGCTTTTTTATGACTCGTGGACTTCGACTCCCAGAATTCCTAAGCCAGAATAGCTGGCTCAGGAATTCTGGGAGTTGGAAGTCCATGAATCATAAAAGAGCCAAGGTTGCCTACCCTGGTCTAGGACTTCCCATACCACATTCTGAATACTCTCATGAAGGTAACAATAGGCAGCTACTTACTTTAGTTACTCAAGGGCAGAATTCCTGGCTAGCAAGCTATAAATGGCTAAGGAACTTATTTAATTTATGGAATTAATTTAGTGAATTCACTGTGGCTTCAAAAATATGTCAAAAAAGAAACAGAGAAGGAATGAAATAAATGAACCTGTCCACCCACCACGAAGAAGCTTCTTTCTTTGTGTTTTTTGCCAGTTTGGTGCCACGGATAAATCATTGGATAAAGAAAAGCCAAAATCAAGTTTTCCACTAAGCCAAACATCTAATGCAGTAGATTTAGTAAATTTCATTTTTTCAGGCCAACCTACGTTCCAAGTTAAAAATGGAACCAACATTTAGGCACATCATATACCAGCCGCTTCTGGGAGAGAAAATAAGAGAAGCAGACAAATGTGACAAAAAAATAACAATGATGACTTAAACAGCATAATAAACAAACACATAATGAATTCTGTCCCATGCTGTCATATTTGACAATGGTGAACTTAATTAATTGATGCAATAATCTCCAGAATCTGCATTCCAGCAATGATAAGTGCCGTTTATTAGAATAAGAAGGTGAAAGAACTTGCCCCATCGGATTTCAAATGCTCCATTTCCCTTGTCCACTGCATGAAAAGTCATTCAGTAAGAAGATAAAAAAAACAGGTACACAAAGGGCTTTTTCCTACCAACCTTTCTAATCAGCAATCCATAGATCCCAGACTCCCAAACTAGACATATCCCATTCCCTTATTAACATCTTTCAGCTGGTCTTAAATGGTTAAATTATGAAAAAACCTTTATACAGGGATGGGCAACTAGAGCAATTTTATGATCTGTGAACTTCAACTCCCAGAATTCCTGAACCAGGCTGACTTAGGAATTCTGGGAGTTGAAGTATAGAGGTTATAAATTTTCCATAGTTCCCCACCCCAGCCTTAATACACCTGTGACTTACGGCCACAGTTGAGCCCAACATTTCTGTTGCTAAGTGAGAGTTGTTGTTAAGTGAATTTTGCCCCCTTTTTATGACCTTTCTTGCCACAGTTGTTAAGTGAATAACTGCATCTGTTAAATTAGTAACATGGCTGTTAAGTGAATCTGTCTTCCCCACTGATTTTGCTTGTCAGAAAGTTGCAAAAGGTGATCACGTGACCCCAGGACGCTGCAACTGTCATGAAGAAGGGTCCGTTGCCAAGCACCACAATTTTGATCACATGACCATGGGGATGCTGCAAGTGTGGCCATAAGTCACTTTTTTCAGTGCCGTTGAAACTTCAAATGGCCACTAAATGAACTGTTGTAAGTCGAGGACTACCTATAGATACAAAGCCTTGAAGAACCACAGAGCATTGCTTAAGAAAGAAGCCCCAAAAAATCATACTGTGGAAGTGGATCTTACTTAATAAAATACATACTGATCCACTTTTTCATGCAGAGTATTCTTCAAAAGCCAAAATAAAGACGTGTTTCAACAATTGGGTTTACATTTAAGCAAGCTGGTTGTGATTCTCTAACCCCTGCTTGAGATATGCAGGGCAGAGACCTTGGAAATGCAAATACAATGAACATGGCTTGAACTATGTACCAGGACTACACTTATCTTTCAGCATTTGTTCGTGCTAAATTGAATGTACAGCTCAGGTAGCAAAGGGCCTCACAGAGCAGCTACTGTAAGTCTCTTCTCTTTCACTTTGCTTTCAAAAAAAACTGACAGAGGGGAAATCAGACATGAAGGTAATTTTGACAAAGACCAGCTCAAGACAGTCACAAGCAGAGGCGTTTTTTTGTCCAGATTCCTGAAATTCCATCAGAATGATGGCAAAGATGGGGGAAAAAAAATCCATATGCTATATATGGAAAGCCTCGCAGCACACAAGATATAATCAATACATTCTTACATCCCTGTTATTTCTCTATAGCAACTGTTGATTGACCGTAGTGTGACAATACTTCTAATTTAAATTCCAATGATTAATATTGGGAAAAGGTCTTATACTATGTCAGCAGCTAATAAGTTATTTATCCCATGAGCTTTCATAGATCACTTAATCAAATGCACGCAGGGTACCCTGAGAAAGGAAGATTATAATCATGGATCCCTTTTTTGGGGAGGGGGGGGACCGAAAATAACAGCTGAAGATGATAAAGATAGAAGTCAGAATTGCATTAGAAATCCACAAACATTTATGTGATCAATTCACGGGGCTTTAAAAGGTAAAGGTAAAGGTTCCCCCGCACGTGTGTGCTAGTCGTTTCCGACTCTAGGGGCCGGTGCTCATCTCCGTTTCAAAGCCGAAGAGCCAGTGCTTGTCCGAGGACGTCTCCGTGGTCATGTGGCCGGCATGACTAGACGCCAAAGGCGCACGGAACGCTGTTACCTTCCCACCGGAGTGGTCCCTATTTTTCTACTTGCATTTTTAGGTGCTTTCAAACTGCTAGGTTGGCAGAAGCTGGGATGAGTAACAGGCGCTCACTCTGCTATGCGGCACTCGGGATTCGACCCGCCAAACTGCCGACCTTCTGATCGACAAGCTAAGCATCCTAACCAAATATCACACACTTTATTGTTTTTGCTACAAAGGACTAATGTGGTTACTGCTCCTTTGTCCATCATTAAAATAGGATGTTGTTTTAGATGAAAACCAATACTTCTGACTGCAATTACCTATTAGCCAACCACAGCACTCCAGAAGAAATTTTAGTATGCTTTTTAAAAAATTTTAATTGGAAGTACTGAAACTATTGAGCAAAGAAGTACTAAGCTATGTGACTATTTGGCTGCAGTTTTGTCTTTTTTACCTTTCAATGAAACTGGGAAATTAAGAAACGTTACAAAGTTTGTCTCTTCAATTCCTTTCGCCAGCCCTCTCTGCCCTATCCTTATTTCTACAAAGAAAGAAGTTCTATGAGAAGAAAATCCAATTTTCCTCACATGAGAAATGTGATAACATCTACGGTGAAAAAAATATTGCATTTCTCCCTTGCCACATTTTTCCTGAGTAGCCTTATCTCAACACAGAATAACGTGGAAGCATTTGAAAAACTCTCCCTTCCCAAGAGTATCGAGAGAACTAGTAACGTACATCTTCTATCTACAGATTATACTGTGGTGAACGACACAAAAGAGAGCTTTTTTTAAAAAAACAAAACAAAAGCTTCCTCAACTTTTATGAGAAGAGGAATCTGTATGAGTCAGAGAAAAGAGAACGAAAAAATAATAACAGTGACACAGGAATTGCAACCAAAGGATTTTTATTGATGTCCTCATACTCCAGTTTGTATTGATTAAAGAATTTAATTGACTGGTGCTTATGTTGTTGTTGTTGTTTTAATTCCGAAGCATGTTAGGTAAACGATCACATCAACCTTTCAGCACATCATGCCAAATTTTAGACCTGCGTTGATGCAGAAATATACCAAGCTTTGTATGGGCCTACTTTTTGGCAGCTTAGAAATGGCTGACAAATGCTGACATGATAAAGATGTCTGAAAGCCAACCTGTCCCATTCATAATTTTGCTAGCATTGCCACATTTTGGCCACATAGCCTGTTTTAGTATATACCAGGGGTCAGCAACCTGAAACAGTAAAAGAGCCACTCGGAACCGGTTCCCTCACAAAAGGAAAAACTGGGAGCCGCAAAAAATGTGTGCACATGCGCATACATGCGCGCATGCGCAGAACAGGGTTTGAAGAGTGGAGCCAAGGCGAGATATGCACCTACCCTGCATATTTGAATTGATTGGTTGAACTTTTTTAGTCCCACTTTTTTTTTTTTTTTTGAACTGCACATGGCAGAGGACTGGGAGCCGCAGGAGATGGCTGAAAGAGCCGCATGCGGCTCCGGAGCTGCGGGTTGCAGACCTGTGGTATATACCCTAGGCTTGGTATGCAAGAAAATATTACTGCAACAAGCAAGACATGTGAGATAATCCTTAACAATCATATCACGACAGAAAATTAGGATCCTTGGGAAAGGAAGGTATTTTGTCTGAAATGGTATAGGTTTTCCTGCCCAAGCAGAGGGTTGGACTAGATGACCTCCAAGGTCCCTTCCTCCTCCTCCTCCTCCTCCTCCTCCTCCTCCTCCTTCTTCTTTTCTTCTTCTTCTTCTTCTTCTTCTTCTTCTTCTTCTTCTTCTTCTTCTTCTTCTTCTTCTTCTTCTTCATCATCATCATCATCATCATCATTATCCACAACTGCATTCTAACCACTGTGCCACAATAAGAGCCTTGGTGGGGCAGTGGTTAGAATGCAGTACTGCTAGCTAATTCTGCTGGCTGCTGACTGTTCGTAGTTCGATCCTGACTGGCTCAAAGTTAACTCAGCCTTCCATCCTTACGAGGTTGGTAAAATGAGGGCCCAGGTTGTTGGGGGCAATATGCTGACTCTATAAACTGCTTAGAGAGGGCTGTAAAACACTGTGAAGCAGAACATAAGACTAGGTGCTATTGCCATCAGTAGGTGCTATCATCTGTATGCCTGTACAGACATAAAAATTAGTTGAAAAAGGCTCACAGTCAGGTCCCCTCTGAAGTCACATGACCAAATTTTGAGTGTTTGGCAACAGGGCTGCATTTACAGCTGTTTGAAGCATTCCAGGATCTTGTGACCTCATTTTATGATGGTTTTGCCAAAATCTGGAACTTACCTCTGGTTTTCAGCAAAATTGTGCCCGTAGCAAACCACTGTTTAACTTAACTTCTTCAGCATTCACTTTATGACTGCCAGGTTCATTTAACAACTACTACAAAAAAAGGTCGTAAAATCAGGTTGGGAACATAGTGACCCATCTTACAACTATCATGACATATGATCGTAATGAGTAGGCTCCATTATGGATGTATGTTGAGGATTTAGCTGTATTACAACATTTTCAGGCTTTCTTTGCACAATCCGATCCAAGAAGAGCTACAATCGGCTTCCTCAGTTGGCTGGAATTTTAAGAATTGACTCAGATTACAACATTTCCTCCTTCCTGTTTGTGCCCCACCCTGGATATCCATAAATTGAGTTGGCTGTGCTTTTGGCAACACAGGAAGCTTCCATGAATCAAGAGACATCCTTGACCCATTTCTGACATCCCAGCAATGGCTTTTTGGAGCTTTCAGCAAATATCTTCCCCAGTCCTCTTTGAAGATACCAGAATCTAAAACTGGATTTTTTTTGTCATGACATGTACTGCTAAGTGACAAATCTACTGCTTTTCAATTAATTTTTCAAGGACTTTAAAAAGAAAATTACAATCCCAGATTTTTAAAAATTAATTACTCCCTCGGGTCCAGTTCCAGGATAACAATGAGTAATGTCACATCTAACTACAAAGACAATTGTTTAAATTACTTGGGGAGGGACACAAGAAATCAAGAGATTAATCCAAAAATGTACATACTCTGAATGTTTTCTTAATAAGGAGTTCTATGTCAAGTGAATGACCTAGTCAACAATTCTATCAGTTTAGAACTGAGCAGATGAAAAGAAGTATCATTCTGTTTATTAAATTGCTCTCCAAGTTAATTACACAGACCCAGAACATGAGAAAAAGTTGCAATTCCCTGATATGTGATTTATTTGCATTGCAACGCTGAACAAAATGCTCATCTATTAATCAGATTTCTGTAGATGCAGTATGATGCAATAAATACACTTGGATATCATCTACAAGAGATGATAGGATAACTGGACTGTTCCATTCTACAATCTCACTGAAGTAGCAGTTTTCAAGCTCCTGATTTGAAAAACAGATCAAGTCATCCAACATCCTGTTTGTGAGAATTTGTGTCAAATTGACATCCCAATTTCAATAGCATACATAAAATCCTGCACATTTATTTAGCCCTGTAACAGATTTTGCATACCTCTTGAAGTTACCAACTCAATTCATTTCCTTTCCAAGTGAAAGATAGATTAATCTGAAATGAACTAAGACAGGCAACTAGGAATAATGTTGCTACAGCCAACAAGCATTTCCTAAACTGTTGGGTCAGTAAACTGCTTAAGAAGTTGCCATTACTTACTTTACACCTGCTCTATAATTACTACAATGCCTGAAACGCAGGCTACCTATGAATAAGCACAGAGAGCACCAGAACAATCTCACGGGCTCCGAAGAAAAGAATAATACAAGAGAAGGTCCCTTTTTTCATTTTAAGAAAAAATTGAAAGTAGGATCTGAATCAAAATCACACGGTGTGTTAATACCACTTTATAATGCCTTGGTAAGGCCACACTTGCAATACTGCATCCAGTTTTGCTCACCACCATGTAAAAAAAATGTTGAGACTCTAGAAAGAGTGAAGAGAAGAGCAACAAAGATGATCGGGCGACTGGAGGCTAAAACATATAAGGAACGGTTGCTGGAATTGGGTATGTGTAGTTTAATGAAGAGAAGGGTGAGGGGTGACATGATAGCAGTGTTCCAATATCTCAGGGGTTGCCACAAAGAAGAGGGAGTCAAGCTATTCTCCAAAGCACCTGAAAGCAGGAAAAGAAGCAATGGATGGAAACTAATCAAGGAGAGAAGCAACCTAGAACTAAGGAGAAATTTCCTGACAGTTAGAACAATTAATTGGTGAAAAAATATGCCTCCAGAAGTGGTGGGTGCTCCAATACTGGAAGTTTTTAAGAAGAGACTGGACAACCATTTGTCTGAAATGGTATAAGGTTTCCTGCCTAAGCAGGGGATTGGATTAGAATACTTCCAAGATCCCTTACAACTCTTATTCTATTCTATTCTATTCTATTCTATTCTATTCTATTCTATTCTAGTCTAGTCTAGTCTAGTCTAGTCTAGTCTAGTCTAGTCTAGTCTAGTCTAGTCTATTTTTGCAGAACTTGGTCAAAATTAAACTTGAATTGTGTTATCATTAACATAATATTTAGCCACAGAGAACCAACAGGGGAACAGTGTGTTGGACACAGCAGTAAAAAAAGTATTCCCAAAGCTGGCTTTTGATTTCTATAGATCTGGAGTTATGTCTGCCATTGTCCAAGGAATAATGAGAACGCAGTATAGGAAGTTTAGATAACAAACAGAACAAAAATGAGAATATGGTACTTTGAAAAACTAACAGACATTGAAGTCTAATACAAAACCTTTTTAAAAGAAAGAGGAAATTGAGCCAAAAATACAGTCACTTCCAATGTGAAAGATTTAAAGTGTAATTATAGGAAAGACCTAAGATGCAATTGATTGATTTCTCTAATTCTTTTGATGGTAAAAAAGGATCTAATAACATTTCTAACTAATAAAGTATTTCCAACTTACTTTCTTCTGTCATTTTAACTGCACCTCGACTATATTTATGAAATCTGGATTTCATTTTGGCAGTGAGGAATGTGTACTTTTTCCTTTGTTGGAGCAGGGAAGCTCAAAGCAGGAAAATACTTTTGCAAGGACTTTCTGTACCCTCCTTTTACCAGCTTTTTTCTATACAAAATGTCACCAAAATCTGTTTCGTTAGCAACACATGGTTTTAGTAGAGTCTTCTGAGAATCCCCAAGAGTTAATTTAGTTTTTATAGCAAAGAAGCATGTCAAAGTAATTTTTTATTATTTAACCAGGAGATTTCACCCTCAATTTTTAGTCCAAGAAATCGTATTTGTCACAATTTTTGGATTTTTTATTTAAAATTAACTAGGCAGTTCCTCTTAATTTTTCATGAATTCTTCCACAGTGATAGGATAAGCTGTCCTATGACATCCTTTTTTTTTAATTTTCAAATGTTTATCTTGCTATAAAAGGAAAATAAATCCATACTGAAATTAATAGAAACTTCAAACTACACTGATGCTTAAAGATAGTTAGATTCCATTAAGTCTATTAGGCTAAATTAAAAACCTGTGTTTTTCTACATACTCCAAAGTCGTATCAATGGCCTTCAAATGACTTCATAGAGATAGCAGCAATTTATTGTGCACAGAAAAGGATCTTACCATTGTTTAATTACTACCTCATTTGTATTCTAAGGTGGCTTTTTATTAAATGGTACTTATATTATTGTTGTTGTTATTATTAGAAATATATCCCACCTTTATTTGTGCAACTATCACAATTTATTTGTGCAACTCATAAAATTTCTAGACTCCTCTAACTCTGGCTTCCGAAAGCAGAAACTCTGAAATATATTATTTCACCACACCAGCAAAATATTATCATTATACTGAGAACCGGCATGAAGATATCACAATATTACCTGATCAATCAAATGCAAAATTATGTCAAAAGATTCAGATCTAAAAGGTTCTGTAGAAAAGTCAATATGACTAAAGGCTGCTTTAGTCTGAGAGGAACTTTCTAGTTGTAAATAAATCACATGCCCAGCAGCTTTAACAAAATAAGGCTTGAATTTATTTTGGGATGCTGTAACTGATGGAATAATTACATTACTACAAGGTTTAAGATATAATGTCTACATGCTTTAAATATCTTTCCATCACTGCTGAATGATAAATGGCACAGTATGTCCCGCTGTAGAAAATGGAAGAACAATATTTATGAGTTTGTTTCAAAGGTTCCTGATTTTATGCAACACGCTCAAATATTTGACGCTTACTGAAGGCAATGCATTAAAAGCCTCCCTATAAATCATTCGCTACGGATACCCAAATAAAATAAAAGGAAAGGAAAGGAAAGGAAAATCCTGCCCCACCAAAATAACTGTTAGAAATCTTTGGATTGCAATCTGTCACTCTTAAATATCTTTCTTCATTCAACAAATCAGAGAATCTGAGTCTTTTGGAAACTAATGTTTTGTTTTGTTTTGAAATTCCGAGAGCACATCATGTACACTCAGTACCATGAGGGATGCAAAAGCAGTCAGAAAACCAATGATTTACCAGAATGCAAACACAGGAGGAGGCACTCGGCTGCCTACATTCAGAACACTTCTGCTTTTCTTTGCCTTTTTTTAACTAGAAAGTGAATGGTTTCCAATTTAAGTACTAAGCAGCAACAATGCTCTGTTTTGTTTTCTACAAAAGGTTATACAGCTCTGTGCTGAGGGAGGGAGAGAGGGAGGGAGGGAAGAAGGAAGGAAGGAAGGAAGGAAGGAAGGAAGGAAGGAAGGAAGGAAGGAAGGAAGGAAGGAAGGAAGGACAGACAAATGGGGATCAAGGTCTTTGGACTGCTTTATTAGATTAGGTAAAGGTAAAGGTTCCCCCGCACATGCGTGCTAGTCGTTTCCAACTCTAGGGGCCGGTGCTCATCTCCGTTTCAAAGCCGAAGAGCCAGCGCTTGTCCAAGGACGTCTCCGTAGTCATGTGGCCGGCATGACTAGACGCCAAAGGCACACGGAACGCTGTTACCTTCCCACCGTAGTGGTCCCTATTTTTCTACTTGCATTTTTATGTGCTTTCGAATGCTAGGTTGGCAGAAGTTGGGACGAGTAACAGGTGCTCACTCTGTTACACGGCACTGGGGATTTGACCCGCCAAATTGCCGACCTTCTGATCGACAAGCTCAGCATCCTAATCCACTGAGCCACCGCGTCCCCTTTATTAGAATAGAAACATCTAAAAGATCTCTGATTTTTGACTGAGAATGGGAGAAAAAAATGTATTTGTTGTGACACTGTTACTAGCTGGAGATATCTCTTATTTATATTATTAAGCAACAAGAACTCAATTCAAGTACCACTCAAAAAATATGTATGCACTAAGAAGGGTCTCAGAGGAGGAGAAGGAAACCTTATACAAATTGCCTAGAAAAAAGCTAAGTTATGTGCCTAGCCATGTTAACTGAGAAGTACTGAGTTGGTATACTATTTGGAGAGGATGGCCAAGCTTATAAAGGCTACTTTGAATTTATCTACCACCACATTATTTGTAGGAATATGGTTACTTTGAACTTTCTACTTCTGCAGAGTTTGTAGTTCTATAGTATCTCATTTAAAACAGAGTGAACAGGAAAAAAAGTATTGTATAATGTAACCACACAGGATTTGTATGAGAATATCCCATCAATCACATTTTGATTTTCTGTTCTTTTCAAATGCATGAAACTGTCTTATCATGACCCTCAACATCTTGTTCTCAATTACTAGGCCTGAACCATGGTCAGTCATTACATTTGCAAAAAATATAGGGTATTTTTCCTTTGGAAAGAAAAAAACAAAATTGTAATAAGCAATACCATCCTTCAAATATCTCATTGCCCCAATTATTTGTTTTACATAATATTTTAAACTACATTTCTGGAACAGACAACCTATCACGTATTTATTTAATTTTTGATATGCACATTTCCCAACTGGGGAATTTTGGGAGTTGAACTCCAGACATCTTCAAGTAGCCAAGATTGAGAAACACTGACATAGCTAATTTATTTTTTGTAGAATGTCTGGTAATGTCCGTTCATTCCGCCGGGACCTGAAGACCTGGCTCTTCGAGCTCTCTGGCCCAGGCTGAGAATATTTTTAATTTTAATTTTAACTGGGTTTTAATTTTCTCAGGGTTCTATTTAATCTCTTTTAAGTTGTTTTAACGTTTGTATTGACTGTTTTTTAAATGCCCTGTAAACCGCCCTGAGTCCTTCGGGAAAGGGCGGTATATAAATCTAAATAAAATAAAATAAACAATAGCAAGATGTAATGCTTGGGTATCTCCTACAATGTAGTCATGTCATCCCTAACTCCAAAGATTAAATAATACCAGAAATCACCAAATCTGTGCAAGCTACAATAGTACCTTGGTACTCAACTGCTTTGAAAGTCATGGAATTTGGTTCTCAACACATTTTGATGTGAAAATTTTGTCCCGGTACTCATTGTTTGTTTGGTAGTCAATGCTCACATTACAGCTTGTCTGTGTTGGCTGCCTTGTGACTCCCTACATTATGACTTATGGGAAAAAATGTGTTTGGTACTCATTGTTTTTGGTATTCATTGTGCATCCCGGAACCAATTAAAGATGAGTACTGAGGTATCACTGTATTGGTAACTGTGCACAAAATGTAGAAATTTCATAAAAGAACTCTAAAATTGTCCAGTGTCATGCACGGCAATTTCATTTTCCAACATCTCAGCAATCTGCAGACAAGAGTAGTCTTAAATGTCATGGGGACAGTGCTTTCTCTTCCTGAATCCCTAAATTAGCAGAACATATGAGAACATATATGGAGTAAAGGGCAGAGAAGCAAGTAGAGAGTCATCTGGCACCCCACACACACACCAAACACTATATTAAAAAAAAATAAACTTCTCTGATCTTCAGAAAGAAAAATTAAATTTTCCTCTAATGTACAGTATATTCTGCATAAACTGATCCAAAGATGGACTTAATTGTTTGGACATTCATCACTGTAAGAAAGGAAAATTCATTCAGGTAAGACAAATTGAGCTATATGGACAGCCAGGGGAAAAACATTCCATGCTACTTGGCATTCGGCACGAAAAGCAAAGAAAGCATGGAAATTTACTTTCTTAAAACACTGTTAATTTATATTAAGACCAAGATGTTTCTTTATAGCATAACAAATCTTTGGGAATAAAGGAAGGCTGCTTCTGGAATTCTAGTTCAGAATGAATTCCTCAGTAATTTGTAAATTGAATCTCTAATTCTTAGGTGAAAGACAGGGTAAGATTTATTGAATAACCTGATTTATTAACTGGCAGGCATTTCTACTATAGTAAGATGCAGTTTTAATCACATTTAGAGGAAGCCTACTCTGATCAGCACAACTTAAATCAGTTATAACTTTCAATGAATCTACTCCAAACATGATTAAGTCTGGCAATTATCAGCAGAGAGTGAGTGCCTCAACAATGTCTTCTGAACAAATCATGTCTGTCTGCAACAGAATATCTAATTATAAAAAGTACTATATTTAAGGGCCAACATAAGGGGCTGCAGGGAATCATTGGTCACTAGATGGCGATAAAGAAATATCAACATTCTTAACTTTTTGTGGCCCTCTTAAGATAGGCTAGGTATCTGCAGCCTAGCTCCAGTAGCAATAACATATTGGACAAGTGGGTAACCACGAAGTGTTGTGTATTCCAGTCACTGCAAAATGGTACACCTTTTCAGTACAAAATGATCATTCTCTGCCACCTGGTGTGCAACTTTGGGTGAAGGACACATGAAATAATGAGGCAGGAAAGTGATATAGGCCTAGCCAGTCAGATCAATCAAATCAACCATAGTCATCAGTAGAGTGAGAGATGTCACAACCAGGCTGCCCTCACACACAAAGTTGCAAAGTTTTGCATGGCAGGTGTCAATATTCATAAACAAATGATCTTGAGTTGTATTGAGCAGGGCAAGTTTTACAATGTTGGTATTTAAATATCATTTTATCTTTGCATTCTTATTGGTCTGTTTCTGACCGTTAATCAAAATGAAACGGCATTGCTTGACTCTGTATTCCAGGCATAAACACCACTACCCAGAGCCTGGAGGTTGATTCCCTTACTACATAGCAGGAATATACTGGATAAGATTGGTATCAAATGAAACGATCCATAAAACTGCAAGATTGCTACAGAAATCATATGTCAGATTGCTTATCATCTTTTCTTAAAATTATTCCAAGTTGATTAATTTCCATCCAGACTAAAATACTTTAATATTCTAGAATGGCATAGGATAATACAAATATATACAGCAGTTTTACAACAGCTAAGATTTCAAGTGATAAACTGCCCCCCCCCCTTGGTGGTAGTGATAAGAGGAATTAAAGGAATGCCAAGTGTCAACAAGAAGTTTCATCTCTTCATAGGGAGAGACCCATAAAGATGCTGGAGTGACAGTATCCCACAAAAAAAGAAGAAAGCCCTGGATTATAGCCTAAGGAAAATTCAGCGGTTGAATAAACAAAATGACTTTGAAATAAAAGCCATGGTGAGATATGCCCCTGTTGTAAAACTGTCAATCAAGATTTGACAAGGAAGCCTGACCTGTGGACAAAAACAGCAGCATTTCATCCACCAACCTGAATAAACTATATAGGAGGTCCTAAAAAAAGGAGTATTTGTAAGTCAGAATCATTTACGAAATTTCACAGTTCTTGGCAATAAGGCAATTAGCACTTTTGGAGGGTAAGTTTAGGAACATAACCGCAACCCTCCTCATGCAGATCTATCTGTGTATTTTCAAATAAAAAGAGTTCTCTGCAAAGAGAACTTCCATACTTAAGGTACTGTTGACTGGCATGTTACTTATGATATTCACTGCATGCTCCTTCAATCTGGAATGGTCAACCACTTCTATTGGGAATGCAACTTTGGGTGGAATACTCTGGAAGAATGCAGTTTCCTAGCCAGCCAGATCAGTTGAATCAATTGTGGTGATCAATAGAATGACCAATGTCACAGCCTCTATACATAATGCCCTTGATGAGCAGCCTGCCTACTGGGAATTTTTTTTAAAATTTTTAATTTTAATTCCATTTATATCCCGCCCTTCTCCGAAGACTCAGGGCGGCTTACAAGCTTAGCAGTAGCCTTCATTCTATGTATATGCCTGCTTATTAGGGCTTTCACACACACCCCAAGCGGCATTATTACAAAGTCAGCTTAATTGCCCCCAACAATCTGGGTCCTCATTTTACCTACCTCGGAAGGATGGAAGGCTGAGTCAACCTTGAGCCTGGTGGGATGCGAACCTGCACTAATTGCAGGCAGCTGGTGTTACTTAAGGAGGCATTAGCCCACTGCTCCACCAATTGTGGGTGCTCCATCACTGGAGGTCTTCAAATAGACTGGACAGCTATTTGTCCAGGATGGAATAAGCTCTCCTACCTTGGGCAGCAGGTTGGACTAGAAGACCTCCAAGGTCCCTTCCAGCTCTATGATTCTATAAGCCATTGACTATAAACATATCTCAGTCCTCCCAGATTTATTCTAGATACCCTGTACAACAGGCAAAGTCATCCTCAGCCAACTCTGCCCTCACAAAATTATGAGGCTCATTAAGCTAAGATTACATGGAAGAGAAAGTCCTGAAGCTATTTAACTACATTGGGTACACGTACATAATAAATCTTACCTATGTACGAATTAAGCTGTTGTGACACAGACACCTACCACATTCCCACTCACTGTCATAATACTGAGTTTATAGTAAGCAACAATACCTGCCTGGGTACCTTGAGACAAGGCAGCAAAACATATAGATAAGTCAAATCTTGATTTCACCTACAGCCGAAGGCTTGAAATTAAAATGTAATGCTTCATATGTAGAATGTACAGTTGTAGTCCTGGACTTACAACTGGTTGCTTAGTGGCGATTCGAAGTCACAACAGACCACCCAGAAGGTACTTACTATCCAGTTCCAATGGCCAGCCTCCCCCTCTCGCAGTCATGTAACCGGACTCGGCAACCTGCCTGCTTTTATGACTGTTTGCAACATTCCAGTCAAGTGACCACATTTAATATTGTTTTTTTGCAAACATGCCCCATAGTGAACAATGGATTTCTTTAAGAATCACTGCAAAAAGGTCGTAAAATTGGCTCTCATCATGGGACGATGCACTTTAAGACCATTACGACTTACAGGCAGATCTCCATTACAGTAATAAGTCAAGGACTACTTGTATACTGAATTGAGACATGAAATTCGGATAGAAAGAGGCAACCCAAACTAACACAAAAGTAGGATCATCTTCTTATAGACCCATGTTTCTTTATTTGTGAAAGTAGATCCACAAAGAGTTTTGGCAATGGGTTGAAGGTATTAGACTGATATTTTATCACAATGGGTTTTTTTTAGTAAAATAAACATTCCCTTCCTTTTCTTTCAGTGATAACTGATCTGAGCTGTGCTTACATTTGTTGCTATGTTGTGATGGCCTCAGTGTATTTTAAACCAGAGGTCACCAACTTTTCTTGGTTGGCGGACCAGAGGAAAAGGGAGGGGGAAGCATTTTACGTGCACGTGCTTGGGGCCACAATCATGCATGTGACACAAATGGGGCGGGGCTAGCACTTGCGTGATACTCACTAGCCCTGTCCCATTCTTGTGCACAGCACCCTGTTTCTGTGCCCTGAGGCGTGGCATCGGTCCTTTTTCACACACTGAGGTGCAGTGGCATCCCATTTTTGCACCCCGTGGCATGGCAGTGTCCTGTTTTTGCACCCGAAGGTGCAGCAGCATCCCGTTTTCAGCGACCCATTTTTGCACCGCACCGCATCCTATTTTCCCATACTGTGGCCATGGTGCTAGCATGAGTGGGTGGGTGTGCACACACACACACACACACACACACACACTGGCCAGCAGCCCACGGCCCACTATCGGCCGCAGGCCACAGGTTGGGGACCCGTTTTAGACCACTGAAGTGGTTCTTGGGAGTAAATGTTGAGAGCCCTTCTCTAAGCTTACATTTATACTTTATTTTGTGGTGTTATTGTTACTTACCACTTACTAGATATTCTTTTATTTAAAAAGAAATTATCCACCTATGAAAGATTTGGGCAAATCATTTGTGGCTCAGCCTTCAGGCTCTCACAGTTGGGAGTTGTTTGAAGAAACATGATTAAGGAAGAACAGATAGTCTAGCAGTTTTTGAGCCTTTAAATCAAGGTTCTAATGAAAGCAAACCAAATAACATCTGAATAAAGCATTTAGTGTACCGCAGCAAGAGGGCAACTTCAGTGAAATTTTAAAGAGACTATAATTAAGTGATTTCTTTTTTGGAGCAGCGTCTATGGAGATTCTCAGTCATCCAGATCACAGTTGTCTCAAAGGTATTTTTTCCCCCAAAATAAGCAACTGGACTATGTTTTTTTTTTCCTTGAAGAAGAAATGTTTTTAAAGCAACCTGAGCTCTTCTGGGTGTATTAGAATGAAAATTCCTGAGAATTCCTGGGTATTATTTCAATTTTTTACTTTTCATTTTTGTACCATTTATGTAGCACAGAATAACCCTCACACACATATAAAGAATATTATAGTGCTTGTTCTCTTGCTTGTAACCAAGCTACAGGAATAATACCTTTGAGACTAAAGCACAATCCAATGCATGCCTTCTTAATGGAGAATGAACTCCATTAAACTTCTAAATAAGCACACATAAGATATTCCATAAATTTGAAATATTATACATATTTTAATTTCCTCCCCAATTCCATTTCTGGAAATGTGATATCTCTAATATCGATATGAAGCAGAAGCCTTCTTAAGGTAAATGTGAATGGACAAGATGTAATATTGGAAATATTGGGAAATAGGGACATAACATTATTAAAAGCTATTATCTGTCACGTTTTGAAATGTTTTTCAGGAAGCCTGACTTTCAGCCAATTCATTGTCAACCTCCAGATTATTTTATCATTTTCCTCATTTAAAGACAGTGCCCTTTTAAAAAAAAATGTTATTCCTATTATAACTCTTATCATGAAATTATTTTATCTCCTTGGTAGAGCTACCTACTTGGAAACTAAACACTCCCAAATGTTCAAATTAAGCATCTACATGAATTATACATTACAGCTGCCCATAGACAATAACACTCAGCTCTTTCCCTGTTTCTAAGATCTGGCATCTGCCATTTTTGCTTTACTTGACCACTCGGAAGCTATGAATACATGAATTGGAATGCCACATCTTTATTCACTCCTAAAGTCATCACAATACAGATCTGAGCCACATCTGCATTTTACTTTCCGTTTCATGAACTTTTGTTAATGGCAGGCAGATGCGTGACGCAGAGCAAGGGGAACTGGGAGAATCCTAGCCAAAATTTTCTCCCTTAAAGTTCCTTCTTCAATTAAGATTTGTGACAAGTGGTTCTGAGGACAAAACATAGTCACTGGGAGACTAGAAATTAAGACAAGGACAAGCAGTCACCTTTCAATGTGTATTTCTAGTGACTTTTGAAGATCACTGCAAACATCAACTTCAAAGCACCAGAAGAAACTTCAAGTTTTATTCAAAGCATCAGCCCCAAAGAACAGGATTGGCCTGCGTACTGGAGAAAATACTTAACTAGAGGTCTTATTTATCATTTAATTCCCTGTACTTGATTTACAATTATGAAAATCCATTTTCTTTTTATAAAGTTGTCAGAAACCGACGTGGTATTTCTTATTCCAGCAAGCCTCCAGTGCTAAAAATGAAGCTTTAGCAAATGAGAAATGTCGGTACTTAGTAGTGGGCTTTACTCTATTCATCACACAGATCGCCAAAATCCAAAATGAAAACTCCATGGATAAATAGAGCTCTGACGAATGTAGGGATGTATTTTTTTTTTTAATCCCATTTATATCCCGCCCTTCTCTGAAGACTCAGGGCGGCTTACAATTTAAAGCACAAATCAATGTGCTTAGCAATAGCCTTCATTCTATGTATATGCCTGCTTATTAGGGCTTTCACACACACCCCCAAGCGGCATTATTACAAAGTCAGCTTAATTGCCCCCAACAATCTGGGTCCTCATTTTACCTACCTCGGAAGGATGGAAGGCTGAGTCAACCTTGAGCCTGGTGGGACTCGAACCTGCACTAATTGCAGGCAGCTGGTGTTACTTAAGGAGGCATTAGCCCACTGCTCCACCAAGGCTCATCAATTTTCAGGATATCTCTGACTCTCTTAATTGATTCTTCAAAAAAGCAAAAACCAAAGGAAGGAGAATACTGTATATTAAAAGCCACATATAATGCCTAGCAATCTCTAAAGGTAAAAGTAAAGGTTCCCCCGCACATGCGTGCTAGTCGTTTCCGACTCTAGGGGCCGGTGCTCATCTCTGTTTCAAAGCCGAAGAGCCAGCGCTTGTCCGAGGACATCTCCATGGTCATGTGGCTGGCATGACTAGATGCCCAAGGCGCACGGAATGCTGTTACCTTCCCACCGTAGTGGTCCCTATTTTTCTACTTGCATTTTTTACGTGCTTTCGAACTGCTAGGTTGGCAGAAGCTGGGACGAGTAACAGGCGCTCACTCTGTTACGCAGCACTCGGGATTCGACCTGCCAAACTGCCGATCTTCTGATCGACAAACTCAGCATCCTAACCCACTGAGCCACCGCGTCCCTAGCAATCTCTACAAGTTGCCAAAAATAATCAAGAGTAGTTCTGGATAAATTGCAGGATAAGGAAAATAGTTTTCTGCACCCACAGGAAGGATATACTGTATGTGAACAATATTGTTTAGGAAGCACTTCATATTAAAAGTTTTACAAAAAAACACAAAAGTAAAAACACAAAAGTGCGGAGAGAAGAAATAGAAAGATATAGAAACTAATAGAAATAGAATTATATATACAAATAGAAAGAAGCAGTGTCACGGTTCCAATGTCTTTTGCAGCAAATATAAGCCCAATTAGAAAATTATCTCTTATTCTATTATTAAACAAGAAAGTTCACTCTATTCTTTTGCAAAGAAGTTAATTTAGCCATTTCTGCAACCTCCATCTTCACCAATCATTCCTTCATTGTGGTATATGAAGCATTTCTAATTCTTCCTTTATTGAACAGACTCCAGGACAGTCTGCACCAGATATAAAATTATTTAGATCAAATACCACAAAGGAAAACAATTAAAGCTTCCCACACAGTAGCAATATGTTAAAAAAATCAAAAACCAATTGAAGCATAGCCCTTTACAGTGCCAAAGCAAATAGTAATCTCTTAATCTGACACTAAAAGGCTTCTAATCTTGCTGTCAGTCATGCCTTTTTCAGGAAGTATAGTCCAAATAGAGTCTCAGCAAGTGATAGCACCTGATCTTTCTTGTCTGAACTCTGAAACTAAGCCAGGTCAGGCGTGAGTAGTAGCTGAGTTACTAGAAAATGCTAGTATTTGATTAGGAGTTGAAAATAATATATGTATGTATGTATGTATGTATGTATGTATGTATGTATGTATGTATGTGTATGTGTGTGTGTGTGTGTGTGTGTGTATACACATATACATACACATACACACACACACATATACATATACACTGTATATACACAGAGATACACACACACAAACACACACATATATATATGTGTGTTTTCTGAGGTTTTCGCGGGTGTTTGTATGTAGATCTTTGGTCATTTGGGTTTTTTCCCACATAGAATTGGAGGTATCAGGGCAACGTTTCGACGAAATCTCATCCGTCATCCTCAGGCTGGTGACGGATGAGATTTCGTCAAAACATTGCCCTGATACCTCCAATTCTACGTGGGGAAAAACCCGAATGACCATGTGTGTGTGTGTGTGTGTGTGTGTGCATATATATATATATATATATATATATATATATATATATATATATATATATATATATATATATATATATATATATATATATATATATATATATATATATATATATGCATATCTATATCTATATCCCTAAAGTGGTAAATCTCTTCAGTACAGGTTGTCCTCAATTTATGACCACAATTGACCCCAAAATTTATGTTGTTGAGTGAGACATTTGTTAAATGAGTCTTGCTCCTTTTTACGACCTTTCTTGCCCTAGTTGTTAAGTGAATCACTACAGTAGATAAGATAGTAACCCTACTGTTAAGTGAATCTGGCTTCCCCATTGAGTTTGCTTGTCAAAAGATTGCAAAAAGTGGACATGTGAGCTTGGGACAAAGCAACGGTCATAAATATGAGCCAGTTGCCAAGCATCTGTATTTTGATCACATGATCATGGATGCTACATACATACATACAGATCGTAACTGTCATAAGTCACACTTTTCAGGGCCGTTGTAACTTTGAACAGTCACTAAATGAACTGTTGTAAGCCGAGAATAGAGAATTGTTACAAGTCAATGGCCATGTAGTCACCAGGAATCAAGTTCAACTTGATTGCCAAAGTGAAGGCATCAATCAAGGTAAATGAGCTACTAGAATGAGAACCTTCTTAGTTTGTAGCCTTATTTATATGAGTGTTGCAATTTTTAAATCTATATTCTAACAATTCAGGGGAGTATTTGTAAATCACAGCACTGATGTTACCTAGGCTGGGTAATGAAACGTTTGCAAGAAAAAAACCAAACTCAGATATTTCTGCTTACTTTTTCAACTCTGAAAATTCCCTCTAGTGTAGACTATGATTCAAATAACCCAACTAAAAATTACAGAACTGCATTCCTCTCTGAAACAACTATGTTATGCATTTATAAAAGAGAAAAGCCAGGTCAGGCATGAGTAGTAGCTGAGTTACTAGAAAATGCTAGTATTTGATTAGGAGTTGAAAATAATATGTGTGTGTGTGTGTGTGTGTGTGTGTGTATATATATATATATATATATATATATATATATATATATATATATATATATATATATATATATATATATATATATATATATATATATATATATATATATACACACACACACACACACACACACACACACATATACATATATACTGTATATACACACAGATACACACACACACATATGTGTATGTGTGTGTGTTTTCTGAGGTTTTCGCGGGTGTTTGTATGTAGATCTTTGGTCATTTGGGTTTTTTCCCACATAGAATTGGAGGTATCAGGGCAACGTTTCGACGAAATCTCATCCGTCATCCTCAGGCTGGTGGCGGATGAGATTTCGTTGAAACATTGCCCTGATACCTCCAATTCTAATGACTAATGTTATGCATTTATAAAAGAGGAGAAAAGTAAAAATTAGCGTCAAACCAAGCCATGTCCAAAAGTCCATGAAAATGTATCATCCATGTCTTATTATGTGACAAGACAAGAATGTCTCCCTGCTAAAATTAGGTGGGATTCAAAAGTTACTGGCAATCACTGGCCTCCATCACATGAACGAGGCATATTTGGACCCAAAACCTATTTCAAAAGAATGATATTTTAATACAGAGATACAGAATGGTTGTGTACCAACAGAACTTTAGAATTCTCATCAAAAGTCTATGCTCAAGATTTTAGAACTCTGAACTTTTATAAATATGAGACAGATGGACCTTTATCGATAGGCTGATCCAAATTTCCTATTTTTGTACCAGGCATAAAATTGGAGCTATGAAACCAAAGGGATACATCATAAAGGAAACAGCAACAGTTAAGAAAGTACTGAAAAATGGAACATCTGGAAAAAAATACAGATGATAAAAAATGAATAAAGAAAAGATACAAACAGAGGAAAGCACAGGCTATAAAAAGATAAAAATGAAAAATGAGATAATCAGCTGAGAGCACAGAATATGAGAATGAAAAGAAGTAAAATGAAAAGCATGAGAAGAAGCCATTGGAAAATATTTTAGTGTCTTCTTAGGTTCATCAATTATACAAGGAAATAATCTGGCTGTAAATTAATTCTTCCATGACACTTGCCGGAACATTAGGAGTTATTCAATAAAATGGTCATCGAGAACAAGAAAATGACTGTGGGGAGAGCTCCAAGATGAATGATAGGCATGATCATTTTTGGAGGAAGTCATTTTTGGAATCATCACCTGGACATTGAGAATAACCTTTGAATTGTTCCTCAAGTCTACTTCTACTGAGGACCTCTCTTCACCATTCTGCAGATTTTTTTGAGGGATTCACCTTCCTTCCCCTGCATCAGGTCTTGCCTGTATCTTTCCTTTGAGCTTTTTATGATATTGAGTCATTAAAAATGTGGGAAAGTAATAATCCAAGAGGATGATCCTATCAAAGGAAGAGGACTGGGAGAAAATCATGAGTGAGATCCTAATCTCACCACTCGGAGGCTTCAACTGGTGCAGAATGCGGCCGCACGAGTTGTGATGGGGGTTTCCCGATACTCCCATGTAACACCTCTACTCCGTGAGCTGCATTGGCTTCCGGTTGTCCTCCGGGTGAGATTCAAGGTGCTGGTAATGACCTATAAAGCCCTAAATGGCTTGGGTCCGGGATATTTGAGGGAACACCTGCTGCCAGCATCAAGCTCCCTTCGTCCAGTGCGCTCGCAGAGAGAGGGTCTTCTCAGGGTGCCGCCGGTAAAAGATTGCCGGCGGATAACACCCAGGGGGAGGGCCTTTTCTGTGGGTGTGCCTACCATCTGGAACCAGCTGCCCGTGGAGCTCAGGACTGCCCCTGACCTACGCTCATTCCGCCGGGACCTGAAGACCTGGCTCTTTGAGCTCTCTGACCCAGGCTGAGAATTTTAACTGGGTCTTATTTTCAGGGATAATTTAATCTTTTATTTGTCTTTTAACTTTGTATTTTGTATTGGTATGATTTTAAAATGCCCTGTAAACCGCCCTGAGTCCTTCGGGAAAGGGCGGTATATAAATCTAATAAAATCTAAATCTAAAAATCTAATCATTGAGCAATCCAACCTAACAGGACATTTCTTTGGCTTTCCTTCTGAGTCTTTCTGTGATCAGAATTCTTTTCATGTAGAGATGAACATGGAGCAAGAAAAAAACTTCCATAAACCCTGCTAAATATATTCTAGTTTTTTTAAAAAAGATTTTATATGGGAAAGCCTGGATTACACTGTGGATTATAACATGGTTGCACAAAGTTGCTCCAAACAATTGTATGTTTCCGACAGACACAAAATGGGACACATTAAATGTAAGCACCATTTCATAAAAGAAGAACTGCAGTAAATACAGTTTTAGAATTATCAGTTTGGCCTCCCAGCATGAGACCAGAGATTTTTTTTTTTTACTTTTGATGCTGTTATGGTCAAGTACAATTAAATCATTTGCAATGAAGTATATCAAATACATGCCAGTAAGAAAGCACGCCAATAGTGAGAACAACAACAAAAGCTTATTTGAAACAAGACACTGAATTTTCCGATCAGCTAGGTTAACAAGGAGGCAATACAATTCAACAGGTTTAATTTTCCAGCCATCCATATCACTACTGAATATCATTTCGATTACTTTACCAAGACAAGAATTAAGCCAATCATTTTGTCAACTGCAGATTGTTGTAAAAGGGGCTTGTAAATTCTGCATACATCAAGCTGCTAAGTGTCTGTGTCTTTGGGCCTGTTTGTGTCTGTGCATGTGTGTGCAGCCTTTGAGTCACCTATCCATCCTTCAAGTCAGTCCTGGTAACAGGGCCTGGATTAGGCCCTACAGTTTTCTGGCAAGATTTTTGTAAGTGCTCTGCCATAGCCTTCCTCTTGGGGCTAAGAGAGAGTGAATGGTTTACGGTCACTGAGTTGGCTTGTTCCCAAGACAGGTCTAGAACTCACGGCATCTTAACCAATACACTAAAGTGATTGGCTGCACGGATGAATGGCTATCTCTCACTAAAAACCTGTTTACTTCATCCATTTGTACTGGCAACATGCAAGATACAACCCAGTGGTTCAAATATAAGCAAAACAGATAAGGTTACATTGATAAATATTAAATGAGTGCCATCGATTTATTTGAAATCTAGCTATCAGCATCAGCTGAGAATTATTCATACCCAATAGACGATTGGCTATCCAATAAAATTCAAAATTAATTCATTAATCAGCATGCATTTTCCAACAGCTTTCACCACACAATGTTCTCCACATGTTTAGGTTTTCCACTCCTATAACCCCTTGGCTGGTCTTCTGATTACAGACTAGAATTGAAATCAGAACATCTGGGAAGTTCTGAGTTGGAAAAAAATGAGGGCTAGAGTTGACTACAAAATTAGCAAGTATTGCTTAAAATAAAAAGCCCAGACTGAATGCTGCATTTAAAAAGATGGACTTCTATGATAAAGTCTTTCAAATGTTATTGTGATCTACATTTTCCAAAACATTTCAGTGGGATCTCGGTGGCAAATCATATTGCTCTGTATGCAGAAATTCAATCTCCAGCATTTCCATGCTGCAGTAGGAATTAATCTAGCAAACGTTAGAGAGCTACAAGTTAAAAGCACATGTATATTTGTACCAGGGACGTGGTGGCTCAGTGAGTTAGGACGCTGAGCCTGGCGATCACAAGGTTGGCAGTTTGGCGGGTCGAATCCCAAGTGCCACGTAGCAGAGTGAGTGCCTGTTACTTGTCCCAGCTTCTGCCAACCTAGCAGTTCAAAAGCACGTAAAAATGCAAGTAGAAAAATAGGGACCACTACGGTGGGAAGGTTACAGCGTTCCGTGCGCCTTTGGCATCTAGTCATGCCGGCCACATGACCACGGAGACGTCCTCAGACAAGCGCTGGCTCTTCGGCTTTGAAACGGAGATGAGCACCGGCCCCTAGTGTTGGAAACGACTAGCACGCATGTGCAGGGGAACCTTTACCTTTTACTATATTTGTACCATAATAAGTTAAGTGGCAGCCTCATTGTCAAAATGAGCCCCATGTTATTTTAAAACATGCTGGCTAGGAATTCTTGGAAACGTAGTCCTAAACACTAGGATGATGCCAGGTTGAGCAAAATTGAAAAATAACTTCCATGTTAAGAGGCAGTATACTTAGAGTCTCTTAAATTGATAGTGAAACTCCTTAATCTCGGTGCTATTGGGAGTCCAAGTGAATATTTGAGTAGATAGTCAATGCTATCTGGGCTTCATAGCTAACTAGGGTAGGATCTGGTGGTTCCTGGATGAGAGATGGGTATAAAATATTAAGGCTAAAAGGTTAGACGAAAATGTAGAAAAAATCCCCAAGAATGTAACATTTACCTTTGCTGTACTGTTGCAAGAAAACTACATGGATGTGAAGAGATCAAAAGTCTCAATTCAAGGTAAAATTTGTTTTATAACTACTACAAAACAAATGGATAGATCTGTATTTCTCAACACTGGGTGGACTTTAAGCTGGGTGGACTTTAACTTCCAGAATTCCTCAGTCAGCGTTGCTGACTGGAGTGTTCTGGGAGTTGAAGTCCACTCAGTCTAAAGTTGAGAAACACTGGCTTAGACGATCGCGTTATGCATGCTTGATCTGGACCAGCAAGGGTCTCCTTATGTTCTTAGAACTGGGTTTCTAATTTCCTCCTCCTTCTACTCGGCTTTTCGTTTCTGCCAGACATACACCAGGATAATTATAGATACGCTCTGCAGATTGATATGCAAGCCCCGTTTCAGAAAACAACTTGGCTGCAAGCATGTTGCCTTTATTTAAAGGATTTTTCCTGTCTCTCTTGGAAACCATATTGAATGTCTGCTCTTCATTATCAAGATATGCAGGGCAATCCACATAGAGAGATTTTGTAAGGTTTGGGTTTTCCCAACGTTTAGTATGTGTCTAACACACTAATACACTAATGCAACTGCCCTGATATTCTTCTCCATGGGCATACCATATGTATTCGGTTGCTTTCTTAGATTGTCTCAGAATTATCTTCCAAGAAAACAAAGTTGGATTGCAACTTTGGACTACGCTCCCTCTCTGCATCGAGGATTGCCAAAAACGCTCCATCTCCACCAAAGCTCCTTTCCTAAAGTCCTGCTGTGCAAGAAATGGGGAAAAATTAAGTAGCTTTATCATTTTTATCTGGTTTTTATATCTATATTTTATATCTATATATCTATTTTTATATCTATGTTTTATTTATGTTGTATGCCACTCAGTCAGTCACCTCGAACTGCAAAATGAGTAGCATATAAATTTAATAAATACATTTAAAATAAACAAGCTTTGCAAAAATAAAAAGTTCCCTGGATGGTAGGATTCAGGCAGAAACATGTTGATCATATGCTAATGTGAAGTACAGATTCCTATCCAATAAACTGGAAATGCATATTCTTATCTAAGTCCTACAAATACGAAGTCCCTTAATGACTGATATTCATCCAGTAATTATCTGCTTTTTCTAACAGTGAAATCAGGAAACAAATGTCAGAAGTTCTGTGAGGCTTAGGAGTTTATGAGGTCTTCAAACACCCCCAACCTAACAAACTGAAAATTGTTGCTCCTACAGGCGAACTTCTAGGAAGCAAAACAAGGGGTATCAGGGGCCCCACAGATCACCAGGTAAAATTAGAGCTGACTACTATACAGACAAAGGGACGCGGTGGCTCATTGGGTTAGGACGCTGAGCTTGTCGATCAGAAGGTCGGCAGTTTGGCGGGTCGAATCCCGAGTGCCGCGTAACAGAGTGAGCGCCTGTTACTCGTCCCAGCTTCTGCCAGCCTAGCAGTTTGAAAGCATGTAAAAATGCAAGTAGAAAAATAGGGACCACTCCGGTGGGAAGGTAACAGCGTTCCGTGCACCTTTGGCGTCTAGTCATGCTGGCCACATGACCACGGAGACGACCTCGGACAAGCGCTGGCTCTTCGGCTATGAAACGGAGATGAGCACCGGCCCCTAGAGTCGGAAACGACTAGCACGCATATGCGGGGGAATCTTTACCTTTACCTTTTACTATACAGACAGCTGAAAGAATAGCAAATGAAGCGCAGTTTATTGATTGTTCTGTTAGAAGAAAAGTCATCATAGTTTTTAAAAATTATGAGACCTTTTTACATTTTACTATTATTAGAAACAACAAGTAATTTGACTTCTTTCCAATTCTTGAAAGCATCTCAAACTACACTTAAATTCTTGGTACAACACACTGTGCACTTGGTTCCCCTGCTTTTTATTCATCACCCTCTCCTGTCCCAAAGGTGCTTTTTCAAGAGGCAACTGGACTTTCTTGTTTTTCTTTGAAGACATTTCGCTTCTCATCCAAGAGGCTTGGATGAGAAGCTGGTCAGAGCTGAAGAAGCTTCTTGGATGAGAAGCGAAACATCTTCAAAGTAAAATAAGAAAATCCAGTTGCCTCTTGGACAAAGCACCTTTGGGACAACCAGGACCTGGATGACTGAGAATCTCCATAGATATCACCCTCTCCTGTTTTCCTACAGAGATAGTATTAAGTACAAGTGCAAAGAAGGGAATTCATGAAAAGTTTGTGTGGGCATGTAATAGATATCTAAAGCAGGGCTTTTCAACCAGTGGTACGGGTACCACCTGTGGTACATTGGCACCTGGCAGGTGGTACGCAACCATCCTAGACAAGTGGTAGCAGGGGAGGGGAATGAGCTGAACCGGCGGCAGCACCGCACAAGCCTGAGCGAGAGATGGCTGGAGCTGCAGGGCTGTCAGGGCTCAGCAGAAGCGCCAGGATCAGCGCTTCTTCGGGGCTGTCAGGGCTCAGTGGAAGCACCAGGATCAGCGCCAGGCTCCAACTGGAGCTTGGTGTTGATCCTGGCGCTTCTGAGCCCAGAAGAAGCGCTGATCAGCTGGAATGTTGCAGCATCTCCAGGGTCTTGCGATTTACATTTAGATGCTTGGCAACTGATTCATATTTATGACGGTCACAGTGTCCCAGGGTCATTTGAAGTGACCAAAACCTGCTGCAACCACCCAGCAGAGGGGGGTGGGATAAAAACCAAACACCCCCACCCCACCCCCACTGCCAATCCTCAACAGAAATGCTCACAAGAATGAAAACCTCGGATAGGAGGAAGAGCAACGCCGGGCGGGTAGGCAGGCAGGTGTCTTGCTCGGCTGTGGCTTGGGGGGCACTTTTTTCAGTGTCATTGTGACTTCGAACAATCACTAACCGAACTGTTGTAAGTTGAGGACCTCCTGTACTTCAACACTTTTTTCCTTTTTTTATGACACCTTGCTAGGCAACTGGTGGTACTCGGATGTTGCCATATCCTAAAAGTGGTACAATGGGTGAAAAGGTTGAAAAGCCCTGATCTAGAGTGCTGCTTGAAGAACCATGTACTCCTACATGACCTTTACGTGATGTTCTCTTTGTATAGGTAGTCCTCGGCTGACAACCACATTTGGGACCAGAATTTCCATTACTGAGCAAGGCTGTTGTTCAGTGAGTCGCACTCCATCTTAGGCCACTTTTGCCATAGTTGTTAAGAAAATCATTGCAGTTCAGTGAATCATGCAGTCGTAAAGTGAATCATGGGGCCGTTAAGTAAACCAGGTTTCCCCCCACTAACTTTTGATCAAATAACCATGGAGATGCTGCAATGGTCATAAGGAAAGGGCGGGTTGTAACTCATTTTTTCAGTGCAGTTGTAACTTCAAACGAATGAATGCTTGTCGTCACTTGGAGCCTTGGTGGAGCAGTGGGCTAATGCCTCCTTAAGTAACACCAGCTGCCTGCAATTAGTGCAGGTTCGCATCCCACCAGGCTCAAGGTTGACTCAGCCTTCCATCCTTCCGAGGTAGGTAAAATGAGGACCCAGATTGTTGGGGGCAATAAGCTGACTTTGTAATAATGCCGCTGGGGGGGGCCAAAAGCCCTAATAAGCAGGCATATACATAGAATGAAGGCTATTGCTAAGCACATTGGTTTGTGCTTAAATTGTAAGCCGCCCTGAGTCTTCGGAGAAGGGCGGGATATAAATGGGATTAAAATAAAAAAAAATAAAAAAATAAAAATACTTCTACACTCATAAATGGACCTTCTTGGTGATGGGGTTAATGATCAACTCTGATGCTTCATCTACCACAGATAACTGTTAAAAAACACAGCGGATCTATATTTCATCTTATGCCTGCTGTTTTAGCTGCTGAATCAATATTGATATGACTTGAAATAAGTTTGGGTTTCTTTTTCCTTATCATTTTGCTATTTTAATTTTATTGTTTTTCTCTGGTAATGAATTCAAAAACTGTTCAGATGAAAAAAAACAAAACTCAATGTAACAAAACTCAAGTTACAAAGCACCCAAATCTTGCCCTAGGCATTTGTCGTATATAAACCCATTTGTTCCTCATGAACAAACTGAGCATGCGTAGAAGCTCACTCTAAAAAGAAAGGCATCACTTTGGGACAGATAAAGTGGCACATACGAATGGGCCACTTGGACACACCAGTTAGCCCTTACACTGTCATACTTAAGTGATAAGCATACCTTAGGTGAATAAGACTGCTTCCAGGTGCAAGAAAAACAATGGAAGCTACACAGAACAAAAAATGCTTCTTTGTCTGCAGCTACAGTTAAGGAATGTGAGCTTGACAATTAGCTGGCTGGTGTACATCTAAAGCCTGAAGGAGAGGTAATTAAAGTCTCCATAGTATATGCAGCACTTTAGGATTACACACTGGACAACAATACTATGCGAACAGTCTCCATAGTCCCCCATCAGGGAAACCGTAGCTTATTTTAGTATAAAGTAATTGTATGCATGTATGCTTATGTAAAGGGACGCGGTGGCTCAGTGGGTTAAGACGCTGAGCTTGTCGATCAGAAGGTCGGCAGTTTGGCAGGTCGAATACCGAGTGCCGCGTAGCAGAGTGAGCGCCTGCTACTCGTCCCAGCTTCTGCCAACCTAGCAGTTCGAAAGCATGTAAAAATGCAAGTAGAAAAATAGGGACCACTACGGTGGGAAGGTAACAGCGTTCCGTGCGCCTTTGGCGTCCAGTCATGCCGGCCACATGACCACGGAGACGTCCTCGGACAAGCGCTGGCTCTTCGGCTTTGAAACGGAGATGAGCACCGGCCCCTATAGTCAGAAACGACTAGCAACGCATGTGCGGGGGAACCTTTACCTTTACCTTTATGCTTATGTATATATTTGTGGGTTGAAAATGTACTCTTCCATGCTACTGTGATAAGGGAACAGGCTCACAATCCTTCCTACATCATACAATTCCTTCTATCCATGGTGCTGCTTGACCAGGATCCGTAGTATTGTTAGAGATTTTACACATCCTCTCCATGACTGGTTTTCTTTGTTACCTTCTGGGAGGAGGCTTTGTGGTATCTGAAGCAGAGCAACTAGATTCGGTAATAGCTTTGTACCATACAGTGTCAGCCTTGTTAACTTTCAAGACTTCTTTTTCCGCTATGTACTCAACATGGACTGTGACAAATATACACAGGTAGTCCTCAACTTACAATCACAATTTATGCTGCTAAGTGAGAAATTCGTTAAATGAGTTTTGCCCCACTTTACGAGTTTTCTTGCCACATTTGTTCAGAGAAGCACTGCAGTTGTTAAATTGGTAACCTGTTTGTTAAGTGAATCTGGTTTTCCCACTGACTTTGCTCAAACACAAAAAAGTGACAATAAAGGTCACCTTATCCTATCTTGTTCTAAGCCTTGCAGTATCCAAAAGGACTGTATATTCTTTTACCATTCCAACCTCTTTGCTTTTTTTCTAAGACTTGATTCATACATTTCATAAAGCCTTAATTTGATTATCCACAGATATTCTACCACCATTCCTTTATTCAATAAACCTCAATGGGAAGATGCAAAATGTTTAACAAGCAACCATGCATGTCATAGCTTAGTGCAATATGTAAACTTAATCTAAATCTCCTACATGCTCTTTTTTACGAGGATAGGTAGTCCTCGCTTAATGACTGTCTTGTTTAGTGATGGTTCGAAGTTATGATAGTCATGAAAAAGAAACTCACCACTTGTTCTCACATTTACAACTGCTGTAGTGATCCCATGGTCATGTGATTGAGATTTTGCAACCATTAGACCGCCCCATGGTCACATGATTGCTATCTGCATGTTCTACAGCATGGGTATCAAACTCGATCGCATCATGTGATGTATCGTGACATATCGTGACATATCGTGACTTTTTTTGTCTTTGCGGAACCAGGTTGGGCACGGTCTACGCGTGATGCATCCGGCCCACGGGCCACCAGTTTGACACCCCTGCTCTACAGCCAACTCCCAGCAAGCAGAGTCAATGGAGAAACCAACAGTAAAATCACACGTTCCAATCATATGTCTTGCTTAACAATTGCAGGTGATTTGCTTACCAATCATGGCAAAAGTGAGGTCATAAGCCCATCACAGTTAAGTAATGGGTTGCCGGTCCCAATTGTGGTCATTAGGCAAGGACTATTTGTAGAGAACGAGATGTCTTCTAAGTAATTTGGATATTAATTACTAATTCTAATTCATCTTGCATGGTCAATACCATGGGACAGTGTTTGTTGTAGTCCAGAACACCTGGAGGCACCATATCACTTAGCCTTATTCTTAGTAAAGAAAACCATAGACAATGACATGCTTCATACAGGGAGAAGAGAAGAGAAAGAATAAAAGTAGGTGGGCAAACCTGCAGGTTATCCTTTTCATTAAATCACCAATTCCCCAATGATTCTACTATTTTAGGATATAAGATTAGACCTCCATTAACTACCACTAACAGGACAGCATAAATATGGCATAAATAAGCAGAAGCAATTCTGCAAGGCAATTAAAAAGGCATTAACTATTAGAGACATAAAGATAGAGATGTATTTTAAAAATTAGAAGCAGAGGAATAATCTTTGATCCAACACATGTTTGTGTGTATGTGTGTATATGCGGGGGGGGGGTACACACACATACAGTATACCCCAACTTTCTTTTTACATTCAACAGAAGGCAGCATATATTGAAAACCAGAGCAGGATTCTCTCCCTTCAGCCAACTCAGAAGTTTTTTAAAAAATAAAAAGTCTAACACAATTACAGAAAGTTTCCAAGAACTGTTTCCATCAAAAGAGTTTTGTGCTACTTTAGCTGTCCTGGTTCCTTTCCCAATTTTCCTTTCAAATCACTTAAAAGCCAGGAGCTTCTGACAGCAATTTGCTTTGCAACCTAGGAATTTTTGCTGAGAATGTGGCATTACTCTTAATGTGGCAAGGGAGCTACAATAATCTCCTAAAGCAGTGTTTTTTCAAACTCGGCAACTTGAAGATGTGTGGACCTCAACTCCCAGAATTCCCCAGCGAGCATGGGTAATTCTCAGAGTGGAAGTCCACACATGTTCTAGTTGCCAGGTTGAAAGACACTGTCCTAAACATTTCCCCTTGTTGAGGAAAGGTTAATCAACCTGTAGGATGCCTGACTAGATTACCTTCTTTAGCTTGCCAAGGCATTAAATTATTTGTCATTTCTTAATTACGGGTGATTTATTGACTACATGAGCTACATTTTCTTATTTCCAAATTCAAAGAGGGATATTTTTAGAGATACTGGTGGAAGTGTGAAATAGCTTGAAATGTATTAGGAAAAGAAGATGTCATTAATTATAGTTCCCTACAGAGCAGTACATTAGAATTGTAACATGCACCCAAAATTGCTAAGCACATTTGATTTGTGCTTAGATTGTAAGCCGCCCTGAGTCTTCGGAGAAGGGCGGGATATAAATGGGATTAAAATAAAATAATAAATAAAATAAAAAGTGTGTTACTTTTAACTTCCAGCCTTCCTGATTAAAATACCCTGTTCCTCCATTCATCAATTAAAGTTTTCATTGGTTAATCTAGGAGTTTAAAGTTTAGACACTATCCCGGCGTCATTATGGTTTTAAACGTCAAAAGCTATGCAGCTTTAAGGAGGGGCAAGTAGCCCTCAGCTCACATCTGATCTTTCCCTACAGCTGGAATACACCCGAATTTAGCAGCAGCAAAACTGCCCAATTTTTTACATCATGACTTTTAAAGGGATCCTCTACAAAATATAAATAGGTCAACAGGAGTGACAAAACCTCTGTAGATTGAATCCCCAACCCCCAAAGTTGCCCCAAACTCAATTCCATGTGGTCAGGATTCATCCATCTTTATTGTAGATTTCAGGAATGCAATTTGGGGCAAATTTCAGACAAGGTAATTTAAGAATGCCTTTGGGAAGCTTCCTGCTCCCTTTAGAAAGCTTTAAGAATCAACCTGGTCCCATCTTTTGATAGCCACCCCCCCACCTTTATTGTGATCAGCTGCACTTTGCTTAGGGAATAAGAGAAAAAAGGAAAGTAAGAAAAAGAGGTCTGGTTGATCTCTTTGGCCATACGCTTTTGTTGAAATTGGCTTTTGGTGAGGAAGGTTAAGCTTGCAGAACAGACTGCAGAAGGGGAGTGCTTTCAATTTAATTTTTAATAGCTTTTGTTTTATTTTTGCTGTTAAATTGGAAACATTCTCCAGTATTCAGCACAGATGCCCAAAGAAAGGCCCTAATTTAGCCCTCCTGCACATCTCTACTACCCCAGAAGAGAAGGCAGAAGAGGGAATAAAACAGGGATAAAAGGGACACTGTACTCTCAACCTTTTCTCCCCCAAAAATGTTAGAAATGTCTTTTTTTCTGGCAGTGGATTTCTCACCGGAAGCCCATCTGCCAAAACTGAGACAATGATGAGCAGGCAAGTGGGAAGGCCCCTAAATTAGCTTCACCACAGCCAATTTATCTGTGATAGCTTAATTCCCCTTATGTTGTCGTTAACTGTCAAAAACTGCAAGATAGGACAATTCAGCAGGCCTCCCTTAGATATAAATCAAAACAAGGACTTTCTACTGAAAGACTTTAATCTAAGACTTTGATCTAAGACAATATTCTCAACCTCAGCAATATTGAAGATGTGTGGACTGTAAATCCCAGAATTCCCCAGTCAGTATGGTAATAGTGGCAGTACTCAACTTATGAGCACAACTAACTAAAACCCGAATTTCCATTGCTAAGCAAGGGATTGTTAAGTGAAGCATGTCCAATTGTATGTTCTTTTTTGTCACAGTTATTAAGTGAATCATTGTACTCGTTAAGGGAATCGTGTGGTCATTAAGTGAATCCATCTCCCTCCCATTGATTCTGACAGCTGGGAAGGTCACAAATGCAATCCCATGACCTTAGGGAGCTGTAACCATGCTGGTTACCCGAGCACCCAAATTTTGACCACGTGATTGTGGGGCTGCTAGGATGGTTGTAAGTGCAAGGACCAGTTTTTTCAGTGCCACTGTAATTTCTAACAGTCGCTAAATGAATGGTTGTAAATTGAGGATCTTCTGAGATTTCCTATAAATAGAGCATCGAAGACACATCCGGCATAGGGATTCCATAGAGCCATTCAACCTGGATATAAACACTGGTGACAAGGAATGATTTTAAGCTGCCCTCACAGGAGAGTAGTGGATCTGAGCTAACCAAGGTGAAGGCCGTAGTGATAACTGTGATGATTGCGATGACCTTCTCTCTTTATAAGGTACAGCAAATGTGTAATATTAAAAGTAAGATTTAGGCAGTTTCCAGAAACAGACTGTCTGGTTAGATGATGTCCACCGATAACCAAAATGTATGGCCTGTCAGCCAGAATGCATACACTTCAAAAGAGCAAGAAGCTATGAGTTTGGAGACTCAATTCTATGTAGTTAAGAGACATCCATTTTGCAATAAAATATTTTTCAAAAAATGAAATAAGGAGCCTCAAAGAGACTAAAGGAAGTGTCCGCAAGGATACAAACGCTCCTCCAAGTTAGCATGCTAGGTACTCCCAGGTACACACTTACACATCCATCATCTGCTCAACAGCACTGGTTTGTTAGGCTGGCATAGTTGGTTGCAAAGCCTCAGATTGATGTCATAGAAGTAAACGTCGGTGGGAATAGCTCATCTTTGAAAAAGCAGTTGCAGGGAATGTACAGTCTGGGCAAACCGAACAGTGAAAAACATAATCCAACATCTGAATGATTTACTACAACTGGCTTCAGATTTTGCCCTAAATCAATCCCCACAGTCTGCTCAAATCCAGAATGCCAGATGAAGATTGAAAACCTATTAATAAGGAGAAGCAAAATATCCATTTAACATGCAAAATGGCAGCAGATTCTGCAAAAAAACATGGCAATTGGACTCTGGAAATTTGGCACAATTATGTATGGGAGAAATCAGGCTTATATCAAAACCAAGAAAAGCCTGTAGCCATATAGGTTTGTGCAATTATTGGCACTTTAGAGAACAGGGTATTTTTAACGTTTATGAAGCTGAATGGAAAAGATAAGCACAGCCTCCACTCTGTTCACATGATCAACTATATCAGGGGTGTCAAACTGCCGGCCCGCGGGCTGGAGTGTCACGGAGAAACCGCGCCCATCCCATTGCCGGCAAAGGGAAAAAGTTCCGATACGTCGCGCGACGTCACGTGACATCCCGAGTTTGACATGTCTGAACTATATGAATTTTTTTTTCCTCCCATTCAATTGTATCTGGATAAGTCCCTGCAGTTTTCTTGGCAAGGTTTTTCAGAAGTGGTTTGCCAATGCTTCCTTCTTAGGGCTAAAAGTGACCACCCAAAGGTCACTCAGCTGGGTTTGTGCGGAAAATGGAACTAGAACTCAGTCACCTGGTTTCTAGCCTGATGTTTTAACCACTATACCAAACTGGCTCTCATACAGACTATACTTGCAATTAATAATCAGCAGAAGGGAAAGGGCTGGAAGAAACCAGATACAATTTCAAACAATCAAATACGGTTGCTTGAAGGATAATATTCTGATAGTTACAGAGCAGCTCTATAGATTACTGATTTAATAAATGAGTAGGAGAGAGAGTTTGTGTTCTAGTATCTAATTCAAACATGGGCTTGGATTTGTTGCCTAATCTTGGTTTCTAACTCAATCTATAGTGCAGTCTCCTCTAATCTGGTAGCCTCCAGGTAAATTGGAACCAGTGGTTCCAAAATCTCCTTTGGCCATGTCAGGTGGGAATTTGAGGGATTGTTTTCCCAACGTAGCCAAAGGCTGAGAACATCTGTGTATTACATCAAAAGGTTGTTGAGAAGACTTAAAAGAGCTTTGGTAGATTAGAGTGCTCTTCAAGAACCACATATAGAAACTCTGCAATTATGATATTGGTACAGATGGAGAAAAAAAATGTGAATAATGGCCCAGTTTTGATGGAATCTTAAAAAACGGATTTAGATCTTTAGTTAAAGATATGCAAAGTGATTGTTCTTAATATTACTAAATTATACTGTTATTATCTCCAATTACTTTTGGACAAATGACTTTTTGCTCTCTTTCCTTTCTCCATTCATGTTATATAAACCTATCAAATCTTTGCCCCTCCACAAAAGTCTATGCCAAAATAAATCTATTCTATAAAATGCTGTGATAATGTGGTTTTACCTAGATAAAATATTAGTTGTGATTCTATGCCCCCTGAATATATTATCCCTGTGAATGAAACATAAATGCTTAATAAAATCTATGATAGAATTATCTATGAATCCTCCCTCACCCTAAAAAAAGAAGGGGAAATGAGTCATTTCCGATCTGGTTTGACCTACAAATGATTGGCTGGATTCAACTCCCATTATCTTCAACTTACCTTCATCTTCACTTGTCTAAAGCCCACTGTTTTGGGTTTTTTTTAAAAAAAATGCAGAAGCAAAGACATAGTTTTTAACTGTTTCAGAATTGTTCAGGGTTGAGATGGGTGGCTACAGAAATTAAATAAATAACACATAAGTTTTCTGCAAATGCAAATTTTAAAAATATGGTCACCGTCTCATTTTGACATCCTACAAATTCTGCACCGTACAGCAGCTCAGAGACAACTGTATTCATCTGCAGCATCTGTATGATAATTATGTGATTACTGATTCAATTTCTAGGTGATTGGAAAAGGAATGGTAAAAGGAACAGCCTTTTAGGGCAGTTGAAAATTATGCTTTTCCAAGATTTGAAAATTTTACTGGCTGTATTCTAGATACCACAGCACTTAAAACTATTGCATTATTTTCAAGACTAACAATTTCAACAGCAGCATTTTCCCAAGAAATTGCAGAAAGAGAAACGATAGGTTCCACTGTGGTAGCACTGGAACAGAAAGGAGATCTTCAAGTTATATAGTTTTACAGTCAGGAAGCATTCTAAGGCTCCAAATTCTGTCTTTTCAACAAAATTAGAAATCTGATGGCACCTTGCAGAGTTGGCTTGAAAAGAGAATAAGTGGTAATCATTTCAGCTGCCTTTGCAAGCAACAGGAGAGGAGATTATTTTTTTTTTTACAGAAAAACCCCCTTTCTCTACAGGAGCTGCATTTGCACGGTGAATTTTTCATTCTAAAATCTTGTTTTGTACCACCAGAGATGAGAAGGAAATAAAACCTCCAGCAGTAGTTCCTAACAGCAGTGATTTGTAGTTCTTGTACTGCACAATATAATCAACATAGGAAAGATTGTGAATCAGCAGGGCAAACAATCTGCTTTTAACTTTTGTTACATTTTTTATACCAGAGGTGGGCCTGGTTCATCCATGCATTCTTTTTTTTTATCCACTCCATATGTATGGAGGTATGATGTTGCATGATAAGCAAAAGACCTCACCATATAACTGGAGAACAAGCTTTCGGTTAGTTAGACCCACAGGTACAACCCACAATGTGTGCATTTGAGAGGCTGGTACTAAATTGGTAAACATTAGTGGCTTGATCAGAATTAACAGAATCGGAAGGGACCTTGGAGGTCATCTAGTCCAACCCCCCCCCTCGACAAGCAGGGGACACTAAATCACTGGTCAAGTGGTTGTCCTGTGTCTTCTTAAAAGTCTCTATTGATGGAGCACCCACAACTTCTGAAAGCTGGTTAATTGTTCTCACTGTTAGGAAATTTCTTCTTAGTTCTAGTTTGGTTCTCTCCTTGATTAGTTTCCATCCATTGCTTTTGTCTTGCCTTTTGGTGTTTTGGAAAATAGTTGAAACCTCCTTCTTTGTGGCAGCCCCTCAAATATTGGAAGACTGCTACCATGTCACCCCTAGTCCTTCTTTTCACTAGACTAGACATAGCCTATTCCTGCAACCATTCTTCATATGTTTAGCCTCCAGACACTTAATCATCTTTGTTGCTCTTTTCTGGACTCTCAACATCTTTTTATAATATGGAGACCAAAACTGGATGCAATATTCTAAGAAACATTAAGCACAAAATATTGTAACTAAGCTGCAGGCACCCAATGTAGAAACAGAGTAAAAACTATCTCAGCCACATCCCTAAGAGGCCAACTCAGCATCTGACACCATACAGCAGGGGTATCAAACTGCTGGCCCACGGGCCAGTTGCATCATGCAGAGGTCGCACCCACTCCAGCTCCGGCAATGCGAAAAAAAGTCATGATACGTGACATGATGCGGTGAGTTTGACACCCATGCCATACAGTATTTTGAAAAGAATGCTGATTTCCCTCAAAATATGATTATTAGCTGAAACCAAAGTGAATGGGTCTGGATGTTGGAACCAACTCTCTTCTGGTAATGAAGGAATCCATTAAACATGTTTAACTCAAAATATTCTTTGAAAATTCATATATGCAAAGGAAAAGAGAAAGAAAGAAAGAAAGAAAGAAAGAAAGAAAGAAAGAAAGAAAGAAAGAAAGAAAGAAGAGAGAGAGAGAGAGAGAGAGAGAGAGAGAGAGAGAGAAGAAAGAAAGAAAGAAAGAAAGAAAGAAAGAAAGAAAGAAAGAAAGAAAGAAAGAAAGAATTCATATTTTCCAGAATAATTTCCTTTAGTGACACAGAAAGAGAAAAGGGCCTCCAATGTCATTTTTAAAGCAACAAAAAAGTAAAGAGTTGTTTATAATAATGTCCTGTAATGCAAATTCTTTTAGTCATTTCCTTTCCTCTCATCTCTCCATCCCTCACTTTTAAGGTGTTAATCGTTTAAAAGTCATCTTTAACAAGTTGAATTCTCTTTGGCACACAAAAAAACGGCAGCACTTCTATGGGTCAAACAACTTCTCCTTTGATCTTTTAACATCTGGATGTCTTATTACATAGGGAAAGGTGTGAGTTTCCCAAATTAGGACACAGAGGCCAAAAAGTTCCTCTTGTAAAAGCAATGGGAGGGGGGGAGGAGGAGAGGAAAGGAAGTGAGGAAGGGACAAAAGCCCTGTTTCAAACACACTTCTGTGCAAGAGGGAGGTCACCCTTACCATAGAAACACTCTCTTGAAAGTACAGTTCTCCAAACACACCTCCAATCTTCTCAGAATAAAGATAAAAATGTATGAAATATATTTAAAAAGTTCTATAACTATATTCACACCGCAAAAGAGCAGGAGACAAGCTTTCCATTAATTAATTGTTCTCGCAAGTCAGGAAATTCCTCCTTGGCTCCATTTTGGATCTCCCTCTGTTGAGATGTTACCCATTGTTTCTTGTCCTGCCCTCAGGTGCTTTGGAGAATAAATTGAGCCCCTCTTCTCCATGACAGCCCCTCAAGGAGTGGTAGACAGATATCATGTCAGCCCTAATCTTTCTCTTTGTTAGACTTTGTTAGACAACCTAGTTCCCTTAGCCATTCATCATACAGTTTAGCCTCCAGACCTCTTGTGATCTTCGTTTCTCTTTTCTGCACTCTTTCCAGAATCTCAACATCCTTTCTGTGCCTTGGTGACCAGAACTAGACACAGTAGACAAAAGTGTGGCTTCACTAGTTCAGATGAGCTAGATAAACCCCAGTCTCTTTCAATTCTTAAATTTTATGAGTCTGTTAACTGTGGGTCATGTCATTTTTTTAAAATGCTCGAAAAAACCAAGAAGGAAATAGTTTGGTCTATTTCTTCTTGTCACAGACTACTAAGAGTTAATCCTCCTCCATCCTTTCTAGAGAATCAAACACTGGAGGGGCCTGGGGGAAGGGGCAACTGTGACTTAGATACACACAAAAGCCAGGAAATTCGAAGTTAATGCTGAAAATTACTGCTGACATGCCAGTTTTCTCTCCCACCATTAAGCCTTTGGGCAGAATTGGCCGAGTCAAGGCAGGAGTGTCAGCTACCATTTGCAAGCTACACCATGAAGTTCTTTAATGTTGATCAGATGGACAAGAGCTAGGATGTTGTTATAAAAGTGGGAGGAAACTGCTCATCTATAAGAACAGCCTGAACCATATGAACTAATCTACATGTGTGTAGATAAGCACTTTATATTTGTAAAATCCGTAAGGACATAATAGTTGTAACTGCACTCTAACCCTGATGTCTCTCGGCCTTCAAAATGAATCACCACTGTGACTTTTCTTATGAAATCCCAGCTTGCCTACTAAAGGGAACACAAAGACAGATTAAGTAAATGGCTGAATGGCACTAACAAACCAAATAAAGTAACCGTAGCAATCAAAATTTCACAGACTGGTGTCAAATCCCAGCCATCTACTTTGAAGCCTCTCCCAATTTAGCATCAGATGAGATGCAGAGAGTTTGGGATAAAACAAAATACATTTATATTTAGGAAAGGATTTCAAAAAAAGAACTGCTGTATCAGAACTTATTAAAAAGTGATTCGATCTGCTCAGGCCTGAACTGGGAAAAAATGGCTTGTCTGACTCCAGTTGATTAGTTTAAAATCACGGGCATGGGAAAGAAAGAGCAAAGAGGGGAAAATAACATTTTGAAAATAGCCATGCTTCTCAAAAGAAATTTCTAGCACAACCGCCAGAATTGAAATCTACGGAGACATTTGATGCTGTTCATTTAGACTTAAACGGGTAAGGTGATTTTTTTTGTCCCACTATAGATGTCAAATACAGCTGCTAGGATGACTGAACAATCACTATTCGGACTGCTGTGATGCTGTGACTGATTAAATGAAATTGATAAAGTACACAATACAGACTTCATCATATTGACAGTTGAATGCAAAATTTAAATAGGTAATCTCTGCCTAGGATAAAGTTTGAAAACCAAAGGCAAAAAACTTTTAAGGCAAGCTTGGGGAAGTCCCTTTCATATAGGAAATACAATCAGGTCGGTTTTATTTATTTATTTACATGTCATATTTAAAAATTGCTTATTTCTCTTATCCATAAACAAAAAAATATCTTAAAAAATGAAAATGTCTAGATTGGAGTAGCCCTACATTTCCTGCAGTATGTGAATTAGAGCAGCGTTTCCCAACCTTAGGAACTTGAAGATGCGTGGACTTCAACTCCCAGAATTCCCCAGCCAGCATAGCTGGCTGGGGAATTCTGGGAGTTGAAGTCCACGCATCTTCAAGTTCCTAAGGTTGGGAAACGCTGAATTAGAGAGTCCATTTACATTCTCAGATCTAAAATTCTAATCTAGACCAATTTTGGAAGACAGCAACTGTGTACAGTAGATATCCACTGACTCCATGCTAGTTCTCAAATGGTGATACATATACTACAGGTGAGACTCCAAAGTAGTCTAGCTAGCACAGACACAGGAAAAGTCACTGAAACCTCTTTTGAGACCTGTTCAAAATACACTGTATATGATAAATATCGTGACAAAATGCCTTTGTACAGTAATGTCTTTTGTGAAAAAAGTAAGCTCGGAGTCTTTAAGACAATGACTGTTAGGACTGAGTTACAGAATTTGAGAACCAGTTCTTGGAAGATATACGACGAACCGCCCTAAAATGTTTGCACACAGTTCTCCAGAAAGCCTGACTGCAAGATGTAAGAAAACAGTTTTCAAATGTAAATTTAAGCATCGTAAAAGATATGAGTTGTGTCATGTTGCTATGGTGGAACAAAGGAAAAGAAAGGAAGTGATGCAAATTCAATGGCTCCTCTCTTTGAGGATTATATTGTTCTTCCAACTTCAAAAGGAAGATGCATCAATTTGCTTAAAGCCAAGCAAGGATGGAAACAATGGGAAAGCTTTTTCATTAGAAATTGGTCAGAAGGGACTTTTTAATATCTGGGACCATTACTGAAAAATGGGTAAGGCTGTTAATATATACCAAACACCTAGGATTTTCTTTTCTTTTCAAGGGAATTTGGATATTTTTTAAAAAAAACCTGCACTCATCTTGTCTGGATGTATGTTTCCAAAGATTGCCAAAAAAAACAACAACCCTGAATTGAGGTTACATGTAGTATAATCTTGATTACCCTCAGAAACAAGAAAGCCTGCACTGTAGGAGATGTTATCTAACTTCTTTAAATGTCAAAAAGAAATGGAAAGAGTACATAAAAGAGCAACAAGAATGATCAGAGGTCTGGAGGTTAAAACATACGAAGAACCATTACAAGAATTGGGTATGTCTAGTCTACTGAAAAGAAGGACCTGGGGAAACATGATAATATTTGAGAGGCTCCTACATAAGATCAAACTATTTTCCAAAGCACCAAAAGGCAAGCCAAGAAACAATGGATGGAAACTAACCAAGGAGAGAAGCAACCTAGAACGAAGGAGAAATTTTCTAACAATGAGAGCAATCAATCAATGGAACAGCTTGCGTTCAGAAATTGTGGGTCCTCCATCACTGGAGGCTTTCAAAAAGACTGGACAACCATTTGTCTAAAATGATATAGCATCTCCTGCTCGACCAGGGGATTGGACTAGAAGATCTCCAAGGTCCCTTCCAACTCTGTTATTCTATATTCTATGTCCGTGGTGGCAAACCTATGGCACCTGTGCCACAGGTGGCACGCAGAGCCCTCTCTGTGGGCACAGGCGTCATCGCCCCAGTTCTAGGCCTTCAGCTGGACTTTATAAAACCTTTCCGCTTTAGGCCTCCGCCGCCGTGTGCAAAAAAAAAGGCTCAATCAATCAATCAATCAATTTCAACTTCTCGCGGGAACAAAAAAGATCTCGCAAAGTTGGAATAGATTGAACTTTTTAGTCCCACCCAGTCTGCCGTTACCACCGCAGCCACGCCCACCCAATGGGCCACATCCGCCTAGCACCCAAAAGATACACAAGTGAGTTTTTGGTTGCAATTTGGGCACTCGGTCTCTAAAAGGGTCGCCACGAGTGTTCTATGGAAGGTTTTGGCTAGCAGAAGGAAGCAAAATTTCATCTTGGAAGACAAAAAACCTAAAATGACAAAAATGAGTTTTCCTTATAACTTCTAAAGTAAGTGCGTGTGTTGTTAATCCCACTTTTATAAATCCAAAATACTGAAGGTTTTTAAAATGGTGAATCCCAAACTAAAAACCAGCTCCATCCGGTTTAATCTTGTTATTTTAAAAAATGAGGTAATCCCAGAAAAAAAATCCTGTTTACTATTAAAGCCTATTACCTAGTAATCCATATATTTCAGAATTGGTGGCTTCCTTCTTTTTTTTCTTTCCCTCGGCTGTAACTGCACTAGGTGAATAGTATGATAGGAGTTGCATACAGATTAACAAGGAGCATAAAGTTAGTGCATCATTCAATTTGTTTAGTCTTCTTAGGAAATCCATAAGCCTGGTGTGATCTCGGTGGAAATCTATATCTGCTCTTTCTAAACAATAGATGGCTTTCAAACAAAAACAAAAACTTGGGCAGTCTGATACAGCAATAACAACAGACCTTTACTACAGTAGTCTTTGACTTATGACCACAACTAAGCTCAAAATTTCTGTTGCTAAGCAGATAGTGAAGTGAGTTTTCCTCCATTTTATGACCTTTCTTGCCAGTTAAGTGAAACACTAATTAAATCACAATAGTTGTTAATGAAATCTGGTTTCCCCATTGACTTTGCGTGTCAGAAGGTCACAAAAGGTGATCACATGACTTCTGTATTTATGCAACTGTCATAAATGTATGGAATGTTGATCATGTGACCATGGGAATGTTGCAACGGTCATATATGTGATAAGTTGACTTTTTCCAATGCCACTGTAATTTCTATTGGTCACTAAATGAATGGGTGCAAGTCAGGGATTACCTGTATTGTACAGGTATAGTGTATATACAAGTGCAATAATAAAAAGCAACAATCAAAAAAGGCAGAAATTAAAACTATACGGATAGGTTTTTTTAATGAAAAACATGCCAATCAATGCATAGATATAAGTTTGGGAAATTAAGGCAAATACTGTAATCAAGATTAGTCATTAGGCACCTTGACAGCATTCCAATGTCTAAAGAGCTGAACAACTAAAGAATAATAAATAGTTCAGTCTCATGGGTCATTTTGTACAGATTGCTCCATTAACTATTACACCATCTGTGATTCTCTGTATTAACATGGGATAAAATTACATAATTCACTGTTTGCTCCATGATACAAGCATGCTTTTATGTCGCTCCTTATTATTTCAAATTGTGAAGCATAGTGAGCACTGATCTGGATGGATACATTTAAAATCCAGCATTGTTTTAAAATCTATGCTATTCGTTTCAAAAGGCCTATATACTTCCTGAACAAGCACATATATTTGCAAAATACCACAGCAACTGTTTTGCAAGTAAATAGGAACTATAAACTTTAAGCTACACAAGAGCTGGATTATTATGATTTCAGCTTGTTTTCATATAAAATAGAAAATTCCTCCTTGAAAGAAACCGATTTTACTGTTCACCTAATTTTTGAATTTTATTTATTTATTTATTTATTTATTTATTTATTTATTTATTAATTATTGGGACTTATATGCCGCCCTATCTCCCGAAGGACTCAGGGCGGCTAACAACAGTAACATATAATAAATACAGAAGTTAAGATAAAAAATTAAAATTAAAGGCCTCTGTACAATAAATTAAAATTAAAATTAAAATAAATTAAAAGTTAGAGTTAAAAATTAAAAACATAATTAAAATCCCTGTCAGTCCAGGTCAGCCAGGTGGAAAAGGAGTGTTTTGAGGCCGCGGCAAAAGGACCGGAGATCTTGGGCCATCCGAAGCTCATGGGGGAGCTGGTTCCACAGGGCTGGCGCTCCCACAGAGAAGGCCCTCCCCCTGGGGGTTGCCAGCTGACATTGTTTAGCCGATGGTACCCTGAGGAGGCCTTCTCTGTGTGAGCGTACTGGGCGATGGGAATTCGTTCCTGGCAGCAGATGATCCTGCAAGTATCCCGGTCCTAAGCCATGTAGGGCTTTAAAGGTAAGTACCAGCACCTTAAATCTCATTACTTGTCTACCAATGTAAACTACAGTTTAACTCCTTCAGCTATAGCTCAAAAGCATGATTCGAGAGGTATTTGCCAATTGCAGTTATGTGGCAGATGACAGATAGTTATGCATTCCTACCTACCTCTTAAATACTTTCAGGCAGGGACAGCAAGTGAATTATGTGAATTATTATCTCACATAATTAATCCACAAAGAATCTTTCCATAACAGATTCAAATGTGTCAACTACTCCAGTTGGAAAGTTGTACATTTCAATAATTCAGTGCAGATGTTCTATGAAGATATATAAAAACAACTGGACACATTACAACATTTTGTCATATCTGAAAGTGGAAAAAAAGAGTGATTACTGATTATCTCAAATATCTGTTTGATCAAGATAAGACATGCCTGTGGGTGGGTGTTGTTACTCATTTATCATTCTCCCCCAGGATATATTTTGCAGATACTGGTTTAGCAATACAGCTGAGATGGTGTGTCTGTGTGTGTGTGTGTGTGTGTGTGTGTGTGTGTGTGTGTGTGTGTGTGTGAAAGAGAGAGAGAGAGAGAGAGAGAGAGAGAGAGAGAGAGTCAGTCACTCATGGGGTCATAAAGATATAAATAAGAAGACAGCCTGAAAGCACATACAGATAGTCAGTTTGGTGCAGGTTAGGTCACTGGCCTAGAAACCAAGACACTGTGAATTCTAGTCCTGCCTTAGGCTGGGTGACCTTAGACTACTCACTCTCTCTCAAACCAATTCACCTCACAGGGTTGTTATTGTTGTTGTAGGAAAAATAGGAGGAGGAAGGAATCTTATGTAGGTTCACCACCCTTAAGTTATTTCTAAAAATATGAAAGGCAGGATAAAAAAAATCAATCAATCTGAGTCTGCCTTACACCAAACCACCTAAAGATCTTAACTGGAAAAACTAGGGATCAAGCTCATAATATTCTGTGTGCCTAACTCTCTTTTCACCTTCTGAAAATTATGGACTGTGTCCAAGTCTGAGAGCATCCTGGTGGTCCCAACATCCTGTGCAAATTGCCTTTGGGTTTCAGGCCGGTGCAGGATTTCCAGAGGTCCTTTTCTCTTGTACATCTGGGCCTGAACAAACACATTCCAAAACTAGCACGAGACACAACAAACAGCCGTAGTGGTCAGGCTTAACAAACCTACTGAACACAAAGTTGCTAAGCAGGATAAATGAAATGAAAACACAACAAGAAAAGAAAAAAAAAAGAATTTCTGATGCTACAGCTTCGGTCTCTCATTCTGAAAATATCTTTTGGTTGATTCAACCGAGAACACCACTTATCTGTTTTGACTCTCAATTACTACATACACTGCCCAAAATGCAGCAAATCAATCCCTGTTTATATTTCAACTTGGACTTACAAATCAATTTACTGATAATCTTAGCTCTGGTTGATGTTGACATTTTAACTATTATGCCTGCCATTTCAGTATCGATGAGAAAGAATAAGCCCAATCTTTCAAGCCCACATTTCTCAATTCACCTATTGGTGAATGTTTGACACTGTAGGCAATCTACCAAGTAGCTACCTGTAAGCTGTGGTTCACAATTATCTCTTCTAAGTGTAACACTGTCTTCTTTCTCCCTCTCAAGCAAAATTAATTCTGCTATTTAACAAGCCGTTAAACTGTTTTCTCCCCAGAAGCAAGTGGAGAAAAAGTCCACTCTAAAGCAGGTAAGATGATTAGGGGACTGGAGGCTAAAACATATGAAAAACGGTTGCAGGAATTGTGTATGTCTAATTTAATGAAAAGAAGGATTGGGGTGACATGATAGTACTGCTCCAATATTTAAGGGGCTGTCACAAAGAGGGGGGGGGGTGTCAACCTATTCTCCAAAATACCTGAAGGCAAGACAAGAAGCAATGGATGGAAACTAATCAAGGAGAGAAGCAACCTAGAACTAAGGAGAAATGTCCTGACAGAACAATTAATCAGTGGAAAGGCTTGCTTTCAGAAATTGCAGGTGCTACAACACTGGAGGTTTTTAAGAAAAGATTGGACAACCATTTGTCTCAAATGGTACTGGGTTTCCTGCCTGAGTAGGGGGTTCGACTAGAAGACCTCCAAGGTCCCTTCCAACTCTTTCATTCAGTTATTCTTTATTCTGTTTTCTTTCCCACTTCTCTCCTGCAGCAGAGAGAGTGCAAACAAAAAGTCAAGACTCATCATCAAATTCTTCCTGCCTACAAAGCACAAATTCATAAGAGTCAACATTGACAATAGTAAGCGCTCACTAAAAAACTTTTTTTCCAACCATGCATGCAAATTGATAGAAGGAAGTTCTATTTCACTGAATTTAGAAGGATGCCAAAGCCAGAACCATTTGCAGCTATTGAAATTGGTAAACATTTTTAAAGAAGAGTCTCTGTAAAGCATTAATCAACTCAAGAGCCTGCAAGATTAATTATGCAGTCCTAGGTTTATCTACTTCGAGATTCCACTGAGTTTACTGGACCTTCAACCCAGGTAACTACTTATTTTCTATAGGTCTAAAGCACGGGTGTCAAACTTGCCATGTCACGTGACGTGATGTATCGCGACTTTTTTTGCATTGCCGGAGCAGGTGTGGGCCCGGCCTCCATATGATGCACCCATTTGACATCCCTGATCTAAAAGGGTGGTAGTTTCTTCTCTCATTAATAATGCTTGTATTATCTTTATTATATACTGTAGCTCACCGCTTTAATAGGGAATTCACATCATCAATTTGCTTGGGATTTCAACCATTTCTGCTGTTCCAGCACTAAGCGATTTTCCACACAATTGTTAGCTTAGAGTGAAAGAGCAAGGTAAAGAATTTTATCATCGTATTTATTATTCTCACAAGAAGAAGTAAATGCACCACCTCTTTTGCAGCACCAACAGTTTCTCTTGTTGTTATTTAACTGTTGTTATTTAGGGGGTGCTCCAGAGATGGGGTAAAATCTTTTTACTGCCCTCAAAAACCTTTTCTGCCTTCCAGACATTCCATTTCTCTTCCCCAGGGTTGATCAAAAGAGGCCACCGACCCATGAAATGTCCGGAATTTAAACAGAGCTCAAGCAAAATTGCAGGGCATCTATTGTGTTCATGCAAAGTTCAAACGCAAATCCCGTCAGCAATGGTGATCAGTCATTGGTGCTTTAGGAAAGAAAGGGATTGAAAAGAGGAAAAAAAAGGGGGGGAACAGTTGAAAAGGGGGAAGCCTTTGCAGAAACAGAGATGAGAAAGGGGTGGGTAGAAAGCAAGAGTACAACAACACTAAAGCTAATTTGCTTCCCAATTTTTTTGTGGTGGGGACAGGGAGGAACTGGCAGAATTGTGAAGTCGAAGGGGAAAAAAAACCAAATAAATAAAATAGCTTTGTACTTCTGGTCAAAGCTCATTTATCCTACTGTTCTGACAGGTGAAAAAAAAATCAAATGTGCCCCAAAAAACAAAATAACGGTCTTCTTCTTCCTGAAAAGGCAGGAATAGTAAAGGAGGAAAAATAACTACAATTCAAAGAGAAATTCTGGCTGCATTAAACATTCAGGCAGCACAGCAGAGTAATGACAAACCTGTCCATGTTTTTTTTAAAAAAAATGATTTGGTTAAAGTTGGCAGAGATCAAAATCTGCTATGAGCAAGTCACAAGTAACTTCAGCTGTGACCCAAACTAAAACTGATTTCTTTCTTATCCACCACTTCCTCCTCCTAGAGAGCTGCTTAATGCATAACTAGGTTGTTGCATAAAAAGTAAAATGTAAACTGCCAGAAGACCTGTTTATTCTTCGTTGTCCAGGATAAACAAAGAATTGGCATAAAGTGCTCCTATAAGGATCTGATCAGAAGTAAAACCTTCTTGCTCCCTAGCCAAATAGAGAGATGCAAGCCACTTTCTTACCAATATCTGTACTCAACCCAACACAGTGATGCCATAATGGCTAGTCTCCGTTAGTGACTATGGCGCTCTAACCAGTCAAAATTGTGAACTGGTTGTCAACCACCCAGATCATGATAAGAAGACTGCAGGGTGCTGGGATGGCCAGAACTCATGAGGACTACTTGTAACTGCCACATTTCAGTGCTGTTGTTGAACAGTCGCTGAATGAATGTTTTTAAATTGAGGACTACCTGCATAGGTATCATAAAATGAGGAGAAAAGGAGGAGCAGGCAGCAAGGATGTTGTTCTTACCCAGTGATTTTTTTGTAAAAGAAAAAGGTGCCGTAACTCACACATGTCATACAACCCATCTTACCTACCCTACAAGGTTCCATCCAAAAAAGGTGTCGGAACTCCGTTCTGAGCATTCTATGACAAAAAAAGCCCTGTTCTTACCAAATATTCTGTAGCCCTACTCAAGCATTCGGAAATTAGAAGTACTTATAAATTCCACTGCATGACACCATTCCTCAAATAATAATCATCTCCACGACTTTAAGAGCCTTGGTGGAGCAGTGGACTAATGCCTCCTTAAGTAACACCAGCTGCCTGCAATTAGTGCAGGTTCGAGTCCCACCAGGCTCAAGGTTGACTCAGCCTTCCATCCTTCGGAGGTAAGTAAAATGAGGACCCAGATTGTTGGGGGCAATAAGCTGACTTTGTAAAAATGCTGCTGGGGGGGGGCGAAAGCCCTAATAAGCAGGCATATACATAGAATGAAGGCTATTGCTAAGCACATTGATTTGTGCTTCTTAGATTGTAAGCCGCCCTGAGTCTTCGGAGAAGGGCAGGATATAAATGGGATTTTTTTAAAAAAAATGTTACAAAATTCCTGTTGTCGTAGAAGTAAATGCATCTACAATTCCCCAAACACGTTCTATGAAAAGCACTAGCAATACCAGTAAGACTTATATACCACTTCATAGTGCTTTACAGTCCTCTCTAAGCAGAGTCAGCATATTGCCCCCAACAATCTGGGTCCTCATTTTATCAAACTCAGAAGTCAACCTTGAGCCGGTGAGGATCGAACTTGGGCAGTAAGCTGAGTTAGCCTGCAATACTGCATTCTAACCACTGTGCCCCCACAGCTCAGTACCACATTATTTAAGTGACATCAGCAGGAGGCAAGGCATAGGCTGGGATCTGCAAAATCTTGTGGGGAAAACTTAACAGATTTTTGAAGAAGACCCACTAAGATTTCCAATCTCCATTTATTTAACAGTAGCAGTATGTCAATACCTATCCCTAGTTTATTTTACCGCAATGAAGAATGCTTGAATTTGTATGTTGAAGGACTGTTCAGCTTAATTGCCTTCTGGTATTCAAAATAGAGCCCCAAACTCAACATTCTCCCATTTTGAAATGTGGAAGCTTTAGATATGTAGTAGCTGTTCCAAAGTAATGAGACTGCATGGAACTGGACGTCCAAAAGAGGCATGGCAAACTGAAGATGTCTCCATGAAAGCAGAGTAGATGACCGCAGCAAAAACCAAAGAATCAGTGAGGAGACCATTCTTTGGAACCTCTGCAGATAAGGAGAGGACAGGAGATAACTCACCTGTGCCCCGGATGGCTGCTCTGGAGAAGAGACCACAGAGCAGTGGTCTTCTGTAGGTTTGAGCACCAGGAGATGAAGGGATTAGCCATTTTGCTGACAACTACAGTAGAGGCTTTTAAAGGCCCCTTAAATTTGCAAGTCTCAATGGGTGACAGGCTAATCCAGATTTAGATAAAAAATTATTACCGTAATTCCAGATATATTTGAAAATCTGAACTGAAATAAATTAGAACAAAATTAGGCCATTTTTAAAATTTTATTACTGGTTTTTTTTTCCTGTACTTTTTCTGTTAGCGGGAACGTATCCTTTATCTTTTCAATTTCAGTGGGGTTGCAGAATTACCTGAAAATTGGGATCACATTCCTAATCAGTATTTCTACATAAAAGGATTTTTTTAAAAAAAAATCTAACTACATAAAAGTTTTAATTCTAACTTGAAGGATTTCAGTTTACCGAATAAAACATAAAGAATAATCCCTATGATAAAGCAACACCAGCTGCTAAAAGCAATTAAGAGACACAGCGTGCATCTATTGAATTATGTGTAACATAGCTGGCCTGGAATTTCAAGGTAGATATTGTTAAGCACCAGATCAGTAACTCAACACTATATCCAGTCTCCAGAATCAGACCAGTCTGCATGCTTCTTTGAAGACATATTAACTTAGTTTTTGAGTTAGGAAACTGTCTTCTTGATTATGGTTCCTCATCATTCCTTTATGCCATGACAATACAAAAATAAAATAAAGTCAGTGTGTAACTTCTCTTTTATCACGTTTTCCAGACAGAATGTTGAAAGTGAATGCTGAAGCCAAGCAGGGAAACTAATTAATTTACTTTGGAAATTCAAGATCAGACAGCATGATTATACTAATTTGCAGGGCAGGAGGAGACCAAGATAGAGAGTCACATCAAGAAACCTCCACAGAAGGTCTACTCAGCTCTCCCACCCACCTTTCCTTTTCATGTAGATTAGAAGAAGCAGAAGGCAAAGTCAGCTGGATTCACTTCCCCAATACCTTCTGTTCCTCATTACACTTTAATCCCCCACTTCCTCTAAAGAGCTCAGGATGACATACACACTCAAGTGTCTCCAAGTAAATATCACAAGCTGAGTAAGATCTGAACATGGATTCTACCCAGATTTGACTCTACTGACTAAAGTTCTTCCTGTGGAGTCTAGCAAGGTAGTGAGTAAGTGCTTTTAGGACAGAGGCCAAGCAAGGAGTCATGTCAACCCACAATATATTGTTTGCAGTTCCTCTTAGCCCCTTTTCTTTTAAACATACAATACACTTTTAAGAAGCAATGTATTAAAAATATTTTAAAACCACATGCCATATAGCCACAAGCAACAAGCACATTGAAGCATTCCATCCAGTTAATTCAAAATATTCATAAGCATGCTAGACAAGGGTTTTGTAAACTTCAATAGTAAAAACCAGCAAGCAGCAACATGTCATTGACCTTGTATGGCATTGGAAATTAAGCAGGATCAGATCTGGTTAATACTTGGCTGGAACACCCCCAGGGAATACTAGTCTTGTAGGTTAGACTGGGAAATCAAAGGATATCCCAGAAAAAAATACAATTTAAACCAATTCATCCTTTAAAAAAAATCTCATCAACTGCATTAACTGGAACAGGTGAGCAATAACCCAATTGCCAGGGTTGTCCATCACCCTACTGTGCAACCCCACACAATCTCACTGTGCATTTCCACACTTCTTTTATTTTAGCAAAAAGGGAGGGAATGAGGTATTTCAATCCTTCTTAGCAGCAGGATACCAGTAACCTGAAGCATGCATGATTGTTGGAAGAGAGAAGATATATTTTAGAGTACATGATGCTCTCTGAGCTTGGTTGTTTGCTTACAAACATTTCATTACCAGACAAGGTAACATCGTAGTGCTAGCAGTGATCATCATCATGACCATCATCAACATCATGTGCTCATATCAGCTAACAGTGAGTAGCACCAATGATTTTACCTACAGTAATGAAATGTCTGCAAGCAAATATCCAACCTTAAAGCGTACCAAGGACTCCACAATTCAACCCTAAGCTACATATATAGCCTCTTCTCTTGGAACCTTCAGAGGAATACAGAAGCATCCACAACAATTGGGGAACCAACTTTCCAAGTGCCACTGATTACCTAAATTTAGAGACAGAACTCAGAGATGGGAACTCCAGGGTCTTCCCAAGGCCAGTGGCAGGGATGGCATATACCACTGTCCCAATTAAAGAATAACCAGCACATTTTGAATCGAAGTTAGTGACAGCAACCATAACTGAGATTTTACATTTTAAAAACATTATGCCACAAGCTCTCCCACTGGGTAACCATTACTTCTGCATTCACTCAAATCTTGCATGTCTTATGTAACCACACTGTGTCAGATAACTCTTGCCAACTGTCTACATAGAATCTGCTCTTCAGGTTCTCTTCCCATCTTGTATCCAACTTTTTTATATTAGAAATACTAGATACAGAACTGGGGTCTTGCTCCATGCAAGAGAAGCGTGCTATCTCTAAGCTAGGAGTCTTCAATCCACGAATGAAAGGCAGGAGAAAATCTTGGTTAAATGCAGCAGCAAAATTCAAGTAGTGCAAACAAAAACAAAATCCTCTGTTTGAAAAGGTTTCCTGAAAAAGCTAATAAGTGTAACTGGAGAATCACAAAAGACATTTTATGTTGACATGCATAGTCTTCCTAGACCTCATTTTACATAGAGAAGGAGGTCACCAATGGTTTTTCATCTGGGGCACTAATACCCCTCCCCATGCTCAACCTTTCACACTGTTTACATTCAGAGGCAGTGCATTTATAAGACGGCCTAAAATCTTTTCAAGACTAGACACCAATGCTGGTATTTCTGAGGTCTGAAAGAGTCTACTTGAAGCCACATGAAGAGAGGTAGGTCAAGAAAAAGAAAATAAATCAAGCACTTCTCCAATTACAGCTTGTTTGTGAAGAAGGGGTGTTTTCTACACTCTGGTTTTAAAACAAAACCTCAAACCACAATGAAAACCCCCCCCAAAAAAAGAAGAAATGACAGAAATGACAGAAGTTTCAAGTACTTTTCAGTTCACATAATTTGCATATTTAAATGTCTCCTTCCATGTTTGACATTTCTAACAAAAATCGGGAAGGCATTTTCGTATCTTTCAGTAGGCAGATGACTTTTTAAAAATACACAGGAACACAAAGACTTTAACTTTATTGGGAAAATTAAGAGGAACATAGATTGCAAGGGAACATTTTAAAAAAGTATACGATGCATCTTTCTGAAGCATTTGAAAAAATACACTGGTTCTCAGCCAATTTAAATTTTAAAGTCAGAAATTTTAAATTTTAATTGTGAGGCTGGCCACTCATTTATTGAATATAAAGATGCACCAGAAATAGACAGGGGTTTGTTCATGATTCAGAGAAGATCAGCAAGGTCTCCAATTCCCGGTGCTGACCTTACTTGTTACAATTTAAGATGCTTACAGTTTTTTACTGACAAATATAAGTTGGATCCCAATTGGTAAAATTTGAACAAATGGATAACCTCTTTGATCGGAGTTCATCTATCTGGTATGTTCTTCCTAGGAATGGCTATTAATAAATTCCCAATTTCAGTGAAATAAGAGAACCAAGGTCTACATTTTGCTCAAAAATGTTAATTTCATAATAGTTTAAAATACCTCCATGCATAATAAGAAGATACTGTACTAAGAAAAGTTCAAGGTTTAAAAGAAATCAGAGTAGACCTAACTGGAGAACACGGCATGTGGATATAAAATTCAGAAAAATATATTGGTAGATAGCCATCTTAATTATTCATGTATTATTATACCACAGAATTGGTATCCGTAAATGAAGTGGTATTTGAGAATTCTTGCTACCTTCAGATGTCAATCCACAGCTTAACAGCCAAAATTAAATAAGAGGAAGATTTAACTACTCAAAAGTTGTTCCTCAAGAAAGCTAAAAGTTATGAGCCTTGTCTGACCTACTTACTCCAAACCAGTTCCATGCTGTTGTAATTTTTCCCCCCTAAAATCCTAATTCATAATTATTCCTGTGTTCTTTTGTATCAGGTTTGAATTAGTTATTAGCTAAGTCATTTCCTTGCGATCCACTCCCTCCCCTCCAACAAGCTTCCATTCTGGCCACAGTTGCATCTAAATTAAGTTCAGCATTAAATATTTGTGGCTCTGTTTTTCTCTCTCAGCAACCGAATGTGGCATGTATGGGTATGCATGTGGGAGACACGGCTTTACAGAAACAGCCTGCAACATTAAATCAGCATTCACTGGCTCAGGCATATTTATTTTTATTTTATTTTTTTTTAATTTTAATTCCATTTATATCCCGCCCTTCTCCGAAGACTCAGGGCGGCTTACAAACTTAGCAGTAGCCTTCATTCTATGTATATGACTGCTTATTAGGGCTTTCATACACCCCCCCAAATGCTCTAGCAAAACATGTTGTTTCCAAAGCTGTTTCTAGAAAGAAAAACTCTTTCCAAAGAAAGGTTTTCAAGTTTCCATTTTCAGGGTCCTCTCATAAAAAATAATAATAATACTTAAAACAAAAATCTCCTCCAGCAAACAGAAAATGGGCTTACTTTCCTTCCAAAGTATTTTGTGAATTTGTATTGTGTGCAGCCCTAAAGCTGTAATTGAAAAATCTGTTTCTAAATTAGCTACAATCACACTGAACATTTTATTATTATCCAAGACCAGTTGTCATATATGTTTATATAAACCAGTGTTTTTCAACCTTGGAAATTTTAAAATGTGTGGACTTCAACTTCCAGAATTCTCCAACCAGCAAACGTAAAGTTGTCATGGTTGAGAAACACTGATATACATGGTCCACATCAAACTACAACAAGCTTCTTGTTCTCGTTGAGGAAAGAAGAAAATCAGCAATACAAAATTTGCCTAACTCTAGCTAAGAGAGTACTACATAAGATTTCTCTAACAAAATAATTTAACTTAACAATAGAGATGTCTATAGAAAACTCTCCATGTCAGGATCAGGGAAAGTAAAATTATTTAATTGTTCAAAACACGGACACACCTATAAAATACTGTATATAATACATCTTCCCTCTTACCTAATAGAAGAAAAAAACCATGTAAAACAATGTTTTTGAGACAAATATGGATTTATAGTCAATATATCGAATATAATAATAAGCATCTCAGTCCCCATAATTTCTATATTACTACTCTTACCTGCCACCAATCAAACACTCCCATATTGCTTAAAAGGTATGGTTTTGGCTTGGCTTGATGTATAAACCCAACCACTATGGTCTATAAACTACTGATTATGTGCCATCAAGCCATTTTCAACTCCTCGTAACCACAAGCCATCTTCTCCATGATGATCTATCCCTAACCTGTTTTTTCAGGTCTCCCAACAACACACTCATTGCCACTGTAACTCAATCCATCCACCTTGCTACTAGTTATCCTCCTCTTTCCTTCTACTATGACCTATCGATTACATCTTAATGTTACATTTAAATCAAGCCACATGACTAAAACAACCCGTATCTTAGCATAATACATGAACCATTCTTTGTTTTCACATTTCCCAAGTAGGATCTATATGTTATAGTGAAGAAAAATCAACTGTCCACTGAGCCAAAGACAGATACCAACACTAGGGGAAAAGCATAATTGCCTTGAAGAGAGAAAAATTCTTAATTAAGTTGGGGCAGCTTTAATGTGTATGAAAGAGAGTACTTTCACTCTATTCTAAGCTAAATTCCTAAGAATCATGAACTCTTGACAAGAGATAACAAACTTGGAAATTGCATCTGCATTCCAAGCAGATGCAGTAGTAGCTTGTTTCTGGAGGTTTTAACCTCTTAATCTTAGATATATATAAGAGTTGTGTTATGGAACTGACAGAAGGAAGTTCCCAGCTCACATACATTGACTAAATAAATGCTAGAATTCAGGTCTTCAGAGATGTTCTAAGATGCTGTGTGCCATCTAAGTAGTAATGAATCAAATAGATGCCATGGCATAAACCTTGGATCAACACATCAGTACAAATGAGGGATTTCTCAGAGTTGTGATCCCAATACATCCAGAAGATACCAAGCTATAATATATATGTTACAATCTCATCTCTTCAGAAAAGGTAGGTCAAGACAAAGCATTGGTTAAGCAAGTCAGTGAATTGGGAATAAAAATATACTTAGCTCATGACCTGGTCAGTGTTGCAGCCAGATCACATTTGATGTGCACCAGTTAAAACAGACTAGCTACAAAAACCTCTCTATTTGAATTTCAAAATTTGATATGTTTATCTAAATATAATATAAAATATACAAATACAAAATAAAATAAGGACAAGGGGGGAAGGGGAGAGAGAGAGAGAGAGAGAGAGAAAGAAGGCATTGACTTCCGACTCCTTTTGGTGCAGTAGAATAAGGTGATAGCATAAAACCTCAACTTTTTACTTTTATATAATAATATACTGTATACTAGCCATTTCTATAACAACAAACCTACCTAATCAACAAAACCTAAAATAAGTGTTTCATTTTTTTTCCATCTCAAGCACAAAGTCCAAAAGTGGTTTCCAAGTAAAAACAAAATTAGTTATGTTCTTTTCTTCAATCAAAGCAGTTAATTTAGCCATCTCTGCTAGCTCCATTAACGTTGGCAGCCATTTGTCCATTGTGGGAATCAAAGTGTGCCCTCCATTTCAAATCTTTCTGTTATTGATCAGCTCAATGATGGAAAGCAACCTCTACTACTTGCATCTAAAGTGACCAGCTACCCAAAGTCTTACATTTAAGCAGGAAAAACCAAAGGTACAAATACAGATTGGGTGAGACCTGGCTTAAAAACAGCAACTGTGAGAGGGACCTTGGAGTCCTAGTGGACGATCACTTGACCATGAGCCAGCAGTGTGCAGCAGCAACCAAAAAAGCTAATACAATCCTGGATTGTATAAACAGAGGCATAGAATCAAGATCACACGAAGTATTATTACCGCTTTATAAAACCCTAGTAAGACCACACCTGGAATACTGCAGCCAATTTTGGTCACCATATCACAAAAAAGATGTTGAGAGTTTGGAAAAAATTCAGAGAAGAGCAACTAAGATGATCAAAGGCCTGGAAACTAAAACATACAAAGAATGGCTGTGGGACTTGGGTTTGGCTAGTCTAAAGAAAAGAAGAAACAGGGGAGACATGATAGCAGTATCCCAGTATCTGAAGGGATGCCACGGGCAGAGGGGGCCAGGTTGTTCATCAAAGCACCAGAGGGAAGGACGAGAAACAATGGTTGGAAACTGATCAAAGACAGAAGCAATCTGGAACTAAGGAGAAACTTCCTGACAAGGATGACAATCAACCAGCGGAACAGCTTGCCTCCAGAAATCGTGGGCACTCCATCACTGGAGATTTTTAAGAGGAGACTAGACATTCACCTATCTGAGACGGTGTAGGTTCTCCTGCTTGAGCAGGGGGCTGGACTAGAAGACCTCCAAGGTCCCTTCCAGCTCTAATCTATTCTATTGCCTTGAGACTTACTGAGTGTATTAATTCTTTAGTGCCTGAATTGGACTTTTCGCTTTCCTGCTTTTCTCTTCTGAATTTTCAGCTAAGATCTGGATTTGTTTGGATCTGGGGACTGGCTTAATGAATCTCTGTGTGTCTCTCTACCAATCTCCAACCTTACCCAGGGATGTGAAAGGGTACTATAACATTTTAAACTAAGGAGATTCTCACAACTCATCGTTAAAAGAAGCTAGTCATTAATATTTTTTTGCACACACCTTTGTTGTTCCAGACCTTCTTTTAAAAAAATAATCTCATTATCCTATAGCCCTTGACTTACAACCATAACTGAGCCCAGTTTCTGCTGGTAAGCCAGACCGTTGTTAAGTGAATTTTGCTCCATTTTACAACCTTTCTTGCCATAGTTGCTAAGTGAATCTTGGCAATTGTTAAGATAGTAACACCATTGTTAAAGGAATCTAGCTTCCCCATTTGCTTGTCAGAAGGTCACAAAAAGGGATCACATGACCCCAAGACATTGCAACCATCATAAAACATGAACCTGTTGCCGAGCATCCAAATTTTGATCACACCACCACGGGGATGCTGCAATACCATAAGGGTGAAAAATGGTCATACGTCACTCTTTTTTAGTGCCATTGTAACTTTGAACAGTCACCAAATGGATGACTGTAAGTTGAGGACTACCTGTGCTACTAAAAGACAGCCCTGTTCCTGTTGATTACACAGACCAGTACATGTTCTCTTCTTGGCATGGGTCAGGAAGAGGTTTGGTATTATCTTCTTGCAAGAAACTTTTGGATCACCCCAGTGTAGCCTATGGCCTTGAAACTCCCAGGTGTTTCCCATTCAATTTCTAAACAGGCCTAATCCTGGATAGCTTCTTGAGGATCAATCAAAATCAGCGAGGGGCTGCCAACAGCTGCAGCACTTTCTTTTAAGGGTATCCAAAATCTAATAAACACTTCAATGCGTCAACAATCATTCAACATTCCAAGAACCACTTTATAAGAAAATAATTAAAGGCTGCTACAACCCTAAAAACCCTTACTACAACAAGCTGCACTAAACACAGTAAGTTCTCAACTAAACAACCATTCGTTTAGCTGCCATTCAAAGTTACAAGAGCACTGGGGGGGGAAAGTGACTTATAAACTGATTCTTGCACTGAGGACCCTCACAACATCCTCTTGGTCATATCATTAAAGTTTGGGTACTTGGCAACCAGAATGGATTTATGATGGTTGCAGCATCCTGAAGTCATGTGATCACCATCTGTGACCGTCACAGTCGATTTCTGAGAAGCAAAGTCAATGGGAAGAGCTAGATTCACTTAACGACTATGGGATTCACTTAACAACTGCAGGGATTGTCTTAGCCATGGCAAAAAGCTTGTAAAATCAGGCTGCCTCAAATCCAACTTCAGAATTCAAAGATTGCAAGTTTCCAAATCAATATTCAATTTAACATAGTTTAAGAATACTTACAATTCAAAACACTATCATAGATATGTATAAATATTAACCCTGCAAATACAGGGCATATTCCTGGCCTACCTACTCTACTGTATAGGCTAAGTTCTAATAAAGTCTACTGAGATCAGGGATGCAAAATGCTTGGAACTATAAAAAGTTAAATACAATGTGAAGTATCATGTTACACAGCGGCAAATGAATGTGTTCTATGTTTAGTCATGTCAAGCAGCAAAAATCGATTGCGGTCGCCATGATACATGCATCATTGTAACACACACGGACGAACATAGAAATGAATCGTGCATTTAAAAGGAGATGGACGGGCCACATCTTTCAAAACAAATGTGTGTAATAAATTTTCATGTAATATAGATTAAGATCTAGTCTGAGACTTGAATGCTATTTCTTTTAAGAACATAATAAATTAATCCATAATGTTATTTTGCTTGAAAGCGTAACTGGTGAATAAAATTAGATGGTTTTCTTTCAAGCACTGCAGCGTGACCTCCATCTAAAGAGAGTCTGCAAAACAGATTTCTCCTCCGAGGAAACCTTACAATTAATACCTATTTATCAGGTTCAAACTCTGCTTCTGCTTTAACTTTGCAAAAAGCCTCCAAGGCATGCTGTTTTGTTTATTCATTTTTATCCCCTCAATAAACCTTTGATGCAATTTACTACTGTTTTCATGGTGGCTATTAGCAGTGATAATTAAAGGACTACTTGGCAATGGAATTTTGCAGTTCGAAAATTGGCCTTATTTATGTTATGTTTACGATTCTTCCTTACTATTAAGCAGCCTAGAGCACCAAGAAGCAATTTAAAAAAAAAGGGACCGAGATTTTGTGCACGTGTGACTTTCAGCAACCTTTTCCATCAGATATTTAATACAGAGGCAGCTTCTAAACAAACTTCCGGATTTCATTATTGTGCTCAAAAAGGTTTAAATAACCTGAGTGAATTAAAACATTACCTGCACCTCTGATATGATTCATGAAGCCACACACGGTTTTGTCAGATTGGGCATCATGTGGTTTGTTTCTGGTTTAGCAAACCTATCCAATAAGTTTCCAAATTGCAAACCAAGGTGGGCAGGTATGCTAATTTTGCTATGCTCTATTTTACCCATATTTAACTGATTCAACCAGAAATTATGCAAAAGATTTAAGACTTCCCAGTATGGATTGTTTATTGCTTCATGACCAGCTCTTGATTTACTGAACTTTTTTCTGACTTTTTCTTGCACTTCCTGGAATGTTTGGGAGTTTAGGTGGTAAAAACAACTAAAAAAAGTAGTGGAAAACCCTGCTCACTATTCAGGAAAACACAAATCATGTATTTGTCACACCGTACTAAGTCACAGGCAGAATTAGAAATCAGTAACAACTTATAGTTCAATTTGTGGTCCACTGCTTTAGAAGCTATGGATAATTTACCAACCCTATTTGCATTTCAGTTTAGTGCAGTATGTACACACAGAATTTGCAAGAAAAATGTCTCTACTACCTCCTTCAAAGTACAAAATTAATTCCAAGTGTATCAGGAATTAATAGTAACTCTTCTGCGAAGTTCACTTTTTTCCACTGGTTTTCCATTTGCAACATCTGTGGAAACCAGCTGTACTTTCCTTTGTTTTTATTTCGCTTTTCTGAAATATCTGAACTTTACTGGTATTTCCACAGCCAAACTCTTTCACACATGGATGATTTTGAATGCTTCTTTCCGTCTATGTCTTGTCCACCCAATAGAAAATTACTTATAGAGGATATTTCCATGTACCCCCTTATATATACTTGATCGTAATAATTAAAAGTTAAATAGTTGTCCACTGAAAATACGCTCAGGGCATTATAATTCCAATTGCCACAACACATATTCTATCACATGACAAATAAAGAAATCACACCTAAGTGTTAAGAAAATAATTTCAATCATAATGCCTTTATGATGCTTAGACTAGTTAGATCACAGGTATCAAACTACCTGCATGACATGTCGCGATATATCGAGATTCGTGACTTTTTTTGCATTGCCGGAGCTGGGGTGGGTGCAGACTCCGCATGATGCAACTGGCCTGCAAGCTGTAAGTTTGACACCCCAAGTCAGATTATTTATCAGAGAGGGGAGTGAAACAGTTCCCGCTGTAAGGAATCTTTGGTCCAAAAATAGAAATATGGAATCAATATAGTATAGATAGTGTATGAGAAAAGGGTACATAGATAAAGAACAGGGGCCTTTTTCAATCATATACATAGAATTATGCGTGAGCCAGCAAGAGTAACCAGTGTATTAGCCACATCAGTTCATCCATTAAGGATTTGATATAGTGCATGTTTCTTCCTGCTTGTTTAGAACAATCATCAACACTTAAAAGGAGACATGGTCCTCATACAACCCAGTGGACTGTATACTATGTAAGCATTTCAATTAAATAATAATAATAATAAAGGTAGAGTGTTAGCAATACCCCCTACCATCACTATTCTCTACTTCAATGTTTCTCAATGTTGGCAAATTTAAGATGTGTGGACTTCAATTGCTAGAATTCCACTTGAAATTGCAAAGGTTGAGAAAGGAAGCTGTAGCGTATTAACCCACTTGATTTTGGGTCATTGGCACTTCTGATAAACCTACCCTTTGTCTCAAAAAACTTTTAATAAAAAAAATAGAGGATCCAGAGCTGATTGTCAGGAAGCAACAGAACAGAATACAGGTAGTCATCAATTTATAACCATTCATTTAGGGACCAAAGTTATAATAGCACTGAAAAGAGAGACTTATGAGCATTTTTCACCCTTAGGACCATTGCAGCCTCCCCAGGGTCACATGATCTTATTTAAACGAATCAGGGTCACCTTTTGTGATCTTCTGACAAGCAAAGTCAATGGGGAAGCCAGATTCATTTAACAACTGTGTTACTAAACTACTGCCAAGATTCACTTAACAACAGTGGCAAGAAAGGTTGTAAGAGCTGTGGTGGCACAGTGTTTAAAATGCAGTCTTCCAGGCTAACTTACTATTCACTGCCAGGAGTTCGATCCTCACCGGCTCAAGGTTGACTCAGACTTCCATCCTTTTGAGGTCAGTAAAATGAGGACCCGATTGCTGGGGGCAATATGCTGACTCTGTAAACCGCTTAGAGAGGGCTATAAAGCACTATGAAGTGGTATATAAATCTAAGTCAGGCATGTCAAACTGCCAGCCTGCGGGCTAGATGCGTCATGCCAAAACCGCGCCCACCCCATTGCCGGCAATGGGGAAAAAGTCCCGATACGTTGCGTGATGTCACGTGACATCGCAAGTTTGACATGCCTGATCTAAGTGCTAGTGCTATTGTAAGATGAAGCAAAACTCAGTTAATGACAGAAACTTTGGGCTCAATCGTGGTCATAAGTCAAGGACTGTAGAGCAACTGAACAATTCAGCATTGGGAGAGGAATGTTCAATGTTATGTACTGATGTTTAATTAACACATGGAGAATATATGATCCATTGAGTATGTAGCAATGCAGATGCTTCCGCTGTATTACAAACTCTAAATTAGAATTCTATATTCTTAAGCCATACTGACTGGGGAATTCTGGGAGTTAAAAGTCCATACAACTTAAACTTGCCAAATGGGAGAAACCCTGCTTTAATTATTAATAAGGAGGTGATCTAGGATTTCTCCCAAAATGCTGACCTCCCTTCCCATCTGCCTTTGTCTTCTTAAACCAGGGGTGTCAAACTGCCGGCCCGCAGGCCGGAGCGTCACGGAGAAACCGTACCCATCCCATTTTCGGCAATGGGAAAAAGTTCCGATACATCGCACGACGTCACATGACGACGCGAGTTTGACATGCCTGTCTTAAACCATCCTCAGCCAGGAGAGCTGGAAAGGGGGTGGGGGGAATAGCAGGAGCAGGAATAATCTATTGTCATTAATGAATTGACTCAGTTGTGCTGTTAACAGCCCCATTTAATTGTACAGCGGTTTTTCCTTGGCTGTTCCTCCTACCTTAATGCAATAACAATCTGCGACAGTGTCCCCAAAGAATTGCCAAGGCTCAGTTTTCTTTTGTTGCAGTGTCTTTCCCACCATCACTACCCCTGTAGCTGCTCTCCGAAATATTATCCACTTCCCTCACTCTGTGCCATGATTAAGCATACCGTCAAGATTAGCCTAGTCAATAGCCATCACTGCTTCCTTGCACAATCAGAGACTAGAGTTCAAATAAAGAAATAACATGGTGCCAGGATGCTAACTAACAATGCTCTCCTTCCAGACAAGCCTGCAATTGATCATACACTGATGGGAAACCCAGCACATTTTAACATACCTCCCCCCCCCTCTCTTTCTGGCAGGTAAGCAAACATTATTCATTTTAGCAAGGGATCAAGCATAAAAATAAGAAATCCACCTAGCATTGCCAAAGAACCTTTAAACAAATGCATGCATAAATTTATTGTTCTTGTTTATGCAAGGCTTACCAAGCAGGAGGAATTACTACGCCCATAAAGTAAAGGGCAGCCTGGTTGCAAGAAAACCAGGCATGTCAAACACCTATAGTTCTTCCAAGTATTTAAAGAACTTTCCCGTCGACTACCCAGTTCTCATCCTATCATAGGCCCAGCTTGGTACCTTCCATATTATTAGGACTTCAGTTCCAATAATTCCCAACTGTAGAGCTCCAGCAATGTTCAATTTAATAATCAAGGCTTGTCAAATGTGACATGGAAATAGGTATCTTTAGGGCCCAAGGAACAAAGGCAATATATAGAGGCTGACGAGAAAGTAAACAGCACACTAAGGGAGGCTGCTTTGTTCTGACAAGCAAAAAACATTTTTTACCCCCAACCATCATTACCCTCAAAAAAACCTTTTAGTTCCAAGCCTCATAGCTAATAGTAAAGGATCGTAAGAACTATAGGCCAAAAGAGGGAGGGAGGGAGGGAGGGAGGGAGGGAGGGAGGGAGGGAGGGAGGTCAAGAGGGTACATTTTGCCTAAACCTAACTTGCATTGGAGGCAGGGTGGACCTTCAAACCTCCAGACACCTGGAGACTACCTGGATAAATACCTGCAGTTTTGGGGGGCAAGATTTCCGAAGTGGTTTGCCACTGCCTCTTTCCTAAAATTGAGAGTGAGTGACTGGCCAAGGTCACCCAGCTGGCTTCATGAGTAAGGTGGGACTACAACTCATTAAGAAAACCAAAATCATGGCATCCGGCCCTCTCAATTCCTGGCAAATAGATGGGGAAGAAATGGAGGTAGTGACAGATTTTATTTTCCTGGGCTCCAAGATCACTGCAGATGGGGACTGTAGTCAAGAAATTAAAAAACGCTTGCTCCTTGGGAGGAAAGCCATGACAAATCTAGACAGCACACTAAAAAGCAGAGACATCAACAAAAGTGCATAGTCAAGGCTATGGTCTTCCCAGTTGCAATGTATGGCAGTGAAACCTGGACCATAAAAAAGGCTGAGCGCCAAAGAATTGAGGCCTTTGAACTATGGTGCTGGAGAAGACTCCTGCGAGTCCCTTGGACTGCAAGGCAATCAAACAGGTCAGTCCTAGAGGAGATCAACCCTGACTGCTCTTTAGAAGGCCAGATCCTGAAGCTAAAACTCAAATACTTTGGCCACCTAATGAGAAGGAAGGACTCACTGGAGAAGAGCCTAATGCTGGGAAAGATTGAGGGCAATAGAAGAAGGGGACGACAAAGAATGAAGTGGCTGGATGTAGTCACTGAAGCAGTAGGCGTGAGATTAAATGGACTCCAGAAGATGGTAGAGGACAGGAAGGCCTGGAGGAACGTTGTCCATAGGGTCGCGATGGGTCAGACACGACTTCGCAGCTAACAACAACAACTCATGGTCTCAACTTAGATCGAAACAAGCATATGCTGGCTGTAGAATTCTGGGAGTTGATCTTAAAGCTGAAAGAGGTGAGCAACACTGCTTTATATTCTTGTCCTTCACTTTGAACAATGCTTCCTATAATTCATTAGTACTAGTCATTGTGATTTGGGTTGATGGAAGTTGAAAAACCAACATTCGAAGGACATCATGTTCCTCATTGCTGGTTAAGTCAAAGCAAGATAAACACCCCCTTTATAAAAACATTCTAAATGGATTGATTCCGGATAGTAATAGAATTCTAATTATAATGCTTCTAAAAAGACCACTTTTTTTAAAAAAAAGCTTCATCTTTAACCTGATTTTTGAGGAGATTGGCATAATTCCAATTCTCTATCTATCATCTCTTATCTCTGTCTCTCTCTTTATCTATCTATCATCTATCCCAAAAGGTAATATATCAAGAACCCTGCCAATTATCATGGTTTGGTGCAAATTTAATAAGTTTGCAAATACTCTCTTCTAAAGTTGTTCTATTCTTACCAATACAATTCAATATATTTCATTTGTTGTCAATTGATTAAAAATCCACAATTAATGGAACATATTTTTAAAAAGAGAAGTTTAAAAAACTGAATATAACAGCAAACTGAGGCAAAAATAAATTTATCCATTTTCTTTACACTACAGAAACTTTCTTTCAAAATTATTCTTTAGATATATGTAAACCTATGAAGATTAATTCTTCTTACAGATTAATATTTATTGGATTAGACAGTTTTACTTCCTGGAAATACCTGGCACTATTGTGACAATTCCATAGGGCTGACATACACCTTATTACAACCAACTCATTATTTCAGAGTTTCTTTCGATTTATCTCATGGCACCATGATTTGCAATATTTTTGTTCTACAATAGTTTTAAGACGTGAAGATGAAACTGCTTAAGCATGTCTAATGCTAAATGGAACTTGAATAAAAAAACCTGAGAAATATATTAAAAATGTGCAGACTGACTTAAGTCCAATTTGAATTTGATCTGATCCAATTCAGAAAATCAAGTTGATTGGATATGATTTCCCCAATTAAGAAAAAAATATCCCTCTGATTCATTTCAACAATTCAAATCAAAGCTTTGCACAAGTCTATAATGAACTTCTACGTGTGTGTGTGTGTGTGTGTGTGTGTGTGTGTGTGTGTGTGTGTGAGAGAGAGAGAGAGAGAGAGAGAGAGAGAGAGAGAGAGAGAGAGAGAACATGCAACATTGTCACTTTGTTCTAGTGATACAAGAAATAATAATGCTGGTCAATATTTGGTTAATTATACACATCAGCCCAATACATCAGACCCGGACCAAAAAGAAAAAAAATCCCTTCATCTGTGATAGGTAATCTTCAATTTATGACAATTGGGACCAGAATTTCCATTGCTAAGTAAAGTAATTTTTGAGTTGCGCCCAGTTTGACCATTTTTTGCTATGTTTGTTAAGCAAATCACTGCAGGTGTTAACTGAATCGTGCAGCTGTTAAGTGAATCCAGCATTCCCACTATGATGGTCGTAAGTGAGGGGACTGGTTGTAAGTCACTTTTTTCAGTGCCATAATACTGAACAGTCACTAAGCGACTGATTGTAACTCAAGGACTATCTGTAGAGTGATATTTCCTTCTCACACTTAAATGAAACTAAATGGCTATTGAATCTGGTTTTCTCCAGACCCGCCCTGGAGATATGAATTTAATATTCATCAGCCATTGCCTTGTCCTAGGTAATCTCCCATTTTTTTCCAGAATACTCCCAGGATTCCTTGCAGAAACTCCTTCCCTGTTAAGTACCTCTTTTTCTGCCCAGTTCCCCATCACTGCCCAAAATGTGGTAGGCATACTGGGGCAAAATGAATAATTTAAATCCCCTCCCAAAGAATAGCCTGTCTGCTCACATGATATTACACAAAATCTATTCTCATCCTCAGAGTCCAAATTAATTAATAAGTGTGATTTTCAGCACAAAATTACCAGGTTCCAGTTACCCACAAAACTAACAATGACTGGAAGAACACAAAATCACAGAGTTGAAGGGACCTTGCAGGTCTTCTTCTCCAAACAAATTTAAATGAAATTCTAGTCCAAATTTAACTCTATCTAACAGGATCTGTTGAAGGAGAAGGAAAGGAAACTAAATGAACAATTAGTAGTAGAATTCAGTATTAAGATTATTATTGTTTACCATATAAAACAGAAAGAAATGGTCATAGATAAATACAATTATATCAACAAGAGAAGAAGAATTGATCATAGTCTAATATAACAAAATAGTTAAGCTCTGCAATGGAATTTTGGAGAAGTACAAATTGCAACTAAAATTATAATACATCTACCTGGTTGACAAGGGCTTATTCCTGCAATGGGTCGAGTTTGTATGTTGCAATATGAGTGGGAGCCTTTAAATACCCACAAACACACACTTCTTCCTTCACAATTAACTTAAAAAAGACCAATATTGTTCTCTATACCTGCAGTGTCTAAGATTTATTACAGAAAGTTTTAGATTCCAACTTTAAATATCTGATTTTTGATGCAGATAAATACGTTCTTTAACAGTTTTTTTTCTTTCTTAAACAAAAGTAGGTAGGTAGTTATGGAAAATTCAAGATTTTAATAGTATGATTGATATATGTATAATGTTATGTATGTTACTTTTTCAAATTAAAAGAACAGTCAGCAGAAAACATGGTGCTGCAGGAGGGCAGAGCAAAAATTTATTTATTTTATTTATTGATTGATGGGATTTATATCCCGCCCTATCTCCCGAAGGACTCAGGGCGGCTAACAACAAAACATATAATAAGTACAGAAATCAAGATAAAAATAAAATTAAAATCATCTGTGCAATAAATTAAAATTAAAAATTAAAAAATAAATTAAAAATTCTAAATATAATTAATTAAAATGCCTGTCAGTCCAGGTCAGCCTGGTGGAACAGGAGTGTTTTGAGGCCGCGGCGAAAGGATTGGAGGTTTTGGGCCATCCGAAGCTCAGGGGGGAGCTGATTCCACAGGGCTGGTGCTCCCACAGAGAAGGCCCTCCCCCTGGGGGTCGCCAGCCGACATTGCCTAGCTGACGGTACCCTGAGGAGGCCTTCTCTGTGAGAGCGTACTGGACGATGGGAATTTGTTCCCGGCAGCAGATGGTCTTGCACTGTAACTAAGCTCTCCTGTGGATCTATGCACCACATAATATAACGGCACTGAAAAGTGACTTATGACCATTTTTCACACTTACAACCATTGCAGCATCTCCCTGGTCACATGATCAAAATTCAGTCGCTTGGGAACTGACTCACATTTATGACCGTCGCATCATGTGATCGCCCTTTTGCGACCTTCTGACAAGCAAAATCAATCAATCCTTCTGACAAGCCAGATTCACTTACCAACCATGTTACCAACATCTGCAGTGATTCACTTAACAACTGTGGGAAAAAGAAGTTGTAAAACGCGGCGAAGTTCACTTAACAAATATTTCACTTAGCAACAGAAATTTGGGGCTCGATTGCGGTTGTAAGTCAAGGACTACCTGTACAACACATTCACACAGAAGAAAACCTGGCAGTATCAAAACTGTCTTGTCTGCAAAAGCAAAGTTAAAAATTAATAGAATTTTAGTAATGCTGCATACCCCAAATTAAATTGGATGCTTCGAAGCACGCTTTAGCTATAGTCCGTTCACTCTTTTCTTAGTCAGATTAGTCAGAAGGGAGCTATCATCTGCAAACAGCATCACAAAGAAAAGCCAGCAACAAGAAAAATTTTAGAGCATAATCTTGCAAATCAAGATTAGTAGTCTCCCTTGAAGACTACTCGGAGGCTCCAACTGGTACAGAATGCGGCCGCGAGAGTTGTCTTGGGAGTTTCCCGGTACTCCCATGTTACACCTTTGCTCCGTGAGCTGCATTGGTTACCAGTTGTCTTCCGGGTAAGGTTCAAGGTTTTGGTTATGATCTTTAAGTCCCTACATGGCATGGGTCCGCGATACCTCGAGGACCACCTGCTGCCGGCGTCGACTCCCCTCCGCCCTGTGCGTGCCCACAGAGAGGGCCTCCTCAGGGTGCCTCCGGTCAAGGAATGTCGACTGGTGGCCCCCAGGGGGAGGGCCTTCTCTGTGGGTGCTCCGGCATTATGGAACCAACTGCCGGTTGAGCTCCGGACGGCATCAGACCTCCGATCCTTCCGTCGCGGGTTGAAGACCCATTTATTTGAACTAGCGGGTCTGGCCTGATGGGGGTATATGGGTTTTTATAGGCTTGTTATTTTTTATCATTCTTGTTTTAACTTGGGCATTGATTTAATTGTTTTTTAATTTTTGTATTGTTATTTATACATGCCCTGTGAACCGCCCTGAGTCCCTTTGGGAGAAGGGCGGTATAGAAATCTCAATAAATTAAATTAAATTAAATTAAATAGTCACAGCTGTAATTTAAAGCAAAAATATAACTTAAAGGTTTTGCAGGGAGTTTCGCACAACCTGAGTGTTTAACAATCCACTCTGACTAATTGTAATAGCCAGGAAGAAATACATCTGGGATTCCATCTGCTAAACCCCTGTACCATTTGAGAATATCAACAATCAGCAAACAAGGATGCAGAGGCTGAGAAAACAGGAGATATGTTGATTACGTAAACCCATGCAATAGCAAAGCATGGGGGGGGGGAAGGAAGGAGACTTGCTCAAGGCCTTTTAGTCAGCTGTATAGGCCAAAGTGCAGACTGGTATTAAAATCCAAAACTGCATCTGGTATATTCTAATTTATTCCAAGATTTCTATTTGCATGGTTTTTTTTAATATTCTAAACTTTCTCCAAGATTTTGGGATAAGAATGGAATGTGCTGTCACCACTCAGCTGTCAAACTTGAATGGTATAATTTTCTCTTTCTCTTTTTAGCAATGCACTTCTTTCAAGGTTATATTCTTTGAGAAGGAATATCAAATACAGGTAATCCTCGACTTATACCCATTTGTTTAGTGATTGTTTGAAATTACGATGGCACTGAAAAAAACATATGACCACGTTCCCACTTATGACCATTGCACCATCGCCACAGGTAATCAAAATTTGGATGCTTGGCAACTGGCAGTTTTTATGACAGTTGCCATGTCCTGGGGTCTTGGGATCACCTTTTGCGACCTTCTAACAAGCAAAGCCAATAGGGAAGCAGGTCTCTTTCTCTAGAGCAGGGGTGTCAAACCCGTGACGTCACGTGACATCGTGCGACGTATCGGAGCTTTTCCCCCATTGCCGGCAATGGGGTGGGCACGGTTTTGTCGTGACGCGTCCGGCCCGTGGGCTGGCAGTTTGACACCCCTGCTTTAGAGCCAGCTCTGGTCAGTGTTGTGGGGAACCCCAGGCATCACTCTCCCATCAATTTATTTAATATCTAAAATGAGAATACTAGGTAAGACATGGCATGGAGTTCGATATCCCTCAGAGCTGGTTGTGCAATCTGGGGGTTCCTCCTGGACTTACATCTCCTACCTGAAGAACAGGTAAAAGAGGTAACCATGGGGTTCGTCACAAAACTTTCTAAGTCAGAAGATCCTTCTCATGCCCTAGTCACCTCCTGGTTGGATTCCTGCACTCTACCTGGGGCTTCCCTTCAAAACTAACCAGAAACTACAAGTAGTCCAAAATACGAGGATGTAGTACTAATGAGTAGGTACTAATGGAGGTAGTGACAGATTTTATTTTCCTGGGCTCCAAGATCACCGCAGACGGGGACTGCAGCCAAGAAATTAAAAGACGCTTGCTCCTGGGGAGGAAAGCCATGGCAAATCTAGACAGCACACTAAAAAGCAGGGACATCAACAAAAGTGCATAGTCAAGGCTATGGTCTTCCCAGTTGCAATGTATGGCAGTGAAACCTGGACCATAAAAAAGGCTGAGCGTCAAAGAATTGAGGCCTTTGAACTATGGTGCTGGAGAAGACTCCTGCGAGTTCCCTGGACTGCAAGGAGATCAAACCGGTCAGTCCTAGAGGAGATCAACCCTGACTGCTCTTTAGAAGGCCAGATCCTGAAGCTGAAACTCAAATACTTTGGCCACCTAATGAGAAGGAAAAACTCACTGGAGAAGAGTCTCATGCTGGGAAAGGTTGAGGGCAAGAGAAGAAGGGGATGACAGAGAATGAGGTGGCAGTAGGTGTGAGCCTAAATGGACTCCAGAAGATGGTAGAGGACAGGAAGACCTGGAGGAACATTGTCCATGGGGTCGCGATGGGTCGGACACGACTTCGTAACTAACAACAACACCTACTAATGAGTACAGTCAATAGGCCAATGTAATACCACTTACAAAGTCCTACATGGCACTGAGCTGGGTTATTTGCAGGACTGCCTATTTCTAGTTACTGTTGCCCATCCCATTAGGTTTTAGAGAATGGAATGTTCCAAATCCCTCTTTTAAGCAGTGTACCTAAAGGAGTTAAGTGATGTGCTTTCTGTATGCTGCCCCCATCCTTAGGAACAAGGTCCCCTCCCCCTCTATTCGCACAGGTTTTTACATAGCCTCAACCTTAATAGCTTCCTGACAGTTAGAACAATTAACCAGTGGAACAACCTGCCTCCAGAAGTGGTGAATGCTCCAACACTGGAAGTTTTTAAGAAGAGACTGGCCAGCCACTTGTCTGAAATGGCATAGGGTTTCCTGCCTGAGCAAGGGGTTGGACTAGATGACCTCCAAAGTCCCTTCCTACTACTACTTCTACTACTACTACTACTTGTTGTTGTTGTTGTTGTTGTTGTTGTTGTTATTATTATTATTATTATTATTATTATTATTATTATTTATTATTGCCTTTGTAGAGCTGGACCAAATTGTTAGATGATTCAGTTGTGTTTGTCATAGAAAACTCATGGTGTTTGTACCAATACCGCCAGCAACAGCACTTTGACCTATATTATCACTCCATAGTGCTTTACAGCACTCTCTGGGTGGTTTACAATCCTGAGTTCTCATTTTACCAACATCAGAAGGATGGAAGGGTGAGTCAACTTTGAGCTGGTCAGGATTGAACTCCTGGGTGTGGGCAGAGTTAGCCTGCTGTACTGCACTGTAACCACTCTGCTACCAGGGCTCCTAAATTTATTATGATTTGTTATATAGATCTACTTGTATTTAATTGTATGCTATTCTTTTTTTTTTACATCAGCAAACTTCCCAGAATTACATACTTTGTGGGGGGTAACACTTTACATTATTTAAATAAATCATCATCTAGTTCTAAATTTTTAGATAAATGACAAAGCTTCTCCCTGTCTGCTTTCTCCATGATTATATACCTTCATCCATGTCCCTTTTCCCCAAACTAATACACTCCAATCATTTCTTACTTTTACAAAGAAAATGTTGGAACCTTTGATCATTTTCGTTGCTCACAAAGACATCAAGGTATCAAAATATTACAGTATCAAATATTGTCTTGACTAAGATTTTTCTTAAAAAGAAAACATTTTATTTACACTATGCAATGCACATAACATGGAAAACTATGCATATTTTTTAAAACAATAATAATTGTTGTTGTTGTTAGCTGCGAAGTCGTGTCCGACCCATCGCGACCCCATGGACAACGTTTCTCCAGGCCTTCCTGTCCTCTACCATCTTCTGGAGTCCATTTAAGCTCACGCCTACTGCTTCAAAAAGAATAATAATACGTTTGTGTTAAAACAACATGTCAGATGCTTATTCCTTTTTTAAAAAGCAAAGGGAATGGGGGGAAAAAATCCAGAGATGCAGTTCTCTGTTGCAAGCTGCTCTACTTTTAATTAAACACACTATGTGAAGTGTGCATAAAAATGAGCACTGTTCAAAGTAGGTAGGGCATCAACATAAATAACCCAGTTGTAATTGCAGAAAATTCTCTCTGCTTTGCAACCCTGCCCAAAAGGGGCATCTGGAAATGTATTATTGTTATGCCAAACCAATACCTTTGAAGGCAGTCATTTTGTAAATTTATTTTGGTCATTTTGTAGGGAAAACATGAATTATGTCAGTTTAGGGTAAGGAGAGCAAGACAGTGTAATCTCAGACTGATTGTAAATAATGCTGAAATAGCATTGCACAGCTGCTCGTGTCAGAAGGGAAGACCAACCTGGAAGCTATTATAAAGATAAAGGGGTATCGCAGCCTTCGGAACAGTTTCTCAAACTGTAGTTCATGAGTTCCATTAAGTCACACCCAAACAGCTGGAGACCCTAAGAACATCTGTACTCAGTCTCCACTCTTCCCCACTCCACCCAAGTGTGGGAACACATACAGGCACAAACAAATCCTTTATCTCCTACTCCCAAACTTTCTCATTTCTAGTTCGACCCAAACTGAATTAAGAAACCAAGATAACAAGCCCTAATCTAGACCCTGTAATTTTCAAATATGTTATTGGTTTGGATAATGATGCCAGGGGAAAACGTTCCGGAACATGAGCTATGTATTTAAAATCTTAGAATGAACAAAAGCTTAACTAGCCAAGATTTTTAAGAATGTTTTAAGTCATCCAGAGTTCAAGAACTCCCTGTCAAGAGCCTTCCCTGTTGCTGGAGAAGATTTTTCTTTTTTATTTAATCATAGCAGAATAATGATAAGTTAACCCTTCAAGTCTCAAGTCAGGATCAACTGTGAACTCCAGACCCAACACTTAGCAAATAAAAATGGGGGTGGTGGTGAGTAAATGTGAGTGACGTATAACCATTTTCACGCTTATGACCTTTGTAGCAGCCCCATGATCATGGGATCAAAATTCAGATGCTTGGCAACTGGTTCATACTTATGACCGTTGCTGTGTCCCAAGGTCATGTGATCACCTTATGCGACCTTTTGAAGAGCAAAGTCAATGGGGAAGCCAGATTCACTTAACAGCCGAGTTACTAACTTATCAGCTGTAGTGATTCACTTAGCAACTGTGGCAAGAAATATTGTAAAATGGGGCAAAACTCACTTAACAAATGTCTCACTTAGCATCAGAAATTTCAGGCTCAATTACTGGTGTACCTTCCTGTACACCAAGAGATTTGCTGCCCTAACATAAGACGTTTGCTATGGATTTCTGAAGCAGCAGTTGGACATAATTACATGTACCATAATACATAATTGTCCCATCTCCATCCAGTTCAACAAGGGTTACATGTGCCTTTTTCCTGAAGTTATCCCAAACTAAAGATCTAATTTCTTCAGAAGTTACTATGAGTATCTAGCTCTCCCGAGTTTAGTTTTTATTTTTGCCACGACATCTTACCCCATGGTTGGATGACATGCAGTATATTTAGCAAAGAGAAGCATTCCACTCAACTCTCAGCTGCACATCATAAATTAATTTAAGCAGCATCTATTACCTGTTGTACATGAAGTCTTCCCCATGTCAGTTTGGTCTAGTAGTTAAAGCACCAGGCGAGAAAGTATGAGAATGTGAGTTCGAGTTTCACCTTAGCCATGAAAGCCAGCCTGGTGACTTTAAGCCACTCATTCTCTCTCAGCCCAAGCCACCTCACAGGGTTGTTGTTATGGGGAAAATAAGAGGAGAAAGATGTGTTGGATATGTTCACCATCTTGAGTTATTTGGAAAACAACAACAACAACAATAATAATAATAATAATAATAAAGTTGGAAGGGACCTTGGAGGTCATCTAGTCCAACGCCCTGCTCAGGCAGGAAACCTTATACCATTTCAGGCAAATGGCTGTCCAGTCTCTTCTTAAAAACTTCCAGTGTTGGAGCATTCACCACTTCTGGAGGCAGGTTGTTCCACTGATTAATTGTTCTAACTGTCAGGAAGTTCCTCCTTAGTTCTAGGTTGCTTCTCTCCTTGACTAGTTTCCATCCGTTGCTTCTTGTCCTGCTTTCAGGTGCTTTGGAGAGTAGCTTGACTCCCTCTTCTTTGTGGCAGCCCCTGAGATATTGGAACACTGCTATCATGTCACCCCTCGTCCTTCTCTTCATTAAACTAGACATACCCAATTCCAGCAGAGATAATAAGTGAATAAGTACTTCCTTAAATAAAATATTCATTCCAGAGACTTCTAAAAAGATTCTAATGCAAATCCTATCCAATGCATGTTTCTTTAAAGCCAAGTGCCACTGTCTTCAACAATGCAAGTGTAAATATAAATACTGGCTTAATGCATAATCCATTTGTTAAAAACAAAGTTCTGAAAAAATGCAATTGCATCAATAAAGACAAGTGTAAGAAACTGTGCTTGAGAAACTGGGTGATTCCCATTTGTTTTACCTTTGATTATAGCCAAGAATTCTCTCTCCAAATGGAAAATGGATTTTTTTTTCATATAAGCTTAAAGTCAAAACTGAAACGATTACTTTTGGGTGTGGCAATTATATACCCTTAGTGGGGACAAATAAGTCAAAACTAATTTTTTAATCGATTGTTCACTTATCAATGTTATTTTCCATTTGGTTCTTTAATATCCACCATATATAGCTGACGCTGTAAAGGTTAAACCTATAAGCAATCATTCTGAACTGGTCTGCTTTAATGCAGAACAGAATGGGAATATTTCTTTTTTCTAATTACCTCCTCATAAGACACATGTTTTTATCAGGGATGCGGTGGCTCAGTGGGTTAGGATGCTGAGCTTGTCGATCAGATGGTCAGCAGTTTGGCGGGTCGAATCCCAAGTGCCGCATAACAGAGTGAGTGCCTGTTACTCGTCCCAGCTTCTGCCAACCTAGCAGTTCGAAAGCACGTAAAAATGCAAGTAGAAAAATAGGGACCACTACGGTGGGAAGGTAACAGCGCTCCGTGCGCCTTTGGCATCTAGTCATGCCGCCACATGACCACGGAGACGTCCTCGGACAAGCGCTGGCTCTTCGGCTTTGAAACGGAGATGAGCACCGGCCCCTAGAGTCGGAAACGACTAGCACGCATGTGCGGGGGAACCTTTACCTTTACCTTTTAAGACACATATTTATTTAGTTGTTTATCAAACATATATAAAGCTGTCCAACTCCATAGCAGTTCTGGGCAACATACCAAACTAAAAAGAGCGCAGGATAGCATAACAAAGAAAAAAGAACCTTGCAGGTCAGGAAGAGAATAAAAAACTTTGCGTTAATATGCAAAAACTTTGCATATTAAACTTCGCATACATTCAACAACCTTTAATACATCTTTACTGTTTCTGATCTTTACCAAGCAAAACCATTTTCAAGCCTTTCTGGGCTTCATAAAGTTTCAAGTTCTTCTGAGGACTTCTGACTATGATGTTACTTCTGCTTCGTACTTCTGAGTATGATGTTACAAAGGAAGACCTGACAAAATGTCAGTACTGAATAAGCTGCCTTTGCTTCCTTCCATGTAGCTCTGCACATCACAACTTTAAAATACTTGAAGGAGTGGGCGTAGAATGGAGCTTTTTTTTTAATATAATCATTCATTCTTTCCCAGAGGTACGCTTCTCAGAGTTTGGTTTTTTTTAATTAAAATCTGAACATCACTGACCATTGCCAAGCACAAAGTAATGGAAAAAGAAAAAAGAAATAGAGACTAGATGGATAATCCAGGGGGTCAAATTCGATCCCCGCTTGAATCCAGTAGCCACATTCAGATAGTCCTCGACTTACAACAGTTCACTGAGTGACCTTTCAAAGTTACAACGGCACTGAAAAATGTGACTTATGACCGTTTTTCACACTTACGGCCTTTGCAGCATCCCCACGATCATGGGATCAAAATTCAGATGGCTGGCAACTGGTTCATACTTATGACCGTTGCTGGGCCCCAAGGTCATGTGATCACCTATTGCGACCTTTTGACAAGCCAAGTCAGTGTGGAAGCCAGATTTACTTAACAACTGTGTCACTAACTTTATCAACTGTAGGGGGATTCACTTAACAAGAAGCAGCAGGAAAATTCACTTAACAAATGCCTCACTTAACAACAGAAACTTTGGGCTCAATTGTGGTCATACGTCGAGGACTACCTGTATTCTGCAATTGTCATATTCTACAGATAAGGAGCTCAAAGGCCAAGAGGTAAATGATTCACATAACATCAGTCACGCCAGAGGATTTATTTTGCAACAAGCTCTGTCAGCAGTCTTTCAACTTCCTCTGATGCTCAGAGACATGAGACAAATCAGATAAAGCAACCTGATGCTATCAGCTAGTGTTAAATAAACTGAATTCTGGAAGCTTGGCAGGTCTTCTAGCAGATTGGGTCCCTTGGCTTTTTGCAGAGGAACAGCCTGGTTCAAACTCCCATATCCATTAATTAGTTTTTCCTCTATTTCTCAACCAAACTATTTCACGGTTTTTCATGTTATTGCAGCACATTAAATAGGATACGTTGGAACATATCTATCTACGCCTCTCAGGTAAAGTCATAAAAAAAAATTAAAGTATTGCTCTGTTCTAATTTAACATACCCTTGCTTCATCACTTCTCACATCATGTGAGAAAACTTTGGGAAACTGAGGTGTCAAAAAAAGGAGGGGGGAAAAGGGATAGGGACAATAATTAACTGAAAGCTCTAAAATGTCAACCTGACAAGGTTTTAAAAGGACTGAAATTCTAATAGCAGTAGATCAAAGTACTAAGGGAAGGAAAGAAAAACACAAATGACATCCAATTAAAGAATGGAAAAGAACGCGCTCTTTTGTAGGACAATATTTCGGCAAGAATTTTGCAAATCTCCACCCCTGGAAATACTCGTGCAAAAAGACATCTCTCAAAAATAAGAAAGAAATTTGAACACCCTACCCACATTGGATCGAATGCACTACAGGTAGTTCTCAACTTGCGACAATTAAGACCAAAACTTCTGTTGCTAAGCGAGACAGCTGCTAACTGAGTCATGCCTGATTTTAACCACCTTTTTCTGCAACCATCAAAAATACATGTCAGTTCCCCAAGCACCAGAATTTTAAACATGTTGACTGTGGGGATGCTGTAATGGTCGTAAGTGTGAGGACTGGCTATAAGAAACTTTTTTCAGCACTGGTGTACTTCAAACAGTTGTTAAAGGAATAGTCATAAACCGAGGACTTGTACTTGAGTTGGAAGGCCTTCACAAATTGCAAGAATGCCAGCCAAAGCATGAGACAGTCCCACTCAATTGTTCAGACCTAGAGGTAAAAAATAAAGGTTTCCCCTGTCCAGAGGTAACGTTGTCCAAAGACTCTTTCCGTGGTCATGTGCCCAGCATCACTATACACCAGAGCGCACAGAACGCTGTTACCTTCCCATCAAAGTGGTACCTATTTACCTACTCACATTTGCATGCTTTCGAACTGCTAGGAGCAGGAGCAAGTTACAGGAGCTCACCCAGTTGTACAGTGCTCCGGTCTCAAACCCAGGCTGTCAGCTTTCCAGCTGACAAGCTCAGCGTCTTTAAGACCTACTTCAATGTTTTCCCCAAATGAACACAGATGGATTGACAAAGATAATGCAGTCCAGCCTCAATACCTATGCCTAATTTCCTTTCAGAGGGAAATAAATCACCACTGAATCCAAGGAGTATAAATAAGTTTGTCCACAGCCATAGTTTAAAAATAGACATTTTGACTACCTTTATACCATCAACAATCAAACAGGACCAGATGGTGAATAAAGAAAAAAGACGACCAAAGACTAAGGTCTGAATCACTTCCTTTCCATCTGCAGATCAAGGAATAATTTCTGCGCTATTTTAAAGGTTTTCTGCCTACGTCAGCTCAATGGCTGAGTTCATAGATAAGGCTAAGGGGAAAAACTAGGCAAGTTTTAGTCTTGTTCCACTGAACATGTCAAAAAGGTGCATACATAATATTAAGTGACAAGAGGTTAGTGGCAACACCACACAATCTCTTTAAAAAAAACCAACCACAATATGGTTTGGTATAATGTGTGAACCAAGCCAATATAATAGACGACAAAGGTTTATTTTTCATTTTATAGACATTTGAGAATGCTTTGTTTTGCCTAAGAAACCACTGTTGCAAGTCACAGATTTATGAGAAAAAGGCAAGGAAAGCATTTAAAATCCGACGTGAGGAAAAAGTTATAAAGTAGATTGCCAGGAGTGGAACAGGAAGTCTACAGCAGGAAAAATGAATTAGTCATTGTCCCTCCCAAGTCTTTCCACATATTATGTAAAGAAGATTTTCTGAAGAACTATCTTGCCTCAAGGGAAGCAGATTAAGCTGGATGTCAACAGCAGTGGGGAAGAGAAAAACTGGAATAAATGTATTGGGGGGGAAAGAAAAAGGCCGGACATCAATGAAGCCAGTGCAGAGAATAAATATGTAATTAACTTGTCGACAATGCATGATGACTTTGGGCAAAAACCAGACATGATGGTTTTTCTCCACAATTCCTTCCACTGTATCTCATTTTCCAATCTGAGAGCCCAAGAATACAATTAGCAGGAATCTCCTTGGTGGAGAGGATGGTGAAAGGAATATGGGAATATAGAAAGCAGAACAAATCTGTACCTATCCCCAAGGATGTAAAAGGTACTCCTTGACATACAACCATAATGGAGTCTGCCCATTATTGTTGAACATTGTAAAATGGTCAGTCATGTGACCGACCTGATTTTACAACCTTTTTTGCGGACGTTATTAATCGAATGTGGTGGTCGTAAAGCTCACACTGCAGCCATTGAATGAACCAATGGCTCATTATGGTTATGCTTTCGCTGAAAACCAGAAATGCCAATTTTTGGCAAAACCATGATAAAACATGATCGTGTGACTGACTGCAAGGGTTTTCAAATGGCTATAAATACAACTGTGTTGCTGAGCGCCTGAAGTTTGGTCATATCATCATGGAAGGAGCCCAACTGTCAGGACTTCAAATCTGGGTCGTACATCCCCTTTCACGAGTCGGTGACAATTCTGAATGGTCGCTAAATGACTGGCTTTAAGTCAAAGTTCACTTGTGTTCAATGAAAAGTATCACTAAATATCATTGGATGATGAATATTAGCTGGTCACAACCAATTTTTCTTAGATGCATCATTTCAAAAATCTTGATGAGGGAAAAAAGAATAATTCATGAAGTCTTTGTTCCCCAAAACAATGATCCATGCAAATATAGGTAGGCCTCGACTTACAATCATTCATTTAGCAAGTGTTAGAACAGGACCAAAAAAGGTGACATAACTGTGTTTCAGTTACAGCTGTTGCAGCATACCCATGATCATGTGACAGGGCTTGGCAACTGTCTCATGTTTATGACAGTTGCAGTGTCTCAGGGTCATGTGATTGCCTTTTGCGACCTTCTTTTAATTTACTGTACAGAGACCTTTAAGTTTTGTTGTTGTTAGCCGCCCTGAGTCCCTCGGGAGATAGGGCGGGATATAAATCCCATTAATAAATAAATAAATAAATAAAATCAATGGCGAAACCAGATTCACTTAACAACCATGTTACTAATTTAACAACTGCAGTGACTCACTTAACAAATGTGGCAAGAAAAGTCATAAAATGGGGCAAAACTCACTCAACACATTTCTCACTTAACAACATAATTTTTTGGCTCAATTGTGGTCGTAAGTTGAAGACTACCTAAACAAGCATGCTTGCCAAAGTTATCTAAAATGGAAATGTGTGCTGTAGTACTAGTCTGACTATAATTTCAGTCACAGAAAACATCTGAACCAAGGATACTCCAGATAACTGCAACAAGAGTACCATTAAATGTTGTAAGATCTTCTAAAACCACTGTTGCTTGTTTCTTACTAAATAAAGTAATCAAAGCACTTTTCTGTCACACTTTTTTTTCAGAACACCATTCTTCCATTTTATCATTGTTATTTTAGTATTCACAGCACAAGTGCACCAGGAGCTTTACATAATTTCCTATCACAGAGGATAAGAGAGATTGACAATTAATATGTTACAAACAGGATAACTTAAACTCATAACGAGCCTGGCATCCTTCATTGTGCTCATACTAATTTTGTTTTACTGCCACCTCAGATGTTATCAGACAGATTATTTTTCTTCCGAACACAGAATTTCAATGTTCACTTCTATCCAAGGCCAATCTTCAAAAGAAATTAAGCAAAATGGAATCAAGAATGATGCTACACAATAAAATTTCCCTCTTTAGACAAATTATATCTCTCTGTGTGTAACTATACTGCATAAGAGTATATAGTATATAGCAAATCAAAGAGGGATTTTAAAAAAATCAAAATCAAAATACTACAAAATCCCTGGGTATAACATTGCTACTTTATAAAGTATATTTTTTTTCTTGCTGTGATCCAGAATTCATCTTCCTTTCTTCTGCAAATGATAAGTTTGATTTGCGGAGGCAAAGTCTGATTTGACACCTGCAGAAGACAGTTGCTGCAATGTGCATGGCACAGGTTGTACCTATAAATCAAATTCTCTTATCAAATGCGTCTGTGGTCATTTGCAGCTTAAGGCAAGGGAGGAAATATGCCTATGGAAATTCTCAATATCCAGGTCATGGTTGTCCCAAGTCAAGAATGACTAAAAAGCCCACATATAAACTCTAGATTCACATGTCATTTTATCATTTATCTGTACCTGATAGAATCATAGCAGCACTTTCATTTATGCACCTTTTCTCCGCTCGTTTATTGTATTTTAATCCCATCTGTCTCCCACCACAGGACTTAGAAATCCCTGTGTAGACTGGAAATTTGAGTTCTTGCTGTCCACTCTGGAGTAGAATACAGGTAGTCCTCGAGTTACAACCACAAATGAGCCCAACATTTACGTTGCTAAGTGAAACATTTGTTAATTGAGTTTTGCCCCATTTTATGACAGTTGCTAAGTGAATCATTGCAGTTAAATTGGTAATATACGGGTTAGTTCCAAATGACTTTGCTTGTCAGAAGGTCGCAAAAGGTTATTACATGACCCCGGGACACTGCAACCGTCATAAATATGAACCATTTGCCAAGCATTTGAATTTTGATCATGTGACCGTGAGGATACTACAATGGTCGTAAGTGTGAAAAACAGTCATAAGTCACTTTTTTTGAATGCCGTTGTAACTTTGAACAGTCACCAAATGAACTGTTGTAAATCAAGGACTACTTGTACTTAGAAGCTGATGTGAATCCAAGTCAATGTATGTAGTAAACCTGCATTTACGTAAGCCTAAAACCAAAGAATCTGCCGCAACCTGATACATCTTTTTGCAAGTAAATGTGCATTAGAAAGCATTAGAAACCAGCATGCATTTCCTAAACTCAACACTATCCCATACATACACCATTCCCAGATAAAACAGCCCAGTTTTTTAAAAATTTATAAAACATGTACTATTTTCTATACAAAGAAATCTAATCTCTGATTTATGTTCAATACCAATTTATTGACCATTATTAATTGAGTGGGAGAAAGTTAGAGAAGAACTGAAGGCTCATTCTAAAACACCCAGTCATGAAGGTGGGAGAGGAAAGCTTATCAGAGACAGACATCAAAGCTCAACACATACACACATTCCAGGAACTCAAAAGACACTTTAATTGAGTAGCGGCAAACAAAGAGAACTTGCAGATGATCGTGATTTATAACAAATCTGGTGTCAGAAGCACAAGTCCAAGCATACAATTATAGCCCATAAACATCATGCAGGGTAAATGGGAAAGAGACAACCTAATCTTTAAACCTTCTCAATTAGCACTCTTAAAAACCCTACATAACTTGGTTCCCCAGCAAGCTAATCAACAAAATCAGGGCTAATTCTGTTCCATTCAGTTGCACACAAAATACGTGACATAGAAACAGGTAAACAAAGCAAATGAAGGAAAAAAAACATCACTTGAAGAACAGATTCAAAGTTACTGGTGGTTAAAGTGATTTGCCCTAGGAAGCAAGAAAATGTTGTGGAGAGTTGATTTTTATTTTAGTGCACTGCCTTGTTGATTTTAAATGTTATAACAAGCGTCTGCGTATTTGATTTTTTTTAATATATTGGAGGGGATTTCAGTGTTTGCTTCACTTTAGATGGATGCATTAAACTGCTTTTATTTTCATGGCTATAAAGTTTGTTATATAAACATGTAAAACATTTGGCAATGTTATTTTTTTCATTGTTAAGTGATAATTTAATGCATTCAAGACTGCAACTTTCCAACAAAAGAAAATTAAGAAAATGGAAGCTGCTTCTCTTTTGCACTCAAAGACCTAAGTACCGTAATGCAATATTTTTCACCTGGAAAGGTATTCTCTCTGCAGGGTACCAGGATAGAGTTTCTCCTATTTGGGGGAAATCTGCAGACTCACCATATTCTCTACATTACATTATAAACTCTTGTCAACCTACATAGAACCTGTCTATGGAGATTCTCAGTCATCCAGGTCATTGTTGTCCCAAAGGTGGTTTTTCAAAAGGCACATTTTGAAGACATTTCACTTCTCATCCAAGAAGCTTCTTCAGTTCTGACTGAAGGCTGGAAGATGGAAGAATGAAAGGAATATAAATCCTTCCGTCCTCCAACATTCAGTCAGAACTGAAGAAGCTTCTTGAATGAGAAGCAAAACGTCTTCAAAGAAAAAACAAAGGCCAGTTGCCTTTTGAAAAAGCACCTTTCGGACTAACTAGAACTTATACCTTAAAGTTACTTCTATCTCTATGCAAGGTCATTCAACAAAACCTAAATCTTCTTGGTTTCACAATCAAGAGGATATCACCAAGCACAGTGGCCCCCAACCTTTTGGGCACCAGGGACCGATTCCGTGGAGAGAGGTTTTTCCGTGGACTGGAGGGGGCGTGGTTTTACATGCTGCCTGCATCCCGAGGATGGGGCTTCACTTGTATGCACAGCTCAGTTTCTGCCATGCCACGGACCGGGGCCAGTCCATGGACCAGGGTTTGGGTACCCCTGACCTAGCACACGTTCACAGTATACATACAGTAGTTTTTGTATTATTGGCTCTTAGACAATCAAAATAGAATTGTTGTGATATATTATTCAAAAGCATCAAGTTTGGTTTTAAAATTCTTTCCCTATTATTCAAACACATATAGAGGGACAGATAATTACAAACAGCCCATTTTACAAAATGAAACATTTTGTTTTAATATGTCAGGTCAGTCAGTCAGGAAACAGAAGGGGCTACCACAAAGAAGAGGGAGTCAAGCTATTCTCCAAAGCACCTGAAAGCAGGACAAGAAGCAACGGATGGAAACTAGTCAAGGAGAGAAGCAACCTAGAACTAAGGAGAAACTTCCTTACAGTGAGAACAATTAACCAGTGGAACAACCTGCCTCCAGAAGCGGTGAATGCTCCAACACTGGAGGTTTTTAAGAAGAGACTGGACAGCCATTTGCCTGAAATGGTATAAGGTTTCCTGCCTGAGCAGGGGGTTGGACTAGATGACCTCCCAAGGTCCCTTCCAACTTATTATTATTATTATTAAGTGCATCTCTTTATTCATCTTGCTACACATATGAACCTAGTTTCTGATGCATGCTGGTACTCATTGCCCTTCAGTGATTGGGATTTGTAGTTAGTTCATCCAAAAAAAAGAAGAAGATCATGGCTTCTTTTCAAGTGTGGAATTTCTTCACGTCTATTTTTCTACCCTTTTGTGCTTTAAACGTGTCTATTCTTGCTCAACTAGCTGCCTACTATTCCTTAAGATTCCTCTGTGAACAACAGTGGATTTCTGGAACACTATTCTGAATTCCGAAACTCCTGTTAGATATTATGCAAAGCCGTAGAGTTTAAAAAGTAAACCCTAGGAAAATAAAGAGGCAGAACAGCCCTTTTCAATAATCTATAAAACTCCTTAAAAAGCAGAGAATTACACAACTGAATTCTAAAGAGGTACAATGAAATCTATTACTTTACTTAAGTTTGTGGCCGTGAAGTTAGAAAGCTGCCCAAGCAAAGTATCTGAATGGGCCAAAAAAACCTGAATCCGAGACTTGGCAATCCCAAAGTATACATTCTTCCTCTAAGCCATCATCTGCACACAAGCAAAATGTTCTGATCCACCAGAGTTTCTAGTATGCTTACTGTAATCTTTTCTTCACTCGACATATTATGCATACAGATAGAGCATAATTTAAAGCTAAACTTAAGTTAATTCTTAATATTTAGAGACCTTCAGCTCATCAGTGGCTACTTACCACATTACCCTCTTTGAATACAGTGCCAGTCTATGGACAAAATATATTACACGTCGGTAGATTACAACAGAGAAGAAGCTATTTTGCTACATACATTGAATGAAGCTAGCAGAATTATTACCGGATGCCTTAAACCAGAGGTCTTCAAACTCGGCCCTTTTATGACTCATGGACTTCAACTCCCAGAATTTCTCAGCCAGGCATGCTGGCTGAGGAATTCTGGGAGTTGAAGTTCATGAGTCATAAAAGGGCCGAGTTTGAAGACCCCTGCCTTAAACCTATCCCTCTACATAAGATCTACCACCTAGCTGGCATTGCTCCGCCTGCTGTCCACAGAGAAGCAGCACAGACTCAAATCATCAATATTTAGATAACACCCTCTCTGTGGCCTACAACACAGACTAAACTCCAGGGAAAGCTTCCTTAGGCCGATGGAAAATTTTGAAGAAATTGAAAGCAGAGTGGACCAATGGAAAGCTACAAAGAACAACACGGGATGGAACCAATGGATGTACTTTTACCTGGGTCTGACGAAAGCTGGGAAGTATGAAAATCATTGAACAAACTGTGCACAGGTACAAAATCCAGAGACACTCTGAACAAATGGGACTATCTGGTGATTTGTGTTCTTTGTGACTGTGGTGACATGCAGACAACACCACATGCAGACAACACCTGCCTTTTGTGTCCCGATCAAGTGTACCCTTGAAGACCTCATGGCAGTACGACAGAATGCAATTAATGTTGCTAGTTTCTGGACAAAATCTTGTTTAATTTGTACATATTTTAATTCTGTATTTTATATTTTAAAATTTTATGCTATATGGTATGCCTTATTTAAATTGGCTTTTGACATGAATAAACAACAAGCAACCTACATTCAAAGATGGGTAGCTATTTTTCTCCTCTTACCTTAATAGCATATTCATTGTGGCTATTCACAGTACAACACTGAGGCAAAGAACATAGAAAAACATTGGAAAATCAAATTTCAGCAAGCCACCTATCTCCCTTCCATTATGCTAATCCACACCATTGATCCTGCATTAGTTTTCCTACTATCAATGACATTCCAGATGTGCTGAACTTCAATCCCATCACCTTTGCTGTGACCAGCATAATCTGCAACCACCATAAAGAAAGCTATCATAGATATTTCCTTGCAAACTTCATCACAAAAATCTATATCATTGATTTCAAGCCTTCTCTACAGAAGGAACAGCCCTTGATTGTTTTATAATTTACCAATTAAGAACTTGACTCCTCCATATTCTTTACTCAATATTTTCCCAGTGGAAAAAGGCTTACCATCAAGTGCTTCTGTTTCAAACAATTTATTTGCCAGTCTTCTCACTACAGCCCTCAAGAGTATTTCGGAGAGGGCAAAATTACAAAATTCAAACAATCCCCAAGATCAGTTCTATAGATTTCAGCTGAGAGGTAGTTTACTTTATGCAACTGAATCCTAGAATAGTTACCTAAAAAGAAGACAGACCGTGTAATATTAGCCACGTGGTTTGTTTTGATATTAAGTCCTATAGTTGTTATTTTGGCTTAGCATTACATGATAACCAACCCCTGCTGACTTCTCAACCAACCAGTCAAAACTAAACCATGGCTTATAATTATAGATGAAAGTACCAGGATATGCAAGGTATTGAGGTGGGCCCATTGTTGTTTACATCTAGTCTTCTCTTAATCTTTGTGATTTAAAAATATAATAGTTTGATGTACTCTTTTTATAGTCTCCCATGTGGTCCAGAGTCACTTTTTCATGAAATGAGTGGCCATATAAATTTGATGAATACATAAAATAAATAAATCCACATAACAAGGCCAGTCAATTCTTTAAAATGTCGGTCAATTCACCATACACCTTTAAATGACTCTCAAGATAAAGGTAAAGGTTTCTCCTGTCCAATCATTTCAGACTCTAGGGGGCTGGTCCTCATCTCCATTTCTTAGCTGAGGAGCCAGCATTGTCCAAAGATATTTCCATGGTCATGTGGCCAGCATGACTATATACAGAGGCGCACGGAACACTGTTACAGAATAAAAGAAAAATAGAGTTGGAAGGGACCTTGAAGGTCCAATATCCTGGTCAAGCAGGAGACCCTATACCAGAGATGTCAAACTGCCGGCCCGCAGGCCAGTTGCATCATAGCAAAACCGCGCCCATCTCATTGCCAGCAATGGAAAAAAAGTCACGATACATCGTGACACGTCACATGACGTTGCGTTGACACCCCTGCCCTATACCATTCCAAACAAGTAGCTGTCCAGTCTCTTTTTATAACCCTCCAGTGATGGAGCACCCACTTCTGGAAGCAAGTCGTTTCACTGATTAATTGTTCTATTAGAAAATTTCTTAGTTCTAGGTTGCTTCCCTCCTTAATTAGTTTTCATGCATTGTTTCTTGTTTTGCCTTCTGGTGCTTTGTAAAATAGGTGGACACTATATCATGTCATATTACCTTCCCACTGAAGTAGTACCTATTTATCTATTCACATGTGCATGCTTTCAAACTGCTAGATCAGGCATGTCAAACTGCCAGCCCGCGGGCCGGATGTGTCATGTGAAAGCCGTGCCCACCCCATTGCCGGCAATGGCAAAACTCCCGATACGTCACATGACGTCGCGAGTTTGACATGCCTGTGCTAGATGTACAGGAGCTGGAGCAAGTAATGGAAGCTTACCCCATCATGTGGCGCTCAGGTCTTAAAGCACCTCTAGGAGAAGAAAATGAGTTTAGAAAAATTGCATAAAAGGGTCAAGTACCTTCTCACTCCTGATCTTTCCACTTCTTACTTCCAGGTAAAAGGTGGAAAAAAATAGAATATTTCACTGACTTTCACTGCTGATCACTTCTGCCAAAATATTAACTTTTTGAGTAAATATTCACTCTATTCTTGGGAGGGTCGATAGTCCATTCTATGACCAACACCTGCAGAGGCTTCTCTTTAATTATTATCTTAGTTCAATCCCTAAGAGAGAGAAAAAAATACCAGGATTCATAGTAGAAACATTACTTACCTAGAGGGACCAACTATTCTAAAAATTCTCTGGCCACAGCACACAAATGAGAAAGACTCTTAATACATTTCATTCGCTAAGCTGGAATGTTTTACAAGGCATCCTAGCAATCTTCAAATCAAAATATGTATCTGTGTTTGCTATTGCTTGACAAGCTCAACAAAGTTTACTTATCTTGACCGAAAATGACCAAAAAAGCCAGGTTTCAATAGTAAACAGAATTCTGGACTCACGCTTTCAATAAGTTATAAAGTGCTTTGCTGCGCTTTGGCTTAGCTTGCTGTAAAAAATGTGATTTATAAACACTATCTTACTGATTAGCATGTTGGGCAAACTCATCTTGCTGCAGCCTGTAAATCATGGTTACATAGCCCATGATTTAGTTTTATCAAAAAGTAGCATTATCTAACCAACTCTGTCTTAATTTCTCAGTTAATCGGGGGAGACCCATTTAGGAAAAGAGAGACTAGCAGAAAATTTTAGGCTGTGGGAAAATGGAAGCAAACGTTGGAAGCCAATGGCAGATCGCTTCCACACTGTTGCTATGAAAATTGCAAAGATGTCCAACGGGCTCAGCTTGAGGACCTCTTGACCATTAATAAAGCCAGTTGCCATTAAACTAATTCATAATGATGGTTATGTGCTGTCACATTTCACAAGTAATGTAAAGCCCAGTTAAATTTCAAAGGAGTTAAAAGCATCCTAATCAAAGTATCCTAATCAAAGTAGCTTAATTTATTTCAGCCAGCATCAGCTTTATCTGCTAAGATGTATAACTTCAAGGAAAATTAATTAGTTTGCTCCTGCAGATGGGTTTTTTTAAATAAAACCTGGAAAGACTAAGCTAAAACACGTCTTGAACACACTGCAAAAGAGGTAGTGGGCTTATTAGAGGAAGGGGTAGGGTAGGGGGGAACAGATGGAGGAAAAAATGTGGGGCACTCAGCACTTTCTCTAGACAACATTTCATTGCAATTAACTTGCTAAACTTAGTTGTTCCTCTTGTCCCTTTTTGCCAACTGAATATGTAAAACAGATTTCACAGAAAATTCAGAATTAAACATTCTGACTTCATCCAGGTTATTGAGAAACAGATTCTGCTTCCTCTAATTTGCAGGCCCCTTCAAAAAGAAATCTGTTTAGGTTTAAATTCAGAGAAGCACAAATAAGGCTGCAGACTAACAGAAGGCAAGTTTTTTAAAGAGAGACAGAATAAGAAAGAGAATCTACATTCCCACCCCCCCTGCCCCCCCCCCCCGGCCGATTTTGCCAGGCTCCCAGACCAGAAGACTACTTGCTAAATATTTGAGCTCCTGTCTTGCACAGAGATCAAGGTAAGATTAATTACTCAGGAAAGTGAAGATCAAGTATCACAGGAAACTGAGAGGCAAGTAAGTACCTGATTTATTTATGTGCACCTCAACAACAACAAAAAAGACATTTCAAAGCTGTGTCTGGTTCCAGAAATGAAAAATGTCTTGCTGGAATGGACATCCTACATCCAAACAGTAGCCAGCTATTTTGGCATCGCAATACGCGGCAGTGTTTACCTTCCACCTCAGGTAATTAGATATACACTGCCCCTGTCCATTGAGGCTCCCACACTGCTGACATGTCTATTAGCAATTAAGAGGAAATTTAGCGCACCGGATCATATTTTGCCTGCTTTTTAAAAAATAAACTATTAAAAACTTCTATCCAGTGCAAATCGGGATGGTTCATACTGAAATATTCTCTAAAATAACTCCATTTACTTTTCACCCTATTAAAAAAATATTAATAAATAACACATTTGTACGTAAAAACAGATACAATGTGCTTCTAAAGGATTCTGGAAATAAGTCATGCTTCAAGAAATTATCAGATCAGAGTTCATAAATAGTCAAGGCTGGAAAAAGGCTTCAACAGAAGATGGGAAAAGGAAGTAAAAGAAAAGGATGTAAGCTCTTGCAGGTATTTCCCTCATCCTGCACCCCAAAATATAGCCAAATCAACTGATTTCACACGCATTCTTTATGTAAACATGCCTGCAAGTGTGGTGAACGTAAGCGACTGGAGAATCTAGAACTACTGCATGAGAACCAAACTTTGCTTGCAATTCAATGCAACGCCATCAAGACTGTCACTATATGACCATATGGCAAACGTGGGAGCAGGTTTTGTGCAAGAAAGTCTTTCATTAGTTTACTGTTAAACAGAAAAATACTCCATTGTGAGGCAATGCAGTGGTCACCTCATGACCTTCGTTTGCAGAAAGGACAACTGGCTTCACATAGCCTCAACAGACAATTGTCAGAAAAACTGCTGGGTGACAAAGCTGTCTGTGCAAGTGTGTCCACATTGTCCATAAAAAAACAGATAGGCTAGCTCAGGTAGTAAAAAGTATCTTTGATGATGGGCCTCTCAGGGAAGAGGTATCCCTGCATGGCCTTACCTCCTATTGGAACCACGTTGTGAGTGGATGGTCTCCCCGCAGGCAGCCATTTTGTGAAAGCAGCCACAACAGATGCTCAGATTTTTAATACTCCCCTTGGCTGAAAAGATAAAGCTCTACAAAGCATGGGTCTTCCATCCTGAAAGAACTTAGCTGATAATCCATTACTCAGGTATTTCTAGTAAAGAAAAGAAGGTAGATCAACCCAACTGCTGGTGACTTCCTGAATCCATCAATATTTTCTTACAAAACATTGTGGACTTGTCCAGGGAGTCGCCTGAAGTCAAGACTAATCTGAAGGCACACACGGACAAACGGTCTACCAGTGTCTTCTTTCAGGATTTGTCAAATTTCCCACCTAAATGGATTTCTCTGGAGTTATCCCATCTAAGCATTAACCAAATCTAACCCTCCTCAGCTTTTTCTTGACAGCAAGCGAAGTTGACCAGGAACATCTCTCCACTGTGATATACTAAATTGTTTGATTAGAAACAGGGGAGACTCAGGTTTAAATTTCTCTCTAAATTTTGGAAACTTGCTGGAAGGCTTTGATCAAGTTGTTGTCTCTCAGTCATACATTATTACCCAGAAGTCCCAGAGAAAAGTTGGGATATAAATCTAATAAATATTTTCAAGTGTCAGCTCATTTGCAAGGACTGCAATCTCACTTTTAGACATTTTGGTAATTCTGATATGAAATATAGTCCTGATCTAATGAACCTCTAAGCAAGTCTTGATGTATACTGCTTTAGAACAATATGTGTTTACATAACTGATCTTCCCTATTTGCTCATTGTGTAGTGTGTTTCTTTAACACAGGGATCTTAACTCTGCAAACACAGCTGTGATCAGCATTTAAACCTAGCTAATTAGTTTCAAACAGATTCATTATCACTAAAACCCTTCCATGGCCCTCCTTGCAAAACTGTTGTGTCAGCATCTTCAGATTAAAGAAACCCTCATAGGAGCTATTTTTAAAAAGGAGAATAGCAAATAAGCGCACAATCCTGTTCATAAGATAAGACAACCTTTATTGTCATTTTTTTGATGTGAGCACAACAGCACACATCAAAAATGAAATTTAGTTGCCCGCTCTCAAAGTGAAACACATACATGACACACACCTAAACATACTATATATAAGATATGTATAGACCCACACCCCTACATATACATAACAAATAAATATTAAATACTGTTCATCTTGAATATATAACAGAAGGAGGAAGCTTGAGAGTTCACAAGGTTAATGCCAAAAAAATCAACTATGGGATGTCAAGAGAGTTCACACGGACCTGTTCTTGCAGCACCTCTTGATGTAACCCTAGCTAGCTTTAAAACTGTAGAGCAGCCTAGTGTGTAGGTCTGAAGATCAAGCTCTGGGCAGGTCAGAAAGCTGGTTAACATACTTTGGAAATAGAGGATTCTACAGAACATACAATATCTATCTGCTATCCAAAGTAACTCTGCAGAATTAATTTCAAAAGGAAATAAGAGAGACATAGAATGGAAAAAACCACAGGAAATGTTTATCTCACTGGAAATAGCCATCAACATGGAAAAACATATGTAAAGGGCTTGAGGTTGGAGCAATTCCACACCTCATGTTGACTGAGGTTACAGCTTTTGTAGGAAAGAAAAATAAATGAGACAGTGAAAGACAGTGATCTTTTGGACAGATCAACAGATCCACTTCCCCAAGTGCTGAACACCTGAGACAAGATAACTGCCTCTGCAAAATATATGACCACACATTTTAGCAGATCCCCTGAATTGTCCTTCAGGCCATATTCATCAGGGTAAAAAAAGAAAAAAGAAAGCATTGAATTCTGAGATGGACGGGAAGCGTTTCATGAGTGAGGAAGTATAAAAGAGCCTCTGCTTTTCAACCCAAATAGCCAATAAGACACACAGAGTCCGAATGAGCAACTCCAGTTAAAGCAAGAAAAGATGCAGCAGATTACACTGTGATTCAGAGCCATTTTATTTAAAAGAAATTAATGGGGCGTGCACTTGGTCTGAGGCATGAATAGGAATTCCTGAACATTTAAGAAAACTCACAGCGCAATCCTGCACACCTTTTGCTCAACAGTGACTCTGTGTCCTTGGCCGCCTCTTAAAAAAAAAATCAGATATCACAGGTGAAATCCCCAATTGATGGAAGCCACCCCAGTTCTGTACTGTAGCCAATGAACTAAAATAGCACGTCCGCTTACCTACACCCCCCCAAGCCACAAACTTACAATGTTGCACCTGTTTTTTCAGCTCACAATTGAACAATTGTACCAAGAATCAGGAAGGAGGTCAAATAAATAAATAACTGCATACCTAACAGGACTATGAAGGACTTGTGATTCAGCTGGAGCATTTTAAAAAAAAATGACAAAAATGAAGCAAGGAAGGAAGCGAGATGGAGAATTGCCTGGAACATTTGCAAGGCATTATTAATCTGTCCCTGCTACCCTAGCCACGTGTGCGAAAGAGAAGGAAAGCAATGCGAGAGGCCAAGTGCCTTCACTTACTTTTCATACTCGGCGTTGTCCCTATCACACCGAGAATCCTTGTGCTTCTGCCAATCTTTGCCATGCTTGCAGGTAGTCAACAGGAGAAGATCTTCCCCATTATGGACATGATATAAGGCATTCCTGGTGTCTGATCCTATCCCAGTTAGGTACCTTTTCCCCTTGAATACCAACATATACTTCCTCAGAGGGGGGATGGTGTTAAACCTCAAGAAGCCTCTCTCTCCTCCTGTCCTTGGGTGATCCTTAGAAAAAAGAGGGATGGAGACGTCAAACTTCGGCCGGAAGTTTTCCGTACTGATGCTGGCTTTGGCCAACATGGCCTGGCCAATGTCGAAACCCACGTCCTCAGTGTAGTCAGGCCAGGTGCCGGAATATAAGTTAAAAACTAAATGATTCCTCCCATTGTTCCACAGATGGAGGCTTTGCACTTTGGAGCGCAGGTTGTGCACGTACTGGGGAGAAAGCTGGTCTCGGTCTAAGGTGTCCAAGCTGAGGACGAAGAGGCAAGCTTGGCTGGGGTCCGAAGTATAAAAGCGGGAGCCTTCGATGGCCGCCAGCATGTTTTGGTAGCTCTCGGCGATCTTCTCCCCTTTCTGTTGGGGGTAGACGTAGACCTTGAAGCCGTTTTTTTTGCAAAGGGCGAAGTCGAAGCAGGACTCCATGCGGCACTTCTTGCCCTTGTAGACGCCGGTATTGGCGTCGCGCTTCTGGCGAGGGGAAGCGTGCCGGTTGTAATCCTGGCTCTCCAGCTGATCCCAAGGCAGGAAAGGGCGCAGGGCGTCTGGGAATCGGGGCCAGTAGTGTTCGTGGCGTTGCAAGCCATTCTTGCTGCTGCTGCTGCTGCTGCTACTCGCCTCTCGCCTGCTTTGGCTTCTTCTGGATGCTCTGAACTGCAAGCCGCCGAAGTAGAAGAGCAGGACGACGAAAGTGCCAGCCGAGAGCAAGGTGAAGTAGCGTTTTTTGGCCTGCATGTGTCCTATCTGGGTCAAGAGGATCGTCAATAAACACAAAGCTCGCCCAACTTTGCCAACTGACACTTTCAGCTCGAGTCCGCCATTTTCCCGCCTGCCAAGACTTTAAACTCTCTTCTCCCACCTTCTCTCGATTCCTTTCCCAAAGGCTCCGACTGATGCAGCGCATGTGGGCGATTTCGTTAACTTTCTCCCCTCTTGTCTTTCATCTTTGGCTCGCCTTTAGGAGGAAAGGGAGGCTGCGGGGGGGTGGGGGGGGTTGGAAATGAAGAGGGACGGAGCGAGGCCGGGAAGGAAAAAAAAGGGTTCGGGAAAGGCAAGAAGGGAGAAAAAGAAGGCAAGGGCGAGAAAACCGGGGCAAAAAAAAAAGAGAGCGGAGCCCGCCCAGCGTGGCTTTCCAAAAGAGGCTGGGGAATTGGCTGGCAATGCAAAGAGGAGGAAGAGAAGACAAAAGACAGCGGCGGCTCTGAACCTAAAAAAGAAGCCGCCGAGTCCCGGGCTCCGGCTCTCCAATCTGCGGGTGCCAGACCGAGAAATCCGTCCCGCCCTCTTCTCTCTCTCTCTCTAGCATGCACACCCGTACGTACACACACACACAGGACAACCAAACGCACAAGGGGGGGCTCGGAGAGTTTAAGAGCAGGAAGAGCAACTTCAACTCGGGCAAAACATCCCTTGGAAGAGAACAAAACAAAACAAGCACAACAACAGCGAGGAAGGAGGAAGCCAAGCCAAGCCAAGTCCGCTAGCCCGGCGCCCGGCTTTTCCGAACAAGTCAGCACGAGCGGCAGCGATAATCTGGAAGCAGCTTGCCTGGGCTCGCTGGAGATAACACCGCCGGGATTACATCTTCCGGCCCGAGCACCGTAACCTTACGAATCCCTGCATTTCTCTCTCTCTCTCTGTTTTCGGTGTGTTTAGCACCGGCTGCAAGGCATGCTGACGAGCGGGGCTTCCGCACGCTTTCCAGCGATCTCGCTGCCTTGGATGTGGCCCCGGGGATGGAAGCGACGAAAAGATCCTCCTCCTTCTTCCTTCTTCGCCGCCGCGGCTTGCCGATCCTGCCGCCTCCTCCTCCTCCGCCGCCGCCGCCGCCTCCTTTTAGCCCCCGCCCCTCTCAGCCATTCATTTCAGCGAGCGGCGATCCACGCAAGCCCGGGAAACGAGGGAGGGAGGGAGGGAGGGAGGGGGAGGAGGACGCCGCCTGCTCCTCTTGCGACGTCGCCCGATCGCCGCGTTCGATCTCCGAACGTTCCCCGGTTCCGAATGTTACACTTGCAACATTCCATTCCCCGACACCACGGCGCTGACCTCATCCATCCACGCAGCCCCGCCGGCCGATTGGCTGGGCGTCACGTCCGGAGGGGGCGGTGCTTCCGCTGCACCCATTCATAACCCGCCAGCCGGGGAAGACGCTTTTGCAGTGTCTCGAGCGAGCGAGCGAGCGAGCCAGGCGGGAGGCGCGTCTTTCCCCCCTTCAGCCCTTTTAGGTAGGGACGGCAGGTTTCCCTTCCTCCCCTCCCAGCGGGGAGGGGGCTGTCCCTCGTTGGAAAGCCAGTCCCGCTCTCGCGCCCCCCCCTCTGGCGCTGAGCGGATCATTCGAGTTAAGAAGCAGGTCTGAACGAGAGATCCGAGAGTGCCACCCCCCCACACGCATACACACAACCAGGGCTTTTTTTTTGTAAAAGAAAAAGGTGCCGGAACTCACACATGTCATACAACCCGCCTTGCCAACCCTACAAGATTCCATCCAAAAAAGGTGCAGATCTACCCATAGTTATATAATCAATACAATTAAACCCAGTGCTTTTTGGGTTGTAAAAGAAAAAGGTGCCGGCACTCACACATGTCATACAACCCGCCTTGCCTACCCTACAAGGTTTCATCCAAAAAAGGTGCAGATCTACCCATAGTTATATAATTAATACAATTAAACACAGCGCTTTTTTTGTAAAAGAAAAAGGTGCCGGAACTCACACATGTCATACAACCCGCCTTGCCTACCCTACAAGGTTCCATCCCAAAAAGGTGCAGATCTACCCATAGTTATATAATTAATACAATTAAACACAGCGCTTTTTTTGTAAAAGAAAAAGGTGCCGGAACTCACACATGTCATACAACCCGCCTTGCCTACCCTACAAGGTTCCATCCAAAAAAATGTGCCGGAACTCCGTTCTGAGCGTTCTATGAGAAAAAAAAAGCCCTGCACACAACACACACACACACACACACACACACGAGACCGCTGGTAGCTCCCGGTTTTGGCGGCCTCCGTGTTGGTACGGGATAACTGGAGCAGCGTTTCCCAACCTTAGGAACTTGAAGATGCGTGGACTTCAACTCCCAGAACTCCCCAGCCAGCTATGCTGGCTGGGGAATTCTGGGAGTTGAAGTCCACGCATCTTCAAGTTCCTAAGGTTGGGAAACACTGAGAGGATCCTTTTGTCCGGGACTCCGTGGGAAAAGGCTTCCACTTTGCCTTAAGGGCAACCAAGGGAGATGCCGGCACAAAAAGGGCGTTGCAAGGCGCCGGAGATATCGGAAGGCTAGAAGGCAAAAAACTCATCCCGTGCTCCGAGCACGGCTGCAGGGTTGTTAACGAGAGGGAGGCTCCGGCTGCGGAGTTTTTTTTTTCCTCCGTCCGATGAGTAGCCCCGCTTCGAAGGCGCGGGATCCTAGATCCCGCAAGTGAGTCCGTGGGCTCGGCCTCCTAGCCTCTTCGTAAGCCGCCAGGGGAAAGGGACAGACCGGCATCTAGCACGAACGCCACGAAACGAGGAAGGAGGAGGTGTAAGGAGGGGAAAGAAATCCAGCCTTGCATACTAGTTTTAGAACCGGACCATCTTTCCCCCCCCCCCCGGGTTGCTGGTCTATAGAGTAGCAACTTTCGGGTCCCCGCTTCACCTTCCTTCGCTCCCTTTTTCTTGCACCGAGTTGTTCTATTGCAAAGTAGCAATTGAGGAGGGCGCCGCAAGTTTAAGCAGACCAGCTTAAGGTGGGGGGGGGAGGCGGGGGGGAGGGCATACAAAATACAGTCGGAAGAGTGGGAGATGCTAACCTGAGACGTGAAACTTTTTGGAGACTGGAGAAAGAGAAGCAAAAGTGCTCCTAGTTTTCTTGAGGGCCAGGTTTGTATGAATGCCCTCTAGAGCGGGCTCGTGGCATTGCTGCCTGGTAAAATCTGGGATGGCAGAGTGGGTAACTTTGGAGTCACAAGGATGGGGAAGGCTTCAGAAGGCTGCAGAAAGAATCGCTCCGTTGTGAAATGGAACTATAAGACAACACACAAAAATAAAATAATTCTCACTCCGGAATGTTTTCCTCCCATAGATTAAGGCACATTCTGATTTTAACTTTTAACAAGTTTGTTAGTGGAACCAATTTGCTAGATGGATACCACATTTTCTTTTTCAATGGATAGGTTGAAGCAAAGACTTGAGGATGCTTCAGTTTGAATACCTGAACAGAACAAAACATTAAGTTCAAATGACTTTAAAGGCCCCTTCTCAATTATTTGAATCCACTCTTATTTTTTTTCCCTTTAAGCATTTCTCCTTTACACTAGAAAGTCATTTGTGCTTTAATAATTAGCCAAAAGAAATATTGGAGGCTTGCAAACCAGATAATTTACCCTTTGTCTTCTCTTAAGTATATATGTAACTACAAAACGAAAAGAGAAAATAGGCCAAGATTATTGATACTCATCCCCAAATATTAAGGGGCAGAATACAATGCTGTCTCCCATCTCAATTTGCTTTTGTGTAAAATGGTTGCCAGCTCATGGATCCGTGTGTCATGCAAACCCAGAAGACTGGCTTGTATAAACCATGATTTGGTTAACCATAGGTGTAGTATGCAGTGTTGCTTATTTGTGTCCAGTTTCTAGGTTGCCCAATTCCAAAAATGACTGGGTGGTTTCCCAAAGTTAAGAAAAGTAACATATAAGAATATTAACAATCTGAAGAACAATATACAGTACATTTCCACATCACACCTCGCCCAAAATATCCTAGAGGGAAAAAAGGTTTATAAAATTTTGTTGAATGCAGGCCAGGAGTATGTATGGGTATCTTGTATCCATGCATACATCCTTTGTTTCCACATGCCCACTTTTGAATCTTCAATCTGGATCAAATTTCATGGAAGACAACTCTAATGAAGCCTGTATATCCACAAAGGAAAAATGCAGACATAGGTTACTTGTCTGTTTCACTTTTACACACTCAGCAGTTAAGAAGAGGTGAAAGTAGAAAGTAAGTGGGTAGGGCAGCCTATATCGTTCGTAGTTCATTTTGTATTGAATCATTTGCTGGAGTTCTTTACCTGTGGATAGTACCAGGATTAGATGTTTTGAGTTACTTTGGAACTTCCTTGGTCTTTTATAACTTGATGAGAGATTTTTTTTAGTTATATTTTTATTGCTTGGAAAATATTTAAGAAAAATTATTAAATGAGGTACAGGTAGTCCTTGAGTTATGACCATATTTGACCCTCAAAATTATATTCATAAGACATGATGGTTGTAAAATGGGTCACCACATGACTAGACCTGACTTTATAACCTCCCCCCCCCCAACTAAGCACAACATCGTTAAGCGAACCCATTATTTGCTACAGGGTGATTTTTGCCAGAAATTCCAACAAAAATGTAAATTGTCACATGTCCCCAGGGCACTGCAAACAGCTCTAAATGTGGGCCAGTTGCCAAGCACCCAAAAATATGGTCACATGACCATGGGGAATGCCAGCATCATAACTTTGAAACTGGGTCATAAGTGGCTATAAGGGGGCCAGGGTAGCTAAGCAAACAGTTGTCAATCCAGAACTACCTCTAATTTAAAGAGAGGTAGATAGCCAGGGGCATAGTGGCTCAGCAGTTTAAGATGCTGAGCTTGTCAGCTGGAGAAATGACAGTCTGGGTTCGAGACCCAGGCTCCACACAACGGGGTAAGCTCCCATTACTTGCTCTCGCTCCTGTCCACCTAGCAGTTCGAAAGCATGCAAATGCAAGTAGATAAATAGGCACCACTTTGGTGGGAAGGTAACAGCATTCCATGCACCTTTGGCATACAGCCATACTGGCCTCATAACCACGAAAGTTGTCTTAGACAACACTGGCTCCTTCGTCCAGCTTTGCTGGCTGAGGAATTCTGGAAGTTGAAGTCCACAAGTCTTAAAGTTGCCAAGGTTGAGGACCCCTCCTCTAGAGTCCAACCCAACTGACAGGGAAACCTATATTTATATTTATATATTTATTTATATTTAAATTTATATACCGCCCTATTCCCGTAGGACTCAGGGCGGTTTACTGGGAAGGTTAAAAGTTAAAATACATCATATACAATTAAAAACGATTAAAACTAAGATTAAATTAATCCCTGAACTTAACTAAAACCCCATTAATTAAAAATTAAAACCCCTCAGTCTGGGGTTTTATACCTATACCTTTAAGATGGCAGCTACAAATATATATCTAAAAAAAACACCCTTGCTTGGAGTCTAGGTTATATTTTCATTGCCAAATCAAGCACTTTTCTGTTCTCCCATTGTGGGTTTTGTTTTGGGTTGGGTTTTGTTGTTTTTTTGGTCAGACTTTGGATTGCTTTAATTAGCTGCTCTTTGATGTTGAAATCCAATGCTGTAAATTGCAGAGTCATAACATACAATAAAGTGATAAGGAGAAAATGGTGAAGATGCTTTAGCTGACCAATAAGCTGAGCTGATAAGAAGTGAGAAAAACCAGAGCCTGCAGGGAGAGGAAATGCGGTTATTGCTCACAGATATTGATGCTGGAGGGCTGATGTCTTCTTAGTACAATATCTTACAAAACTCAAGATGAAGCAGTGGTTATGTCAAGCTACATTCCAGACATCTCTGCCTACTGTCCATGCCTGCAAAAGAAAAAAAATAGTCACATCAGCTAATCAAAAAGAAAAAAAAATACTTTGATATCTTTTAGATATCAAAGGCACTTTGATACCTTTCTGGCTCTACTTTATAGTCAGAAAAAAAGCAAAAAGCAAATCCCTTTTTGCACAGATTAGGAGAACAGCCTTCCTTGGGCTCACAAATTAGCCTTTGTATTATACTTTGAAATAAGAAATTTTAGCAGCAGAAGTTAGGTTTTTCCCAGGCATGGGATACTCTCTGAACACCCTTTAACTACCACCCTTTAACTGCTGGAGTTGTGGGTATCTGTTCAGAATCCCAGAGAAGGATGGTTTACAAAATTAATAGCAATAGCACTTGGACTTACATACCGCTTCATAGTGTTTTACAGCCCTCTCTAAATGGTTTACAGAGTCAGCCTGTGGGCCCACAACAATCTGGGTCCTCATTTTACCAACCTTGGAAGGATGGAAGGCTGAGTCAACCTTGAGCCGTTCGGAATCGAACTGCTGGCAGTCAGCAGAATTAATTAAATTAACCCAACTGGCTGCATTTATAATAACCAAGTGGATCCTAACAATGGTTTCATTTGCACAGCATGTCCAGTCACAAATAAGCCAACCAATCTTTGTTAATTTTAACATTGGTATTTATTGTTTTAATGTTTTCTAATGTTGTTTTTGTCATGAAGGACGCTTAGAGTTGCTTGGTAGCAAGATGGGTGGCATAAATATAATTTATAAATTTAAACAGAATAACCCATGTCTCAGCCCAGTTTGTTGATGAACCTACCTTATACAAAAGTTACCGAAGCATATATTAGCCTAATACAGACTATGAACCCCACCTAATTTATGAATCAGTCCTAAGTTAATAAACCATGGCTAAACTCAAAAGTGAATGTTTTACAATCAAAATATATGGCTTGTTTTATATCTAGAATGTAAGTATATAGAGATTTATTAACCTGTATTTAATAATATAACATATAACATGTTTTGGAATTTTGGCTGCAAAGACAATCTACAGAATTAAACCCAGAAGAGAACCATTAGAACAGTTTTGAATTTATTTGAGATTTACCTTGAACCAGACAATCCTATGGCAAAATGAACTACTTAAGGATTAAGTTCTCTGAGAGATTTTTAAAAGTTATAGGAAGAACTTTATCAAATGCTTTGTTCTGTGGTTCCTTAAAATACCATATTGCCTAAAGCATGTATTTTAAACCACAAGAAGCATATTTTCCGGTATGATTACATCAAATTAAGAAATGCTAACTATTCTGTGGCTTGGAAAAAAAACTGAGAGGGCCTCTTCTCTTTTTATATTAATGAAATAATATGTAATAATGCATACATTAATCTCACAATTTTATCATGACTTGCAATGAAAAATATTTCTGTGTGTATCTATCTGAATAGGCCTGAATGGAGCTAAATTCAGTGCCATAAAGATGTCTCATATATTTAAAACAGACTAACATTCTCCCCATGTGATAAACCTCATATGCTTTGGGAATATACAGATCACCACATTGGGAAAATTTGCTCAGAAAGAATAAGCTAGTGACGCTGATATTAGAAAAAGTAGAAAGCCAAATGTATATTTTGTATGAAAGCAAGAAATATGGTGGTTCTCTTCATATGAAGCATTCAAGACTAAACAAATATCATATTTGTTTATGATTTGGGTGTCCTCCTACATTCACAGCTCTCCCTGGAAGATCATATAGGAGCGGTGACTAGGGGGGCCTTTGCCCAGGTTTGCCTGGTGCGCCAGTTGCGGCCCTATCTGGACCGGGATGCCTTGCGTACAGTCACTCATGCGATCGTGACCTCTCGTTTAGACTACTGCAATGCTCTCTACATGGGGCTGCCCTTGAGGACCACTCGGAGGCTTCAACTGGTGCAGAATGCGGCCGCGCGAGTTGTGTTGGGGGTCTCCCGATACTCCCATGTAACACCTTTACTCCGCGAGCTGCATTGGCTTCCAGTTGCCCTCAGGGTGAGATTCAAGGTGCTGGTGATGACCTATAAAGCCCTAAATGGCATGGGTCCGGATTACTTACGGGAGCACCTGCTGCCGGCATCAACTTCCCTTCGTCCAGTGCACTCCCACAGAGAGGGCCTCCTCAGGGTGCCGTCGGTCAGAGAGTGTTGGCTGGTGACCCCCAGGGGGAGGGCGTTCTCTGTGGGCGCGCCGGACCTTTGGAATCGTTTACCGGTTGAGCTCCGGACGGCTCCTGACCTTCGCTCCTTCCGCCGTGACCTGAAAACTTATTTATTTGAACAAGCCGGCCTGGTCTGATGGGTTTGGGGTATTTTAATATTAATTTTAATCAATTTTTATTGTAATTGGGCTTTTTATTTAATTCTTATCTTAACTTTTGTAAATTGTATTTTTATTGTATTTATTGCCCTGTACACCACCCTGAGTCCTTCGGGAGAAGGGCGGTATAGAAATTAAATTAATAATAATAATAATAATAATAATAATAATAATAATAATAATAATAATAATAATAATAATAATAATAATAATAATAATAATAATAATAATATTTCTGTCTTGCAATTCAAGGCACATTAATTACACACTGTTGAGACTTCTGTGTAGCTTATGAGTAGAGTAAAGATATATCAGCTTTTATTGCAATCCTGGTCAGTGGTCAGCTATACAATAATTAGAATGAAGAGATAAGTTTTAAGTAAAATAGATCACTTTCATTCCTTTTCTTCTAATTGAGGCAGGAATGTTTCAACATTTGGAAATACTTTGGATGCCTTTGAGGTCCACCAGTGAGATGGAAGGACCATTTAGGACCATCTCAAATCCAACCTCTTGGATAGGAATAGCAATTAAAGCATGCCTGGAAAACATTGCTAGAACTCTAAAGGGATGTGTGCACACATCCATCACTTCTCTCAGTAATTGGTTTCACTGTCAAACTGTTATACCGCTGGGTTGTATGGGTTTTTCCCAAACATTTAAGACAGAATTTATCTTCTTGTGGTTTAAGAGCATAATTCTCTGTCTGCATTCTGGGACAACAGAAAAGAACTCATGGCCTTTCTCTGTGATGTCCCTGTAGATACTTGAAGTGGTATCATATCTTCCTTAAATCTTCTGTTGTCAAGGCTAAACAACATCCAGGACCCCTCAATTGCTTCTTGTAGAACTTCCCTTGAAGTCTTGTGATCGTCTTTGATATTTTTTTACAAATCTCATACCTTCCTAAAGCATAAAGCATGGTATCCACAACAGTGGATCCCACAACTTTAGGTAATATATGACCTACAAAGGATATTGCTGTTCTTCCCAAGTTCTGAAAACTGCCCAGTACTTGTGATGATGAAAATCTGGAATTAGTTGGTCTTTGCAGCCTACTTCTAATATACAAAAATATTTCAAATGTTGGGGCCTTCTAAGATATTAGCTATTCAGTTCCTAAAAAATGACAGTACTTTCCCAGGACTGTGAAATGTTTGTGGAAAGCAGCTGCACGATCACAGGAAAAGACAGCTGCGTTAGTGAGTTGCAGATTCAAGAGCAATCTTTTGAGTATCAAATCTGAAATTCTATACAGATGTATTTACTATCCATCCAAGTTTGTATTATCTCTAAATGTAATAAGCATGCCCTTTATCTCCTAGAAAAATATTTCCACAACTTTAAATGGTGACAAACACTGAACCTGGCACAAAATCCAAACCAGCCATCAAATCCTTTGCTCCAGTTTGATGGTGAATTTATTTTCACTCCTGTCTTCTCAGACAAAACTAGATCAACCCAGTAAATATTTCCAAGCAGGCATGTAGGGAGATACAATCCTTTAAATGTGCAAAGAAATCCATACCAACCCTCTAGTCCAATTATAAATAAAGGCTTTCATAAGAAAAGATCACAAGACTACTGAAGAAAGCTGCCAGAGGCACAATTATAAAAGTAAATAAAATATTGTGGCAGAAAGTTAATCTAACTAGATCTATGTCCAGAGGTAACATCCTCCTGCCCCAGTATAAACTTTTTCAGAGCTCGTTCATTCAACAGCATTTTCTAATGGTAATGGTAATGGTTCCCCCGCACATGCGTGCTAGTTGTTTCCAACTCTAGGGGCCGGTGCTCATCTCCGTTTCAAAGCCGAAGAGCCAGCGCTTGTCCGAGGACGTCTCCGTGGTCATGTGGCCGGCATGACTAGACGCCAAAGGTGCACGGAACGCTGTTACCTTCCCACCGTAGTGGTCCCTATTTTTCTACTTGCATTTTTACGTGCTTTCGAACTGCTAGGTTGGCAGAAGCTGGGACGAGTAACAGGCGCTCACTCTGCTACGCGGCACTTGGGATTTGACCCACCAAACTGCTGACCATCTGATCGACAAGCTCAGCGTCCTAACCCACTGAGCCACCACGTCCCTCTTATACAACTAATACCATTGTCTAAATAAATACAGGTGAACAGCAACTATGTGTTTTCTTCTGTATGTTTAAGACTTCCAATAATTTATTTAACATCTTCTAAATGGAAATTTATGGATTATATACTTAATTTAAAAAACTGTTTATAAATCTCTGTTGGAATTGTTACCAATATGGCAGAATATGGAGTGTTGATATGCAACCATGTTGAAATCTGGCATCCCATCATGAAATTTACAAAATTTCAATTATTTATCACAATTTGAACCAAGGTTTTAGAAGTACAAACTTTTTCCTTGGATAGCTTTGATCAGCATTAATATTGATCTATATTCTTTCCATATTGTATAAGCAACACAAGCTGTATGATTATTGGGGAATATGATGGATCTTTTAAAAACACAGATCAGGTAGAAAGTTTTTCTGCTTTATGTAAGACACATATTGCTTACTTACTCTGATCCATCCAGATAAATGGAAGAGTCCTGCCATTCCATACATCCTAGTAAGCATTTTCTACATTGATCTTAATTAGTCCAGTGAGTTATCCAGGGACTCCAGGCAGAGAACAGGAACATGACCAAAGGGAATTTTGGCAACTCTGCTTAAGTGGGGTGAATTTGATTACTAGCAGCCCTTCTTCTGTGCTCTTAGCAGGAGAAGCAGAAGCAAAGATGTCCCATCAGCTGGTTTTCAAAAGTTAGTGAGAACCCCGGAGGAAGTAGTGCAGCCTTTCTGAGAAGACAATCTTGAGTATTTCTAAAGAACCTGGTTGGGATGCTAGAGCTGAATTTTCTCACAGATGAGGTTTTGGTGGGTTACAAGAAATCTGCACAAAAAAGAAAAAAAACACACATATTTTGCAAGATGCTAAATAAAAGATTGCCATGGTTCATCATGATCATTAATCTGATTCTGAACTTCTTTTTTTTCCTCAACAGAACGTTCTACTCTATAGACAGCTGTCTAGAAAACAAGCATTAGTATAAATGCTGCCATAATTGATAATTCATTCAAGTTTAGAACTCATTCAAATTTAAAATTCATTCATTCATTCACTCATTATTCATTCAAATTTCAACGGGCTTTACAACAGCTCCGTAATACAGGCTGCGGCTTTCATTTCCATACCTTAACACTGAGAGTTACAGTGAAGACAGACTGGCGCAAACTTCTGCGCCAATCCCATGCATGCTTAATTAATAGTAAACTTCCATTAAGTTCCCTGGATTTAACATTCGAGTTAACATGCATGCATTTCTTTATTATTTCCTAGGCAGAGGTATATAAGCATACATAAACATTGATACTGTCGTAGTAATATATATGCAAGCAAGAGTTCAGATTCTGAAGTTCTCCCATTCAATTCAATATGGCTATTAGATAAAAGCAAAATGTAAGTAGGAAAATGATAGGGCTCTTGTGGGCAGTTGAAGCCCTTCAAAAGAATGGGAAGTTGCATATGATGAGAGCAGTACTCAAGATTTCCACTCCGTAGGCCAGTCTTTCCTTCCAAAGGTGACAGATCACATCTGCCAAAAATATCTAACTGCCATTAATTCCCACCATGACTGTCATATGCCTTTGAGTCACTGTTGACTCCTGGTGGCTGCCTGGACTCGTTCCTGCAGCTTGCTTGACAAGATTTTAGAAGTGGTTTCCATTGCTTCCTTCCTAAAGTTGAGAGGGAATGACTTGCTCAAAATCACATAGCTGGCTTCACCTTGAAGATGGATGTTGGGAAATCCCCAGTCAGACAAGGAGGATGGGTCAAGTGGAAATTAGTCTTGAGTCATTGCACAGCCACAAGAGACCTAGGACTGACCCTTCTCTAAGTTCCTTCCCAAAGGAATGTGAGCAGTCTGGGGAGATTCTTGTACTACAGGAAGAACACAATAAAGTAATCAACTTGAACTTGTCACATGTGGATATGGTTCCTTGGGTCTGTTATAGTCTCTCTGGATGCACCTCCTCTGGACACCTTCTCAGGTGCTAGTTTGGAGAAAGAGGCCAAGCCAGACCCTTGCACCTCCGGGGGAAACTGGAGGCTCTGATCAGAAAGCAGCAGGCTCAAGCTCAACAGAGCAGTCACAGGTGGAACAACTGGATGGGCTGCCAGCTGAGTGTGAGCTGCACTGGTGTTGGCTATTTAAACCAGCCGAAAAGGAGAAACAGCACTAGAACAACATGTCCGGTTGCCTTGCTGTGTTTTCCTGCATTGTGGATTCTTGCTTTGAATTGGCGCTCTCAGTTCTTGTACTGTGCCTTGACTTCGTGCCTTGCCTTGTGGACTGAATCTGGATTCATGGGTTTTTTGTCTGACCTTGTTGGGTGGTCTTGTTTTGGCCTCCCCTTGGATTTGCCTAGTTGAGTGGCTCTATCGTTCGACTTGTGGACTTGGCAGATCAGGGAACTGATCCCTGGAGCCACTGTTCAGACTCGGGCGGGGTATGTGTGTGCACAGGCTCTAGTAACTGCTGGGGAATGCAAACTTGGGCTTGTATTGCTTAATAATGACTTCTCACTCCACGTGTGATGTGTGCACGCATCTGCACAGGGTCTGACAGTAGGACTAGAATTCATGGTGTCTTTTGCAACTACACCACAAAGAAATATCCCTATTGGGAAAACCTGGTGTTCATCCATTCAGTTGTATCAAACGTACAGATTATGCCTATTTCCTGGTCCAGTTTGTGTCTTTTCAATAAAATTCAGCAGAAGGAATATTCTCCATTTTTTGTGTTTATCCTCCAAAAACATAATCCCAACTCTTATATAAAAAGTTGCATGCTTGCATAAGTCAGCATTACATATCCTTAGAAACAATAACCAACAGGATTTCTAGACTCCATGTCCTACTCTACCTACCTACTTGCTCTACCCTCTACCCCTCCAGGGATTTTCAGAGATAAATGCAAAGCTATATTCAGTGAATCCTGAATAATGAATGGGTAACAATCTAGTTTTGTGCAGGTTGAATTTAAATCTGGTTTCCCCCAGGTCATAGTCCAACAACTTAATCCCTACACAATAGCTTTTGTATTCTTCAGTTGATGTTGCTCAAGCTGCACATTGTTTCCATCCATTTGTTATATTGCTAAACCAAGTCATGCACACCCAAATTTGTAGCCAGATGCAGTGAAGCTCAATGAAATATGACTCAGAAACATTTGGTTATTGCTACTACTTTGTAAGTTTTACTTCCCCACTGTGTTGTTGCATGGTGATTCACATGTAGATGCAACTGAGCAACTTTCTTGAGTTAGCAAAAAATTAAATTTGCAAACATGGGGTAGTTTGGAATAAGACGTGAACCTGAATTAATTTATTGTGTATAATCATTTTCAGTATGATATTGTATGTAGGGACAATGCATATTTATGCCCTAAAATAGTCCTAACAAGAAGAGGAAAAGGAAAGAAGGAATGGCTTTAGTGCTAGATTATTGTACAGGTTGTCCAACAGCTCATTCAGTAACTGTTCAAACTATAATGGCACTGAAAGAAATGACTTATGACTGTTTTTCACTTGCAGCATCCCCATGGTCACATGATCAAAATTCAGATGCATAGCAACTGGTTTGTATTTATGACGGTTGCAGTGTGCTGGGGTCATGTGATCAGCTTTTGCCACCTTCTGACAAGCAAAGTCAATGGGAAAGCCAGATTCTATTAACAACCGTATTACTAAATTAACAAATGCAAATGATTCACTTAACAGCTGTGGCAAGAAAAGTCGTAAAATGGGGCAAACTTACTTAACAATGTTTCACCTAGCAGCATAAATTTTGGGCTCAGTTGTGGTGATAACTCAAGGGCTATCTGTATTAAATAAATAGTGACTAACATTATCTTCAAGATTTGGAAAACTGTCTTACACATAGCAGATAAAATTCCTATGCATCTACAAATTGCAAAATAAAGATTTCAAAAATCTTCTGTATATGCTCCAAGGTTCTAATTTATTCTGGATCTTCAGTTTTTGGTTGTGCTTGGCCTCAAAAAAGCATCATAGAAGCCAAACCAAGAGTCCTTAACTTGGGCTTATAAAAAGACAGATATAAGGCCTTGAACCATTGCAACAGATGTATATATTCTAGACTCTTTTCCATGCGAAACTATTTATTTCATGACTGTTCCCACAGGAAAGTCTTCACCATACCAAAGGGTAACACCCTCTAAGGTTTTTACCTTATCTAAGAATATTGTGTCCAGTTCTGGAGATCACACTTAAAAAAAGATATTGATAAGATCGAGCAAGTCCAGAAGACAGGCAACAGAAATGGTGCAGGTTGTAACGGACAAAACACACCATGAGAGATTGGATCATGTACAACCTGGAGGACAGAAGGAAAAGTGATGTCACGATTAAAACCTTTAAATATATTAAAGGTGTGAATGAGGCTGTACAAGGCAGTATTGTCAATATTAAGCAAAAATCCAGGACCTCAAACTGACAGGAGGGAAATTCAAAAGTAATCTTAGAAAGTAAAAAGTAAGTGGAACCTTGGACCCAACTTTCAGTGGAGTTCAGTAACTGAGTTCAAACATGCTTGGGATAAACATGTGTCCCATCATCTGTCAAAAACTAAAACTTATTAAATACAAATAAAATATTAAAATAATAATAAAAAATAATTCATTAAAAAGAAAACAAAAAACAAATTGAAAGGACAGAGTCAATGGACCACTAGGTCTTTTTCTGTCATCGGTTCTCTATTTTTCTAAGGCCGTGGTGGCGAACCTATGACATGCGTGCCACAGGTGGCACGCAGAGCCCTCTCTGGGCACATGCACTGTCACCCCAGTCCTAAGCCTTCAACTGGGTTTCATAAAACCTTTTTGCTTTAGGCCTCCGCTGCCGTGTTAAAAAAAAAGGTTTAATCAATCAATCAATTTCAACTTCTCACAAAAAAAAGATCTCTCAAAGTTGGAATTTATTGATTGAACTTTTTAGTCCCACCCAGTCTGCCATTACCACCGCAGCCACGCCCACCCAATGGGCCATGCTGACCCAATTGGCCACACCCACCCAGCACCTGACGATACATAAGTGGGTTTTGGGTTGCAGTTTGGGCACTCGGTCTCTAAAAGGTTTGCCATCACTGTTCTAAGGTGTTAAGGAAAGGTGTAATACTCTCCCATCCATGGAGTCTTTGTGTCCATGTTCAAATTAAGTTATAACAGCCATCATATATTTCTCGTATTATTTTTATGCTAGCTGGCACTCTAAGCTAATAACTCAACTGTCCCCTTCAGCTAGTAGTGTATTTTTTATTATATATCCATTCACTGATACTTCCACGAAGTTAGCTAAAATCTGTTCCATTGAAATTTGGTTACTAAATTTAAGACATTTAGAAATTAATAGAAAATAAGAATGTTATACTGTATTATCAATTAGTTGATGTAAGATGCTGTGAAATAGATTATATCCAAATAGATAAGATGTGTATTCTGCATATTAGACTTCGTGATGAATTGTGATAAAGGGAACTTTGGTTACTTAAAACTTGGAAATTATAAATATTAAATGTCAAAGTTAAATAGTAATGGGAAACTAAAAATTGGGGAAAACTAATTAGGACATTGATTGTCTATAAAGACTGTTAAAATAATAAGGATATGTATAAGTCAAAAATTATTGATAAATGTAAGAATGTCATTTTTATTTAATTGATATAATAAGAATTGTATTAGTATAAACAGAAGACAGTAAATATTAAGGGGAAAAGAGAGAAAAAAATTAATATAGTAGCTTGAGGCTTGTACTAAAGATACTTGTATGTCATTGTATTATCGATCAACCCAGCTGTTACGTTGCTTTTTAAATACTTAAATGTAAAACTAGAAAATCAATAAAACTTAAAAAAAAGCTTTTCCATTCAGATTATCAAAAGAAAGCATTGGGTTTGAACCTGACCTGGTTTCTTTTTTCTGTTATGAGTCTCAGTTTATTGTTGCACGTATTTGCAAATGATTTATTTGTAAATAAATACATTGAAATTGAATAAAGCTTAATTTATGGTGAGGAGCAGTACTCAAAAGGCAGTGTTTGTATTTTCTGGGCAGCCTGTTAAACTCTGTTTGTATTGGGTACGTCTAGTTTAATGAAGAGAAGGACTAGGGGTGACATGATAGCAGTGTTCCAATATCTCAGGGGCTCCACAAAGAAGAGGGAGTCAAGCTATTCTCCAAAGCACCTGAAGGCAGGACAAGAAGCAACTCATGGAAACTAGTCAAGGAGAGAAGCAACCTAGAACTAAGGAGAAACTTCCTGGCAGTTAGAACAATTAACCAGTGGAACAACCTGCCTCCAGAAGCTGTGAATGCTCCAACACTGGAAGTCTTTAAGAAGAGACTGGACAGCCATTTGTCTGAAATGGTGTAGGGTTTCCTGCCTGAGTAGGGGGTAGGACTAGATGACCTCCAAGATCCCTTCCAACATTATTATTATTATTATTATTATTATTATTATTATTATTATTATTATTATTATTATTATTATTATTATTATTCTCTTCTGTGGGAATGTAAATTTTGACTACAGCTGGTCCTCAGTTTACGACCACAATGGAGCCCAAAATTTATGTTGCTAAGTGAGACATTTGTTAAGTGAGTTTTGCCCCATTTTACAACCTTTCCTGCCATAGTTGTTAAGTGAATCTGGCTTCCCCATTGACTTTGCTTGTCAGAGGTTTGCAAAAGGTGAGCACATGACCCCAGGACACTGCGACTGTCATAAATATGAACCAGTTGCTATGCATCTCAACTTTGATCAGTGACCAGGGAGATGCTGCAACGATAATAAGTGTGAAAAATGTCATAAGTCACTTTTTTAAAATTCCGTTGTAACTTTGAACGGTCACTAAACAAACTGTTGTAAGTCAAGGACTACCTGTATTAGAACATTATTATTATTATTTGCATGCCATCCTAATCATGTCCTTTCCTATTATCTGCATTTGAGTTCTGTACAAACAAAGATGGCATTATTTTGAAGATCTAATGATTACACTGGAATCATTCTTTGTTGGTTGAGACAGATTATTATTCAGATGGATTTCTGCTACATTACTTTCCTTCACCAAATAGAACAGGGGCCCTCAACCTTGACAACTTTAAGACTTGTGGACTTCAACTCCCAGAATTCCTCAGCCAGCAAAGCTGAAATAGAAGGTGCTTAAATGTTTTTTTCTAAACATGTTTGAGGTCTTAATCACTGAACTGGTGACCTCTATCATGTTGGTCGGTACACTTTGTTTAACCTCTTGTTGATATTATTGGTGACAGATGATATTTGGATTGAGAAAAGGATTTTTTCATAGTCGTATCTCTAGCCAGTATATTCACCGAATGAGTCATTTTCTCTGTGTAAATATGGAGAATAATAAGAATAATCTATCATTCACATATTACTTAATCTTAGCTTTCATTGTTCCACAAATGCAAATAACATTGGCAAGCAAATTGCAGGTACTTCAACATGGGAGTTTTCTCTAAACCAATTTTTCGAATGTTTCTATAAAAAAAATATCCAAAAGAATTATTTTCCCTTCACTTATTATACTTGAGAACTGCATTCTAAAATCATCTTAAATTTTCATAAGAAGTGTCCCATATTTCTATTTTCTTGCCTCTCTAGGGAAAAGATGAGGATTATCTCATTAATAGGATGAAGTCTATTGGAACCAAATGGGTGGTGTTTTTGACTTGTTGATTAATATCATGTTTTAATATCATCGTGGTCACCTTATCATTTAGTTTGCAAATCAACCTGGTGTAGCAGGGGAAAAAAAGGGATTAGAATATTGAGCATATTGGAAAATCATGGCAAACAATTAGGCCTGTCTATCCATTTCCTCCCTGCCATGTGTTTGGTTCATAGCTTATGTTACACATGGGTCTCATGTTATCACCAACCATCCTCACCAGCCATTCCCACATCTGCACTGCCACTTAGGAAGGGACTTCATAAAAAAATAGTCCCCATAGAATCTGAGAATATATGGCTTGGAAGGAAATTTTAGTCAATCCTTGGCTCAGCATTAAATCATCCCAAAAAGTTTAAGCCCTGCAACCCTACTGCATTGGAAAATCTCCAACAAGGGGGAAACCTCAATGGTTGACTACAGCAGGTGCTTCCATTGCTTCAAAACTCATTACCATATGGATGTCTCTTATATTAAGCCTAAATTTCATTTCTTTTAATATGAACTCAATCAGGATTCAGAGAGAATGTTTCCATCTTCTGTTTCACATGGCGGATTTTTCAACGTTCATACCTACATCTTCTCTTAATCTTTTGTATCCCTTTAGTATTCATTTGTAAGTAGCAAAGATGCCGCTGCCACAATGGCAAAGGCCAATATTAATATGCAGTGCTGTCAGTATCATATTGATTGCCAAAAACGTCTTCCCAGCTTCCCCCAATCTCTCTTCTAGGGCAATAAAGAGCAAGCAAGGTTTCAAGTGACATCCATATCAATCTTGCAAACCTCCCCCCATCCCCAAATGGATCACATTTTTTGTGTCATGATTATGCTGCTGATGCCCTAACTCATATTCCCCCTAGCCAATTTGCTCAGTCTGAAGAAGCTGCTTGGATAAGCAGCAAAACATTTCAAACCAGCAAAAATAAATCCAGTTGCCGTGACTCAACTTCCAGACAACTCTGTCTGGATGGCTGAAAATTTTCATCGACATAGTCTTACAGTTTTATTTTCCTGAATAATTTATTTCTAGTATTATGATGATGGTGGTTCTTCACACAGTCAGCCAGATGTTCAGGCTGGATTTGGCATTTTTGTCTACCTATTGAGTCCTTAATACCCTGATGGTGTCACAGGATATTGTTGCAGGATTGTAAGCTGTTTGGAGTAAAGTTGCCTTTTGCAATTGACTGATAGTGAATTTGTCAATACCAATGGTGTTCAAATGGTGCTCCAGTGGTTTTGGGATTGCACCCAAGTTGCCTATCACTATTGGTACGACCTTTGCTTGCTTTTGCCACAGTCGTTCCATTTGTAGGTTGTTGTATTTTGTTATCTTCTCTGATTCTTTCTCTTCTAGTCTACTGTCTCCAGGTACTGCCAAGTTTACTATTCAGACTTTTTTTTTGGTCTTTCTTATCCACAATTGTTAAGTCTGGGCTGTTATGTGGCAGGTGCCTGTCTGTTTGAATTCTATAATCCCAGAGCAATTTAGCTTCTTCATTTTCTTATGACTTTCTATATTTTGTGGTTCCACCAGTTCTTGCTTGTAGGCAAATGATATTTCTTGCACATCTTCCAATGCACCATTGTTGCTACTTTGTTATACCGTTGCTTGTAGTCAGCCTGCGTGATCTTTATTATTGGTATTAGTATTATTGAAGATGCTGGCAGCCAGATTGCTAAAGTCTGCAGGTGTTCTCTTCTGTTGGAAGACCCATGGTCTGCCATGAGCCCATCACTTAGAATGATATTAGACACGGTAAGTGGGTGATTATTTTCTGCCATGAAAAGTGGGGGGTGTACATCATCTCCTCCCCCCTCAAACAGCAGAATGTTTTCAGGCAGCTCTGAAAGAGAAGAAAGAGGAACAGAAAAATCAAGTGTAAACCTTCATTCCAAGACTGAATTTGGCCCAGCATGAGGCCCAGTGTCCTTAAATCATATGTTCTGCTCAGCTGTCCACAGTACCATTTGTGGATGGCCTGAATTAATACCACCCTTATCAATCATGCTATCTGTTCTACAGAAGAGAATATATATTTCCTATTAACTAAGCAATCCATAGAAACTTAAGAGGTAGCAAAATATTGTTAAATCATGATCACCATAAAGAATTTTTTTTTACAGTTAGGTTCTGATAGCTTGTTCTCATATTGAAAGACAATTAGCAACATATTTCTCCTTGTAATAGTTTGGTTTTTATTACATCTTTTGTTGCTTGATGTTCCGCCTTATGATGCAAAATAAAATGTGAAACTGAACAATATGTGTTTGTTTTGAATTACCTACCGTATATTCAAGCTTCATCACTGGCATCCTTATACAATGAAAAATAATATCTGGAATATATTGGATTTCATTTCCACTTGTATAGAAAAGGACTGTCAAAAGCAGCATTTTGTGGGAGATGCAGTATTGACAATACTTCTTTAAATTAGGGGACTGGAGGCTAAAACATATAAGGAACGGTTGCTGGAATTTAGTATGTCTAGTCTAATGAAGAGAAGGGTGAGGGGTGACATGATAGTGTTCCAATATCTCAGGGGCTGCCACAAAGAAGAGGGAGTCAAGCTATTCTCCAAAGCACCTGAAAGCAGGACAAGAAGCAACGGATGGAAACTAATCAAGGACAGAAGCAACCTAGAACTAATGAGAAACTTCCTGACAGTTAGAACAACTAACCAGTGGAACAACCTGCCTCCAGAAGCGGTGAATGCTCTAACACTGGAAGTCTTTAAGAAGAGACTGGACATGGCATTGACCTTGACACATGGCAAACGCTCTGGGACAGAAATAAAAGAATAACACTGGCTTCAACCTACAAAGAAAACTTATTTAAAATGTTCTACCGATGGCATCTTCCCCCAGCACGTTTAGCCAAAATGTATAAGACAGTATCTCCTAAATGTTGGAAATGTTCCGAAGAAATAGGTACATATTTTCATATGTGGTGGTCCTGCAGCAAGACGCAAAGATATTGGCAAATGATTTGGACCTGGCTAAAAGAAATACTAAGACGAGAAGTTGAGTTTAGTCCAGAATTTTTCCTATTGGGCATAATAAAAGAGAAATACCCCAAAGAAGAGTTGTATCTGATGATTCATATTATTACGGCAGCAAGAATGTCATTTGCCCAGAATTGGAAAAGGAGTGAAATTCCAGTAGAAAATGAGGTAATAAGGAAAATCTGGGAATGCGCAGACATGGACAAATTAACTTTGGAAATTAAGAATAAAGATCAATCAGGCTACTATAAAATTTGGAATAAGTGTTTATTTCTGGCGGGAACAAAAGGAAGGTCTCTATTAGAATTTATAGATTGGTTGATTGCTTTAAGTATTGTATTATTATATATAACTGATATGTATTTTAAGTGTATCTTATGTGTATATATACATATATGCAAATTTTAAAAAATAATGTAGACAAGAAGGTATGTCAGTCCGTTTGCACCGTGTCCAATGTTTTAAATAATAAATTCAATTTAAAAAAAAAGAAAAAAAGAGAAGAGACTGGACAGCTATTTGTCTGAAATGGTATAGGGTTTCCTGCCTGAGCAGAGGGTTGGACTAGATGACCTCCAAGGTCCCTTCCAACTTTATTATGATTATTATTAAATCACATGTTTTTACAATCCCTTCCATGTACCAACTTTTGGGAGAAAGTAGTGGATTGTATAAACATAATTGTGCAACAAAAGCTAGATTTTGAAGATTTTTTAAAAAAATTACATAGAACTTGGGAGTTTTACAACTGGACGATGTAAATGGATTCTCTGTGCCTTTATTATGCCCAAAAGGTGGACATTTCAGCACTGGAAAGATAAATACCGGTATATGTCCCCTTTCATTCAATGGGTTGAGCATTAGACTGTAATGGCAACGCGGAAGGCCGCTGTTATTTTGAGGCATTCTGAACCTAGTCTGCTTGCGTCTTCTTACTCTGCTTAGTGAATAAAGAAAAGGAAGGGGTTCTTCAGGTAGCAGATGGCTGAGGAATTCTGGGAGTTAAAGGCCACAAGTCATAAAAGGGCCACGTTTGAAGACCCCTGTGCTATTCAGTCAAGGTCAGGTCTTGGAGTGTCCTGATCATAGGACATGATGCCAGGTTTTGCTGAAAACCTTGGGGTTGTTGTTGCACAGAACCAGCATTGGGTATTGTAGAAACTGCCCATTCTTTTGTTATTAAGGCGTTCCTGGCAGCTTGTAAGAGATTTGGGTTATCATTTTGCTTAGCATGTATGTTTTTTATCCTACGCTTTTAACTCTTGTTTGCTTGAGCTAATGTAAAGTTTAAAATCCCTTTATTTACCGGTGTGCTTATTATGTTTGGACCAATTGTCTGGGTACCTGATCACTGCCTTGACACTTGGCAAAACAGCATCTATGAGCAGATTGCTGACTGATATAGACTTTATTTGGACAAATATGATGAAATGTGAGAGGCATTTTTGCAAAATACAGGAGGTTAAAAACATGATAAGTTATATAAATGTATTAGAAACATTATGCACCTGAATAATAATTGTATTCGATAACTATATATAGAATTGTAACTACTGCTAAAATGGTATGCCTTTTTTTCTTTCCTTCGTTGTACTTTTTTCATTGTTTTTTTTTAAAAAAAACACTTTCTATGTATCTTTTTCTTTGACAATGTGTGAGTGTTTAGTTTGGGGTTTTGGTTTTTTTTTGTCATTATTTTAAAAGCAAAAAAAGAATAGATTTTAAAAGAAGTTTCAGCAGGATAATCTAAAACTAAGAGCTTGTGCCAAAGGCTAACTTTACATTTATTCTCTGGCAGACATCAGTAGAGTTTTAATTATTTTCATTGAATCAAATTTTGGAGGGAGTAGAAAACAAGGAAGTCTAGATCCCATCCATAAAGTTAGTACTTTGTGTGTGTGTTATATAGTATAATCAGGGCTTTTTTTCTCATAGAACGCTCAGAACGGAGTTCCGGCACCTTTTTTGGATGGAACCTTGTAGGGTAGGCAAGGCGGGTTGTATGACATGTGTGAGTTCCGGCACCTTTTTTTTTTTTTTACAAAAAAAGCACTGAGTATAATGCTTCAAACTGTCTTGAAAATATGGACTGTTTGCCACTTAACAGCTCCAAATGCAGCAACCTACAAGCCTAAGTAACAAATAATTGGAATGTGCAGATTCATGCATCTCTCTTTGCTCAGACTATAAGTCATGTTGACTTAGTGTCGCTGATGTTATTTTTGACATCATTTCATCTATTGTTCAGACAACAAAACTATTTACAAAAATATTCATCATTCAGCAGCACAAAAATTTAAAACGATGAATCTTCCATGTGGGTTATAACAATATTCGTTCACATCCTCTTTCTGTTTTTCCTGGTTGCTAATGCAAACAAAAATTATAGTTGTGGACAAAATAATCAACTTTTTCCAGAAGAAAACGGTTTTTCAGCCATTCTTGTGATGATAAGAGGATCATAAATCTCTGTCTCCACTCCTTGTACAATAGACACATATACGTATAGGGTATTAAATTTTCTATTTGATTTTGTCTGCAGAGCCAGTGTTTCTTTGGTATCTCCTTATAATGTCAGTGTAGAAATCTAGATTTATTTATTAATAAATTTGCTAGATTTATATCCAATCTATTGTCCAGAAGCTCTGCAGGTTACATTGAATGTCTTCCTTCATTATGCCTACAAAATTCCCCAGTAAGAAAAGTTGGACAGAAAGTGAAAGTAATTGGCCCCCAATTCCTTGTGTTTCCATGGATCTGTGCTGGTCTGTGACCGAATAAAAATTTGATGATGGTGATGTTTTCATGGTTCAGGGTGGACTTGTATCAGTCTAGTTCAGTACTTTAAGCAGTACTGAATGTTGATCTACAGCAGGGATCTTCAAACTTGGTCCTTTTATGACTTGTGGACTTCAACTCCCAGAATTCCTCAGCCAGGCATGCTGGCTGAGGAATTCTGGGAGTTGAAGTCCACAAATCATAAAAGGGCCAAGTTTGAAGACCCCTGATCTACAGCAATGTTTCTCAATGCTTCTCAATGTTTCTCAATGTTTTGAAATGTGTTGACTTCAAGTCCCAGAATTCCCCACCCATGAAGGCTGGCTGAAGAATTCTGGGAGTTGAAATTCACACATCTTAAAGTTGCCAAGATTGAGGAACACAGATCTGCAGCATTTCCACAAACCATCCCCACCCCCATTCTGACTCAGAGGTCCATACAGCTATGTTGCCAATTCTTTACCTGGCAATGAGTTAGTAGAAAAGGATGTGTCTCAATTTCATTTCTGCATTCTGGCTTTCCTCCAGAAGATGTTCAGAACTGCTCCTTTGGGCATTTCTCTGTTTATTTGATTTTTTCCCCCTGCACATTATTAGTTAAAAAAGGTAAAGGTTCCCCCGCACATGCGTGCTGGTCGTTTCCAACTCTAGGGGCCGGTGCTCATCTCCGTTTCAAAGCTGAAGAGCCAGCGCTTGTCTGAGGACGTCTCCGTGGTCATGTGGCCGGCATGACTAGACGCCAAAGGCACATGGAACGCTGTTACCTTCCCACCGTAGTGGTCCCTATTTTTCTACTTGCATTTTTACGTGCTTTCGAACTGCTAGGTTGGCAGAAGCTGGGATGAGTAACAGGTGCTCACTCTGTTACACGGCACTCAGGATTCGACAATTAAGTTAAATATTTTAAATAATGCACGTGTGAAGTCGCCATTTCATAATGAGAGCCTCCAAGGTGATTGGAATTCCTTGATAGTGATAAAGTGTTTTTTCATTGCCTTTTTCCAGGGTGGGTTGTAGTTTAACCACTATTTAAATTATACCCTTAACATTTCCTGCAGATCCCAACTCCAACTACGTTCAACTCTGATAGCTTCTGTCCCCATTCAAGGACATCCCAGATGCTACCTGCTGTTGAAACTATATTGACAGTCTACAATAGTGGGATAATATGGAGTTAGGGCTATTAATTTTATTACAGCTGCCTCATTCACTAGACTATGTCTTACAAAATCCAGAAAAAAATCATTAAAACTACACATAAACGGGCAGCCCAGATTAAAACAACACAAACAAATCATACAAATATGACAGGGTATATCAACAAGCACATGAATCCCAGGCCTGGTCTTAAGGAAAGGGGTCAACATACATACAGTATCTTCAGGAGGATGCTGTCCTAGAGGGTGGGAACAGCAACTGAGAGGGTACTCTTCCTCAATCCCAGAAGATGGCAAAGTTAAATAGAAGGGACCTGGAGCACACTGATTCTGTTTGAACATGCCAGGTGAGCAGAAACTGTTAGAGACAGGTGCTCCCTCAAATGAATATGCTCCATGCCAGGAAATACTAGTCTTAATCCAAGCTGGACTTGAAAACCTGCTGATAACTGATGCAGCAGTTACAAAATTAGACTTCATTCATTCATTTATTCATTCACTCATTCATATTTCATGTTTCTAGACTACCTAGCTCCCTCAAGGAGGAGCTCTGGGCAATGTACGGTATAATGGGCATAAGAAACAGCATATAAAATTAACAATAAAATATTAAGATTAATTTATATTTAAATCATTAGATTATAGCATAAAATTTCAAAAAGATAAAAATAAGAATTCCAATGTGGTCATTTAACGTTAGTCGATAAAATGGAGAGAGGACTCCCATGGCACCAGCCAGCCCCACAATTGCTTTATGTCCCTCACGCAAGACCACAGTGTCAGGTTTTGACCCCTTTATGGAAAGGCAGGAGAGAGGGGGCCTGCCTCTTCTCTGGGGGAAGCATGTTCCATAATGTGGGGGCATGGCAGATAAGGCTCTCTTCCTAGACTGCGATACTGTCCCCCCCACTAGCCTTTTAGCTTCTGTATTTTAAACCACAATCGTTTCCACGTTGCTTCCAAAGGCAATTCCATGTAGAGCAGATTATCATAGTCTGTGCCAACGGGGCTGCAAATCTTTATCTTAAAGGGCTGACTAAACTAAATAAAAATTCCCAACCACAACTTTTATCTTGTGGAGGGTCTCCCAAGTTGCAGACCCGTTCCTTCAGAAGCAGAACCACCCAGAGCTATTTTTGTAGCTGACACTATGCCAAGGTGAGAAGCCTGTCTTGCTGAGATTCAGTTTTTAAGTTTGTTTGGCTCAGTCCTTCATACCCTTCAAATACCAGGGGAGGATTTCATAGTATCATGAATCTTGAGTTGCTATCGCATATCGATGATACCTAAGTTAATGGTTGACTTCTCTTAGTGGTTTCATATAGTAGGGAGAGAAATTGAGCAAAGGGGGAGAAATTGAGTTCTGTGACACCCCAACAATAAACTCACATGCTCCTAGATAACACCTCAAGATGTTAACTCTGATATCATGCAAATGCTGTCCAGCTGTGTGAGTTCATCACAATTTTGGAAATGTGTTTTGTCCTAGCTATTCCTCCTTGGGAAGTTCCTCCTACTCACCCTGTATAGGATCTCCAAAAAGAATCTGTAAAAACAATGTGTATAAGGGATCAGCATATTTTGCTACTCTTCCACCAGTAAAGGCTCAGCTCCATCCACTCGTCTTGACTCTACCCCGAATTACAGGATTAGAGAGTTGTAAAAAGGGAGTTCTCAGAGTATATACTGTACCTGAAGAAGGCGTGTATCTATGATCAGTTGTGCTTTTAACTTTCAGCATCATCATGCTAGGAATCTCTTTAATCATTTCAGTCTTGCAACTCCTTAGTAAGCCATGGAGTGACTCAGGAAGAGAGAGAGAGAGAGAGAGAGAGAGAGAGAGAGAGAGAGAGAGAGAGAGAGAGAGAGAGAGACTCTACCATCTCTATATTCCATAAAATAATGGGCACATGTGAACCATCCCCAAACACTCATAAAAGCAGCTGAATCTATTAAGAACTTGGAGTAAATAATCCTAATTGGTCCTCTAAGTAATCAGGATGCCAACAATATGGAGCTTGATCAGAAAGTGATCGTAAAAAAATTAATGACACAGATTTTGCTCTAGAGTGAACACTAGTTCTAACATGTTCATATATGAATAAAGACTGAAATAATTTAGGACAAGCATATGGTTGTTATAGATGCAATTATATTCTGAGCATTTATATTCTGACCTCACCCCAAGGAATAGAGGTTGAAATATTTCCAGTCCTTTAAATACAAATGATGAGGGGTTCTTACTCCTTAAAGATCCATACACATAAACATTGTCCTCTGTAAAATAAAGGATATGTCAATTATACCACACTTGTATAACATTATATCATTGGATTACATGTGTATCAAAACTGCAGTATTCTGTGGCAATACTATATTAGTGCTGGTTCTTACCTTTAAAGCCCTACATGGCTTAGGCCCGGGATATTTGCAGGACCGTCTGCTGCCAGGAACGACTTCCCATCACCCGGTGCGCTCTCACAGGGAGGGCCTCCTCAGGGTGCCGTCGGCTAGACAATGTCAGCTGGTGACCCCCAGGGGGAGGGCCTTCTCTGTGGGAGCGCCTGCCCTGTGGAATCAACTTCCCCTTGAGCTCCGGATGGCCCCGGACCTCCGGTCCTTTCGTCGCAGCCTTAAAACATTTCTTCTCCATCAGGCTGACCTGGACTGACAATAGGGATTTTTTAAAATGTTTTTAATATTTTATCATTGGGGCTTTAATTTAATTTTTTGTAACATTTGTATTAGTGGTCTTAGTGATGGTCTTTAAGTCCTTAGATGGCATGGGTCCGGAATACCTCGGGGACCACCTGCTGCCGGCGTCGACTCCCCTCCGCCCTGTGCGTTCCCACAGAGAGGGCCTCCTCAGGGTGCCTCCGGTCAGAGAATGTCGGCTGGTGGCCCCCAGGGGGAGGGCCTTCTCTGTGGGCGCTCCGGCTTTGTGGAATCAGCTGCCGGTTGAGCTCCGGATGGCACCGGATCTCCGCTCCTTCCGGCGCGGGTTAAAGACCCATTTATTTGAACAAGCTGGCCTGGCCTGATGGGGAGTTATTTAGGGTTTTAATATTTATATATATTTTCTATTGTTTTTATTGTGGGCAATAATTTAATTCTTTTTTAACTTTTGTATTTTTGTAGTTTTAAGATATGCCCTGTTCACCGCCCTGAGTCCTTCGTGAGAAGGGTGGTATAAAAATTTAATAAAACCTAAACCTAAACCTATTGTCTTTTATTGTTGTTAGCCGCCCTGAGTCCTTCGGGAGATAGGGTGGCATATAAGTCCCAAAAATAAATAAATAAATAAATAAATAAATAAATAAATAAATAAATAAATAAATAAATAAATAAATATAACTCTAGGACTGAGAAATGCAGTTGCTCATGAAACAAGAGAAGAAGAGGAGGAGGAATTGGAGGAGGAGATTATATGGGATTATATGGGAAATCAAAAGAAATGGCTAATAAGAGATATGCACCCTTTGTTGATCGCTTCCTCCTGCCTTGGAGGGCAAAGGACAGCTTTAATATGAGATTTTGGCTTCGTCATCATGCATCTCTCTGGGTTAATAATCACATAGGCCAACAGGATCAAAGTTCTGCTGTGATATCAATCCCAGATCAAACAGAAACATTGGACTTGAAACTCAGGATGAAATCATCAGCGTATCGGAATGGTGCAATAGGGTGTCCTAAAGGTTTTGGAATCTTTACGTCAGAATTTTCCCTGGCAAGGTAGACTGAAACCAATGAGACACACCAAAAAACTCCAATAAGTATGTTTTATTGCAGAAAAGCTAAGAAGCCATTAGAATTCCAACGCTTGCTGTGTCTCAAATGCAAGTCTTATTTATGGAGAAATCCATGTTCACATGTTTGGGTCTCTTCGTCCCAGACCAGCAATGCAACAGACTCTTTTGGGTGGGAGGCTTCTGTTTCCATCTGTCTCTTGTTTGGGTAACGGACAGCTCTGATAGCAAGTTGTTTTTCTCTGACTGTGGGGGAATTGACTCTTGCGCTCAGGGACTTTCCAAAGCAGTAGAACATTTTATGTATCCAACAAAATAAACACTTGAGCTGTTTGGCTTTGCAGGTATGGTATTCTTGTCATCCAGTACAGAATTAATGAGTGTAATCATCATCAATTTCCATATAGCTGTATACCTCAAATACATTAACCAGACTATAAAATCTTCTCTGAAACTTGTCCAGAGATGGTTTCTGTCCCTGCCATTAGCAGTCATGTCTTCCTTTACATTAAATAAGTCAAAGAAAAACTGCTGCTCATTGCCATGCTTTGTTAAGGGTTCACATGGAAAGGCAGGAGGAATTAAATTAATTTTAATCCCATTTCAATCCCCCAAAGGTAAAGGTTTCCCTGCCAATCGTGTCGGAGTCTAGAAGGCAGGGCTCATCTCTGATTCACAGCCAAAGAGCCACTGTTGTCCCAAGATGCTTCTGTCGTCATATGGCCAGCATGACTATATGCCAAAGGCACACAGAACATTGTTAACTTCCCCCCAAGGGGTACTTATTTATCTGCTTACGTTTATATGTTTTCGAACTGCTAGGTTGGCAGGAGCTGGGGCAAGAATGGGAGCTCATCATGTCACGTGGTACTAAGGTCTTATACTGCCAGCCTTCCAGTCATCAAGCTCAGCAATCTTAACCACATGTAAAATAGCCCCTCTTAAGCCCTATTTCTCCTATAATGTATTGTTATTACTATTGCACCTGCAACAGGAATTTACTGAGATGTGCATAGCACACTATATAGCTAGATGAGAGAGAGAGAGAGGGAGAGGGAGAGGGAGAGGGAGAGGGAGAGGGAGAGGGAGAGGGAGAGAGAGAGAGAGAGAGAGAGAGAGAGAGAGAGAGAGAGAGAGAGAGAGAGAGAGAGAGAGAGAGAATAGATAGATAGGCAGATGAGATATAGATAGATAGATAGATAGATAGATAGATAGATAGATAGATAGATGATAGATAGATAGATAGATAGATAGATAGACAGACAGACAGAGACAGACAGACAGACAGATAGAAAAGAAAGAAAGAAAGAAAGAAAGAAAGAAAAAAGAGAAAGAAAGAAAGAAAGAAAGAAAGAGAAAGAAAGAAAGAAAGAAAGAAAGAAAGAAAGAAAGAAAGAAAGAAAGAAAGAAAGAAAGAAAGAAAGAAAGAAAGAAAGAAAAAAACAACAGTGTGGTTCCAGCCAAAGGAGTGATGCTAGAAGCTCACTTGTGGAAGGGACTTCAATAATCCAATTTTGTTCATGTGTAGAGATACTTAATTAGGCAGAAACAAATCTTTTGAAGCATGCAATAGGATACCTCAAGGTTCAGTCTTGGGCCCAGTACTCTTTACATCTTCATAAATGAGGGGATAGAAGGGAAACTTATCAAATTTGCAGATGACACCAAGCTGGGGGGAATAGAAGATAAACTTTAGAAGATAAGCTAAAGATCCAGAAGGATTTTGACAGATTTGAACATTGGGTCCTATTGAACAAGATGCAGTTCAGTGGTGAGAAAAGTAAGGTTCTGCACTTAGGCAAAAAACAAACAAACAAATGCATAGGTATAAAATAGGTGGTACCTGGCTCAACAGTAGTAATGGGTGGAGGGATCTAGGTGTCTAGTGGACCACCATTTAAGTGTGAACCAGCAGTATATGGCAGCTGCCAAAATGGGTAATACAGTCCTGGACTGCATCAACAGAGGTATAGCGTCGAGACAATAAAAGAGTGCTTTTACAGTGCACTGATGATGAGACCACACTTGGAATAGTGCCTTTAGTTGAGATCAATTCAAAAAAGATATTAAGACCCTTGAAAAAGTGTGCTGAGAAGAATAACAAAGATGATTAGGGGGCTGGAGGCTAAAATGTAGGACACATGGTTAGGGAACTAAGTATGACTAGCCCAGGGGTAGGCAACCTTGGCTCTTTTATGACTCGTGGACTTCAACTCCCAGAATTCCTGAGCCAGCTGTGAGTTGAAGTCCACGAATCATAAAAGAGCCAAGGTTGCCTACCCCTGGGCTAGCCTAATAAAGGGGGGGCCTCGTAGCTCTCTTCCAGTACTTCAGGGGTTGTCACAGAGAAGAGGGGGATTGACTTAATCTGTAGGGCACCATTGGACAGGGCAAGAAGTAATGGATGGAAGCTTGTTAAAGAGAGAGGCAACCTAGAAGTCAGGAGAAATTGTCTGACAGTGAGAACCATTAATCAATGGACTTGCTTGCCTCCAGGGCTTGTGGGAGGCTTTCAAAAACAGACTGAACAACCATTTGACTAGGATGGTGTAAGGTCTCCTGCCTTGAGCAGGGGGTTGGATTAGAAGACCAGTGGGGTCCCTTCCAGCCCTGTATGTCAACGCTGGTAACATCAAATGTTCTTGCTTGAAAAGAGATGAAGAAGCAGCTATTTCATATGTTAAACTTGTGTATTGCTTTAAGAGATAGGGTAAGGCTGGGAGGAGGGAAGAGGAGGATTGTACCTCAAGGCCACGAAATTAAAGAAGATAAGAACTTGGCAGGTTTTCTAATGGAAGGGAAACTGATTCTTTAAATTAATTGGAGAATATGATTAAAGACAAAATTAGAAAGGTGGAGAATTGTGTTTAATATATTGTGCAAGGGGGCGGAGATTTCAGATTCCAGCTTCCTTTGAGCAAGCATTTGCCAGTGTACTAGGCTAAATAAATAAATAAATAAATAAATAAATAAATAAATAAATAAATAAATAAATAAGGACTTTTAAGGTAAACAATGCCTCAGAGTCACTTGAAAAGCCCATACGTCGGAAACGTGACACTGTGATTCTATAATTTGATAAACCATCCATGAGAGGTGGCTGTCCACCCTGTTTCTGAGATGGAAAACCCACAACTGTTGTAGGTCAAGTATTTTGTAGGTATCCACTATTGTACAGTTCTTAGCATCAGAAAGTTCTTCCTTAGACCATTATGAAATGTAGATAGCTGCAACGTATACTTCCTTTCATTCCTGTCAGTTAAGAACTATTTTCTCTAACCCTAGATGCAAAAAGTACATCTGGGGGAGAGGGATGATTGATTGACTGACTGATTGATTGACAGACAAGCAAATAGACAAATGTAGATAGTGACAGAAGAAAGAGAGAATGAAGGGGTGTAATTGTCTGTATGTGTGCGATTAATTCTCTCAGGCCTACTACTTTACCTGAAATCATGGTACTGAGATTAATTAGGGAGAGAGTCTCTTCTAGGTTGTCTTGATCTCTGAGTGAAAAGGTGGAATAGAAACTGCATAAATAAATAAATTGTTTAACCTGTAGTCAGCCATTTTGAAGATCAGCTGCTTGGAAGGGAGCAGTGGTGGGATTCAAATATGTGAACAACCAGTTCTCTGAGTGGATGCCGCTTCCGGAAGTCCACTCTGGGCCTAGGCAATAAAAAATTAGCTACTGATAGTCGAGGTTGTAATAAATCACAGGAAGGTCATGATGGTAGAGATATATGCCCCAAACCATAACCAAGAACAATTTTTCAAAACACTTCACAATAAGATATGTAGCATTGATTATGAGGAGATTTGTTTAATAGGAGATTTTAATGCTATCCTAGATATAAATTTGGATTATATGGGAAAGATGCTTAGGAAAAAGAAGAGAAGAACTCTACCGAGATCTTTTCTCAACTTGGCTAATGAACTAAATATCCAAGATGTCTGGAGGGAAAGAAATCGTAAGGCTAGACAATATACACATTACTCCAACCGACATAACTCATGGTCTAGAATAGACATGGTATGGATGACGAAAGAAATTAGTTCAGAAATAGACGAGGTACATATAGCGACAGGTACTTGGGCAGATCACAATCCTATTAAACTTAACTGGAAAGGTTCCAAAAAAATACCCAGATGGACGCTACAAAGAGCAATTTTAAAAGAAGACGAATTCAAATCTAAGATGGAGAGAGAACTAAGTTTTTTCTTTAAGGAAAATAAAGCTATAGACACCTCAGTACAAAACAATTGGGATACAGCTAAGGCAATGATGAGAGGGGTAGCGAGGGCATACATGGTATACAAAAATAAGGGGAAAAGACAACAACGGGAAAGATTAGAAGGGGAATATAAGAGTTTAGAAGTTATACTTCAACAAGATCCACAAAAAGAGAATATTAAGCAATCTATGGATCTGATTAAACACAAGCTTAACATTCTAGACAAAGAGAAATTAGCACAACAATTGAGAAACACGAAACAAAAATTTTTTGAAAATGCAAATAAACCGGGCCGTTGGCTCGCATATAAATTGGGAAAACAAAAGGGGAAAAACTGGATTCACGAACTACGAGATGAGGAAGGGAGAATATTCCATCAGGAGGAAAAAAAAAAATCATAGCCCAGGAATTTTATGAGCGTTTATACAAAGAAGATAGCCAGGCAAGTGTGGAGAAAATGGAGGAATATTTTCAAAAAGCCAAACTACCCAAGGTCACAGAAGATACCAGAAATATGTTAAACGAGGAAATTCGGCTATCTGAGGTGATAAAAGCTATTAATGCACAAAAGAATAATAAAGCATCGGGCCCCGACGGTCTCCCATCAGAAATTTATAAAGAACTACAAAATATCTTAGCACAACCCCTAGTGGAGGTATTTAACGCAGTATTAGAAGGCGCAAGAACGCCTAAATCTTGGTCAGAGGCAAACATAACCCTTATCCCGAAAGATAACACGGACCATACATTAATCCAAAATTATAGACCCATATCACTTCTTAATTCGGACTACAAGATATTTACATCAATTATAGTGGAACGATTGAAACGATTTCTGAATGATTTCATACACGCAGACCAGAATGGTTTTCTCGCTAAGAGACACACTAAGCACAACATTAGAATAATATTAGATACGTTGGAGTACTATGAATTACATAGTGGACAACAGATGGCATTACTTTTTTTAGACGCCCAAAAGGCATTTGATAATGTTAAATGGTCTTTTTTGCGCCAACAGCTTAGCTTTATGAATATGGGTGAAAAATTTATAAATATAATTAGTGCAATTTATGACAACCAGGAAGCAAAAATAATTATTAATGGGGAAGCATCTAGCAAGTTTCAAATTCAAAAGGGAACACGGCAAGGCTGCCCCTTATCACCATTGCTGTTTATATTGACTCTTGAAGTATTAACGAGAACTATAAGAAACGACCCAAAGATAAAAGGATTAACCATTAAAAAGGAAACCTTTAAATTGCAAGCTTTCGCGGACGATCTGGTTTTTATTATGAAGGACCCATGTCAGACGGGACCAAAGCTATTGGAAGAATTATCCAAATATGGTGAGGTTGCCGGACTGCGAATAAATAGAAATAAGACCAAGATGATTGTTAAAAATATGACCAATAAACAAAAAGGAAATCTGGCCGGAATCATGGATATAGAAATAGTCAAGAAAATAAAATATCTAGGGATTAACATTACGGCTAGATGCACTTCACTCAAAAAAGATAATTATGATAATGTAGTGAATCAAATAAAAGGTGATCTGGAAAGATGGGGAAATCTAAAACTCTCATTATTGGGAAGAATCGCTGTCATTAAGATGAATATTCTGCCTAAAATCCTGTTTCTGTTTCAGAATATCCCAATTCAACTCGACTCTAAATTTTTTCGAAATTTGAATAAATTATCACTAAATTTTGTTTGGCAGGGGAAAAAACCAAGAATTAAATTGAAATACTTACAGGACACGAAGGAAAATGGGGGTTTTGGATTGCTAGACTGGGAATTATATTACCATGCCGCGGCTCTGAGTTGGATTAGAGAATGGGTAATCTTGAGAAATAGAAGACTATTAACTTTAGAGGGTCACGATTTGCAATATGGCTGGCATGCTTTTCTATGGACGGAGAAACAAGGTCTTTTCTCACATTTTCAAAGACATCGGATCAGGCAAGCGTTACTTAATACTTGGAAAAAAATTAGATCTCATAATTACACTAAAATACCGGTCTGGCTATCCACCCTTGAAGCGATTGTTTACCCAAATCTGTTTGATTTGGGTAACATAATCTCATACAAGGATATTCTGAATGAGGAGGGGGAATTGAAACTTAGGAATGAACTAGAATTACAAGGTATAAAACTCGATTGGTGGGCCTACTTACAAATCCAATCGAGATTTAGGAAGGATAAAAATGAATGGGGGATATATACCTCTGAAACAGCATTGGACAAAATATTATTAGGACCGGACTCTAAACAAATAAGGAATTTATATAAATTGCTTTTGGGATATAAGCTGTTTGAAGAGCAAGTGAAAGACCCCATGTTGATCTGGGCTAACAATTTAGGACATAACATCGACTTAGGTACTTGGCAAACAATTTGGGATAGAAATAAAAGGATAACACTGGCCTCATCGTATAAAGAAAATTTATTTAAAATGTTTTACCGATGGCATCTTCCCCCAGCCCGTCTAGCAAAAATGTACACAACAGCATCTCCCAAATGTTGGAAGTGCTCTGAAGAGATAGGCACATACTTCCATACATGGTGGTCTTGTAGTAAAACACAAAAATTTTGGAGAATGATTTGGATCTGGCTGAAAGAAATATTGAAACAAGATCTTGAGTTTAGTCCAGAACTTTTCTTGTTGGGAATTACGAAAGAGAAATATCCTAAAGATGTGCTATACTTAATGATCCATATTATCACAGCAGCTAGAATATCATTTGCGCAAAAATGGAAAAAGAATGAGATCCCAGGAGAAAAAGAGGTTATTAGGAAAATTTGGGATTGCGCTGAAATGGACAAATTAACTTTGGAATTAAAGAATAAAGACCAATCAGACTATTATAGAATTTGGAACAAATTGTATCTTTGGATGGATAAAAAGAAAGGTCTCTATTAGGTTTTACAGACTAGCTCACTGTTTTAAATATTGTGGTATTTCACCGATTTGTAATTTAAGTGTATTTAAGTGTATTTTTGATGTACATATATACATGTATATATATATATTTAAACATTGTAGACAAAAAGGTTTGTCAGCTCGCTGGTACTGTGTCCAATGTTTTTAAATAATAAATTTAATAAAAAGTTTAAAAAAAAAAAATTAGCTACCGGTTCTGCCGAAGTGGTGTGAACTGGCTGAATCTCACCACTGGAAGGGAGGTATATTTTATTTTTATTTTCTTTAAAAATAAATAATGCTACCGGCAGGTGCTATTCCTGTCTAATAAATGAGAGCCATACAGAAGGATGTTCTGCATCTGAAAACCAAGATAATTCAGCATTGTGTATCCACATTTCTGCTACATTCACACATGCATTCCTTCATATCTAGACTATCTGTCAGTGTAAAGGTTCCTTGCACAGCTCATCACAGCATGAGATGTGTAGAATACTAAAGCAACTGTATTTAAAGCAAAAACAGATGACTCTTGTGAATTCCACTTTTTGCAAGCACAAAACACCTTGCATTTAATCGGGGCTTTGGGATCTAGTGAACCTGGAATGCTAAACAAAAGCTATCAGTAGGTCACCAAGGTGTTGCCGTCATTGCGGTAATCTGTTCTGTAGGGCATATACAATCAGAATAGAGTTGGAAGGAAACTTGGAGGCCTTCTAGTCCAACCCCCTGCTCAAGCAGGAGATCCGACCTATACCCTTTCAGACAAGTGGCTGTCCAGCCTTTTCTTAAAAAACCCCACTGATGAAGCACCCTCAGCTTCTGAAGGCAAGTTGTTCCACTAATTAATTGTCCTCACTGTTAGGAAGTTTCTCCTTAATTCCAGGTTGCTTCTGTCCTTGATTAGTTTCCATCCATTGTTTCTTGTCTTGCCTTATGATGCTTTGGAAAATAAGTTGACGTCCTCTTCATTGTGGCAACCCCTCAAATACTGGAATACTGCTACTATGTCACCCCTAATCCTTCTTTTCTCTGGACTGGCCATGCCCAATTCCTGCAATCATTCTTCATATGTTTTTGTCTCCAGGCCCTTAATCGTCTTAGTTGTTCATCTTTGCAACAGCCATTTTGGGCTCAATTGTGGTCATAAGTTGAGGACCACATGTATAACCTTGTGTTTAGCAACCTTTTGAAGTCATAACAGCACTGGAAAAAGTGACTTATAACTTGATCCTCACCAGTGGTGAGATTCAAATATGTGAACAACTGGTTCTCTGTCTGGATGCTGCTTCCGGAAGCGCATCCTGGGCCTGGGCAACAAAAAATTAGCTACCGGTTCTGCCAAACTGGTGTGAACTGGCTGAATCCCGTCACTAATCCTCACTCTTACAACGGTCTCAGAATCCCCATGGTCACAGGATCAATATTTGGGTACTTGGTAATTGGCATGTATTTATGATGGCTGCAGTGTCCCAGAGTCATGTGATCACCTTTTGCAATCTTCCCAGCTGGCTTCTGACTAGCAAAGTCAGTGGGGCAAACTGGATTCACTTAACAATTGTGGTTATTAACAATTGCAGTGCTTTGCTTAATAACCATGGCAAAAAAGGTGGTAAAATTGAGTGTGACTCACTTAACAACTGCCTTGCTTGACAACAAAAATTCTGGTCTCAGTCGTAAGTCTGAGGCCAGCTCGGTTTCTTTTCTCTTCTCCTCTCTCTTGAATCCCAAAGAGATTAGCAATATTCATTCTCTCCAATGAAGACCACAAGAGAAAAAATATTCCAGTTGCTAAGCAATGAATTTCAGTCTGTCACTTTATGCAATAAATATCCAATGAATTAGGGGAGAAGCTATTCATAGCCAAAACCTGAATCTTAAAAAGTTATTTGACTTTTATTGTGGGGAGAAGTTGGGAATCCCAGATTGTCATTAAAAGCAGCGATTGTTCCATGTAGTGGAGACATCCCAAGGACACAAGGAAAGGGAATAAGAAGGTTATCACTTTATTATAGTTCAGTGTACAGTAGGAATATATTAAGTTATGCTTCTAGAAAAGGGTTGTGCTTAAAAAAATATACATCATGCAAGAGCCCGTATAGTCAATGGAGAACACTGATCCCACAATACCTGTGAGGGCATATTTTTGTATGAATATTCCTTGACACATTCTGGTGCCTCATTTCTCCATCTGTGTTGTGTCTTCCTCCTTTACGAAACTGGGGAACAAGGAAGCTATAGGCAGGATGACGTCTTCCATTGGAAGCATCCTTTTTTGTTTGAAGGGCTTTTGTTCAGCTGGATTCCACTTCAGAGGAAGACTGACAGTTCTAGCCCCACCTAAGGCACGAAAGCCAGTTTGTTGGATGACTTTGGCCAATCACCAGGGGACTGTGAGTTCTAGTCCCGTCTTAGGCATGGAAGCTGGCTGCATAACTTTGGGCCAATCACTTGGAAATGATGAGTTCTAGTCCCACTTTAGGCATGAAAGCCGGCTGGATGACTTTGGCCAATCACCAGGGGACTGTGAGTTCTAGTCCCGTCTTAGGCATGGAAGCTGGCTGCATAACTTTGGGCCAATCACTTGGAAATGATGAGTTCTAGTCCCACTTTAAGGCATGAAAGCCGGCTGGATGACTTTGGCCAATCACCAGGGGACTGTGAGTTCTAGTCCCGTCTTAGGCATGGAAGCTGGCTGCATAACTTTGGGCCAATCACCAGGAAATGGTGAATTCTAGTCCAGCTTTAGGCATGAAAGCTGTTTCGGTTGATCCAGACACTGTCTCTCCATCCAGCCCACCCTTCAACGTTGTGGGGGAAAATAGGAGGAAGAAGTATTAAATATGTTTGCCACTTAGAGGTTTTTGGTGTTTTTTTAAAGTAAAAAAATGGGCTATAAATAAATAAAACCACCCCTTTCCAATGTGCAGGGAGACTAAAGTATTCATGAGAGGTGACTTCTAGTCCATGTTTTTCTCAATTTCAATAACTGACTGGGAAATTTTGGCAGCTGAAATCCATGCATCTTAAAGTTGCCAAGGTTAAGAAACACTGGTTTTGTCTTTTCTTAAAAAACTCCCAGAAATGGTGAGCCCACATCCTTGGTAGTTAGATTGCTCCACTGTTATACAAATCTTATCTTCAGCAAATTTTTCTTTGTACTATTTCTGGACTGAGTTCCTCTGCACATGGAAATTAGATTTGACTCTTTTCCCTGTGGATTCCCTTCATGTATCTGAATATGACTGTCATGACTCTGTCAAAATTCCAGCTTCCGCATAGGTCAGGGGTAGGCAACCTTGGCTCTTTTATGACTCGTGGACTTCAATTCCCAGAATTCCGGAGCCAGCAGGGCTCAGCATGGAAACCTCTCCCTTTCCCCTCAGCGTGGCTGGCTCAGGAATTCTGGGAGTTGAAGTCCATGAGTCATAAAAGAGCCAAGGTTGCCTACCTCTGGCGTAGGTACAAGTTCCTTGCCCATCTTTCTTAGCTTCCTCTGAACCCTGTCTAAATGGAGAAGGAAAGAGAGACTTCCAAGAAGCAAAGAGACAAGTTAAGGCAGCCCATCCAGAGAAAATGCTGCCAGCTTGTCTCTTAAATGTGTCTTATGGTTGAATTAAAAAGTGATTGAGTCAGAGGGGAGGTGTCAGGAAGTCCTACAGTGCTACAGAGATATGAGACGGATTCTAATCTTCATGTAGACGGGCCATCAGAGGCTTAGCAAAGTCCTTGCCACTTGTTGGTGGTACAAGTAGTGTTCAACTTACAACAGTTAATTTAGTGACCATTTGAAGTGAAAAAAGTGACTTATGACCATTGCAGCATCGCCATGGTCACGTGATTTATATTCTGATGCTTGACAATGTGGCAAAACTCACTTAACAAATTGCTCACTTAGCAACATAAATTTTGGGCTCAATTGTGGTTGTAGACTACCTCTACTTAGTTCTTGGGTTTCCTCCATAAAGAGTCCACATTACAGGCATTCCTGTATAATTAAACAGTGGTATTTCATCAGGATTTTGTGTTAACTTATATTGTTTTTAATTCTGATTTCCCCTAATGATTTAAGTCCTTTCCTTCCCTGTTTTTAAGCAGGTCATTCTCCTGCTCTTATCCTGCTCATTATATTTACTTATTGTGCATTTTTGAAGGTTGGTTTTTTTTACCATAACAACCTATAGTCAAGGAGGAACTCGGCTTGGAAACATAATTATTAAAGCGTGCCAGCAATGTCTAAATCAGTGCTAGTGAATTTTAACTGGGTGACATAAAGATGCTGACTGGGGCTGTCAGCTGGAATCTTTAGAGCCGGTTTATATAGAAAAGCAGCTGGAAATAAATGGGAGAATGATCCTTACACACTCACACTGACTTGGTTTGCTTTCTGTGCAGCAGAAATGCAATGTTGCAAGCTTAGAGGACAGAAACAGCATCTCTGAAGCTCAACGTTCATGTTTAACATGGCTTAATTGGGTTTTTCTATCTGTAAATTGGGGGTTGGGGGGGAGGATAGAAATATATCTCTTGTTCCCAATGCTGACAACATAATCTATGTATTCATTCCAGTGAAGCAGTTTAGAAAAATGAGCAGCTGTTATGACCAGGTGGAATTATAAATTTGGCGTTCAAGAACTTTCACAATTGCATGAGTTGCCACAGAATTGGCAAAGCTTGAGTTGCCACAGAATTGCTGGAAAACACACAAGCTATACAAGACTCATTTTACATGAGGAGAGCTAATCCTGACTCGGGAGCAGTAATAACCAGAAATAACCCTTTGTTCTCCTCACAACACTGGAATGCAGGCCTGCCAGCACTTGCTGGAGCATCTGTAGAAAGGAGATTTTTATTTCTGAAATCTTGATTCTCCATGTTTGCCTGTACAAGAGGAGGAGGAGGAGGAGAAGAAGGAGACTGTATGGGATTATATGAGAATAAAAAGAAATGGCTAATAAGAGACATGCACTCTCTCGTTGCTCGCTTCCTCCTATCTTGGAGGGCAAAGGACAGCTTTAATATGAAGAGAATTATGATGATGATGATGGTTCATCACACAGTCAGTCAGATGTGGCATTTTTCTCTACCTATCAAGTCCTTTCCAAGAACCTGGGATAGGCAGAGGTGGATATTTGATAGTGTTACAGATATCGTTGCAGGATGGAAGCTCTTCCAAGTAAAGCTGCCTTTTGCAATTGACTGATAGCGAATTTGTCAATGCTGATGGTGTTCAAGTGCTGCTCCAGTTTTTTTGCGATTGCACCCAAGGCATCAATTACTATTGGACTATGTTTGCTTGCTTCTGCCACAGTCATTCTATTTCTATTTGTAGGTCTTTGTATTTTGTGATCACCAGTTCTTTCTCTGCTATTCTGTCAATTTTGTTGTTGTTATTGTTATTCCCCATGCAGTTGGATAAAAGCAGCTGAACAGAAACTACACATATTTCAGTAACATCTCTTTAACAAATTTCATGTGGTAAATACAGAATCTTGGAAATTGTAATAGGAATTACCCAACCTCATTTATAGTAAGTTAATAGAGTCTCTTTGAATACTTTGAAATGTTTCTTCCTAGATTGCTTCTCACCTGAGTTTAGTTGCATTTATGAAATAAGCTGTCAACTGATTTTTCAACTCTTGTCACTTCCATTGCATTCCCAGCTCCTCCACAATATCTCACAATCATAGAAGAAGGCAACATCAAACCATCCTACATCATTATCAAGAAATGTGAACGGATGTAGCCATGAAGTCATCAGGAATCATGCTTCATTAAAGGAGATCATAACCTTTAGTTTGACAATTTTAAATAAATTAGAAGAGCAGTAGTGGCACGCTGGCTAGAATGCAGCATTGCAGGCTAATTCGGCTCACTGCCAGGAGTTCGATCCTGACCAGCTCAAGGTTAACTCAGCCTTCCATCCTTCTAAGGTCAGTAAAATAAGGACCCAAATTGTTGGGGGCCATAGGCTGATTCTGTAAACTGAGAGGTCTGTACAGCACTGTGAATTGTAATATAAGTCTAAGTGCTATTATTGTTTTAAAATTGTGGTAGTAACAGAGAGCAACTAGAATCTCCAGTCAACAGCATAATTTGGCGGGCTCCAGATGTTTTGGTATCACAATGTCTCCCATTCCTAGCTAGCATGTTCTATAGCTGTAGGTTCCCATGTTCAGAAAGGTTGACCCATTCTGATAGCAATTCTAAGGGGTGAATGGTGGGCTTTACAAAGCCACATCCTATCATTCACACATAATAGGGTGGTATCAGCAAACTTAGGGAAAATCCCCAAGGTTTGCAGCAGCCCACAAATATATTTTAAGAACTATATCAAGGGAAATAACACTATCCTCATGAAAAATCAGAGAAATAAATATCAGCAAGCTTGAGAGAAATCCCTAAGGTGTACAGAAGTGAAAAAATGTAGTTTAAATACTACCAAGGAAATAATATCCGTTAAAAAATAGAGGAAATTCTGTTTGTATCTGTGTGTGAATGTGTGTTGTTGCAACAAGATTTCTGTGGATTTTATTTGTATGGGGCTCTGGACTGCAAAAGTAGAAGCACTATCTTTATAGACTCCTGAATGGTTGTTTAATAAATTATAGGCTCCAGGTCAAATGGAGAAGCTCCCTATGTGTGTATATATATATATATATATATATATATATATATATATATATATATATATATATATATATATATATATATATATATATATATATATATATATATATATATATATATATATATATATATATATATATATATATATATATATATATATATATATATATATATATATATTCCACCGGCCAGGAAATGTTTGTAAGGCTGGAGTGAAAGAGCTTCTCTCCTGTCATGTGAGGCTTTACAATTCAACACTAAAGGGAAAAGAAATTGGAGTGGTTTTACGTATGTAATCTTAGCATCATCATGCAGAGTGCTTGGACCAATAGGATTGGTCTCTTAAAAATGCATGAACCAGGGGCATCTTCAAAACTAAATAAACATCTGGCTTACTCTAAGCTAGCTTTTGTCCAACTCTGGCTATTCCCTGATGCATGGATTTCAACTCCCAGAATTGCCTAGCAAGCATGATCACTGCTGAGAATTTTGGCAGTTGAATTTCACACATCTGGATGCTGTCAAAACAGTGGTTTTAGTGGAAAACTTTTAAAATCTGGCTGTCTTCAGTCATGCTTTCCTGTGGTTACTTTTCCCATGAGTTACACAGCCACCACATACCAAACCATAAGATAACCATAAGCTCTTGCTTTGTATAATTTGTGAAGCTAAAATGTGGTTCGGTACTTGTAGACCGTGTGAACATGGTCATCTTTAACCTAACTTCTTTTAACTTCAACAGTTATATACATCCTACATACAAAGAAAGGACAGTCTGGGGTCCCCTGGATTAATTTCAAGAAGTTCATAAGAAACCAATTTAATTCTTTGCAAAAGTGGCCTGTCCATTTCCAGAAGGAGATACAGAAGACTAGAAAACAAACAAGAAGAGCTGCTTATAGGTGTGTAGAAAGAGTAGGAAAGAACAAAGTACTGACTCAAAAGTAAGAGATAACTACTGCCTTAACCATAATAATTTGATAGGTTGACATGATCACATTTTGGGCACTTGACCAGCATTTAGGGCCATTTGCAACATCCCATGGTCATGTGATTACAATTTGCAACAATTTTGCTGGAACATGCAATTCCAGGAGAAAAAAAAACCTTTCAAACAATGGATTTGCTTAATGATCATGGTGTTCATTTAACAACTGTGACATTTGCTTAAAAAAATGTAAAACTGGGTTGGTGAAGCTGAGCAACCAACATGATGTACAACCATATTTCTGCACTCAATTACAGTTGTGAGTTGAGGATTACATGTAATGTATATTAGTTCACCAGCCCCATAATTTATTTTCCTTTTTTGACTTCCCAGCATGCAAAACTGTCAGCTAAACAACAAATATAGAGGAGTATGGGTGTTTTTTTGTTTTTTGGGGGAGCAAATTCATATTGTAGCTCAGAGGTCTTCAAACTTGGCCCTTTTATGACTTGTGAACTTCAACTCCCAGAATTCCTCAGCCAGCATGCCTGACTGAGGAATTCTGGGAGTTGAAGTCCACAAGACATAAAAGGGCCAAGTTTGAAGGCCCCTGATGTAACTCAAACAAGCTGAATTCAGCCTTCATCAACTTGGTGCGCTCTGGACTTTACAGTAGCTTCTCTGTTGGCCATCAAACTGGAGAAGAGGGAATTATGTGAATAATTTTTATTGCTTCGTAATACTCTTATGAGCATGCACTTATAAAGCCAGTAAGTCTATCTCAGTCCCCTTATTTATTAAAAATGGCAAATTATAAAGATAGAAGGCTACAGAAACAGGAATAATGAAGGAATGGATTGTGAAGATGGCTGAGTTTGCAGAAAAGGTTAAATTGATTTGTTTGATTAAAAAGGGAACTTTACTTTTATAAATGACTGGAAACCCTTTATAGACCTTTTTGCTGGAAATGGATAAAAATGAAGTGCTGATCTCGGGATTTATTGATTAAAAAAGGCTTGTTTATGAGAAAAAGGAACTATGAAATGCAGTACAGGAGGGAGGAGGTGGTAATTGCTATGATTGTAATTGCTGCAAAGAAGGTTGAAAGTCATTTCTTTATATATATTTCTTTTTCTTGATTTTTGTTACCTACTTTTTCTTTTACTCTTTAACAATCTTTTTCTTTTTCTTTATTTCTTCTTCTGTGATTTTTAAAAATCTTTGCAAAATCTTCTTTTAATAAAATTACTCATAAATATGGTGGCTTTCTTAAAAAATAAGAATTTCACTGCTCTGCGCAAATGGGTTCAAGCAATGCATAAATTGTGCCCTGTACAAGATAAGAAACCACATTGGCAAATCTGTTCATGCAGAGAGTAATAATACAGTATTTCATACCTATTCACTAGGACAGTGATGGTGAACCTTTTAGAGACCGAGTGCCCAAACTGCAACCCAAAACCCACTTATTTATTGCAAAGTGCCAGGGGTGCATCAACATTATGGTGCCCTCGTGGAGGGGTGGGCAGGGAGGCACCACTGAGTGCCGCCTCTGGCACGCAAAAACCAGGGGCACAAAAGTGGGCCACCGTGCTGCACTGATACAAGGCAATGCACCACGCAAGAACGGGGCAGGGCTAGTGAATATCAACAGGCACTAGCCCCACCCCATTTGCAGCGCGTGCATGCTCACGGCCCTGTGCACACATGCACACATGCAAAATGCTTTCCCCTCCCTTTTCTTCCAGTCCACCAATCAACAATGGTTGGTGACCTCTGCTCTAACATCTCTATTTAAGCTTGCTAGTCAGCTGCTTCACCTCCTTTGTGCTGGGTGGGGCTCCTGCTGTGGGCAGTGGTGGAGACCTGATGGACCTTTTGCTGCCGGCAGTGGCACATGTTCCAACAGAGAGGGCACTGAGTGCCACCTCTGGCACGCGTGCCATAGGTTCACCACCACTGCACTAGGACCTAAGGGGCAGAGCTTGCAATGTCCAGTGATGTCTACAGGGGGAGCAAGTAGGATAGAGTGATGTCAACAGCATCATTTTATTGCAAGATAAGCTCCTCCCATTTTCTATGTGTATCACATTTTTTTGCATGTGGAGCTTGTGTTGTTGACAAAATAACTTTTGCCACTGATGAAAATGGCAAGTTCTAACACAGTTGTATGATTTGTCTTCCACCTGAACCCCATGATAACCATGGCTTGCCTTCTACATATTGAACAATTCAACCTTGGCCTGGCTAGCTAGGTCAACTGGGAGTTGTGGTTCAGAAATATCTGGATGGCCACAATTCCTTCAATTTCCCACTTGGCACAGCCCACTGAGGAAGAAAGATCTGAGTACAATTCCTGGCATCAAGAACCACAAGGATTTTGGTACCAGCCACTGCCTGTTAGTGCATTGGGTTGGCTCATGGATCTATTTTTTATTCATTCATCAACTTTAGAATCCATCCATCTCTCTCACAGAAGGACCCTGGGTGGTGTGCAAATAAAATATTAAAAGATAAAAACAGAATATAAACATTCACATTAAAAAGGAAAGCACGAATTAAAAGTCAATGTCAAAAGGTAATTAAAAGGTGGGGGGTTGGGCTTTCAGGTTGATAACCAGCCCCACACCTCTGTACCCCTTTGTAAGCCCTTACGCATAGGTGCAGGGCTGTTTTCGCACCTTTCTAGTAGTCCAGGAGAGGTGGGCACCCACTTCACCCTTGGCCGGGAAAGTGTTTGAGATGATGAGGGCAATAGAAGAGAAGGCTCACTTCCCGGACCCCACCAGTCGGAATTCTTTGTCTGGCAGGTCCACAACGTACCTTCCCTTCCTGACCAGGTGGGAAGGGCTGATGTAATGGAACGAATATGGTTCTCTAGTTAATCTGCCCCCATGCCATGTAGGGCTTTAAAGCTAATAAGCAATACCTTGAATTGGACCTGGGAGTAGCACCCAACGCAGCTCACATAGCAAAGGTGTTACTCTGGGCGCCCAAGATAGTCCATGTGGCCACATTCTGTACCAGCTGAAACTCTTAAGTACTTTTCAAAGGTAACCTCATGTAACAGAGTAACAGAGTTGGAAGGGACCTTGTAGGTCATCTAGTCCAACCTCCTGCCCAAGCAGGAGACCCTACACCATTTCTGACAGATGGCAGTCCAGACTCTTCTTGAAAGCTTTCAGCGATGAAGCTCCCACAACTTTTTAAGGCAATCTGTTCCATTGGTTGATTGTTCTCACTGTCAGAAAATTTCTCCTTATTTCTAGGTTGAATGTCTCCTTGATCAATTTCTATCTATTATTCCTTGTCTGGCCTCCAGGTGCTTTGGAAAATAGGTTGATCCCCTCCTCTCTGTGACAGACCTTCAAATATTGGACCACTGCTATCATGTCTCTCCTGGTCCTTCTCTTCATTAGACTAGCCATGCCCAGTTTCTGCAGCAGTTCTTCATATGTTTTAGCCTCCAGCCCCCTGACCATCTTTGTTGCTCTTCTCTGCACTTTTTCTAGAGTCTCAACATCTTTTTATAGTGTGGTGACCAAAACTGGTTGCAATATTCTAGGTGCAGTCTTACTAAGGATTTATAGAGCGGTATTAGTACCGCACACAAAGGTAATCTTCAACTTACAACAGTCTATTTAGTGACCCTTCAAAGTCGCAACGACACTGAAAAATCGACTTATGACCATTTTTCACACTTACGACTGTTGCAGCATCCCCATGTTCACATGCTCAAAATTCAAATGCTTGGCAATTGCCTCATATTTATGATGGTTGCAGTGTCCCGGGGAGTATGTGATCATCTTTTGCAACCTTTCGACAAGCAAAATCAATGGGAAAATCAGATTCAGCTAACAACTTGCAATGATTCACTTCACATCAGTGGCAAGAAAGGTCATAAGATAGGGCAAAATCTTGCTTAGCAACAGAAATTTTGGGCTCAGTTGTGGTTATAAATTGAGGAGCACCTGTAGCCCAATTCTAATTCATTCCCCAGAATGCCCTCTTCACAGCTTTAAAAGGCACCATCCTTTCTGCGGAAGGAAAAACTATCCTTTAGCACAGACTCAATAGCCACATTGTAAGTTTACTCGTATTAGAATACGTTTTCTTCCTTTGGCAAGCTTAGATGACAGACAGTCCTTGGTCTGACCTAAGGAACAGACTTCAACTGGTGTTGGTTTAAAGCCAAGAATGTTTTTTTTAAAAAGACCTTTTTCATCAGCTGATTCAATGATACTGCTGGCAAGAGATTAACATTCCAGCCGTGGCTTTTTAAGTGAAAAAGCATAAAATGCAATGGTTTTGGAAATAGATCTTTGCAGCCACCCTGGGGACATCAAGTAGAAAATCATTACTTTTCTCTGGATTTTGCATTTGTGATATCCCACCTCTTATTTTAGATGCTTTGAACATTTCATTCAACCAGTTACTCAAAATGTCAGGGAGCTTAAATGGGTGTAATCACTTTCCTCTGAGAAAGTAAGGGCTGAACTGCAGGCTCTGAAACATAAAACGGTCAGCAGTGCAGCAGGTTATAATTCTTACAACTGTTTAGGAAAAAGCCACAATAGGCCCCGTTAGCCTTCTGAAAAGCTCCCCTGCCTACTTTCCAGCATCTTGGACTGGCAACAAAGATTGCCTAAAATCAGAAAGCACTTCAAAACTCTGGGTTCAGCTTCAGGGATTTACTAACTAGCTCAAGCACTTGTTAGAATGTTTATCCATAAAAAGGTTATTTATAATACTTGCAAGTAGATTAAGCACATAACAAATATTACAAGCCACACCTGAGCTGTGAAGGCTTAATCTTGCACCTTAAATAGAACTTTGCCCTCCTTGTTACAAATTTGTTCTGTTTATCTCCATATTGCATGACAGTTTATGTTCCCATAAACTAAGAATCAATCAGCAACTTCTGCCTTTTTAGGTTTGCTGAATCTCAACTCCTGTTATCCTGTATTTTTGGCCATGTTTCCCAAGGATGCTGGGAGCTATAAGTCAGCAACACATATCACAGGTTTCCATCCCATGCTGTGTAGATCATACACTCTCTTCAGAATGAGGAACACAACTGTATACACAACATCCTTCTGTTCCAATGTTCAAAGTCACTCCTAAAGTTGTTGAACCTATTGACTTCAGAAAAGCTGAATCCCAACAAATAAAATCACCAGAAGAGGCAGCCTGTACAAGCACTGTCTCTTGAGCCCAGATTGGGAAACCTATCCATCCTTCTGTTTCTAAGACTGGAGTTAATACAAAGCAGGACGTATTTAAAAGCAACCACAAATAACTCTATCCTTTATGAATTTATCTAGTTCTCTTTTCATTCGATAACAATCATTTGATTGCAGATCAATTCATTCATTTAAGAGATAAGATAACCTTTATTGTCATTTTTTTACTGTGGGCACAACGACACACATCAAAAATGAAATTTAGTTGCCTGCTCTGAAACACATACATGACACACACCTAAACATACTATATACAATATATATACAAACTATATGCAACATATGTATAGACCTACACCCCTACATATACATAACATATGAATATCCAACTTGAATACATAAGGAGGAAGTTCACAAGGTTAATGCTATATGGAATGAAACTATGGCTGAATCTGGATGTACTGCTTCAGATACCACAGAGCCTCCTCCCAGAAGGTAACAAGGAAAACAAGTTGCAAAGAGGATGGGTAGTATTCCAGAGACTACATTTGTTTGCAGATATGATATTGTTGCCATTATGGAAACTTGATGGGATGAAACCCACAAATTGAACATAGAACCAGAGGGATTTAAATTATTTAAAAGAAACAGACCAAATAAAAGAGGAGGCGGAGTTGCACTATATATCAGAAATAACTACATTTCTACAGACATAGAGCACAACATTGATGAAAACTGTTTTGAATGTATTTGGGTCAATGTAAAAGGGGGGGGGGAAATGACATTGCCATAGGTGTATACCATAGGCCACCCTATGGTAACAGATGAACAGAGGAAATAGATGAACTTTTTGCTAGTCAGTTAACTAAGCTATGTAGGAAGCAGGTCACAATAGTAATGGGGGACTTTAACTACCTTGGCATCAACTGGGAGACAAACTCTGCACCAAATGGAAGATCAAACAGGTTCCTGACAAACCTAGCAGACAACTTTGTCTCCCAAAAAGTAGAGAAGGGAGCTAGGGAATCAGCCATGTTGGATTTAATTCTCACTTACTGAGATGAAATGATAGAAGGTGTTGAAGCCACAGGAACCAATATTGGAATTCAACATTATGCAAGCACAAGCAGTAGAACATAGTCAAACTAGAGTCTTGGATTTTAAGAGAGCTAATTTCAATAAACTTAGAGAGAGCTTGGGAAATATTCCATGGATGAGAATCCTCATGGGGAAAACAATCCAAGAAGCTTGGGAAACTTTGAAAAGTGAGATTATAAAAGCCCAGTCTAGCACTGGGAGTTGTTTAAGGAATATAAATGGGTGGAATTCACCCCCCCCCCAAAAAAAATACCCTACCTAAATTGTCTTCCTCATGCCAAGCAATTTTTACAAAATAGAAAGAAAATTCCTGGGCAATCTTATTGGAAAGCTACTTGGCAAAGAAAGAAAGCGAGAGTCAGATTTTAAAAACCAGAAGATTTGACCTTCTAGAGGGGACGTTATATGTTTAAATGCTTGTTTGAATAAGATTAAAAGGACAGATGACAGATATAATTAGACTTTTATAATGAAAGATATGATTTAGAATTAAGATAGCATTTTCCCCCTTTTTTAAAATATGAGAAATATGAAGATAAAAGGAAGATTGATACGAATAAAACTTTTAGCTACGTATATAAATGTAATTAATATTGAGAAAATCATAACTGATAAAGATATTTCAAATACTGATGGGAAATCAAACCTTAACAAGAGCAAAGGATATTGATTAATGAATTGACATTATTGATTTATGAATTGATATTGTTATTTGTATGATGTTAGTAAAAATATGATGAAGATGCTTATTAGCTCTGTATACATTAACAGTACTAAAAATTGTAACGGTGTAATGAGGGGAAAATGGAAAAAATATGGAGAAGAAAGGAGGATCAGGAAAAAAAATACTAGATCGTGTATTACTGAACAGATTTATATTGAAGAAGTTAATGCTAAATATTTGAACCCAGACAACTTGTTGTTTACTAAGCACTAAAGACTGTAATTCTTAAAAATTAATAAAACCTTTATAAAGAAAAAAAAATAGATCCAGAGAACTACAAATCTATCAGTCTGACCTCAATACCTGGGAAGATTCTGGAAAAGATAATCAAGCAATGAATCAGCAAGCACCTAGAGGCAAAAAAAAAAGTCATAATCAAAAGCCAACATGGGTTTGTCAAAAACAGATCATGCCAGACAAATCTTACTGCAAAGTGACAAAGTGACAAAATTAATGGAGCAGAGGAATGCTGTGGATATAATTTACTTGGACTTCAGTAAGGCATTTGATAAAGTAGACTACCAACTGCTACTTGATAAGTTAGAAAAATATAGGTTAGACAGATGGATTCAGATGGATTCATAAGTGGCTGATCAACCACACTCAGTGTGTAGTCCTCAATGTAACTGCATCTACATCAGGGGTGACAAACTGCCGGCCCACGGGCTGGATATGTCATCTGGAAGCCACGCCCAGCCCATTGCCAGCAATGGCAAAATAGTCCTGATACGTCTTGCGATGTCACGTGACATCACGAGTTTGACATGTCTGATTTACATGGAGGGAAGTATGCAGTGGGGTACCACAAGGCTCTGTTTTAAGCCTAGTACTCTTCAACATCTTCATCAATGATTTGGATGAGGAGATAAAGTCATCAAATTTGCAGACAACACCAAGTTGGTAGGAATAGCCAACACTCCAGAAGATAGGCTTAAGATATAGAAGGATCTTGACAGATTTGAACATTGGGCGCTATCTAACAAAATGAAATTCAATGGTGAAAAAAACCCATTTCTTTTAGGCATGAAAAAACAAATGCACAGGTATAGTATAGGAGAGAGGTGATCCCTGTGAGAGGGATTTCGGAGTCCTAGTGGACAATCACTTAAATATGAGCCAGCAGTGTGCTGCAGCTGCCAAAAAAGCCAACACAGTGCTAGGGTGAATTAACAGAGGGATAGAATCAAGATCACGTGAAGTACTAATACCACTTTACAATGCCTTGGTAAGGCCACACCTGGAATACTGCATCCAGTTTTGGTCACCATGATGTAAAAAAGATGTTGAGACTCTAGAAAGAATACAGAGAAGAGCAACAAAGATGATCAGGGGACTGGAGGCTAAAACATATAGGGAACGGTTGCTGGAATTGGGTATGTATAGTTTAATGAAAAGAAGGACTAGGGGTGACATGATAGCAGTGTTCCAATATCTCAGGGGCTGCCACAAAGAAGAGGGAGTCAAGCTATTCTCCAAAGAACGTGAAGGCAGGACAAGATGCAATGGATGGAAACTAACCAAAGGGAGAAGCAACCTAGAACTAAGGAGAAATTTCCTGCTAGAACAATTAATCAGTGTAACAACTTGTCTCCAGAAGTTATATGTGCTCCCATACTGGAGGTTTTTAAGAAGAGACTGGACAGCCATTTGTCTGAAATGGTACAGGGTTTCCTGCCTGAGCAGGGGGTTGGACTAGATGACCTCCAACATCCCTTCCAACTCTGTTATTCTGTAACCATCATTGCACCTTCTGGAAATCGAAGGCATTTTTTAATGACAGGTGTTCCTTGACTTACACTTCATTTAGTGACCATTTGACATTACAACAGCACTGACAAAAGTGACTTAGGACTGTTTTTCACATTTACGACCATTGTGGCAACCCCATGGTTGTGTGATCAAAATTCAGACGCCTGGCAACTGATTCATATTTATCATGGTTGCAGTGTCCTGGGGTCATGTGATCACCTTTTGCGACCTTCTGACAAGCAAAGTCAACGGGGAAGCCAGATTTACTTAACAACCACATTACTAACTTAACAACTGCAGCGATTCACTTAACAACTGGAGCAAGGAGGGTCATAAACTGAGAAAAAATCACTTAACAAATGTCTTACTTAGCAACAGAAATTTTGGGCTCAGTTAAGGTTGTAAATCGAGGACTGCCTGTATAACCTTTGTGTCTATTGTCTATTGCAAATCTGAATTCCTTCATGTACTACTACTCTAGCTTTAAACAGGATGTGAATATGGCATGAATGCAAGTCTTTTCACTGAGATACACAAACATTAGCAGTTATATGATTTTTACTCTTGAAGCACTTATTTTGCAAGAGGAAAGTCAATTCCCAGGAAAATATCAGTCTTGATTTTAAAATATATGAATATAACCCTAATACCAAAATAGGCAACAAGCAATCCTTTGCCCAACCTCTGATGCCACCCTTAGAGTTATCTGTACACAGTGAATTCATCCAGATCAGCTAAGGGACTCAATGGCTGCATTCACACAAGAAGCTAAGAATTTTTTTTTTGAAGCCTTGTGCACAACTTATGGTTCAATGTACTTTGTGAAACTAGCAAATGAGGTAATTTAGGAATCAAGTTAAGTGTGCTGCAGAAGTACAGTCACTGTGAGCACCCTCATAGGCTGTGGAATCAATGAAAGCTGGTTTAGGATGCACATCACACCGCTATAAGGATATAGCCAATTAGACTTAGTTCACACTGCCATTACTAAGAGTAAATAAAACCCATATCCTGCAAGACAATTCTTAAGGTACTTTCCAGTCGTTATGAACCTAAGATTCCCCCATTCCAAAATAGTTACAGGAGTCTTCCTTTATATATTGATTAATATTTTATCATCCTACCCAAACAAATAATCTCTGTCAGTCATTGATGTTAATTCACTAAGCATCGAATTGGAATAAATGTATTAAAAGTTAACAATTAGGCCTCTTGTGGTGACTCTAGAACAAACTCAGTCTGTCTTGAAAACTCTTGTAGAGTGTGCGAGACGCTTGTACAATTCACAATCCTCTCTTAATCAAGGCTAGTTGAAATCCCTGCTGGGAAACATGTGATCCGTGTTCCCTTTAATACTTCATATTGGCTGGAAGATCATTTACTTATGGAGTAGTGTTAATTATAGCAACAACTACTCACAACTCTGAGTCATCCTAGCTTAAAAAAAGCCATTAGAGATTATTATTTTTAGCATATGGACAGCCTGAAGATGTACGGTGCAAAGATTGTGGATCTGTATTTATTTTTCTTAAAACAGATATACATTACGTACATGGCAATCAAAGATCTAGCAAAGAAGAACAATTTATGCACAGCCTCTTTATCAGCCAATCTGATCAGCACATATGAACCCTATTCAGCGTTCAGTTGGGTAGATCGATACTGTTTCCTGCTTTTTTATTCCTCACATCTAGTTTTGAAACACTATCCGTCTCTTTTCTTTCCTAAATATAAACCAACCAATCAGTCCAGTTATTTAATTTGGTGGTTAATAATACCCAACAGCTGGCTTGACTAGTCACCGCTTAACAGAAATAATATGATTGGAAAAGTAAAGGAGAATTTTTGCCGTAACGGATTCTTAAGAAATGCTCTTCATTAATTAAATAAATTATATCCCAGTAACAACGAAAAAGGAGATATATTTTAATAATTTCAGTCTGTCATCATTAAAGGAATCTGTATCCCTGAGCATATGAGCTTCATTTGTTGATCTGAACATGTTAGATTTCTTCCTAAACTTGTAGAAGGAAGATAGGTTTTTTTTTTCCCTTCCTCGATGTTTGGCCTTCTCAACTGAATTTTCTGCAGAGATTAAATCTTCATCCATATTGATTTACTAAGGATTTAAGAGCAGATTTCAAGGGAAACTCAAAAAAAGAGTATCTTCAATTTTTGATTGAGGTCTTTCCATTCTCCATTTTTTTTTCCATGGCATCTAATTAACTTCATTCCTTTCAAAACTTTTGTCAACCTGAAAAGATACAGCACAACAAAATAAAAGCCCTGAGTTCTACATTGTATTCCATGTTAGACCATGTTGATTCCTTTGCTGAGAGAAGATATATATATATATATACATATACATATATACATACATATACATATACATACACATAAACACACACACACACACACACACACACATATATATTTATATATATTATATATATATATATATATATATATATATATATATATATATATATATATATATATATATATATATATATATATATATATATAGAGAGAGAGAGAGAGAGAGAGAGAGAGAGAATAGGAAAGAGAGAAGAAAAGTGTTAATACTACTTTACAAGTGTTAATACTACTTTGCAATACCTTGGTAAGGCCACACTTGGAATACTGCATCCAGTTTGGGTCATCATGATGTAAAAAGATGTTAAGACTCTAAAAAGAGTGCAGAGAAGAGCAACAAAGATGATTGGGGGACTGGAGGCTAAAACATATAAGGAACGGTTGCTGGAATTGGGTATGTCTTGTTTAATGAAGAGAAGGAGAAAAGGTGACATGATAACAGTGTTCCAATATCTCAGGGGCCGCCACAAAGAAAAGGGAGTCAAGATATTTTCCAAAGCACCTGAAATCAGGACAAGAAGCAACAGATGGAAACTAATCAAGGAGAGAAGCAACCTAGAACTAAGGAGAAACTTCCTGATGGTTAGAACAATTAATCAGTGGAACAACCTGCCTCCAGAAGCAGTGAATGCTCCAGTACTGGAAGTTTTAAAGCCATTTATCTGAAATGGTATAGGGTTTCCTGCCTGAGCTGGGGGTTGGACTAGATGACCTCCAAGTTCCCTTCCAACATCATCACCATCATCACCATCATCACCATCATCACTATTATTATTATTATTATTATTATTATTATTATTATTATTATTATTATTATTTCAAGAAGCCAATGAAACAAGCAGTGAAAATTGTACTTCAGTGAAGACAACACCACGACAACACCAGAGTGCAGATTCACTATTCTATTTGTAGCTCAGAGTTGAAATGAGGAGCCCTTGGTGCTCTCTGAGCTTAGTTGTTTTCTTGCAGACACGTTATTACTCAAGCTAGGTAACATCATCATCAGCAAACCTCATTCCTCACTAGCACTGAAGATGTTGCTTGGTTTGGGAATAAAACATCTTCAAGAAAACAACCAAGGCCAGAGAGCACCAAGGACCCCTCAATAGAATTTTCTGTCCAACATACATTTCTGTCATTCAGCATCTTATATTTATAATGGCTGCCTTGTCAAATTCAGATAAAATCATCATCATCGTGACAAAACCCCTCTAATAACCATTGCATTTCTAAAAAAAACAACCATATATAACCCCTACTTTGACTACCCAGAAATAATACTGTATCCAAACAACTGTAATCCCACCTGTCAAAAAATGCTCACTCCTATTCTAACGGTATGTTCTTTTGGCAACTCTCAAAAGAGTGAGCAAGGATTAGGAAGTTTCCCTTAAGACCTTATTTCCCTTTCAAGACCTTATTTCAACCCCAAGTCTTCCTTTAGCAACAAAGGGGTGTTTCAGTTCCTCCATTCCCAAGCCCTTCCTTTATTGCTAGCATTTCCCCTTTCCTGGTTTTGTGCCTTCAAGCCTTGACTTTGGGTGACTATGCAGTTTTCTGAGCAACATTTTTAGATGTGGTTTGCCCTTGCCTTCTTTCTGAGTGGGTGTGACTGGCCCAGAGTCACCCAGCTGGCTTCATGCCTAAGGCAGGAATAAAACTCAAGGTCTCTTGGATTCTAGCTCAGTGTCTTTAACCACCACATCAAACTGGTTCTCTTACTTGTCTTACCTTCTTTCAAATTGGAGCCTGTAGGCCAGACATGTCAAACACAAGGCCCGGGGGCCGGATCCGGCCCGCAAAGTGGTTTCATGCGGCCCGTGAAGCCATCCTGGAAACAGTGAGGGAACGGCCCCCGCTGCCTTGGCCCTGGCCCAAAGACCCTCCTTCTGCCAGAGACCCTCAGATCTGTCCCACTCCTGCCCAGGCCCCCATAGGCCCCCTTGATGTGAACGATGTAGAGCTGGCCATGCCCACCCAGTAGGCCATACGCACTCTAGCCACGCCTACCCAGTAGGCCACGCCCACCCTGGCCATACCCACCTGGCCCCCTGAGGGCAACCACAATGCTGATGCGGCCCTCAATGAAATTGAGTTTGACACCCCTGCTGTAGGCGGTCTTTCAGGTAGGAGAAAATCTCTGGGTCATCAAGAAATGGATGTATGCCTGAATAAACCAATTATGGATGCCACTTGCTTTTTTTCTCAGGCATAGCATCTGTTTAACCTCATTGTCACAGAAATTTCAGCAACGGCCTGGCTGCTGGAGCCCAGCAACTTGAGAAACATTAACTGCATACTGAGACATGTCGTGGAGATGGCAACAGTGAAATGCCGTTTCAAAAAATGAGATACCAAAGTTCACAGACATGTGAAAAAAATGGGGAGATGTAAATGTCACTAGAAGTCCTTTCTGAAATCATCTAAGTTATTATTGGCTCCAAATGACAATTTAGACTCTTGTTTGAGAGTGCTCCGTTTTTCCATTATTATTAGTCAACTATTTTTCAGGGAGTTTTTCAACAGTAAGTCGATTACTTTTAAATCAGATCATGTAATCTGTAATCTTATTCTGTTTTGCTTTTTAAAGCGATGTTTGTTTTTTTCCATGTAAATAGGCTGGCCAATTCTGGATGAAAGTCATCGGAGGTTTGGGCTAATCATTTTGGGTATCTGAGATGCTGCAAAATTTATATTCCAAAGGGGTTCTAAGAGGTGAGTCAAAAAAATAAAAATGATGACTACAACTGCACAACCTAAGTTCTATCCTTTAAAAGTACATCACAATTGCAATATGCATACAAAAAGAGTGGGATATTGGTCAAGCAGGTATGGATGTCATTCTTCCATCTCCTTTGGTAGACACCCATGAATGACCCCAAGTGTTTATTTTAAGCAAACCCATTACCCTACAAGGAGATGGAAGCCAGGTCTAGGTTATGTTGTGGATATTCTGATTTGCAGATCTTGTTCTGGATGTTGCTGAACAGTTCCCGTGATGATCCATCAGATCTTTCTCGCTACTCCTACCTCAGGTGATCTCTGCTCAGCAGAGATGGATGCTGCCCAACAAGGGATTTCCTCTCTAAGGTCTAATTAAAAATAATAGTCTTTCATGTTCAGCACTTCCATGATGTCAGGATAGCAATCACTGAAAAATTCAACTCAAAGATTCCACAAATTCTATTTTAATCTTACCAGCTCTTGAGGACATAGAGGGGCAAAAAAGCAGAGCCTGGATTTAGCTCCAGCTGTCATATTTCCCATAATTTCACTCACATTCCAGACAGAAGTCAGAAATCTAAGTTTTATTGACCATTTTTGGATCTCCCCTGTGAATTTAAATTATTGAGCCAAGAACAGGGTGATTTATCCAACTACGAATGCCACAATAAAAGTATTTTCAGAAACAGAAATGTAAAGATACTATTATTTTGGCAGGAAAAGGCGAAGGGATCAGCTGGAAGGGTATGTTTTCTCTACGTATTTGGAAGCTTCCAGAAGGAGAAGGAGAAGGGAAAGGAGAAGGAAGAATAGGGGATAGATTCTATTTATTTGGAAACTTCCAGAAGGGGATAGATTCTATGTACTTGGAAGCTTCCAGAAGAAGGAGAAGGAGAAAGAGTGGAAGGAGAAGAAGAATAGGGGATACATTCAGAGAGGACGCAAATAGATAAGTGCTTTCTCAAACGAGAAATGTCTTCTTTCCATTGAAGGATCCAGCCCACATACTTTATACAATACAAACTGTTTGGTTCTGATAGACGAGGACTCAGAGTGATTTAACAATGAACGAGTTTATTGAATACACAAAGTCAACTGACTAACTGTCAAATGTTGCAACCTTTTATATGAGAAGAGTGTGAACTGTAACCAATCAATGGAGTCTATTTTCCCGCTCCTAGGTTATTGCAACCAATGAATGCACCTTAATTTCCCGCTCTAAACCCTACTATGCTGCAATCTGTTTGCAATCTGTTAAGTGCCTTGTTAATAACTATTTACATACACAACACCCCTTACCCCCCAGTTGATGTTATTACTTTACAAAATCCTTTAAATATTTTGGTGGCCTATGTATTCTAGAAGGGTATCTATTATTCTGGCTGCTAGGGACCTCTCTTCCTGATTGATTGCTTGGCTGCATGTTACTATTGGACCTGGGCTCTGGGTTGCTAGGCTCTGATGTTTCTCTGCTGCTGTTTTGTGTATTAGTTTGTGTTTGAAAATCAGTGGTCACTGGCCTACTTCGCAGGGGTACCTCCCAGTCAATTTGACTAAATTGATGTTGTTGTTGTTGGGAACCAGGGGATGAGATGTTTTGCCGTTCCTCTACCACACTTTCTAGCATGTTGTTATCCCTGAATCTGGATGTACTGTTTTCCCCCAATAAACTTTGGTCCCCCTCTACTGGCAAGCATCCACTGGATCTCTTCCTCAGCTGATCTATGTGTCTTTTACAGATCCTATTCCCTTCCCCCTCAATAGTGTACGAAAGGGGACCTAAAATTTCAGTCACCACCCCGGGAATCCATTTATCCCCTTGGCCGTAATTCCTGGCCCAGATCAAATCCCCCACTTTAAATGTTCTGTTAGGAATGTCCAATTCAGTGTTTGATTGAAGTCTGTCAGGGTGTAATCTGTCCAATTTGGTAGTCAGTTTCCTGCCCCACCTCATTTCAGCTGGACTTTTCCCTGTAGCAGAACATGGGGTCGTGTGTTGGGCCAACAAGAACTCGGCCAGTCTCTGATGCCAGTCGCCCCGAATGATTCTTTTTAAAGCGTCCTTCGTGGTCCGCACGTTCCGTTCAGCCAAGCCGTTGGTGGATGGGTGGAAGGGTGCTGATGTCTTATGCTTAATCGAGTTGGCCTTGAGGAAATCCTGAAATTCAATAGATGTGAATTGTGGCCCATTATCAGACACAATTAAATCCGGCAACCCATGAGTGGCAAAGAGGCCCCTTAATGCCTGTATTGTTCTTGCTGAAGTTACTGAACTGACTGGTACTACCTCTAGCCATCTAGAGAAGCTGTCAACCACTACTAGAAATGTTAACCCTTGGAAAGGTCCAGCAAAATCAATATGAATCCTGGACCAAGGATTCCTAGCTAACTCCCACTTATGCGTACGGATGTGCTGTTGTTCAGGCCTAGAACGTTGGCACAGATGGCAATTGGCAACACATTCCTCGATGTCGTTGTCCAGTCCTGGCCACCACAAGTGACTCCTAGCCAACGCCTTCATCCGTACTATTCCAGGGTGTCCTTCATGTAATTCTAGTAAAATAGCTGATTTGTGAATTCCTGGAATAACCACACGATTTCCCCAGAGTAAGCATCCCAAATGAACTGATAATTCATCCTTCCTTCTAAAATAGTGCCTGTATTTTTCGTCCGGGTTGGCATTTGGCCACCCGCTCATGACCCAGGCCAATACTCTCTTTAAGGTGTGGTCCTTATTTGTTGCCTCAGCTATGTCTTTAGCAGTTAGGGGTAAATCAGGAATATCCTGTAGGGACATTATTTGTCCCACAGGTGCGGGGTCCTCCTCTGTTATGCTAAGGGGCAATCTGCTGAGGGCGTCAGCGTGTCCCATGTCTTTGCCCGGTCTGTATTGGAGGGAAAATGAGTATGCTGAGAGGAAAATGGACCACCTCAGCATTCTGGGCGACATAATTTGGGGAGTCTGTTTATCCGTGGTAAACAGTCCCAACAGGGGTTTGTGGTCAGTCAGTATGGTAAAGTTCCTACCATAAAGGTAGTCATGGAACTTTTTTACTCCTGCCACTATTGCTAATGCCTCCCTGTCTATCTGAGCATAATTCCGCTCTGCCTTGGTTAGTGTCCGGGAATAATATGCAATGGGTCTTTGTATTCCTTGGTTGTCTAAGTGGCTGATCACAGCCCCTACACCATAAGGCGAAGCATCGCACGCCAGATAAATTGGTTTGTTTTCTATAAAGTGGGTTACAGTTGATTTACTGGAAAGGATGTCTTTTAACGTTTGGAAACTCACTTTGTGTTTGTTCAGCCATTGCCAGGGAGTCTTCTTATCTAAGAGTCTGTGGAGGGGTTCTGCAATGGCAGCCTTGTGTGGCACAAACGTGTGGTAAAAATTTACCAAGCCAAGGAAGGCCTGTAGTTCCGCCTTGTTCCTTGGTTCAGGGGCCCATTTTATTGCTTTAATTTTGTCAGGGGTAGGGTGGATTCCATTTTTGTCAATCCTGAACCCCAAAAAATCAGTGGATTTAACCCCTATACTACATTTTTCCTTTTTTAGTTTCAATCCAGCCCTCCTAAATCTGCCCAGTACCTGTTCCAGCCGCTCTACTAACATTTCTTCATCTTTTCCAGCTATCAGGACATCATCAAAGTAAGGGCATACACCAGGTATGCCCTTTAAGGTCCTCTCCATCACCTCTTGGAAGATGCCTGGAGCAGCTGCAATACCAAATTGCAGTCTGTGGACCCGGAACGCCCCCTTGTGGGTAACTATCGTCTGTGCTTCTGCAGCTTCTTCAGAAACAGTCAACTGTAAGTACGCATGCGCCAAGTCTAACTTGGCAAACATGGCGCCGTCCTGGATCGTCGCGAGGACCTGCTTCACCGTCGGGACCGGGTAAGCATGCTTTTTCATTCCAATGTTCAGGGTGGCTTTGTAGTCAGCGCAGATTCTCACATCCCCATTGGGTTTTAGGGGTGTGACAATCGGCGTTTCCCACAAACCACCCTCAACAGGTTCTAATACCCCTTGGCCTACAAGCCGGTCGAGCTCGGCCTCGATTTTTCCCTTTAAGGCGAAAGGTACCCTTCGGGCCTTAAGCCTGATTGGTTTTACTGAGGGGTCTAGGTTAAATTTAATTGGGGGCCCTTTGTACTTCCCCAAAGATCCATCGAATACGTCTGCAAATTCATTGCAGACTGATTCGAGGGTCTTCTTCCTAATGACTGAATTTATCCCCCCAATCCAAATGCCCAGGGCAGGGAACCAATTAAGTCCAATTAAACTAGTCCTATGTCCCTCTGTAACAATTAATTCTAAGACCCCCTTAAATCCCTTAAATTTAACGTTAAGGCTGGTCTTCCCTTTTATTTTTATGGGGCTTTTTTGGAAGTCAGTTAATTGAATATTTGTTGAACTAAGTGGAATTCTTCTTCCACTTATTTGTTCAATCCTCTCAAGGGTTTCAGTGGAAATTATTGACACTGAAGCCCCTGAGTCAATTTCCATTCTGCAAGGGACCCCTTGCAGCTGGACTGTAATTTTTAATTTTCCTATTGGAAAATTGTGGCCTTTCCCCTGTCTCCTCCGGTTGACTCGCGCCACCTCCCCTAGATTTTGAACTTTAACCCGGGGTTTAGGGGTCTCCTTGCCACTGAAATTAGGGGTTACCTTACCCTCGGGCCACACATCGACTTCGTGAAGGCGGTTGTCGCGAGCACGGCTCCTACAGATGGCCTGGATGTGGCCGGTCTTGCCACATGCCCTGCACTTTGCGGTTCGGAATCGGCAAGTGGCGCGGGGATGGTTGCCTCCGCAGCTGCCGCACCGGTTCTGGATGTCGATGTCTCGCGGTTTGGTTGCGGTGTCCCTCCATGGTCGTTGTGCCCCCGTCGCTTGTCTTTGCGGAATTGCGGTTTGTTGATGGTGGGCAGGTTCAGGCCCTTCACTTCTGGGTTGTCTTGGCGCCATTTTTCCGAATCGCCTGGAGACTTCAGCGATCTCTTCCTCCCACTGCTGGTCCACCTCCCCGCAGTCCACATAGCCCTCTTGATTGATCTCGGACGTTGCAGCCATGCTGCTGCGGGGGGGGTCGCGATACCCGGTTGACTCGTAAGTTAAAAGTTCGTCAATCACCTCCTGTAAATCGCCGGTGGGTTTGGCGATTATTCTGTTTTGTAGCTGCTCATCACGTAAGCCCAGTACTACTCGGTCCCGAATTCTAATTTCTAAATTATCGTATTTACAACGTACTGCGGCTTCCCTGACGGCAGCGACAAACTTTTGTATGGACTCTCCCGGTCTCTGGTTCCTCTTCTCAAAGATGCGCCGCCAGAAGAGCTCGGATCTCCTGGGAGTAAAGTGGACCTTAAGTTTGGCTAGGAGGTCAGCATAGGGCACGCTTGAGACCGGTTGCGGTTGACACAGTCCGACAGCGATTCGGTAAACCGGTGTGCCACAAATCGTTAGTAAGGCTGCTGCTTTTTTACGGTCGTCTGTGATTCCGTTCACTAACAGGAACCCTTCCACTTGACCGATGTATTCTTCCCAATCCTCGGGGAAGTTTGGGTCGAATTCCTTCAGGGACCCTATTTGCGCCATTCGGAGAATTTTTTATTTCACTGCGGCCGCCGGTTGACTGTGACTCGTTTTCGAATTTGCCGCCTTTGTGCAACAATTCGCCGATTCTCTGGTCTTCTGTCTATCCCACCTTCGTCGCCAATTGTTTGGTTCTGATAGACGAGGACTCAGAGTGATTTAACAATGAACGAGTTTATTGAATACACAAAGTCAACTGACTAACTGTCAAATGTTGCAACCTTTTATATGAGAAGAGTGTGAACTGTAACCAATCAATGGAGTCTATTTTCCCGCTCCTAGGTTATTGCAACCAATGAATGCACCTTAATTTCCCGCTCTAAACCCTACTATGCTGCAATCTGTTTGCAATCTGTTAAGTGCCTTGTTAATAACTATTTACATACACAACACAAACCTTGTTATCATTTCAAAGATTTACTCCAAAGCTGCTTTAAGTCTACTTGTCAAGCAACATATTTACTCGGTGGAATGGAGAGAGAAGGCTGAACAAAGAACATGAGCAACTAGTGTCCTTGAAAAGCAAAGAATGAGAAACACCAGAGGCAAAAAAAGAGAGTTTTCCGAATGTCATTTCTCTGTTGTTGTTGTTGTTTTTATCTCCTTTAACACAATCAAGTACTGGACAGTTTTTTACAAATCAAATATCCATACTCTAAAAGACAAAGAAAACAGAAACAAAAAGTAAGAGAAATTAAGGGACGCTTTCTTGGTTTAGAGAATTGTGGCTTATCTATGCCTTGCTTTTCAGTTTCATGAATTTGAAATGGTATATAAAATAATTAAAATTGCAGGGACTTTTGCCGAAATACCTGGGTGGAGGAGCGTGTGGAAAACTGCCTTCCCCCTAACCTACTCCTGCAAGTCCCAGCTTATCCCCTCCTTCCACTGCCCATCCCAGCCTGTGACTGAGCTACTGGAGAATCACACCATATTCATAATCATTCATTGCCGTTCATATGAGCAAACAATGCTTGTCATCCCCAGTTACACTTTATTAGAATTGAAAGAAAAGTTTTGTTGGAAAGCTGCTGCAAATCAGCTCAGACAGCACTGAGTTACATGAGCAAATAGTAAAGCAGCATTCATCATATTGGGAGGAAGAGAATAGAGAAAGGGCTTTTTCAAAAGGCAAGTGGACTTCCTTTGTTTTTCCCTGAAGACATTTCACTTCTCATCTAAGACACTTCTTCAGTTCAGAGGAACTTCAGTTCAAGGAAAAACAAGAAAGTCCAATTGCCTTTTGAAGAATCATCTTTAGGACAACCATGACCTGGATGACTGAGAATCTCCATAGACAGAGAAAGTGTCCTTCAAAAAGATTGGATGAGAGAATGACGATCTGGTGGTCACTTGTCTTCTGCAGCAAATGGTCCAGGATAGAATGCAGGGAGGTGCTGAAGGCTAAAGTGTTGTTATTTAACAAAGTGTTCTGTACCAGCCTACTACCAGCCCTGCAGAAAAGGCAGGGACAACCCCTTTACAAAGGGCAAGAGGCTGGAAATAAGCCTGCCAAATTTATTAACATAAAACAGAGCAAAACAAGACACGAACCATGAAACAGGAGCTATTCAAACGGTTGCCTTCAGCAAACCAGCCCTTCCACACATTCCCCTTTTAAACAGTTCAGGGCGTGGCTTCTCTCTGCCTCCTTCCAAGGTGCCCCATTGCCTTCCTCTGTTTACTCCTGATTGACTGCCTCCTGCGTCAGGCGTCCTTGAACAGGGCCAGCTGTGGGTCATCTTCATCCACGCTGTCAGGCTCACACAGCTGGGTCTGCGTCGTAACCAGATGGGAGGGGCCTGGCTGAGGGCTCTGCGGAGCCTCAAGGCCATCAGCAGCAAGCTCTCCAACACCCTCAGCAAGCTCTCCAACACCCCCCTCCTCTTCCTCTGAATCGTCCAACCCAACTGCCGAACCCACAGGCTGACCCTGAATCACAACACAAAGGTGTACTCTAACACAGAAAGGATTAGGCAAAATCCTGATGACTTGTGTTAAATCTTTGCCAAGTCATGGTTGTTCCTCCCAGTGGACCTTGACTTCAGCCTATTAACTTAATGCCAGCTGCCTCCCACTGTACAACTTCTTTGTTACTTCCTTGGTTCATCCATGTCACTAAATAATAATAATAAAAATGTCCTGACTCTCCTAAATCCAGACTTTTGACCTGGAACATCGCCTGATGACATTTGAACTTTGTACTGTTGACCCAGCTCTGCAAGCTTCCTGTTTCATGTGAACATTGGTAATTTATTCTTTTGCTTTGGGAGCTTGATTTTTGCCCATCTGGTTCAGTTGGAACCAGGCTACATGAGTTTCTACAAAAGCCTCCTGCAAGTATAACAACCGAGGGACTTGATCAAAGCTTAATTTGAGAAGGCTCCAAAAAAACTGACGGACAGAGATGGAAGCAGGTAAAGGATGGAGGCAAAAGCTTTAGACTTCAAGAAGCTGAATGGAGGAAGGGATGGAAAAGACAAGCTCTAAAAACAGAAGGGATTTGGTGTTATAAGGGAGGAAAAAGCAATCAACAAGAAGGGGAAATTCTTGTTGATGACTAAAATGTCTCCCCAGGCAGGTGCTCCTAACACCCACTTTAACATATTTTTGGTGCCAGACAAATGTATTCCAGTTCCTTCATCCAGTTTTATAGTTTTTATTTTCAACTTAATTTTAAATGCTTGTTTTATACTGGAAGAGCAGTTTTTATGAGAGAGAGAGAGAGACAGAGAGAGAGACAGACAGAGAGAGAGAGAGAGAGAGAGAGCAATATAGTATGGTGATAAAAGTGCTTAGGATGGAAGACAGCTAATCAACCTTTAGGAGAGTCATGTCCTCTCTGGCCTAGCTGCCACCAGCCAGCTGAGAAATAAAACCTCTTGTTGCATGATCCAGTTTCAACTAAATGAGCACATACAAAAGAAGCAGGCTCTACAACTGTGTAGGAGAAATGCTAAAAGCAGCAACGCTGTAAATTAGAGTAAATAATCCAGGTACTGTAGACCTCGACATATAACTGCAATGGAGCCTGCCCATTTTATGATCTCTTTTTTTTTGCAGCAGTTCTCAAGCAAACACTGTGGTTGTAAAGAGAACCCATAAAGGCACAGTTTTGTTGAAAACTGAAAGCAAATGGCAGCTTTGGGCAAAACCATCACAAAGCTCTGTCACGTGACCGTCGGACTCTGCAAATGGCCCTAAATGTGGCCATGTTACCAAGCACCCAGAATGAGGTCATGTGACCACAGAAGGCACCCCCACCATCAGAACTTCAGAAGTGGGATGTCAAGTCACCTCAAGGCAGGTCCTTGGAAGTTGTGATCTACCTGTAGTTGATGCTCCTCAGTCTTGACATGTCTAAGTGTCGGATTTGGGTTTTAGGTTCTGTTCTCATTTCGTTGTGTATCACAGTATAGGTTCATAATGGAGATACACAGGGAAAGCCAGTACAGTGTGGTCACTAAGGTGCTAGATTAGCAGCAAGGAGACCTGTGTTCTTCCCAAGGGCAAGGATTCATTTTCACATTTCCATCCATTTCTTGTACAGTACGTGTAGTCCTCAACTTACAACCATTCATTTAACATCTGTTAGAACTTACAACAGAACTGAAAAAGGGACTTATGACTGTTTTTCCATGCTTATGATTGTTGCAGCATGCCCTTGGTCACATCATCAAAATTTGGACACTTGGCAAATGGCTCATATTTATGACCGTTGCAATGTCCCCGGGTCACGTGATCACCTTTTGCGACCTTCCACCAAACAAAGTGAATGTGGAAGCCAGATTCACTTAACAAGCATGTTACTAACTGAGAAACTGCAAGGATTCACTTAACAACCATGGCAAGGAAGGCCGTAAAATCGATCAGTCATTCTTGCTTAGCAATGAAAATTTTGGGCTCAGTTGGCAGTTGTAAGTCAAGGACTATCTGTTTTCAGATAACTTCCTAGGAGAAAGTTCCTGACCACCAGGAAGATGTGACTCATTAGCTTAATTTACAGAGAAGTGGCCACAGACATTTCACTAGTACCTGCATTCAGAACCTTTTCACATAACCAATTACGGGATTGCCCATAGCCACCATGTTTCTTTTCACAGCACTCTTTAGCACTTTCTGTGCAGGCAGATGAATGCAGGTACACAGAAATGCCATGACACGGTTTTTGAGGGGGAGAAAGAGAGAGAGAGGACAGAGAGGGGGGGGCACAAACTCTGAAATGAAAACTTTGGCAACACAACAGGAAAATGTAACTTCTATCACCTGTTTGTAATGAAGCAACCCAAACTGTAAGGTGTACCACACGCATTATGCACACATACAGGCGATCCTTGATTTACAACCATAATTGAGCTTTCAATTACGGTAGTAAGTTGTGGCGGTCATTAAGAAGGACATCGCACAACCAATTTTACAATCTTGGTTTGTGGCAGATGTTAAACAAATGCTGTGGTCGTTAAACAAGCCCATTGTTGGCTATGGGGCATTTTTCCCCTGCAAACTGGGAGTAAATATCAGTTTCTGGGAAAACCATCATAAATCTTGATTATCTGACCACAGAATACTGGAAACAGGCATAACTGTGGGCTGGTTGCTGAGTGCCCAGGATGTAGTCATCTGAGCATGGAGGGGCAGCTGTCAGAATCTTAAACCTGGCTCTTAAGTAGCTTTTGGGGGATCCCAACGTAACTTCGAACAATTGCTAAGCAACCAAGTAACAAGTTACAAGGACTTCTTGTAAAAAGGAAGAGGCTAATAAGCGGTCACATCTATTATTTTGACAAGGCTTAGCATCTTCCCAGGCGGATGCTTCTGCCATCATCCCCTTCAGTATGTCCTGGAAGTGGGCATGGAGCAATGCATTATTTGTGGGTGCTTCATCAGAAGAGACTGGACAGCCATTTGTCCAAAATGGTTTATAAAGTCTCCCTGAACAGGGGGTTAGACTAGAAGACCTCCAAGGTCCCTTCCTATTCTGTTATTCATAGTAAGATTGAACAAACATTTTCAAATCCAGGTATTTATTTATTTTATTTTATTGCAACCAAATGTTCCCCAAAAATCTGTTTTTGTAACTAAAAAAAAATTGATATTCCAGCTGTGGTTCCTTCTACCTGAAATTGAAATGATGCATGCTTCATGCTTGGGTTGAATTTCATGTGCAGTTTTAAATTTCAGCTTAGAGAGTGCTGAATAAAGGGCCAGAAGTAGACTGCTCTTCTCCTTGCCCATTACAATTAGGGATCATATGAGATAGAGGATTAAAGCATCAGAGATAAGAAGGCCTTGGAACTGAGTGTACAATATAGGTGTAAAATGCATCAAGTATCTTTGTCCTGCTAGCACCAAGTTTGGAATTGAATCCAAATGATTTGGAGTCAATCCAAGTTTGAGCTGAATCCAATTCAATACTAGTTATACATTAATACAGCAGTTGTATTTTCAGAATTTTCATCCTGGAGATTTTGTCCTGCTGCTTTATTACACAAATAAGAAGGATTCAAAGACTGTTAAGACTATTATGAAGAGATTGGACATCCATTTGTCTGGAATGGTGTAGGGCAGAGGTCTTCAAACTCGGCCCTTTTATGACTCATGGACTTCAACTCCCAGAATTTCTCAGCCAGGCATGCTGGCTGAGGAATTCTGGGAGTTGAAGTCCATGAGTCATAAAAGGGCTGAGTTTGAAGACCTCTGGTGTAGGGTCTCCTACTTGAGCATGGGGTTGGACTAGAAGACCTCCAAGGTCCCTTGCAACTCTGTTATCCTGTTAATATTGGGGAATCCTTGCTCACTCTGTGAAAAACCTTTAGAGAGAAATGACCCACACCATTAACAAACACACACACATGGTAACTATTCAGACTTTTATTTTAATTTCATGGTAATAAAGACATATTTGCCCAGACTGCATGTCAGAATGCATTTCATATTGCCTGAAGGCCATGAGAAATAAATACTCCCCATTGGTCATTTTAAGAGAGTAGAATCAAGAACTGTTCATTTAAATGAAATAATGCACTCTTGTTGAAGTTAAAAACTTAAAAACAGAGGCTTAAACGTAAGATTATATCTTTTCTATGGAAACCACTTGGATGTGCTTAATTCTATCCTAAAAGAAAGCAGTTATCAACAATAGTAACAATGGAGCAGAAGGAAATTTGGTAGAACTTGGAGAGACATTTTAGAAGCTTATCCACTCAAGGTACATGCAAAATGTGGGCTATTGTACTGTAACCCAATGTTTGGTCCTAGCTTTGGATTAAAGTAAAAGCTGAGAAATTTTTTTGTACATTTGAGGCCTATATAACCGTAAATAATAGTTGTGCATCTTTTGATGATGAACACAATCCTGTTGGGATGCACTATCATCATCAACATAAAGCAGAATAAAATGATTAATACAAAGTCCTTCATGCTGGCACCCATTTTCTAGGTTGGGAATGTAACCCTTACAATTTCTAGTGAATATAATCAGGTGTAGACCTTCAAAATGTACATTGGGCAGCTTGGATTTCTTTAGAAAGTATTAGCAGTAAAGTAGTATTTGTCTCTGCATTACTGGATGTGTTCTCAGGTTCATGTGTAGGTACTTATGAAACCAGCCAATTGTTTATATCAGTGGTTCTCAACCTGTGGTCCATGGAGCCCTGGGATGGGGTGGGGGCACAATGCCCTCTCAAGGGGTCTCTGAAGGCTTTACACAGTCTAGTACTTTAAATCTTAAGTCTTGGGGGGTCCGTGTCTATAGTCTGTGGCCAAAAAAGGTATTTAAAGGGGCTTCATGGTAAAGAAAAGGTTGAGAACCATTGGTTTACATGAATTCAAACTTTCGGGGCAACGTGTACTCCAATAGGAGATTCAAGATGTTAAGGGCACACATGCAGGCAAGTATGAAAATCACTGCACAATCAAATCAATGAGTAGCTATAGCTGGCCAGGGATATTTGAGAAATTGGAAAGGACTTAAAAAAGAGCAATACTAGTGCCATAATGAAAATACTGTGATGGGGTGGGGTGGGGAAAAAGAACTAGTTGTGAAAATGGAAGTTAAGATGAGATGCTGCTACAATATTCAAATATTGAAAAATGAAAGATGAAAATGGATATTGATGTTGCAGAAGCTTCAAGCTTCACTGTGTGCAATTATCTTTCTGCTTTTGTTACATACAGTAAATTAATGACACTGAATGTATTGAATAAGATCATTGGTCTGTCTAACATAGAATGATCTTTGCCAAACTAGCAGGATTTCTTCTAAGCCTTAAGCAGGCATCTTTTCTACAACTAACAGATCTGGAATGTAGAAAAACAGAAGACCACCAGAAGACCCCAAAGATTTGATTGTGTATCTTCAGTTAATTTTGGATTCCTAATAATGATACAGACTTTCTCCATGACGATCTAAGTCGTAATCTGATCTCTCAGGAGTCACTGTGATCTACTCCCTGACCCTGTAACCGAGTCTTTCTACTTTGCTGCTGGCTGTCCTCTTCTCTTTCCCTCCATCTTTTCCAGTACAAGCTATCCTCGACGTACGGCCACTATTGAGTTCCAGAATTTATGTTGCTAAGTGAGAAATTTGTTAAGTGGGTTTTTGTCCCACTTTCTGACTTTTCTTGCCACATTTGTTAAGTGAATCGCTGCAATCGTTAGATTAGTATCCCAGTTCTTAAATGAATCTGGCTTCCCCATTGGCTTTGCTCATCAGAAGGTTGCAAAAAGTGGTCAAATGACCTGGGGACACGGCAACTGTCAAAATACAAACCAGTTGTCAAGCATCTGAATGTAAATCACGTGATCATGGGGATGTTACAACAGTCATGTTAGAGATTAAACTTGATTTGGGTGACAATATTATATAATGGAGTAAAAGCACCTTTAAGGAGTTAAACGGCCTAAGGGTGTGGCTGTAATTATTCCACATAAAAGAGAGTTAGATGTTACACGTAGTTGTTCTTGTATATGTGTTTGATGTTAGTGTTTGGATACCTCTTGTTCTCTTGTTTGCTAACTTGATATTTATTCTCTCAAGAATCAACTGCTTGCTACAGTGTATATTGTTTTTGATATTGGTAAGCAGCTTTTGTATTTTGATACTATGTTTTTTATGGACTGACTTTTATGTGCATGATACTGGATTGATACTTGGACTATTTCTTACTGTGTTTCTTTTTGTTGTCTGAGTAAAAATAAGTTATAAAACTCGTGTTAGTGCATTACTGTTTGCCTAAAAGTCCCAGCACAACTTCCACTGTGTATTAATAATACTCTGTTAAACAAACCATTTTTTCAACAACATATTCTAACAATGGTTATGGGCCCAGATCCAGTGTGGTGCTGAGGACAGGCACAGTATTGTATTTATATTTCCTAACTGAGTTTTCGAATTCAGACAATGGCACAAGGACTATTCAATCCATTCTGCATTACCCGGCTTAATGGGTCAAACTACGTATCCTGGTCTACACAATGTAGTTTGCTATTACAAAATCAAGGTCTTTGGAAAATAGTCAATAATCCTCCTGATGTAACTGCCTGGGATCCAACTAATGAAGAAGATAACAAGAAGATTGTAGACTTCAATAAAGACAATGATAAGGCTTTATCTATCATTGGGCTAACATTAGGAGACCAACAGCTAGTCCATGTGCGTGGAGAAGAATCTGCTGCTAAATGTTGGGCTAAGTTGAAAAAGATTTTTGTTCGGGACAGTGTTGGTGCTCATATAAATCTTACCAGAAAGCTATTTAGAGCAAGACTGGAAAAGAATGGCGATATGTTAGCTCACCTTAACTTTATAAAAGCAACTTTGTTGGAACTGCAAGAAAAAGAACTTATTTTCTCAGAGCTTCACCAGGTTTACATCATTTTATCATCATTGGATGAGAGCTATGATGCCTTTGTATCGTCCTTGGAGGTTTTGTCCAAAGAAGACCTAACTGTTTCTTCAATAACTGGAAGGTTGTTGGAAGAATCAAGATGTCGTATGGAGAGAAAACAGTTGAGAGAGCCATTGCAACAAGAAATAAAGAAGACTGAATCTGCTTATATTTTAAGGAAATGCTTTAATTGTGGGTTAAAGGGACATATTGCTAAGTTTTGTCAGAATAGTAATTGTCAGAGAAAGGAAAGCCATAGAAAGAATAAAAAGCTGATTAATGTAGCTGTAGCTAATAGAACTACTAATAACCACAATTGGTGGGTGGTAGATAGTGGAGCTACACACTGTATTTCAAAAATAAAAAGGGATTTTGAGAATATAAGGTCTAGTAAAAAATATATTTCTATGGCTAATGGCTGGAGAGTCAAGGTCTCTGGAGAGGGTAAGGTTTACTGTTCATTTTTAAAACAAAATTTGGAAATGTTATATGTTCCCAGATGTGATTATAATCTATTATCAGTTAAGGCATTATTGGAAGCAGGTTTTAAAGTTACTTTCCAAGGGGAGGAATGTCTTATTCAAAAGAATGAAGTGAACTTAATAGCTAATATGAAAGATGGTTTGTTTGTAATTAGCAATGATCCTATTATAATGGCTACTACTTGTACAAATCAAAAACCACATGATGAATGTATTCATTTATTACATAGAAGATTGGGTCATGTGAATTTTAATACACTAAAAAGAACTGTAGCTTTGTCTAATGGGTTTAAGTTAAAGGCTTGTAAGAAATATCTGCAGTGTAACGTATGTGGTAGAGAAAAGAGCAGGGCAGCACCAGCTAATAGGTTAGATGGATTTAAAACCACAACTCCATTAGAACTGGTATTTATGGATTTGATAGGTCCTATGAAACCCAGTTTAGGGGGTGCTTGCTACATATTAAATATTCTAGACCATTATAGCAGATATGGGTTCTGTTATCTCCTTACGTCAAAAACTGAAACTATACAAACAATATCTAATTGGCTCAAGTTTGTACAAAGGAAAACTCAGTTAAATGTAAAAACCATAATAACAGACAATGGAACTGAGTTTGTTAATAAACAGTTCAATGAGCTGTTAGTTTCAGAGGGAATAGAGCATAGACGTACAGCTCCTTATAGACCTCAGCATAATGCATTTGTTGAACGGAGGGGCCAAACATTGCAAGCTATGATTAGATCTATGATTGAAGATTCTGGTTTACCTGATAGCTTATGGGGAGAAGCAGCAAAATGTGCTAATCATATTTTAAACAATGTGGTTAGTTCAGCTACAGGTAAAATTCCTTATACCTTATGGTATAAGAGAAAACCAAATCTTAGTTATATTCACACATTTGGGACACCTGCTTGGGTACATATTCCAAGTTCAATAAGAAATAAAGGAGAACATAGAGCTAAACAATTATTTTTTGTTGGCTATGAGTTAAACCATAAGTCTTATCGGTTCTGGGAGAAAGGTACTAAAAACATTTATTGTAGTTCTAGCGCTGTTTTTCAAGAACAGTCAGGCTGGGAAAGGGTAGAAGATATTGTATATATTCCTCAACAAGATTTAACTAACTCCTCAAATGAAAGTGATAAAGAAGAGGAGGAACCTGCTAGAGAGATCAAACAAGAACCACTGATAGTGGAGACAGGAGAGGAAGAAGATAATAATGTAAATGTACCTATAAGTCCAATAATTCTCAGAAGGTCTAACAGGGAAAGACGACAGCCTGATCGTTTCGAGGCAGGTTTAATTTGTCAAATAGACATTGAACCTTCTAATGTTGAAGAAATAAAAATGTATCCTGAGAATGAAAGAAAGAATTGGAAAGTAGCTATGGATAAAGAAATAAAGTCTTTGCAAGATCTTAATGTTTATCAAGAGGTTAAAATACCTAAAACAGAAAAGTTAATTGGATGTAAATGGGTTTTTAAACTGAAAGAAAGTGTTACAGGAGAGGTAATACATAAAGCAAGATTAGTTGCTCAAGGATTTGCACAGAATAATAGTGATTATGATGAAGTATTTTCCCCAACGTTAAGAGCTTCCACTCTTAGGGCTGCTTTAGTTTGGGCAGCAAATAAGAATTATAGTATAAAACATGTAGATATTGAAACTGCTTATTTGCATGCAACATTAAACCATGATATATATATGAAAGTTCCATCAGGAATAGAAAGTAAGGTAGGGTACTGTTGGAAACTGAATAAGAGTTTGTATGGTTTAAAACAGTCAGGTTATGAGTGGAATAGATGTTTAGTAAAAGAGTTAAATAGTTTGGGATTTAAAGCTAGTATTGCAGATCCTTGTTTATTTATAAAACAGCAAAATAGTGAATTATCATTGTTATTATTATTCACTGATGATATTGCTATTATAGCAAAAGATGAAACAGAAACTGAAAGAATAATTTCAGGGTTAAAAAGAAAATTTAGAGTAAAAGATCTAGGAGCTATTAGTCATTATCTAGGGCTGGATATTGTCAGGACTAGTAAAGGATTTAAACTGTCTCAAGCTAAGAAAATTAATGGTTTGCTGAAACGTTATAATATGGAAAACTGTAAACCAGTAAAAACACCTATGGTTCAAGGTTTTGAGAGTTCAGCAGATAACAGCAATGTCTTTGATAAAAAGATATATCAATCATTAATAGTATGGAAACAATTATTGTTTGATATGGGTTTAAATTGTAATAAACCAATAAAAGTGTATGAAGACAATCAAGCAGCTATAAAATTAGCAACTAATGCTGCAGTGAAAACTAGATCAAAACATACGGATCTACGGTATCTAAATGTCAGACAATGTGTTAAAGATAATTTGATTAAACTGGAATATTGTGCAACTGAAGATAATATTGCTGACCAGTTTACTAAAGCTCAGGGTGCTATAAAGCATAAATCTGTTTGTGATATGTGTAATTTGAGATTGTAAAAATATATGTATAATATGTCACCCAAAAGGGGAGATTGTTAGAGATTAAACTTGATTTGGGTGACAATATTATATAATGGAGTAAAAGCACCTTTAAGGAGTTAAACGGCCTAAGGGTGTGGCTGTAATTATTCCACATAAAAGAGAGTTAGATGTTACACGTAGTTGTTCTTGTATATGTGTTTGATGTTAGTGTTTGGATACCTCTTGTTCTCTTGTTTGCTAACTTGATATTTATTCTCTCAAGAATCAACTGCTTGCTACAGTGTATATTGTTTTTGATATTGGTAAGCAGCTTTTGTATTTTGATACTATGTTTTTTATGGACTGACTTTTATGTGCATGATACTGGATTGATACTTGGACTATTTCTTACTGTGTTTCTTTTTGTTGTCTGAGTAAAAATAAGTTATAAAACTCGTGTTAGTGCATTACTGTTTGCCTAAAAGTCCCAGCACAACTTCCACTGTGTATTAATAATACTCTGTTAAACAAACCATTTTTTCAACAACATATTCTAACAAGTCATAAGTGTCAAAAATGGTCATAAGTCACTTTTTTTCAGTGCCGTTGAAACTTCGAACAGTCACTAAATGAACTGGTATAAGTTGAGGACTACCTGTATTATATCCTTTTTCCAGAGAACTAGGTCTTCAACTAATGTGCCCGAAGTATGACACCTTTGGCCTCCAGTGTAGGGAACATTTCTGCTTCCAGTGAGAACTCTGGATTGATTTGTTTGATGATCCATTAGTTTGTTTTTCGGGCCGTCTATAGTCCTCTTGAGGGTCTTCTTTAACACCAATGTTCAAAACTGTCAATGCTCTTCCAATTGTGCCTCCTCAAAATCCAATTCTCACTTCCATAGACAGTTACAGAGAACACCATGGCTTGTACAATGCTCTTCTTTGTAGGTATAAACACATAACAATGTTGGAGTAGCCTTTCCAAGGCCTTCATGTCTGCTTTACCAAGTGCTAGTCTGTAGCATAATGATGCAGAAAAATATGTAACCTTGTACTGTCATGTAGTGGTCTTTCTGATTTTTGCAACCTAGATCTGATAGTTGTGATCTTTTCCAGTCCTACTACCTGAGATTCGATTAACTTAAGTTGCTGGTGATTGAATTTAGGACCTTCTTCAATGAAAATCTGTACTCTGTTCTGACCCTTCCCAGTTGTCAAAATTATTATTATTCTTTTAGGCAGGTTTCAGATACAAATCTATTGAAAACTGAAGGGGGGGGAGGGATTGTTAAAGATAAAATGTATTGAAAAACTTTTCAATAAAAAAAAAGAAGAGATCAGGACTCTAAAATATATACATTCCAGATGCTAGAAGCAAAGATGGTTTTTATGCCCTATGGGTCCAGCGACTAATAGCTGATCAGAGTTGAAAATATTATGTTGGACTAACAGTGAGATCTGATCTAGCAGGGCTCATCCTATTTTCTTGGACAATGTAGTCTGCAGATGGATTGTTAAGAGAGGGAGCTGATTAAAGGATCCTGTATGTACAATAAACCATTGATGAAAGGAAAAAAATGTGCTGAAAATGTCTAAGAAAGTAGTAATTCTACTGAGGCACACACAAGTAGGTTTGTCACCACAGCTGATAATATTCTGAGGCACTGATTGTAGATCTGGTTCTTTATTAGAGTTTAATATTGGTAACTGTCTTGTCTAAGACTAATGGCAATTGATTTTTTCTGGAATATTACTTTAATCCTATTGCTCTTTTCCCTTGCTACTTCCCTGCTCCAACATAAAAGACTGGGACTTTTTAACATTTGGAAATATTCTTTTTCTTCATGCAATAAGACACACTATCTTTTCTGCAAATAGAGGAGTCTCATAACTAAATAAGGGTGTCTACAAGGCATGGTAAAAAAAAAGTCAAGAGGGCACCCACAACATCCAAAGCTATGCCCATTTTTAATGTGTGTCACATGGGTAACACACATACAAACCGAACAGAGCTTCAATGGCTCCTATCTTGACCATTTTTAAAAACTACACTGAGTGGACACCCCTGCAACTAAAGTGATCTAACTGTCATACGCTGGCAACACATTATGAAAACCTTCACAAATAAGCACAATAGAGCAAATTTTCTCCTTAAAAGTGGATTACCCATAACAAAGTTCTGTTGAGGCCTAAAATCTGTCTAGATATGCCTGACTTTGGATTTACTCCTGTTGTGAAAGCTTTCATCAGCCATTGAAACATCTAAACTAGGGACAAATCTTCGGCAAAATTTCAAGGAAACAAGAGAGATGAATAGTTCAGGATCCACGCAGGGACATAAGCTGCCCTTCTCTTAAAATAGCTTCACGTACATCTCAAAACACTGACAAGTTAAAAAGTATGAATTGCACAACAAAAGTGTGTGTCTGTATGTGTATGTGAAAACTACACAAGTTTGTAACAGTCTATCAAGCAGGAGAAAGTTCAACTGAAGATCTGCCATTGCTTGATTTAGGGACAATTAGAACCAGATACTTGTTTTCTATGGATGCTATCATTATTTTTTTGCTAGAAAGAGTTTTTGTTTCCAGAAGAAATGAAGGAACAAAAGTGTATGGGAAAGCACTGGTTCAGAATTGGTAGGGATAAAGATTAAACCACAGCCTGCTGTGTTCTGGAAACCTGGACAAAGAATAATGGAGAGCAGAGCTCATTTTGGTTGCAACAGTCTTAAGCCGGCTACAGTTATGTGGGAAGTAAACATTTCTGCTCAAACTCGTTTGTGAGAGCAAAAAGAAAAAAAAGAAAGAAAAAGATCTCAGTATAAAGCAGAGGGTCAAGACAGATTCAAAACACAATATATTTGTGGATACCTATCTGTAGCATAAATTATCCTTAAGTGCACTATTCAAGATAATTGAGATTTCAACATATCCTTGGCCTGTGAAATTTTGGCTTGCTCACTCTGGCTGATAGCTGATTGAAAAAGAATTTGAGGTCAATATGGCACACCAGATGAACAAAAAAAAGTGAATCCCAAGACTCAGTTGGGAGTCAATGGAAGAATATGTCACTGGGCAGAACCACTTAAGAACATACTTGAACAAATGCAATTTTATTTTAGAAAGAAACAAGGAAGATCTTGATGGGCAATCACCCTATTTCCCTACAAAGAGTTGTGGTCTTTAACATTTCTCCATATGCCCCCTAAAAAGTAGCTGTTCTAATTTTCAACAAGTCACTTCCAGGAGTGAAGATAAACATTCCAGTTATACAGTGTATAACTTATAGTGTGCTCACTACAGTAGGCTTGCACTACCAGCAAGCCAAAAGCTGATATTTAGACTACTTTAAATGGGCCATGTGCCTTCAAAGAAAAAAAAAAGAATTAAAATAGCTTATGGAGTAAGACCGTAATTGTTTATCAGTTCACTATTCATATTTTTGTCTGTTCTATTGAAAATAAGCAAGCATTGAAAACAGCCAGGAATAATGTCACCTATACTAGCCAATCAGCACTTTTTATAGCTGGCTTTTGCTACAACTGTGTAGTAGAAACCACTGCATTTCTACAGAGTGCAATGAAAATGTTTTCAGATTGGCCAAGTTGCTACTGAAATGTCACATGTGTCTTCAATCATCGAAAGCAAGGGGTTCTTGCAACAAGACAGCAATCTTTATATCCATTAATTTCTTCTCTATTATTTAACATGCATCAAAGTAACAGAAATATAATCTTACTTGTCATTTGGGAGAGTAAGTGCAGCAAAGGAACATACGTGCTCTCATTCTACTACTTCTACAAGTGAACAGTCAAAACAGCCACAACAATATCCATGTGAGTTAGCAAGCCAACTTTGCTACTGAAGCAATGCACATGGTGAGTCACGCAAGGTATAATCTCAATGCAAGATACCTGAAACATTCCCATAACACACCAAATCTGCTAGAATGTCTGTGTGGAGATTATGTATGGATTGCGGATACTGTAAAACAGAATATCATTCCGTGTATCACTAACACAAAATATTTCTACGTTCCTATTGGGGGGGGGATAGGGAAAAGGGATATCAGTGAACATTTGAGTGTGCAGAATTGGAACTATCGGTCCCATAAAAAACATCATGCAATCTGCATATATATTATATTTCATTGTTTGCCATGCTAAAAACAAAAGTAAATTACGGTAAACCAAACCCCAGAACCTTTAGTGAAGGTCACAGAGAGTTCCCTAATGGGAATATAAAGATTACGCACAGTGATGAAACTGGAAACAGTTTTCCGGTGTAAAAAAATCCACCAACTATTAGGTGGAAAGAGTTATATTGTTGGTTATATGCCGCACTGGGAATTCCATCAGCAAATCAGAGGTTATTCAGAACTTATCGTGCTAACCAGATCAGTTGGATTTGAGTCCAGTTCTTGGTGGCTGTTTTCTTCTGGCAGTGCCATTTCTTAGGTTTCTCTTTAAAAATTATTATTATCATTCTTTCAGATGGAAAAGTTCACTTCTATATCATCTGGCAGGAAAGCAGCTTTAGAGGTTGGTGGTGTTTATGGAGAACTCTCTGTCGAGGCTGTTAAAAGAGAGGGGAAAGGAGAAAGAGGAGTAAATACAAGCTGAGTTTGAATCAATTGCAATATTTCATAATATTTCGGCTGATGCCTTAGTGGAAGCCTGGGAAAGGGCAGCCGCTGAGGCACTTGACCGGGTTGTACCCTTGCGGCCCCTGACCCGGCGCAGATCCCAGCGAGCTCCATGGTTCTCCGCGGAGCTCCGGGAGATGAAGCGTCGGAAACGGGGCCTAGAGAGCTGCTGGAGGTCTAGCCGATCCGAACCCGACCGGTTGCGGTTAAGAACCTATATTAGGTCTTATCTCGCAGCGATGAGGGTGGCGAGGTGTAACTACTTCTCCACCCTCATCGCGTCCGCAGATAATCGCCCGGCCGCCTTGTTTAGGGTGACTCGCTCACTTCTTAATCAGGAGGTGAGGGAGGACCCCTTGCAGGGTCGTGCCGAGGAATTTAGTCAACATCTGTCGGATAAAATCGCTCGGATTCGGACCGGTTTGGACTCCAGCTGGGCAGAGTCAGGCGATCAGGACACGGGCGGTCTTGTCAATGTTACCTGGGAAGAGTTTGATTCTGTGACCCCTGATGAAGTGGACAGGATTATGGGGAGGCTGAGCTCCTCCACATGTTTGTTGGACCCGTGCCCTTCCTGGCTGGTTTATGCAGCTAGGGAGAGGACACGAGGCTGGCTCCAGGCGGTTATATCTGCTTCTCTGAGTGAGGGTTATTTCCCCACCGTCTTGAAGGAGGCGGTGGTGAGACCTCTCCTCAAGAAGCCTGCCCTGGACCCAGCTGTTTTGAACAACTTTCGTCCAGTCTCCAACCTTCGCTTTCTTGCGAAGGTTGTTGAGAGTGTGGTGGCGCATCAGCTCCCTCTAGTCCTGGATGAAGCGGATTATCTGGACCCCTACCAATCGGGTTTCAGGCCCGGGTACAGCACGGAGACGGCATTGGTCGCTCTGGTGAATGATCTCTGGAGGGCGCGGGATAGGGGATATTCCTCTGTCCTAGTCCTATTAGACCTCTCAGCGGCTTTCGATACCATCAACCATGGTATCTTGCTGCGGCGTCTCAGGGGATTGGGAGTGGGAGGCACAGTTCTTCAGTGGTTCTCCTCCTATCTCCTGGGACGCTCGCAGTCGGTGTTGGCAGGGGGGCAGAGATCGACCCCTAGGTCTCTCGTTTGTGGAGTTCCTCAGGGGTCGGTTCTCTCGCCTCTCTTGTTCAACATCTATATGAAACCGCTGGGTGAGATCATTCGTGGTTTTGGAGTTGGGTATCATCAGTATGCAGATGATACCCAACTTTTCTTTTCGACCCCAAACCACCCCAGTGATGCCCTCGCCGTGATGTCCCGTTGCCTGGAGGCGGTTCGGGTCTGGATGGGGAGGAACAGACTTCAACTCAACCCTGACAAGACTGAGTGGCTGTGCATTCCGGCATCCCGGGACATTCAAAATGTTCCATCTCTTTCTATGGGGGGTGAGCTCTTACCCCCCGTGGATAGGGCTCGCAACTTGGGAGTCCTCCTAGATTCACGGCTTACCCTGGAAGATCATATAGTGGCCGTGACTAGGGGGGCTTTCGCCCAGGTTCGCCTGGTGCGCCAGTTGCGGCCCTATCTGAACCGGGATGCCCTGTGTACGGTCACTCATGCGCTTGTGACCTCTCGCCTTGACTACTGTAATGCTCTCTACATGGGGCTTCCCTTGAAGACCACTCGGAGGCTCCAACTGGTACAGAATGCGGCCACGAGAGTTGTCTTGGGAGTTTCCCGGTGCTCCCATGTTACACCTTTGCTCCGCGAGCTGCATTGGTTACCAGTTGTCTTTCGGGTGAGGTTCAAGGTGTTGGTTACGATCTTTAAGTCCCTACATGGCATGGGTCCGGGATACCTCAGGGACCACCTGCTGCCGGCATCGATTCCCCTCCGCCCTGTGCGTTCCCACAGAGAGGGCCTCCTCAGGGTGCCGCCAGTCAGGGAATGCCGACTGGTGGCCCCCAGGGGGAGGGCCTTCTCTGTGGGCGCTCCGGCATTATGGAACCAACTGCCGGTGGAGCTCCGGATGGCACCAGACCTCCGAACTTTCCGTCGGGGCCTGAAGACCCACCTGTTTGAAATAGCTGGTCTGGCCTGATGGGGGATTATGGGTTTTTAATTGTTTTTTAAATTTGTATTACTGTTTTAATTGGGCATGGGTTTAATCCTTTTTTAATTTTTGTATTGTCTTTTTTATATATGCCCTGTGAACCGCCCTGAGTCCCTACCAAGGAGAAGGGCGGTATATAAATCAAATAAACTATAACTATAACTATAACTATAATTCAGACTAAGCAGACGGCTGATGATCCATTCCAACCAAAGTTCAGACCTGGATTAAAGCTTAAAAAAAAGAGCAAACCCCACTCTCTTCTAGCAGTGATGATGTTACCTAGTTTGAGAATGAAACATCTTAAAGAAAACCACCAAGCTCAGAGAGCATCAAGGACGCCACAGCTTATGAGCTCCCAGATAATTATTTTTCCCATTCTCCCCTATATCTCCTGACACTTTAGAAGGCAAAGTCTTCCTTGAATTAAGCACCATTCCTGGTGACCACCAATATGTCCATGTTATTTTTCTGGCACTTCTAACCTAATATCAGAGCTGGCATTTGTACATGGTTTCCAATTCAAGCACTTCCCCCGCCCCCCCAAGATCAGCCAGGTCCCACTGCCATCTGTTTTGACTTGAACATTATTCTCAATATTACTTGCATCAATTAATGCCTTGGATATCGATCACATCACATCACCCTGCCAACAAAAGTGTGTATAGTCAAGGCTATGGTCTTCCCAGTTGCAATGTGTGGCTGTGAAAGTTGGACCATAAGAAAGGCTGAGCGCCAAAGAATTGAGGCCTTTGACCTATGGTGCTGGAGAAGACTCCTGCGAGTCCCTTGGACTGCAAGGCGATCAAACCGGTCAGTCCTAGAGGAGATCAACCCTGAGTGCTCTTTAGAAGGCCAGATCCTGAAGTTGAAACTCAAATACTTTGGCCACCTAATGAGAAGGAAGGACTCACTGGAGAAGAGCCTAATGGGCAAGAGAAGAAGGGGATGACAGAGAATGAGGTGGCTGGATGGAGTCACTGAAGCAGTAGGCGTGAGCCTAAATGGACTCCAGAAGATGGTAGAGGACAGGAAGGCCTGGAGGAACGTTGTCCATGGGGTCACGATGGGTTGGACACAACTTCGCAGCTAACAACAACAACAAAATCGATCACATCAGAAGTATTTGGATAGATGTTCTAAAATTATTCGATCAAGGTTCTTCTTAATACAGCTTGGTACTTAATATTTTTTATGATCTCACAATACTTTCTGTGATCCTTGAAATCAACTCCTTTACTGAAGATCAGTGAAATGTTCTCACTGTCACATCCAGTCATTAATCATCCCAAATAATTATTTTTTTATTTCTCCTGGCCATATTTTATCCAGAGCCATATCATAAAAGCTAGAGCTTTCAGAGGATCACCAATGGATTCAAAGACAAAATGAACTGTTTCTTGTACTGTCTTCATGAACCAAACTTACTACTATATTTTTAAGTTATTCTTAGCTGCTTATTATTGAATATGCTTCACCTTCTTGCTTGTACAACACTCAAGAGGACTTAAGAACAATTTTTTTTTAAAAAAACAGAACATTAAAATCAATATTTTAGTCTACTTAACAATAATAAACTTGGCAAAGGGATTTGCTTCTGCCGCGATCTTAATTTATGTGATTTTTTCCCACTGATCTGCTATGTTCTCCCTTCTTTTATTCACCTGAGTGTAGATCTGCATCTTTTGCCAGCTTCTTCAGTTGTCATTTTCTTTCCACTTAAAGAATTCATTAAAATTTATGCTTCACTGCTATTTTATTGGAATTTCCATGGACTCCATTTTTATTAGGGTTGTAGTACTTATCTCAGTGTAGGCTACTCTGCTTGATGTTTTAAAAGCCATCAGTTTCTGCTTGAATTATGAATTCCCTTAATTATTTCCCATTTGTTCTTCCTCTTAAAACATTTCTGCCAATATTCAATTGGAATTTAAGCCCAAGAGATCTAGATCTGCCTTTGAGAACAATGACAAACAAATTCTGACCCTCTTTAATATGATGATCCTAAAAATGCCCTCTAACTAAGTGTTAGCAATAACCAACTTAGCATGTTGTGTGAATTCATTTGTATGTTGTATGAATACAGCTTTTTAAAATTTGAAGGCAATGGCAAATCGCATCTGTACTTTTACTAAGAAAACTATATGGACGTGGACGTGTCCATTGTCATGGAAAAACCCAGTGAAAAAGACAAGAGACAGCAACACAAAACAATATTCTTACTTTAAGATTCAGAACTTTATTTCACCAGTATTTTGGAACACACATATGAACATCACTTAAGTTAAAAACTCATTGCAATGAGGTCCAATGACCTCATAGCAGTTCCAATAAGGACAGATATAGGCTAGTGGCAAATCAATCAGCCCCAGTGCCAATCTCTTCTACCCTGTCCTAAAACCTCAGACAGATGGTCAGCAATCTTATACTTTCTGCTGACTGTCAGCTGACCCTTTACTGAACATAACTTTCCACGTACTCATGTACATTGGAACCCATATTCATCAGGACAAGAAGCAACAGATGGAAACTAGTCAAGGAGAAAAGCAACCTAGAACTAAGGAGAAACATCCTGACAGTTAGAACAATTAATCAGTGGAACAACCTGCCTCCAGAGGTGGTGAATGCTCCAACACTGGAGGTTTTTAAGAAGAGACTGGACAGCCATTTGCCTGAAATGGTATAAGGTTTCCTGCTTGAGCAGGGGGTTGGACTAGATGACCTCCAAGGTCCCTTCAAACTACTACTTCTTCTTCTTCTTCTTCTTCTTCTTCTTCTTCTTCTTCTTCTTCTTCTTCTTCTTCTTCTTCTTCTTCTTCTTCTTCTTCTTCTTCTTATTATTATTATTATTATTATTATTATTATTATTATTATCTTTCAGTTCCCTATTTCTAACAGTTCCAGTCCTAATGTTCTAAATATATTTGAAACAAGCAAGCTTAGGAAAATCATATTAAGTAAAATACAGTTACAGTTTAGATTACAAATACAGTAGTTCCTTCAGATTATAAAACTGAGCATAGCACAAACTTTGGTTCAATACTTTTCCATGAGGCCTGATTTAGTTCACCTAGGTTTAAACCTTGCATAGAAGAACAATAGCCAATATTTTTGTTTTTCACACCAAGAAGTCAACAAGAGTCAAGGTCAGCTCTTTTTTTTGTAATCCACTTCTACAAAATAAAAACATGCAGAGTTTTTTTTAAAATGAATTAAAAAGATAATCCCAGTAAAAACTTTTTTTAAAGTGAAGAAGAATTTGCCATAAATAAAACTCACTTCCTTATAGGTGGTAAGTATAATCTAAGTATAACCCTAGAAGTGGCATCTTTGCTTCTCTCTATTAACTTATTTTCCAAAGCAGCAGAAGGCAAAATAAGAAACAATGGATAGAAACTAAGGAGAGAAGCAATCTAGAACTGAGGAGAAATTTCCTAACAGTGAGAACAATTAACCAGAGGAACGGCTCACCTATGGGTGCTACATCACCGGAGGCTTTTAAGAAGAGACTGGACAGTCACTTGTCTGGGTTGGCTCAGCTGGCTCAGGAATTCTGGGAGTTGAAGTCCATGAGTCATAAAAGAGCCGAGGTTGCCTACCCCTGGTATATGGTCTCCTGCTTGAGCAAGAGGTTGGACTAGAAGACCTTCAAGGTCCCTTCTAACTCTGTTATTCTAACATAAAATCCGCCATTCATTGAATGCTGTTCTTCTAAGCCAGGGGTATCAAACTCAATTTCATTGAGGGCCGCATCAGCATTGCGGTTGCCCTCAGGGGGCCGGGTGGGTATTGCCAGGGTGGGCGTGACCTACTGGGTGGGCGTGGCTAGAGTGCATCTGGCCTACTGGGTGGGCGTGGCCAGCTCTACATCGTTCGCATCAAGGGTGCCTATGGGGGCCTGGGCAAGAGTGGGACAGATCTGAGGGTCTCTGGCAGAAGGAGGGTCTCTGGGCCAGGGCCAAGGCAGTGGGGGCCGTTCCCTCACTGTTTCCAGGATGGCTTCGCAGGCTGCATGAAACCACTTCGCGGGCCGGATCTGGCCCCCGGGCCTTGTGTTTGACATGTCTGTTCTAAGCTGTTAGACAAATAGACAGAAAAGACTTGGGAGATGATATATTCTCCCCACTGATTTTGAGTAAGAAGCAGATGCCATTCAGTTATTTCAAAGGGCAAATTGTCCCAGACAAGTTAATGAGGCACTAACTCTGCTGCAAGAAAACCTTGAAAAAGCCCTAATCAGGAAAGGATGAAGTGTTTTCTCTGCGAGCATTCCGTGAGGCATATCAAGAAATCTGGGAACATTCCTTGAGGCATATCAAATCCATTGTCCCTATCCTGACTTTTAAACGTTGGATATTTTTTTTCTTCTCAGAATGAAAAGAAACAAGCCATATCCTTGTAATTTCCAAGGATCCTTTTCTAACTGGGTTCTCCAAACAAGACACAAACAAAAAAGGTTCCTTCAAGTAATTCCAGGATGTCAGCCTTTGGAGCGTTACCCTCTTCTCTTTCACCATTTCGTTTTTTGGAAAACTCAACAAAGAGGCATGTTATTCATTGGTGGAGCATGTCCGATGATGGCTAAAATAAGGGCAGCTGCCACTTTTAGAGGGCAAGTTAAACACCGACCACATTTACAGTATATATACACAAATATATAGGGACGTGGTGGCTCAGTGGGTTAGGACGCTGAGCTTGTCGATCAGAAGGTCGGCAGTTTGGCGGGTCGAATCCCGAGTGCCGCGTAACAGAGTGAGCGCCTGTTACTCGTCCCAGCTTCTGCCAACCTAGCAGTTCGAAAGCACGTCAAAATGCAAGTAGAAAAATACGGACCACTACAGTGGGAAGGTAACAGCATTCCGTGCGCCTTTGGCGTCTAGTCATGCCGGCCACATGACCACGGAGACATCCTCGGACAAGCGCTGGCTCTTCGGCTTTGAAACGGAGATGAGCACCGGCCCCTAGAGTCAGAAACGACTAGCACGCATGTGCGGGGGAACCTTTACCTTTACCTAAACACCGACACTTCCCTTTGCTTCTGCAACTCCCCCTCATCCAGCAAGAAATGTACTAAAAATTGGAATTAGACGCTCTGTCTAAAAGTGTTCTTCCGATACTGTGCTTGATAAGAAATCACTGATAAATAAAATATACACTAAAAAAGCCGTGGATCCCAGCCTGCCAATAGGAGCTCAGCAGGAATAGTATTAAGAGAGTTACTGCTTCAGGCAAAAGTGGCTGACTGCCAAGATGCCATCCAGGGAAAAAGTAAAAGCAAGAATGGTTCCATGTTCCAACAATTTCCCGTGGGTCACATTAAGGTTGAGGTTCTTCTTGATTCTGATTTTCACTGAACAGTGGAAAGTCAGCAGGAGAAGGCTGCTCAAAGCTTCCTGCATTAAGAACACCCTGCCAAGCAAGTACAATTTGTATACCTCCCGTGTGCAAATTGAGACATCACCCTATGCATTTTTAATCTGACAAAGCAATTCTCTAATAAGCAGCATCAATGCCTAAGTTCAAAGGTGGTTGTGAACAGCTCAGCACTGGACAGGGAAGCAGTATGAAAATGAAACAAGAATATTTATTGGAGCAGTTCAAAGTGTTATATCCCAGAGAGAGACTGTAGGTATCTGTAGGTGGTTGGTAGGTTCAACAGAATAGTAACTTGACTTACCATGATGTATCTTACGTGCCACAGGAAAGTGGACCTGACAGAAAAGGGTTATTTCCACATCTTCTAATTAGAAAGAAAAGCTTAAGGCCTCTTATTATTTCATGGAGGATACCCCTTCCCTTCAGCCATCTGCATTGACTTCAGCTGAGAAGTTCAACTGTTGCTTTATAGTATTTTAAACGATTATAAGAAAGCTTGCACATGGATTGGAAGAATAATGTTTAATGGTTGCGGATCAAGCTGACCTGGATGGGCTATACTGCAGCAGTATTTCCAGGGTGGATCAATCAAATGGTTTATAGCATTGGCTGTAGCCCCTTGCAATCAAAATCTGATCAAAAGAATCAATTTTCCTATATTGTAACATTTTATAATTGTAGATTTGCCCAGCTAACCTAAAATGGTACCGATGTCATTAAAACTATCAATGCACCTGTTCCCTTTGCAGAATGTACTATGAACAAGAAAAGGGATGACTATTCACCTGATAATTGTAGGGAAGGAAACACATCTCTCCTGATTCCTCGTTTTGTGTGAGACAAAAAAATGATTACATCTTTGCTATCTCATCGAGACAGATTCTCAGAGCCCCACACACATCTAGTTTGAACCAGATGAACTGAATCAGCCGTCAAAAGGCACATAGAGATAAAGAACATTTACACACCGTTCAAAAGAGACAATTAAAAAAAGCCAAAAAAAAAGTAACAAAAAGACCAGAACACTTCTTCACCAACAATCAACACCCAACTAAACAGGAATTAGGACCAGGTGTAATACCAGACAAACAATGAGAAGCAGTAAATAGTACTCTAATCAAAGATCTATCAACTCAGAAAACAAGCAGTAAACAACAGCCTAAGCAAGACACTATGAAGGAGAAAACAACAATAACAGGGCAAACCACTGAATATAAACAGAGAGCAAACTCCACTCTGTTTCAGCACTGAAGATGTTACCTAGCCTGGTAATGAAATGTCTGTAAGCAAACAAGCTCAGAGACCAGCAAGGACCCCACAGTTCAACTCTGAGCTATGTGTATTTTCTTCTGTTGAAACCTTGTCTGATCTGAACATCTGGAGAATTAATCCCAGTATTTTAGGCTTCTTTCAACTTTTTATTTTGGCACTTTACATCTCTGGCTGCCTGATTTATATTTTTAGCAAGACATTGTGAGTATGGATAGAAAAGTGCCATGTAGTTTCTTTCACAGATTGATATCTATTGTAATATGTTGCTTTGTCCCTTTCCTTTTACCATACATACATCAAGGGATTCTGGAACTTTTCTTGTGATAGCATGTTACATATGGGAAGCATCAATCTATCAAATTACAAATTTGAATGTACAGATACATTTTGTGGATATTCAACCAAGCCATCTTCAACTCCTGGAAAAAAAGTAGGATTAATTAAAGATATTGAAATAAAAGAGCATATTAGGATGGGGGCATGATGGCTCATAGGTTAAAGACTCTGAGCCTGTCAGCTGGGAAACTGACAGCCCAGGTTTGAGATTGAGTATCGTGCAATGGGATGAGCTCCCATTACTTGTCTTGGCTCCTGTCCACCTAGCAGTTCGAAATCATGCAAATGCAAGTAGAAAAATGGGTACCACTTTGGTAGGAAGGTAACAGTGTTCCATGTACCTTTGGTGTATAGCCATGCTAATCACATGGCCAGGAAAATGTCTTTGGACAATGCCGGCTCCTTCGGCCAAGAAACAGAGATGAGCACTATCCCCATAACTGGACAGGGGAAACCTTTACCTTTAATACATCAGGTGTATTAGAGAAATACAAATCAGTGGATCATTGAACAAAGCAACCCAGAGTTCTCAGTCAAGCACAAATAACCAGTCTCAAATGATCCTGCACCAGCACAATACAGTCGTTGCCCATCTCAGTTTCCACAGACAACCCATAAGGATACCATGCTTGACTGTATTGAACTCAAACTTAGACTAAAGTAAAGTCATGCTGACTGGGGAATTCTGGGAGTTGAAGTCCGCATGTCTTAAAGCTGCCAAGGTTGAAAAATACTAGTTGCAACACTCAATTAAAGCTAATATGGATAAGATCTTGAACGCTGCCTGCTGGGAGGAATAAGTAGCCCGGTAGAAGATGGGCCAAAATGGAACAGGATTAATCCATCTGCATAGGCTCATACCTGTTACCCAGGACCCAGTGTTCAGAGCACATGTAGACCAGATGTCACCCTTAATTTCTCAATTTTTTGTTTTTCATTGGGGTGGAATGGACATGACAAGATCAGTCACCAGACACTGACTTCTTACTGTATATGTTGATTCAGCAGGACTGCCCTGTTTTCCCAGGAATTTGAGATAAATATGAAACTTTTTGTTTTGTAATGAGAATTACAACACTCAGAAACTTTGAGTACCCTCAGGGATGGGAAAGAGAAGCATAATTTTTTCTCCTTTAATTGCCAGATTCTTTACAGGAATTGCTTTCATTTTGCAAGAAGTTCACAGATTTCTGATAGTGCCATGCCCATGTTTTCAAAATCACATCCTAAATAATAAGAGGTTCAAATTCTCAATAAATTGGTTCCCCTACTTTTTGCAGATTCTTGATTCTGCCAGAACCTCAGATAACAAGATCATAGATCATAAAGGGGGAAGGAAAAGAGAGAGAGAGAGGGAGAGGGAGAAAGAGAGATTAATGCAGAGTTTCCCAACCTCAGCAACTTTCAGAAGTGTGGACTTCAGTTCCCAGAATTCCCCAGCCAGCACTGGGAAATTGCACTAGCTGGCAGTTGTAGTCCATGCATCTGCAAGTTGCTAAGGTTGGGAAACATTGGATTATGGTGTTCTCTTTTGCCTTAGCAAAAAAACAACAACAACTGTTCAGCCTCAATAATCCTGATGCAAAGGTACCCTTAAAGTCTACATTTGAAAACAGTTGCCTATTTTGCATGTGGTAGTGGCAGAATACTGAACAAAGGAGGAATTTCCTGAGAGTGAGAACAATTAATCAATGAAACCTGTTTGTTGCCCAGAGTTGTGGCTACTCCATTGCTGGAGATTTTCAAGAAAAGATTGGGCAGCCATTTGTCTGAGATGCTTTAGGCAGTGGGTTGAGCCAGAAGACCTCTGAGGTCACTCCTAGCCCTGTGATTCTATCAACCATTGTCCATAAGCCACTGTCATCCCCCTATCTAGCACACTTTTCTTGTATGCAAGTGCCAGGCAATCTAACCTCATAGCCTTAAATTCTGAGTTCAGGCTTTTTGGGCTGGTATGAAAGTCCTGGCAGATGTTCTCAGCAAGTTGCCTTTTCTAAAGATGAGCAAAGTTTATTGCAGCTACTACGGTATATGATCCACAACTGATTTGCCTGAAAAAAAACACCAAAATGGAAATTTACTAATGCAAATGAAATACTCTACGCACTATCCTCAAGTAACAGAATAATAGAATAACAGAGTTGGAAGGGACCTTGGAGGTCTTCTAGTCCAACCTGCTGCTCAACCAGGAAACCCTATACCATTTCAGACAAACAGTTGTCTAATCTAAAAGATTTCCTAAAAGAACACAAATGACCAGCTGTCTGCAAAGAATATAAATCCTTCTATTCCCCACCATCTAGTCAGAGCTGAAGAAGGTTCTTGGATGAGAAGCAAAATGTCTTCAAAGAGAGAAACAAGAAAATCCAGTTGCCTCCTGAAAAAGCACCTTTGGGTTGTCCAATCTCTTCTTAAAAACCTCCGGTGTTGGAGCATCCACAACTTCTGGAGTCAAGTCATTCCACTGATTAATTGTTCTCACTGTCAGGAAATTTCTCCTTAGTTCTAGGTTGCTTCTCTCCTTGATTAGTTCCCATCCATTGCTTCTTGTCCTGCCTTCAGCTGCTTTGGAAAATAGGTTGACCTCCCTCTTCCTTGTGGCAGCTCTTTAGATAGTAAAACAGAGCAACACACAACTCACAATCCTAATTACCCTTACAAAAACACTTTTTGATTATTTTAACAAGATAAGGCTAAGAGAGATGGAAGAGAAGGGACAGGAAACAAAGACAGAATAGCTTGACCTTTTTGCAGAGACCACTGTCTGCTTTTTCAGTCCCCTACTTAGAGATTGCTACTGTAAGACTTACATTTTTGTATTCATAACCAGGATACAAATTAAAATTTAATTTTAACATACTCTGATGGCAGAATGGTATGGAATGAAGAAAAGGAGATTTATAGCTTAATAGGACAGTAGTATTAGAATGCATCCTGGTGCCATCTTTAAGCTGCCACCCAAAATTAATTACTTAGATACAATGTTCACTGTGCATAAAAGTATTGTAATATTTATTCAGCTTATGGTGATGCATGTAACTGATGCTGTGGTATCACCTCTACCAAAGCTTGTGCCAGCATGATATGCTTCTTAGAACATGGGCAGTAAAATTCTATTCATCAATCAGAACAGAGTTGAAAATAACCTAGGAGGTCTTCTAGTCCAACCCCCTTCTCAAGCAGGAGACCCTACCATTTCAGATAGGTGGCTGTCCAATCTTTTCTTAAAAACCTCCACTGATGAAGCACCTGCAACTTCTGGAGGCAAGCTATTCCACTAGTTAATTGTCCTCACTGTTAGGAAGTTTTGCCTTAATTCCAGGTTGCTTCTCTCCCTGATTAGTTTCCATCCATTGTTTCTTGTCTTGCCTTCTGATGCTTTGGAAAATAAGTTGAACTCCTCTTCATTGTGGCAGCCCCTCAAATACTGGAATACTGCTACTATGTCATCCCTAATCCTTCTTTTCTCTGGACTGGCCATACCCAATTCCTGCAACTGTTCTTCATATGTTTTTGTCTCCAGGCCCTTAATCATCTTAGTTGCTCATCTTTGCACTTTTTCCAGAGACTCAACATCTTGTTTGTAATGTGGTGTGTCTAACCAGAATTGTATCCCACAATGTGATCAGAGCTTACACTCTAGTAAATGAGCCCATTACAGTGCCAAACTAAAGTGCTAAAAGATTCTTTTTGGAAGAGATGGGAGACCATTTTCAAATGGCAGATATTCTATCATGCAAATCAGATGTAATATGTGGATTTTCCTGTTAGTGCTCAAATTCCATAGCCTGAAGTGGCTAGCATTACTTCTTTGGCTCAAACTGAAGAATGTAGAAATGAATTGGCAGAATGATAGAGGAGAACAAAGAGCCCCAGAGAAGAGGAAGTCTTGTCACTTGTCGCACAATTCCTTTTACCCATGTCTATTGTAGGAAACAGCAGATGTTCAAAGAAATAGCAGTTCAGTGCAAATGGCAGCCAAATGTTTCTCTCAAAAGATCAGCATCAGCTTTTGAAATTGATTCACTGCCAACCGCTGCTATCTTAGGAAGGTCCTTGTTCTTCTCAACTCAGCACCTTCTTGAGAACATTGTGAACTTTATGGCTTGCTTGGTTTTAAGCCATATTACATATTTAAGATGTAACATCCAACCAACCATTGCTTTTTGCAAAACACGGCCAGTGACTTAGTACATGGTGTGAGCCCAACTAATTATGCTTTATCCAACAAACTACAGTTCAGCAAACCGCAGCTTAGCACAGAGGGTGTGCCGGCACACAGTGCTATTGTACTGACGATTGTATCTTAATGACTAGCTTGCATGAAATGCTATCCTGTGAAAAACAGGCTGCCAGACATGTGATGCATCTGAAAATGGGGAGTGTCTACAATTCGAGAAGAGATGTTGGTAGTCAAGAATCGCCTCCAGTTAGCAAGCTCTTCCAGGAAAGGTGTGGTTGAGAAGGACTATGTGTAGGATGTTCCCACTCAATTTACTTATTTGTTAGATTCATATCTTACCTTTCCCCAGGGATCTTCAAGCTGCCTACATAATACTTTCTCCTCCTATTTTCCTTGTTGATAATAGTCCTCAGTAGGGTGGGTGGAGAGAACGGGTGGTAACCAAGGTAGAAAATAAAACATAACTTCTTTCACTCTGATAAAACTTGTCTTTCAGACATATCATGACATGGTAATAATGCCAATAAATGATTATATATATATATTAAATATGCATTCAATTAAATGATTAAGTATTTGAGTCCATTTACATAACAAGAAGTAGAAATGGAAAATTCCTGATAGAAATGACTATGTGCAAATCAAAGGTCTAAATTGATTGAAATGTATTGATTGTGGGTGGACTTGAACCTGATCTTCCTGTTCCCAGACTAACAGGTTAATCAATACTTGCACTAGTTCCTTATCTACTCTTTATTACTTAGATGGATGGATTCTTCATTAGATGGTAGGAAGCAAGGTAACTGCAGATCGGAAAGCATAATGTTCAAATAAACTCTGCATGTCAAAAAAGCACCACAATCATTTCTAACTTTTTGAAAGTCAACCTTACAGCAGAGACTCAATTCAGCTCTTCATCCTAGCAAGAATGTCTAGGAACAAAAACTCTTGAGACTACACAGGGCACAATCATACTGAATGCAAAGTTGGCATGTAAAATTAATATGAATGACAACATACAGGAATTATTGAGTCTGTCATCTGTACTTCGATAACTGTCTGGTTTGGTATAGCAACTAAACAGGACAGGTTCATATTCCAACAGAATAAACAATTGCAACCAGCCTGCCTTCTATAGAAGACCTGTATATTGTGTGGGTCAGAAGGAGGACTGAGAAGATATTTGCAGACTCCTCACATCCTGGACATAAAGTGTTACAATTCCTTCCCTTAGGACACCACTACAGGGCGTTGCATGCAACTAGACACAGGAACAGTTTTTTCCCCCATGCCATCACTCTGCTAAACACTTGATTCTCACAGTATTGTTTTATGTCTAAGTATATTTATCATATCGCATGGCTGTATTATTACTATTACTATTACTATTATTATTATTATTATTATTATTATTATTATTATTATTATTATTATTATTATTATTATTATCCTCATCTTTTATACTACCCCATCTTATTGGTATCATTATTATGATTATTATTACCCTCTTGCTTCACACATACATTGAGAGCTTCTGCAATGGAGACAAACTTCTTGTGTGTCCAATTACACTTGGCCAAATAAAGTATTTTCAAATTTGGGATCTAAAATTGAGAATAGAGCTGGAAGGGACCTTGGAGGTCTTCTAGTCCAACCCCCTCCTCAAGCAGGAATCCCTATATCATTTCAGACAAGCAGATGTCCCGTCTTTTCTTAAAGACCTCCAGTGGTGAAGCACCTACAACTTCTGAAGGCAAGCTGATCCACTGATTAATTTTTCTCATTGTTAGGAAGTTTTTCCTTAATTCCAGGTTACTTCTCTCCTTGATTAGTTTCCATCCGTTGATTCTTGTCCTGCCCTCTGGTGCTTTGGAAAATAAGTTGACCCCCTCTTCTTTGTGGTAGCCCTTCAGATTCAAGGTGCTGGTGATGACCTATAAAGCCCTAAATGGCATGGGCCCAGATTATCTGAGGGAGCACCTGCTGCCAGTGTCAATTTCCCATCGTCCTGTGCGCTCCCACAGGGAGGGCCTCCTCAGGGTACTGCCGGTCAAGGATTGCCGACGGGCGATCCCCAGGGGGAGGGCATTCTCTGTGGGCGCGCCTGCCCTATGGAATCAACTGCCAACGGAACTCCGGACTGCCCCCGACCTTCGTTCATTTCGCCGGGACCTAAAAACCTGGCTCTTTGAGCTATCTGGTCTGGACTGAGGGGTTTTAATGTTTTTTAAATTGTGATTTTAATTTTTGGGGGCTAGACTTAATTTAATTTTATTTTAATTTTATATTGTATTGTTTTTAAATTTTGCCTTGTAAACCGCCCTGAGTCCTTCGGGAGTAGGGCGGTATATAAACCGAATTAATAATAAATAATAATAAATAAATAAATACTGGAATACTGCTATCAATAGAACATTCTATTCTATTCAAAGTTATTTAATATTATTCAATTTATGAAGATGAAACTTAAATCTCAGATCTTATTGCTTTTAGATGATGATGAACAAATCAGGAACATAGGAAAGAATTTTGCCTGGGTTCTTTATATTTTTGGAAATAGCTGGGTCTTCTGTATGAGAAGTTTAATTCCCCAGAAGCCTTCTGGGGGAAAAAAAAACCTGCTGACTTTGCCATCACACGGTTAAAGGCCTTTGTGCTCAGCAAACACATTGCAGCAAACAATACTTTCTGGCACAGAGAATGGGTTGGGCAATCTTTAAGGAAGAGCATTAATTTATTGTACATGTTAAGGCTTTCACTCTGTTTTAACTTTTATGTGCATGACAAAGAACAAAGAGCAATGGTTTAAATGCTTGTGAACTGCTAGCTGTGCCATTTATTCTCAGTCAATTTCACACCCCTTCCATAACACCAGCGGGATACTTATTTTGAAATCATCGGCTTCCTTTAAGCTGCTCTGGGATTTTTACATTAAAAACAAAGCAAACTTCTAAATTATGGAAGTGCAAATCCTCCTTATATTTATAATATGCGGTTATTATTTGGGGGGGGCATATGAAAATGGCAAAGGGTGATGAGAGAAATGGTGGCAGATCTCATCACTGGCAGGTAATAGGTGAAGTGAATTGAATTATCTTCACTCCAACAACGAGCTGACTTCACAACAGTGAAATACTCAATCCACATAACTTCCATTCTCAGATATTTATTGTTTTGCCAAGCTCAAGTACTTGAAAAGAATGCCCTTGGTTTAATCAACATGTTGAACTATAGGGATTAATTTTGCTGCGTATGTTATGTAAACCAGGATCAAAATTGTCCATTTAGGGCTTTTATACTGTGCAACTTGTGGCTTATTCTTTCTTGCACCAACAGCCATTTGTAGTATGCAATTCATTAACCATACTGTAGTTGGTCCACTGACTATGTTTTAAGAATTAACATACTAGGTCGTAATGCAGTTTGGTATGTGATGCCATTCATTAAGGCTTAGCAATGATGTGAACAATGGCCACTGGTGACACATGCTGGGATCTGTAGTTCAATAGTACTTGGAATGCTATATAGATCAAACCAACTCCCCAAAAATGCTAGAGAATTCCTGGAAGGTGGACACTCAGACAAATCAGCCATCAACAGGCACATAGAGATAAACAACATCTACTCAAAATCCATTCAAAGGAGACAATAAAAAAAGCCAAAAAGGAAACAAAAAGACTAAAACAGCTCCTTACCAGTAATCAACACCCAGATGAATAGAGATTAACACTAAGATTAATATTAGACTAACAATCAAACAGTAAGCAATACCCTAATCAAGGAACTGCCAAACAAGCTAACAGAAAACAACAGCTCAATCAAGGAACCGCCAAGGCCACTCTTACCAACACTGATGGGGAAGCCATTAGTGCAGGGGTCTTCAAACTTGGCCCTTTTATGACTTGTGGACTTCAGCTCCCAGAATTTCTCAGCCAGGCACCCTTGCCAGAATTCTGCTTGCCAGAAAGGTAGACTTATCATTCTTAACATCTCGTTGCTTGTTATTTGATTCCCGAAAAGTCTACAGGGGTGGGGAACAATGGACCTTTTATGACTTGTGGACTTCAACTCCCAGAATTCTAATGAGCTTTATTTCTCCAAAGATTATGAAAGGGTTCTAACTAACTTGGAGACTTCAACTCCCAGAATTCCTGAAGTCCACAAATCATAAAAGGGCCAAGTTTGAAGACCCCTGCATTAGTGTATAAAATGAGAGCCAACTCCAACTCCCTGCTAGCACTGATGATCTTATTGCTAAATTTGATTGCTAAACCAGCCAGTTGCTAAATGAGGACTAGGTAGAAAACTACAGTTTCCTCTGCCTTGATTCTGCCCCTAATGTGTATTCCTCTGTAGAAGCCAGATGCACACCCTTAAATTGTTTCATCGTCTTACATTTTGTCAACAGAGATTCAATGGAAGTTTTCTGGCTAAGAATGGAATGGACAAATATTAATGTTTACCTGGAGCTCAGATTTAACAGATGTGTATATATCTTAGCTCCAGAAATTCAATTTATACAGCGAGGAAGTATGCTTAAATATAGTTAGGGCTTGAACAGAATGCTATGGTTGATAGCAATGGAAGAGAGACGATGGCAGTGATCCATCTGAGGTATTATTTCCTCTAAAATGTTAGGACATCTTTTAAAAAAAAAACAATCCTGAATTCTTCTGCATGTAAAAACAATTCTCTTTAAACAAGCCCTATTGTGGCTTAATTTTATTCACTGTTAGTTTTGGCACTCTGGATTTTTGTCTTTGTTTTTAGCTCGTAAATGGGCATTTAATGACTGCTTCTTGTTTTTATGTTTTTCGTCTTTTGAAAGCCACTCTAAGCCACTCTCTGTGAATAATGCATACCCTTTGCAAAAAAAGGAAAAAAAAGTCCGTAACAGGCTGTTCTAGATCTGTCCATGTACTGTAAAAGATATTCAAAAAGACCCTGCTTTAACTTTAAATACTTAAAGAGTTGATTGCAGAAGCAGTTTAGACTGTTTCTAATTTGTAAAAATCCCATTTAATTTCTTCTTGGAATGGCTATTTTTATTTTCAGCTTTTTGTTGTTTATTTCATTATCTAGAACAGTTATTTCTCAACCTTGGCAACATGAAGATGGGTGGACTTCAATTCCCAGAATTCCCCAGCCAGCATGTTGGCTGGGGAATTTTGGGAGTTGAAGTCCACCCATTTTCAAGTTGCTGAGACTGTATTCGCGCGAGTCCAATTTTCCCCACCCTGCATCCTCAGAAATGTAGCAGTGTCAGATACATCACTCAAAATAATATCAGTAGATACCACTAAGCTTTTATTTTCCAAGAAGGAAAGAAATTGCAGTTTGATATGGCTCATTAAGTAGAGCCTCTTTCATTGCTACTAATGGCTACAAACGCTCTTTTTCAATTGCTGAACTCAGAATAAGCAAACAAAGCAGGGCTAATGCATCACAAAAGAGAGTTTTGTTCGGCTGTTTTGACAGCTGTAGTTTGAATCATAGTACAAGAGCCGCAAATGGTATCCCATTATCTACACTGTTGCAACAGCAATTAAATGGGATCAGAGCCAGACTTAAATTGATATTCTCTCTTCACCCAGAAGCAGGTAAGTGAAAGTTATTGTGGTGTGGAAAGGATGAGCTTATCAAAATTGGATCCTAATCCAGCTTGATCCACTGCTAAAAGGCTACCTTGGTGCCACTGAATTCAGTTCCTCCTATTACACTGAAACCACTGTCCAAGGTAATGTGCTAAATATCTTGGCGATCCAAGTGTAATGCAGAAAGCTATCTACCTGGGCTGCCAAAATGCAGAGGATTGCCAGATTGAAGCCCTTAAAGTTTTCTGTGTCTCTGCTGCCATCTGGTGATTATCTGGAGTTTTGCAGCCCAGATAAACTGCCGTAATAACAACAGTGATGACTCAGTTGCTTTTCCTGTTTTTCTCTGGCTTCTGAGCCCTCCTGAAGCCATAATAAACCCAGCATTCATGCCAGACTAATTAGGTTAAACTCCTCTTTCCTATAACTGATGTGTTTCTTCCTGGATAAACTATTAACACTGGATAAAGAAAGATGCAGTACCAATAAAGGAGAATATTTGTAGCTCAGGGTTTAAATAAGAGGTCCCTGGTAGTGTCTCTGCTTGCTTATTTTCTTGCAGACATTTCATTATCCAAACCAGGTAACATCATTGGTGTTGGTCCAGCACTGGTGTCCAGCACTGATGATTAACATGGTTTGGATAATGAAACTTCTGCAAGGAAACAAGCAAGCTCAGAGAACACCAAGAACTCCTCAAAGATGCAATAATAATTTCCCAATGCTTGATGAATAGATATTGTTAAGGGCTTGGAATTTTTTAGGACTGGGCCATGGTAGTTAAACAGCTAGTTGGTGGTTTAAATTTAACAGGAAAATGACAAATAGATCCTCTGGGTTTTGGAAGAAGATATGGTAGACTTGAGTTGACTACTAAAATACATTGTAAATGTCTGGCATTTGTCTGGAACCATTAACCTGAAGCCTTTTTATAATGGTTGTGTAATACAGGCTTCGTCTCAATCCTGCCAAGACTGAGTGGCTGTGCATACCGGCATCTCGGGTTGACCAAGTTATTCCATCGTTAACAATGGGGGGTGAGGTGTTACCCCCCGTTGATAGGGCTCGCAACTTGGGTGTCCTCCTGGATTCACGGCTCAGTTTTGATGATCATATAGGAGCTGTGACCAGGGGGGCTTTTGCCCAGGTTCGCCTGGTGCGCCAGTTGCGACCCTATCTGGACCGAGATGCCCTATGCACAGTCACTCATGCGCTCGTGACCTCCCGTTTAGACTACTGCAACGCTCTCTACATGGGGCTGCCCTTGAGGACCACTCGGAGACTTCAACTGGTGCAAAATGCAGCCGCGCAAGTTGTGATGGGAGTTTCCCGTTACTCCCATGTAACACCTCTGCTCCGCGAGCTGCATTGGCTTCCAGTTGCCCTCCGGGTGAGATTCAAGGTGCTGGTGATGACCTATAAAGCCCTATATGGCTTGGGTCCAGGATATTTGAGGGAACACCTGCTGCCGGCATCAAGCTCCCTTCGTCCTGTGCGCTCCCACAGGGAGGGTCTTCTCAGGGTGCCGCCGGTCAAAGAATGCCGGCAGATGACACCCAGGGGGAGGGCCTTCTCTGTGGGGGCGCCTGCCCTATGGAACCAGCTGCCTGCGGAGCTTAGGACTGCCCCCGACCTTCGATCATTCCGCCGAGACCTGAAGACCTGGCTCTTCGAGCTTTCCGGCTCAGGCTGAGTTTTAATTGGGGTTTTAACTGGGGTTTTACATGTTGCAGGGACTTAGTTTAATCTTTTTTAAATTGGTCTTAATTTTGGTATTAATGTTTTAAAAATTATACCCTGTTAACCGCCCTGAGTCCTTCGGGAAAGGGCGGTATATAAATTCAATAAAATTAAATTAAATTAAAACTAAAATTAATAACAGAATTGCAGAAATTGCAGAGATGACATCTGTGTACACAGGGTTTCACCGCTTGGTGCAACCTTGTTGTTCCATTTCTGAAGGACTTTGGGAGAGATACTTGGTACATCATCTGAAAAAATCAAACTAGCAAGATTGTGAAAAACGTATCTAATTTGGAGTGCTTGGTTGCGATGCCCAAAAGGACACTGATGGAACTTAAGTCTTGGTGGAGCCTTGGTGGAGCAGTGGGCTAATGCCTCCTTAAGTAACACCAGCTGCCTGCAATTAGTGCAGGTTCGAGTCCCACCAGGCTCAAGGTTGACTCAGCCTTCCATCCTTCCGAGGTAGGTAAAATGAGGACCCAGATTGTTGGGGACAATAAGCTGACTTTGTAAAAATGCCGCTTGGGGGGGGGGCGAAAGCCCTAATAAGCAGGCATATACATAGAATGAAGGCTACTGCTAAGCACATTGGTTTGTGCTTAAATTGTAAGCCGCCCTGAGTCTTCGGAGAAGGGCGGGATATAAATGGGATTAAAATAAAATAAAATAGAATAAGTCAGACTCCACATCCTGATCTCAACAGAAGCTACCAGAGACTCAACAAGAGAAATACTAGGGTGAAGTCATTTTAAGCTGCCGATTGCCCTCTGCATAGTCCCCTCTTGAACCCACTTCAATATCCAACTCTTCTTTGTCCCATCTGTCCTGCATCTTGCTTTGCTCTTCTTAGGCTTGATACTAGAAGCAGTGGGTGGGTAACCTAACTGGCATTTCTGCTTTGAGAAATTCTAGGTCACAATTCATGAATTAACTCCCACATGGCAGGAGTTGATTCCAGAAGCAAGTGTGTAGATTCAGAAACAGCATGGACATTCTTAAGATTATCACTCCTATGCTTTCCTCCTTCTCGGTTTACAGTCATAAGATTGGCTAGCCTACGAATTTCACTTTGCTCGGATTTGAAAGTTTCATAGCTAGATTTGTGATCTCCTATTCTAGTCATTTTCTCCCCCTGTCCTTCTTTCCACCAAACTTCTTTTGCTCTTTCTAATAGGCTAATATGCCTGTAGGCAGTACCTTGTTATATCAACTGGTGTAGTATGTAGGTCTTTTAGGAGCATTAAAAGATGTGTTGGCTTTTCATCCTAATGTAAGCTGGGTGCTGTGCCAGGCAGCCTAGAGGACGCCTAAAGCTTTGTAGTCCACACAGAGAGAAAGAAATGGAATGGAATGGAATGTCTTAGAGGTGGCCTTGGTTAAACCAAAGTACTCCATATTACAACATTGTGGATATTTTCAAAAGCATAGTTAATTCTTATCTTGAAGGTAGATAGTCCTAAAGCAGGTCAGTTATTTTAATCTGAATTAAAAATGTAAGATAAATCATGGTCAGCTGGGAAACCCATTTTTTTTGAGGGGGGAGGGGTTATTAATAGCTAAATTCCTTCAAGAGAATCAGTTATGGGCCACACACTAATGACTTGAGTCGAAGTCGATTTTGGTGAGTCCAAAGCAAAATGCGCCAACTCATTTCCCATCTCTTTCCCTCTGTTCTTTCTCCATTCCCACTGGCTTGTTAGGAAAGGGACAGTGATCTAAACTGACTGCTCATAAAGAGATTTTGAAATTTAGACTGAGGAGTTAATGTATAGCTCTAATCCCTAAACTGGAAGAGTCCCAGTGATACAGAAGTCTTTCCTTTTCTAAGGAATGCCTCTATTTTACTTAGTGTCCCTGCCAAGACTACGGATCACACCTTGCCTTCAAGCGGCACCGAGTCTTGCTTTGACTCCCTTCGTTGAATCATCACCAGAAATGTTAAACTGAAAAAAAAAGCTCAAAGTATAATAGGGGAAGTGGCGAGAAGAAAGAAAAGGAAATAACAGGCAGTTGGGGAGGGGAATCAAATCAATTCCTTCTTTGAATGGGGAGACATTTCTAGATTACTGAAGAACACACAAAGGGTGTTGGCTCATATCGTAGCGTATACTGACACTGAATTGAACATCTCGTACTTAAAAAGTTGGCCCTCTTGGATGGAAAAATACAGCTGACTTGCCCGCACCTGTGGACGCACCCAACTGCACCTCTTTTTGAAATGACTTTTTTTTTGGAAAAGGAAGGAATGCTTACTGTTTTGAAATGCTGGAATTGCGTAAAGCTATCCTAGGCCAGCATTAATCCAGGTTTTTCCTCCTCCTCCATGTTAAGAGCCTTCCTAAGAGTTTTGTACCTGTAGATTACAGGTAGTCCTTGATTTACGACAGGTCATTTAGTGCCTGAGTTGCAATGGCACTGAAAAAAAGTGACTTATGACCATTTTTCACATGATCATTTTACAGCCTTTGTAGCATCCTCATGATCATGCGATCAAAATTCAGATGCTGGGCAACTGGTTCATACTTATGATCGTTGCTGGGTCAAGCAAAATCAGTGGGAAAGCCGGAATCACTTAATGACCATGTTATTAACTTATCAATTGCAATGATTCACTTAACAACTGTGGCAAGAAAGTTTGTAAAATTTAATTTAATTTAATTTAATAATTTGATTTCTATACCGCCCTTCTCCCGAAGGACTCAGGGCGGTGAACAGGGCAATACACAATAAAAATCAGATACAAAAATTAAAAAACCATTAAAAACCAATTAAACATCATGCCCATAAAATCAATACATATTAAGTTAAAAACTAATTTTAAAAACCCAACCCCATCCCGTCAGACCAGGCCAGCTTGTTCGAAAAAGAATGTTTTAAGATCGCGCCGGAAGGAGCGAAGGTCGGGGGCCGTCCGGAGCTCAACCGGTAAGCTGTTCCAAAGGTCTGGCGCGCCCACAGAGAACGCTCTCCCCCTGGGGGTCACCAATCGGCATTCTTTGATCGGCGGCACCCTGAGGAGGCCCTCTCTGTGGGAGCGCACTGGACGGAGGGACGTTGACGCCGGTCGCAGGTGTTGCCATAGGTAATCCGGACCCATGCCATGAAGGGCTTTGTACGTCATAACTAACACCTTGAACCTCACCCGGAGAGCAACCGGTAGCCAATGCAGCTCGCGGAGCAGAGGTGTAACATGGGAGTATCGGGAAACTCCCAAGACGACTCGCGCGGCTGCATTCTGCACCAGCTGGAGTCTCCGGGTGGACCTCAAGGGCAGCCCCATGTAGAGAGCATTACAGTAGTCTAGACGAGAGGTCACGAGCGCATGAGTGACTGTGCGCAAGGCATCCCGGTCTAGATAGGGCCGCAACTGGCGCACCAGGCGAACCTGGGCAAAGGCCCCCCTAGTCACAGCTCCAATATGCTCTTCCAAGGAGAGCTGTGAATCTAGAAGGACCCCCAAGTTGCGGGCCCTATCTACGGGGGGTAATAGCTCACCCCCCATGGCCAATGATGGGATAATCGGAATTTCCCGGGATGCCGGCACGAACAGCCACTCAGTCTTGTCAGGGTTGAGTCGAAGCCTGTTCCTCCCCATCCAGACCCGGACCGCCTCCAGGCAACGGGACATCACGTCGAGGGCATCGCTGGGGTGGTTTGGGGTAGAAATAAAAAGTTGGGTATCATCAGCATATTGGTGATACCCAACTCCAAAAGCACGAATGATCTCACCCAGCGGCTTCATATAGATGTTGAACAGGAGAGGCGAGAGAACCGATCCCTGAGGAACTCCACAAATGAGAGGTCTCAGGGTCGATCTCTGCCCCCCTGCTAACACCGACTGCGAACGTCCCAGGAGGTAAGAGGAGAACCACTGGAGAACCGTGCCTCCCACTCCTAACCCCCTGAGACGTCGCAGCAGGATACCATGGTCGATGGTATCAAAAGCCGCTGAGAGGTCTAAAAGGACTAGGACAGAGGAACAACCCCTGTCCCGAGCCCGCCAGAGATCATTCACCAGCGCGACCAATGCCGTCTCCGTGCTGTACCCGGGCCTGAAACCCGATTGGTACGGGTCTAGGTAGTCAGCTTCCTCCAAGAACAAAGGGAGCTGATGCGCCACCACGCTCTCAACAACCTTCGCCAAAAAGCGAAGGTTGGAGACCGGACGATAGTTGTTTAAAATTGCTGGGTCCAAGGCAGGCTTCTTGAGGAGGGGTCTCACCACCGCCTCCTTCAAGGCGGCGGGAAAACTACCCTGACTCAAAGAAGCAGTAATCACTGCCTGGAGCCAGCCTCGTGTCCCATCCCGGGCTGCATAAGTCAGCCAGGAGGGGCACGGGTCCAACAAACACGTGGTGGAGCTCAGCTTCCCCATGATCTTGTCCACTACTTCAGGGGTCACAGGATCGAACTCTTCCCAGATTAAATCGACAAGACCGCCCGTATCCTCTTCGTCAGACTCTGCCCAGTCGGAGTCCAAACTGGTCCGGATCCGAGCGATTTTGTCCGACAGAAATCGACTAAACTCCTCGGCTCGACCCTGCAAGGGTTCCTCCCTCACCTCCTGATTAAGGAGAGAGCGAGTCACCCTAAACAGGGCGGCCGGGCGATTCTCTGCGGACGCAATGAGGGTGGCAAAGTGGTTAGACCTAGCCACCCTCAATGCTGCGAGATAAGTTCTCGTAAACGACCTTAGTCGTAACCGGTCGGATTCGGATCGGCTGGACCTCCAACAGCTCTCTAGGCCCCGTCTCCGACGCTTCATCTCGCGGAGCTCCATGGAGAACCATGGGGCCCGTTGGGATCTGCGTCGGGTTAAGGGCCGCATGGGTACAACTTGGTCGAGTGCCTCTGTGGCTGCCCTTTCCCAGGCTTCCACCAGGGCATCGACCGAGCTGTGAGCAAAGGAGGCAGGTGGGGGCCCAAGCGCCGTTTGGAACCGCTCAGGGTCCATAAGGCGCCTAGGGCGGAACCATCTTGTTGGCTCAGCAACCCCATGACAGGGAGTGGCAAAACGGAAGACCATCCGCAGGAGATGATGATCGGTCCATGACAGGGGTAAATTAATTGGGGAACCCCCCCCAAGATCATCTAACCACCGTCCAGATAGAAAAACCAGATCGAGCGTGTGACCCCCTCCATGAGTTGGGCCCAGAATAACCTGCTTCAGGTCCATGGCCGTCATGGAAGCCATGAACTCCCGACCTAACTCAGATGATCCCCCCAGGGATGGTAGGTTGAAGTCACCCAAAACTATAAGTTTGGGGAGCTCAACCACCAACCCTGAGAGGATATCGAGAAGCTCAGGCAGGGCTGCTGCCACGTGTCTAGGTGAAATATACACCAACAGCAAGCCCAACTGAGCTCTGGGACCACATCTCAGGAGGAGGGACTCACACCCGGCTATCTGGACTATGGTGGCCTCCCGCGGACATAAGGTCTCCCTCACAACAACTGCCACTCCACCGCCCCTACCTTGAGCCCTAGGCTGGTGCAGCACCCGGAAACCTGATGGGCTAAGATCAACCAGGGGGACCCCGCCCTCTGGGCCCAACCAGGTCTCCGTAATGCAAGCCAGGTCCGCATGCTCCTCCTCAATCAGATCGCGAATGAGAGGTGCTTTATTCATTGCAGACCTGGCATTGAAATACATGAGCCTGAGCTCAGGTGGCTGCTCATCCTCGCTCCCGGTACCACATGCTGAAATCAGAGGGTCGGAGCGCATCACCGCTTGAAGATAGCGGGGACGCACCCCCGGGTATTGATGTGGCCCTCTGTTCCTACACCTGCGGCCATTCCCAACCGCCGTGGGAATAGATAATCTCACACCCTGCCCCGGGGCCCCGTAAACCCCCAGCCCGGCCCCTACCACGGCGCGATCAGTCCCTGACCTGGTCTGAGAAACGGTTGGTGGAACCCCCCTAGTTTCCAACCGAGCCGATAAGCCCACCCCCCTCCCTAACCCCTCAAAACATTTAGCTAAAAAACACACCAGGGGCCTCTTATTAAATTTGGAAGAGAGGCTCCTGTCCCTGCCCAGCCATCTCTCGGGGTCCTAATAATTGGGTCTGTCATCAAGAGGCACGATGGAAAAGCAGGCGGGTCGCACCCAGGAGAGGGGGGCACCCCTGAGCGCCAATAAGGCTGTGCTGGAGTAAGATAAAACCATTAGTCCGGGGGAGTCCAGTCAGGCAGTCCATCAGTCAAAAGTTGGAAAGCTGAAAGTCAAAAGTGTCCAATTCACCAGCTCCCTGCCACTGAGCTGGGTACCAGTCAGATGACTCCAGGATAGAACAGGCACCTCCCTCTCACGAAGGGCCCAGATCTACGATGGGATGGACAATTGCCAACTCAAAAGGGCATACCTCCCTAGATCTCTCACCTCTAGGGAGGCAGCAGATGGTAATTGGTTGGTATCGATGATAACATATACGAGCCGCCCTCTCACAGAGGCTCGTCCAAGACCTTCTTGCTTCAGTGGGGACCATAGAGAGAGAAAAAGAAGAGCAGCAGTTATCAGGATTAACCTGAGGGTAACCATAGTTAAGTTGGAGAGCAGAGTTCATCTCAAGGCGGGAAACGCAAAGCGGGGAGAGCAGGAGATGCAGGATAGCAGATCGATGGACCCCGATGCAGGGGGCTGAAAGCCGGAGGCAAAAAGCCCGTCGCCCAGCCAGCCACACACAGCACCAGAAGTCAGGCAGTCCCACGCCAGCCGCAGGCCTCCCCGGTCGAGAGCAAACAAGAGTGACTTCAAACAGACCTCCACAGACCGCGCAGGGGCCACGAGCCAGCAAAACGCTCCCCATTCCGCTCGCAGTCGATCACTCCACCGTTCTATTCTGAGGCCGAGTCAACCTCCATTACTAAGCAAACAGGAAAATTGGAGGCCACTCTAGGCCGCGGCTCTATCGGCCCCGAGGATCCACCATTCGGAGCCCTCCAAGCCGCGGCTCCTCCCAGCTCCACCAGGGCCTCCGAGATGAAGACACCGAAGCTTAGTTGGAAAATGGAGGGCTGCAACTCCAACTGCATGCCGACTCTCCTTCTCTCTCGGTTCAATCAACTCTCCGAGCCACGACAAAGAGGAAAAACATCTCCGCGGGCTCGGAGGAACCCCAAAAGACCGGTAAGGACGCCAAAACTGGAAACGCTCCACGGAGCTCAGCCCAGCACCTCCGCCATCGTGGGCATGCGCAGTAAGTGGGGCAATGGGGCAAAACTCACTTAACAAATGTCTCACTTAGCCACAGATATTTTGGGCTCAATTGGGATCATAAGTAGAGGACTACCTGTATATGCCCCATGATCCCAAGACATTTTTGCTTCTTGAGATGAAACAGCAAAGGAATCGCACCATGACTGTCCAATATTAAGTATACAGATTGATCCGGTTATTCTATCGCAGGGAAGAAAACCCCCGTACGTAGTAAAAATGTAGTTATCAATTAAAGAGCTGGGAATTTGCTGCCTCTTTAGGATGTCTGAAAGGATGCCTGGGATGAGCAATAGAACAATGTTTGGAAGGGATCCTGGACCAAAATGGATGCCTGGGTAATGCTAAAGGCAGAATTCTCAACTGAATTGTCCCAGTCTAGTCCTTCTGCATAACACCAGGTATGTCACTGGAAGGTAAAATCACAAAACTTCCTCTCACTTATTTTGGCCATGTCATGCAGGGGAATTCACTGGAGAAAGCAATTATGTTTGGAATAGTTAATGGAAAAAGGAAACCAGGCCACCAAAGAATACAGTGGCCGGACACCATCAAAGCCGACACCATCTAGAGCAGAGTAAAACTCAATGAAGCAGTGCAAGATTGGAAGATGTGGAGAGACCCAGCCCATAGAAGTGCCAAGAGTTGGATGTGGCTGAAGGGTAACATAGTCATCATGTTGGTCCTTATTAAGTGGTCCTTATTTCTATTTCTATTCCACCATTTGCTTCGCCATTCATTTTTGCCATACATTCTTTTAGCTGGACCCAGAATGATTCTTTAAAAAGAAGTCTCTAGTAGGGCGAAATAAGTGATTGACTCCATCTGCGGAGGGAATATCCTTTCTTCTGCCTCCAATCACACACATGAATGTTCCTTCAACTGTGATGAATTGTATCTCCTACCTGCACAGCAGATAGAATGGCTAAGTGACAAAAAAAACCTCTCCTTTACCGAGAATACATTTGTCAATCATGGCTCATCAAAATTGTGTGATGTGTTCCATGAAGAGCAGTGTTAGAAAACTTTTTGACTGGGCTTGCTTAGAAATAAGGATTTGCTTTTCTGTGGCTTTAAAAAAAATATGGATACAAACTATGATTGAATGGCCTTCAACTAGAATCCATTCACAGAACATTTTCATTTTGTCAGTTTCAAAAAAGCAGTGCTGGAATTTATATAATGCTTGCAGGAAGTTCACAAACTCTTCATCAGCATAAAGTTCATAAAGTCTTCTTTATCAGTGAGAACCACCAATAAGATAATTAACTAGTTAGAGCAGAGGTGTGAAAACTTTAGAGGCTTTTGAACTTTCATCATTACCATATACTGGGTGTTCATGGAGTGTAGAAATATCTGGAAGACTATAGATTGCCTACAATTGTGTTAAAAGTCATGGGATCTCAAGTAACTTATTAAGGGAGCAGGTTGCTTTCTTAGAAAAAATCTGGTTCATTTCCTTTCAGTTCTTTCCACAGAGGAATCAGTGAGTGACCCACAAACAACAAGTCACATGATCAACTGACCACAACACTACACAGGACCTATATAAGCAAAGAAGAATGGGGTGAATGAGACACTTCACCCCAAACTCCACTGAAGATGTTTCCTAGTTTGGTAATAAAACATCTGGGAGCTAAACAGCAAGCACAGAGAACAGACTCCTGCCAAAACCTACAACTATGAATATTCTCAACAATATTCTCAATAATTTCTAATTGGTGAGCAATTCTACCTGCCTCAGCTATGAAGAGGTTATCCAATGATCACTGAGGGAAGATAGAGAGTGAGCAAAGGCACACAATTACTCACCTTCTGAAGGGGCTGCAAGTTTGGTCTCTGTACAAGGTGCTGCTCTGCATATGTCAGCTTCCAATCAGAGGATTTAGAAAATTCTGAAGGGTACATAGAAAAATTGGATAGAGATAAGAATGGGGACTTACCTGTAACTGAGGTATCACTGGTGATCTGTATATTCACAGTGATGAAAATTTGTACCTTCACTCTACGAGTAGTCCTCAACTTAAAACCATTAGTTTAGTGATTTTTCAAAGTTACAATGGCACTGAGAAAAGTGACTTATGATCATTTTTCACACTTAAACTATTGCGGCATCCCCATGGACATGTCCATATGTGATCATAATTTGGATGCTGGACAACTGGTTCGTATTGATGACAGTTGCAGCATCAACTTTTGTGACCTCCTGACAAGCAAAGTCAATGAGGAAGCCAGATTCACTTAACAGCCATGTCACTAACTTAAGAACTGTAGTGATTCACTTAACAACTGGGGCAAGAAAGGTCATTAAATGGGGCAAAGCTCATTTAACAAATGTATCACTTAGCAACATACATGTTGGGTTCAGTTGTGGTCCTAAGTCAAGAACTACCTGTACTTTAGTAGCAACCTTCTAAAAACTGAAAAATTTGGTGGGACTCAGCAAGTGCACACCTGTTCTCCTTAGTGGAGAATGACCCAGGAAAACATCAAAATGTAAATTCACAGATGACCAGTCAAAAACCTCAGTTATTGCAGATGATAAATTCTTTTTTTATTGTGGTCTATTATGATTTACACGGATAGGGAATAGAAAATCGAATGTCCAGAGGCAGATCAGTGTCTGTTTTCCTAAAATGTATCATTCTCTGCCTAAACACCTCTCCAAAAGTCTAATGGAGGTTCATTGTTTTACCCAATTCACAGAGATTTGGCAAAGACATGTATTTCAGAAAAATGGCAGATATGTGCTGGAAGAAATGCTTAGCTAACAAATTAAGTGTAGATGGCACTATTTAGAAAAAAAAATATTGGGATGATATACCAACTTTCCTGGGGAAGACTCCAGTTGGCAAGAAGTATTTTGATAAAAGATGGAAAGGACAATATTCTCGCTTGTAAAATAATAAAAAGTTTAGATCTAGCTATATGGCAATCTTTCTTTTCTTTTCTGTTATATATGGGATATCTATTCTTAAAGAACATAACTCACTTTGGGCTGGACTAGATGACCTCCAAGGTCCCTTCCAACTTTATTATTATTATTATTATTACTATTCCCATGTGCTTTAGCAATTCAAAACACTTACTTGTAGTATAATATATCTGTGGCACAGGTTGCCAACAGATCAAACTATTTATTTATTAAATCAATAAGGTAAAGATAAATTCAATCAGAGACAGGCTCGGTACTTGAGGATGCAAATTAAGTATGCCTTTTAGAAAGTTTTTAACCATTGACTGCAAAAGAAAAAATAAATAAATCCAAGCTAATTTCAGATAGGAAATCAGTATGCTGATATGGCTGACAAGCAAACACGTAAAGGAAGATCTTAAATTTTAGTTTGTGTGTGTGTGCGTGTGTGTGTGTGTTTGTTTAGAAAAAATATAATATGAAGCAGAAAACATACAATTTAAATTTTCTTTGATGGAAGAAAGTGGTAAAATAGCCCCTGCTAACTGGAGAGATGGAGCAAAATATGATAACCTTGCCCAAGATGGTATGAGAGCAATGTCTTTCCTTCTGTTGAATAGGAGAGGAATAGGCTGAAATGCATAATATTATTCAGTCCATGGGAATGTAAGAACAATCCACAGAAAATCATTTTCCAGTAAATTGTGCAATGTGATATAGGTAAAGGTAAAGGTTCCCCCGCACATGCGTGCTAGTCGTTTCCGACTCTAGGGGCCGGTGCTCATCTCCATTTGAAAGCCGAAGAGCCAGCGCTTGTCCGAGGACGTCTCCGTGGTCATGTGGCCAGCATGACTAGATGCCAAAGGTTCACAGAATGCTGTTACCTTCCCACCGTAGTGGTCCCTATTTTTCTACTTGCATTTTTATGTGCTTTCGAACTGCTAGGTTGGCAAAAGCTGGGACGAGTAACAGGCGCTCACTCTGTTACGCGGCACTCGGGATTCAACCCGCCAAACTGCCGACCATCTGATCGACAAGCTCAGCATCCTAACCCACTGAGCCACCGCATCCCTTAATGAGAGAATAGGCCTTGTTAAAGCACCCAATGACCTGTCTTTATATGTAGAAAGACCAGTCCCTTACCAATATCAGTTTGGACATCAGAGCATTGAAATAGGAAGAAGTTGAAGAGTTTTCCAGAAACAGTTAAAGGAAATTATGGCCATACGTATCTAGGGAGATTCTCAATTATCCAGGTCATGGCTGTCCCACGACCGATCTTCAGAGTGCTAATGACCAGATGACTGCTAAGGAAGATAAATCCTTCCATTGTTCACCATTCAGCCAGAATTTTTGTCAGTTATGTTAGCAACTAGACAGAACTGGGATGTAGAGAATGTAAACAAGCAGTTGTCATTTAGAATTGATTGTGGGAAATTTAAGGCAAGTTTACCATTCCACCATGGAAAATGTGGGGGAAAGTTACTGTAAAGCACGGCATCAGTCTTAACTGTCAATGGTTATAACCTGTTGGGATAGTGATGAGTACATTCACTTTTTTAACCATTCCATGCTGAGTTACTGGGAAGCTTTAGCCAAGTTCAGGATTGCCCAAAGTATCTTAATGGTAGTTCAGAGACCTGATTCAATTAATGTGAAGCTTGAGAAGTCATCATATCATCTTGCCCTATCTCAGTTAAAAGGAAGTGATGCCTCTTCACTTCATTTTGACCTTGGTTAAAATACCTGCAGGATGCTTGGACAGCAATTTTATGCTTGCTGTGCTCACTAAGGAGCAGTCAACTGGTTTATGGTTGTTCTTTTATTGGCAACTCTTGCAGTGCTGATGCTGGAGAAAAGGCTCAAATGGGAAGAGAAATGAAGGAACACAGGTTCCTGTAATTTTCTCAAGCAGCCTGCTGTTCCATACCACACTATGGTCTTGATAGTCTTACCTTAAGGCAAAGAAAGGATTAAACATCAAAAGTGTGCAGGCCTGGGTTGAGTATTTTCATACCTTGTTCAGCGATGCTCCTAATGTCTCAATTTTCACATAATGTCACCCTGAAGTCAAGAGACTGATTCCCTGTTCCTCCTTCTAAGATGGTTAAACTTATTTTGCAATTGAAAAACCAAAGGCAAAGCAATTGAGGGTGATTTGATCGGTTCAAGGCAAATGTGACTGCTCTTTCCTTGAGAGCTGATGTAGATCCATCATAGTAGATAAAAATGAAATAGGAGGAATCTGGCAAGTATTCACTCTATCAGCTTGCTGTGCATGAGAGGCAAAAGTAGTGGATACTGGATGAGGCAGGACAATATCTCAGTGGAAGAACAAGCTGAGAGCAATATCTAAGGGAGGAATAGTTGACACTAGATCAGTGTCTTATTTTTCAAGATATAACAGAAAAATGCACTAATCCCCTTCAGGATATTATCTTTCTTGCCTTCATTGACCTAAAGGGAACTTCTGATTTGATCTTTACAGATAGGGTATGAGAGAAATTGGATGCTTCTTTTATCAATGACAAATCTGATACTGCATGGAAAGAATACACTGTGCAAATCTACTGTGTCATTTTGGAAATCAAAATTCTGCATTCAAAAAGGAGTGAAGCAAGGATAGGTTTTGGCTCCATTGCATTTTTAACTTGTATATTAATTCTTTGCTGGAAGTGTTGATAAAACCCGAGAATCATCTCCAAGGTTGGCCAACAGATCAGTTTTGATATCCTGATCAGCAATCCTCTCTACCGTGCAGATATGCCCATTTGAAGATAGGGATGTCCAACCATGGCAACTTAAAAGACTTGTGGATTTCAACTCCCAGAATTCTCCATTTTACTAATATAAATATCAAATTATATCTGTATACATCATTCAAAATATTCATTACCAATAATATATTTCATTCAGCAAAAAAAAGTGGGGGAGAGAAGGTAAGACGGATATGGCCAGTCCTTCCATAAAAGAGAGTGAGGGTTTAAAGCAGGAATTCTGGGAGCTGAAGTCCACAGGGTTAAAGTTTCCAAAGTTGGAGACCCCTACTTTAAACCCTCACTTTCTTTTGTGGAAAGACTGGTTGTAGTAACTCTTTCCACAAGACCTGTCATTCCTCCTAACCTAGGGAATCAATGAAATAAGGACCAAATTATGCTATAATTTGTTTACTCTGCTTCTCTGTATCTGTAGAACCCATATATAGCTCTGATCATGTGAAATGGTACAGAATACCAGCATATAAATTCAGATTTTTTTTATTATTATTATTATTATTATTTATTTAATTTATATACCGCCCTTCTCTCAGAGACTCAGGGCGGTTAACAGGGCAATACGTAAAAGACAGATACAAAAGTTAAAATTATTAAAACATGATTAAACAATGCCCATAGTACAAATTTAAAATTAAAGTCATAATAACAAACCCACCCCATCCCATCAGGCCAGGCCCGCGTCCTTAAAGAGATGGGTTTTAAGGTCGCGCCGGAAGGAGCGGAGGTCGGGCGCCATCCGGAGCTCTACCGGAAGATGGTTCCATAAGTCCGGTGCACCCACAGAGAACGCTCTCCCCCTGGGGGCCACCAGTCGGCATTCTTTGACCGGCGGCACCCTGAGGAGGCCCTCTCTGTGGGAGCGTACTGGGCGGAGGGAAGTTGACGCCGGCTGCAGGTGCTCCCCAAGGTATTCTGGACCCATGCCATGGAGGGCTTTGTAGGTCATTACCAACACCTTGAACCTCACCCGGAAGACAACTGGCAACCAATGCAGCTCGCGGAGCAAAGGTGTAACACGGGAGTATCGGGAGACCCCCGACACAACTCTCGCGGCTGCATTCTGTGCCAGCTGGAGCCTCCGAGTGGTCTTCAAGGGTAGCCCCATGTAGAGAGCGTTGCAGTAATCAAGACGAGAGGTCACGAGCGCATGAGTGACCGTGCGCAAGGCATCCCGGTCTAGATAGGGCCGCAACTGGCGCACCAGGCGAACCTGGGCGAACGCCCCCCTAGTTACAGCTACAATATGGTCTTCTAAAGAGAGCTGTGAATCTAGGAGGACTCCCAAGTTGCGAGCCCTATCTACAGGAGGTAATGACTCACCCCCCATAATGAGGGGTGGGATATCCTGAATATCCCGGGATGCCGGTACGCACAGCCACTCTGTCTTGTCGGGGTTGAGACGAAGCCTGTTCCTCCCCATCCAGACCCGGACCGCCTCCAGGCACCGGGACATCACGTCGAGGGCATCACTGGGGTGGTTCGGGGTCGAAATGAAAAGTTGGGTATCATCAGCATACTGATGATACCCAACTCCAAAACCACGAATGATCTCACCCAGCGGTTTCATGTAGATGTTGAACAGAAGGGGCGAGAGGACCGACCCCTGAGGGACTCCACAAGCGAGAGGCCTCGCGGTCGACCTCTGCCCCCCCGTCAACACCGACTGCGAACGTCCCAGGAGATAGGAGGAGAACCACTGAAGAACCGTGCCTCCCACTCCCAATCCCCTGAGACGCCGCAGCAAGATACCATGGTCGATGGTATCGAAAGCCGCTGAGAGGTCTAATAGGACTAGAACAGAGGAGTATCCTCTGTCCCGAGCCCTCCAGAGATCATTCACCAGCGCGACCAATGCCGTCTCCGTGCTGTACCCAGGCCTGAAGCCCGATTGGTACGGGTCTAGATAATCCGCTTCATCCAGGACCAGAGGGAGCTGATGCGCCACCACACTCTCAACAACCTTCGCAAGGAAGCGAAGGTTGGAGACCGGACGAAAGTTATTCAAAACAGCCGGATCCAAGGTAGGCTTCTTGAGGAGAGGTCTCACCACCGCCTCCTTCAAGGCGGCGGGAAAACTGCCCTCACTCAAAGAAGCAGCTATAACCGCCTGGAACCAGCTTCGCGTCCCCTCCCGGGCTGCATAAACCAGCCAGGAAGGGCACGGGTCCAATAAACATGTGGTGGAGCTCAGCCTCCCCATGATCCTGTCCACTTCCTCCGGAGTCACAGGATCGAACTCCTCCCAGATGACGTCGACAAGATCACTCATGTCCTGATCGTCCGATACTGCCCAGTCGGAGTCCAAACCGGTCCGAATCCGAGCGATTTTGTCCGACAGATGTTGACTAAATTCCTCGGCACGCCCCTGCAAGGGATCCTCACTGACCTCCTGGTTGAGGAGGGAGCGGGTCACCCTAAACAGGGCGGCCGGGCGATTATCTGCGGACGCGATGAGGGCAGCGAAATAGTTAGATCTCGCTACCCTCATCGCAGCGAGATAAGACCTAATATGGGTTCTTAGTCGCAATCGGTCGGATTCAGATCGGGTGGACCTCCAGACGCTCTCTAGGCCCCGTCTCCGACGCTTCATCTCCCGGAGCTCCGCGGAAAACCATGGAGCCCATTGGGATCTGCGCCGGGTCAGGGGCCGCAAGGGTACAACTCGGTCAAGTGCCTCCGTGGCCGTCCTTTCCCAGGCCTCCACTAAGGCATCCGCCGAGCTGTGAGCTGGGGAGGCAGGTGGGGCCCCCAGCGCTGCCTGAAACCTCTCAGGGTCCATTAAGCGCCTGGGGCGGAACCATCTAGTTGGCTCAACAACCCCACGGTGGGGGGTGGCAAAACGGAAGACCAGCCGCAGGAGATGATGATCGGTCCATGACAGGGGCATAACAATTGGGGAGCCCCCACCAAGATCATCTAACCACCGACCAGATAAGAAAACCAAGTCAAGGGTGTGGCCTCCCTCATGGGTTGGTCCATGAATTACCTGCGTCAGGTCCATGGCCGTCATGGAAGCCATGAACTCCCGAGCTAACTCAGATACTCCTCCCAGGGATGGTAGATTGAAGTCTCCCAAAACCATTAGTTTAGGAAACTCAATCACCAGCCCTGAGAGGATATCGAGAAGCTCAGGCAGGGCTGCTGCTACGCGACTAGGCGAAAGGTACGCGAGCAGCAAGCCCAACTGCGCCCTAGGGCCAAACCTCAATAAGAGAGATTCACACTCGACTATCTGAGGAACGGTGGCCTCCTGCGGACATAAGGTCTCCCTCATAACTACAGCCAAGTTTTTAAATGCAAGTACTTATTCAGAGAGTCAGTACCGTAATGCAGAAATTGCAGTAATGGACCCAGGTTCACCTTTATTACACCTGAAGGCATATTCCTCAAAGGGAATCTCAAATAATCTGGCTGTAGTAAAGATTTAATGCTGGTAGTGAGAACGAAGCTTAATTTTGCTCTTCTCCAAAGCAAACCAAATTGAAAGAACGCCCACCTGGAAGAAACATCTAGTGTTAAGAAGCCTATTTCACAAATTTTCCTCACAAGGCCTTCAAGGCCATTAACACCAAGATGGTGAAAGGCAGATCAGCTTTAAGAAAACAAATTCTGAAATAAAAAGAACGTCCAGAATTGGGAGGAGGAGAGAGCAAAATGAATTAAAGAAAGCAATAAATAACAATACATATGAAGGAATTTTTGTGAGGTATTGTTATTAAATTATATTCTTGACTGTGTTAGTCAAAGAATTGAGAATAATGGTAAGAATTCTATAAAAAGTAGGGATAGGATAGATCTCCAAGCACAAGATTTAGCCCTGGAATGTTCTGACAAATACCTTGTGCAGTAATTCTACTTTTAGTGTAAATCACTGTGGCTACAAGAAATAAAGTTTACTTTCCTTCTCCAGGATAGATAGTCCTTGTCTTATGATTGTAATGGAGCCTGTCCATTACGGTCATACGTTGTGACAATTGTAAAGTGGGTCACTCCTCTGACCACACCTAATTTTATGACCTTTTCCAATGATCATTAAGTGAACACAGTGGCCATTATGCAAACATTATAGTTGTTAAATGAACACATTGTTTGCACTGGGGCATTTTTGCCAAAACCAGAAGTAAATGCTGGTTTTCAGCAAAAACATTGCAAATCACATATCCATGGAATGCTGCAAACAGCCATAAATGCGGACTGCTTGTCAAGTGCCCAAAATGCTGACATGTGCATCTATCAGAACCACAGCATAAGTACATTTGGGGAGGGGGGTCCATCATAACTTTAATTGGCCAATAAGTGACCAATATAGGTCAAGGACTATCTGTAATTATCAAAGACAGGATCACTTTGTGAAAGAAATGGAAGTGTATTAAGGAGAGTCCAGATCTGGTGGTGCTCCATGTCTAAGGTGGCTTTAGATGGGGGTCAGGCAAACTCAAGAAGACCAATCATATTGAGTTCACTCTTGTTTCAGAGGAAATCAATGAGTGCCAGTGGGACAGAATGATTACCTTCACATTTTGCTTATGGCTTCCTGAGATCATCTGTCAAACAGGATACAAGACCAGAGAGGTATTTGGTCTGATCCAGCAAAACTCTTCTGGTGAGATGCATACAAGAACCAAATTCATGCTGAGACTCCTACTGATACTTCTCTGCGGCATCATGATTTATGTCAGAATTATAGCTGAGATTCATGATGGGACAAATCTATTACTTATTCAAGCAGTATTCCAGAACTGACAACTTAACCTCATGCAAGTTTATTCCTACATGATTGATTGATTGATTGACTGATTGAATGATTATTAAATGGAGGGAGTTTTTAGAATGAAAAAGCAGAGATTCACACATGACACTATTCAGTAAGAGACTTACATTTCTGAATATGAAATAGTTTTAGTTTAGATATAAACTAAACTATATTTATTTGTATAGAACACATAAAAAAGCTGTTGTCATGATCAGATTTGAAGTCAGGTTTAAATAATTGACAACCACAAAGGCCACCATATGACCTTAGGCCAATCTTCATTGACACCTTCCACATCTGTAGACTTTACTTCCCAGAAATCCTCAACCTGTGGGGCCATTGCTGAGGATTATGGAAATTGAAGCCCACGGACCTCAACACCTAAAGCGACTAGGTTGAATAAGTCTAATATAGTACACTAGTATGAAGAAAAAGGAGAGTGTGCATTTTGCATATGTTGATTCTCTTTGGAGGTACACATGCAGTCAAGCAGTGAGGAAAGAAGTAAATTTGGTACCATAGTTAAGAGTAATATTTGACTAGGTGATCAGAGCTTCAGTAAGCAAGTAAAGGATATGTGCTGGAAACTGGCAAAAGGATTTCAAGCTATTTCACTGCACTATAGATACTCCTTGCTTAACAACTGGATACTTACCAGTAGTGACTGTTCAAAATTACATCGGATCTCCCCCAAGCTACTTATGTCTCAGTTCTGGAGTTCCAATGGCTGTATGGTCACATGACCACATTTCAGATGATTGGCAACTGACTCGCCGATTGCTATGTGACTGTGGGATGCTACAATCGGCGAGTCAGTTGCCAATCATCTGAAATGTGATCATGTGTCCATACAGCCATTGGAACTCCAGAACTGAGACATAAGTAGCTTGGGGGAGATCCGATGTAATTTTGAACAGTCATTACTGGTAAGTATCCAGTTGTTGTTGTTGTTGTTGTTGTTGTTGTTGTTATATTATTATTATTATTATTATTATTATTATTATTATTATTATTATTATTATTATTATTATTATTATTATTATTATTATTATTATTATTATTATTTTGCAGTTTCCAGCCTTTTCGAATGGCTTTGGGCACAAACCCCATGGGAATATATTGATTTACTTAACAGCTACCATATTGATTTAATGACTGTGGTGTTCACTTAACAACTGCTGCAAAAAAGGTTGTAAAATTGGGTTCAGTCACTTGGGTGCCCCTACTTACGACTGTCATGACTTATGACACAAATTCTGGGTTTTATTGTGGTCGTGAGTCAAGAACTACTGTATGTCAAGAAAATGGGCACGGAGTCCCAAATATGTCAACTGGCTTGGTGAGCAAATAAATTTTATGCAGCAGTGTCAAGATGCATTTGATCTCATTTACTAGTATTGGGCACATTTCTCTAAACAAAAAATATATATTTAAAAATGACAATTAACTGTCCACACGCCTGTGATTTCTTGCACAGAGAATACGATTCTTTTCTTTCACTTCTAATATTTATCTTTTTTATTATCATTGTGGCTTCTTGTCCAGAGAGGGAATAGTTAGATACACATTGTAATAATTTTATGTTTTATACTGGGATTATTGAAAGAGATGTGCTGTAACAAAGGCGTTGTAAAGAGTTTTGATTATACTACAGATAGATATTTTTTCATTCTCTCTTGCTCTCTGAGGAATTGAAGTTTCTTAGAATTTATGGTTATGACAAGACTTTTAACAGAATGAAAGGATTTGATATAATTACTGTATCTTAGTTGCATTGTAAAAAAAAGAAGAAATCTTTTGAACTAACCATCACTTTTGCTGTGATGTATAGCTAACCACAACTGATTTGCTACAATTTAGAATCTGCTATGAAACTGCTATTATGCCTGTAACTGAAATTTTAATTTGTAGATCAAAGTACCCCAATTTGTTAATCAAGCTAGTAAGAATATTAATCCACATTAATCTATTGTGAGATCCAACGTAGTGTGGTTAAGATGTACCAGGGTGATCCAGGTTAAAATCCATTCAGGCTTATTGGGTGACTTTGAGCAAGTCAATATTAATTATTAATATTAGTTCACTATTTAAAATCAATATTAATTAATATTACAAGTCCTTGCATGAAGAAAATTAAGACAAGGAACCACTGTCTTTTATGAAAAGGGGTGTTAAAGCCTGACAAAGAAATGGTTCTGTTTATTAATCAGTGAGGGCTACTTCAAAATCCATAAAATTAATAATTAATGTTGCATTTGTTTCAGATATGAAAGGCAAAATGAAAAGGGAATATTTGTAGGAGGAAGAGTGGCAGAATCTGGGTGCAGAGTTAAAAGAGGAATCAACCCAGAATTCCTACATAAGCACAAGCAAACTAAATTCAACCTCCCTTGAATTCTGTTGTCCCTTATCTAATCCCAAATTGGTGCTAACTGTTAGTTGAGAAGATTCCTGTGGATAATCATGATTAGCAATAAATCAGTTTAATTGGACCTTCACTATGGATCTATCTTTTGCGCCTGACATATTCACCTCAGAAAAATATACATATTAGATATTGCCTATTTTTCTGGTAAGGAACAGAAAAAAAAATCCTACTGGCAATTCTTTTGATTAACAAATAGCCAGGCACATTTAACAAAGAGTAATGGTTCACCAAAGAGCTTTCTGAGGAAATGAGAGTCTTGGCAAAGAATAAGAAGTTGAAAACATGAAGCACCTTAACACAAGTGAGGAAAATATGCATCTCTGTGGAAATGGTTAACTAGAACTCCCAGCATCTTTACAAATGGCCGCTTCTAAAGGAAGCTGTAGATACTCACTGTAGGAAGATCAGAGATAACCTACTGTTATTTGAAGGAGACTAGGACTAGGAACCAAGGACTTGAAGAAAGACTTTTGGTGACTTAGGATGGGAATTTATTTTTACAAGTTCTGTAATTAGCATATGAGCCTCAGGAAATCCCAGATCTGGGCAGTTGAAGACATGGTGATTACATGTAGTTGATGTGTGTTTTCCTTTTATTTACTCATGTTCGATTCTCAGAGCCTGCCTAGACAAGTCCCTGCAGTTTCCTTGGCAAGGTTTTTCAGAAGTGATTTGCTATTGTCTCCTTCCTAGTGCTGACAGAGAGTAATGGGCCCAAGGTCACCCATCTGGCTCTGTGCCTAAGGCAGAACTAGAACTCACAATCACCTGGTTTCTAGCCTGATGTCTTAACCACAACACCAAACTGGGTTACATTTTACTTAGTAGGAATACTAATATCATTTGATATCTTTTCTCCTGGATTGTTTTTCTTGTTTTACTTCTCAGGTTGGACTGCAGTCCTCCTATATTTTTTCCTAGTCTCTCATCCAAATACTAAACAGATCCAACCCTACTTAGCATTTTCAAGATTCATCCATCCTGGCCAGAGATTGCCATCTGCTGTAGTACGATGTAATTCAATGCTCCTAGTAAAAACATGCTGCATTGATTTGAATTAGATTGTTGTGGTTCAACACAGTTTAATCCTGGGATCATTTTCAGATAGTCAAAGGTAGATGCAGACATTATCTCCAAGGTCATTGGATCAGTTCATCAAAACAGGGAAAAGAATTCAAATTTTTGGTGTTTGCTTTTTTAAAATGCCTCTAGACAAAACATTAGCCATTAGTGTAGTCTGCCCTAGCAGGATGTGAAAATATAGTTAATCACCCTACACAGTATAAAGAATAACTTTATTTTGCATATTTTCAGATTTGGACATATTTGTTCCTCATTGTTTTGACCTAAGGCTCCTTTACATCCCAGGTGATGGCCATTTGCCAGAATTGGGCAGGGGATAGATATATGCTCATTAAAAAAAAATACCTCAAGTTAGACAGTGTCTCATTAAATTTGGGAACAGCAAAATCCTCCAAAGATGCAGCAGCTCAGTCAAAATTACAAAGTACTAACTCTAAAATTAACTTGCTCTGGGATATTTTAAAACAGTAGATTGCTAGTTCTGAGCTGATGGGTGTTCTCCTACTCTTGATGAAATATAGAAGTGGTTTATTACATATATAATTATATCCTTGCCCAGTACTGTTATTTCCTAGTTGTAGAATAATGGTCTAAATGCAAACAGACTGTCTGTAATATCAAAAGGGCATTGCATCATAAAAACCTGTAGGAAACAACAGGTAACAAAGGCTAAACAATCCCTGTTTCTCCTTTCCTCCCAAATCTGAATTTGCTCTGATCTTTTAGGGCAATTCTGCTTCCTTGCACTTCATCTAAAATGGTCTTCAAATAGGGAAGAAACGTGGTGATTGAGTTCACACAGTACATTAAATGTGGATTTGGTACTGAATGTTTCCAGGACCAGCAGGGTCCAAACAAACACCGTTCATTGACTAGATTCACACCTCAGGCTAGAAGAATGAAATTGTTTATTTTGTGGTTTATCATGAACCCATTATTTAATGTATTGAGTGAACAGGCTATCTCTTTAAGTCATAGGCTTTCAATCATGGGTCCCATCTAGATTTTTATTTTTTACCATACTCTGAAAGTGCCCTGCTAACTTGACTAATCAGTTGAAAATATCTAATTACTCTAACTTTCTATTTAAGCAATTTTTTAAAATCATGTTCATATTTAGGTAGATTTAACAGACTATAATTGTGTCTCATGGTTCCTCAAAGGAGGAAGTCTGATGTTGGAATTCTCCTTCTTAGGAATCGAAAGGAGTGGTTGTGGGGGTTTAAAAGGTTGCAATGATGGGGATTTGTCTGTGACTATCTTGACGTTTTTGATTCATGAAAAAATGGGAGGGTTTTGACCTGACAATTGTAGCTGCCAACTTTTATCTCTTCCTGTGGACAATGCTGCCCTTTCCAAAAAACAATCTATCAATCTTTCTCAAATTAAAGTGCAAGAATTAAGGGAATGGAAAACCTACACCTATTGAATCAGGCATTTTCAGTGCACTGTTCCGTGTCCCCAGGATCAGTAAAAATAAAAGAGATAGTACAGGTAGCCCTCGACTTATGACCACAATTGAGCTCATTTTTTTTTGTTTTTAAGTGAGACTGGAACAATTCAGTTGAGAATTCTGCCTTTAGCATTACCCAGGCATCCATTTTGGCCCAGGGTCCCATCCAGACACTGTTTTATTGCTCAACCCATGCATCCTTTCAGACACCCTAAAGAGGCAGCAAATTCCCAATTCTTTAACTGATGACTACATTTTTACTATCAGAAAAACCTACGGTACGTACGGCGTTTTCTTCCCTGTGATAGAAAAACTGGATTAATCTGTGTTGGATAATCGTGGTGCGATTCCTTTGCTATTTCCTCTCAAGAAGCAAAATGTCTTGGTACCATGGGGCATATACAGGTAGTCCTCTACGTATGACCACAATCAGACCCAAAATTTCTGTTGTTAAGTAGACATTTGTTAAGTGAGTTTTGCCCCATTTTAGGAGCTTTTTTTGCCACAGTTGTTAAATGAATCACTGCAGTTGACAAGTTAGTAACACGATTGTTAAGTGAATGTGACTTTGCTTGTCAGAAGGTTGCAAAAGGTGATCATCGGACCTTGGGAAACAGCAAGTATGAACCAATTGCCGAGCATCTGAATTTCGATCATGGGGCTGCTAAAAAGAGCATAAGTGTGAAAAATGGTCACTTTTTTCAGTGCCATTCTAACTTTGAATGGTCACTAAATAAAGTGTTGTAAGTTGAGGACTACATGTAATCTCTTCTAAATAATTCTACCAACAGATTGCTAGAACAGGAAGGAATCCTGAGTGTGGATGAAGAGATGCAAATATCTCTCATTTGTTTGTTCTTTTGCTTTGTCTGACTGTATCTGGCATCAATGAAGTATGTGTGCAGACCCAAGAACGTAGCCTTTTGTAGCTGACAGATGGAAATTTTGTCAATGTGCAGATGATCTAAATATCACCCAAGGTTTTTTGTTTTGGCCTCTAATGTGCTAATAACCAGTGGGATTACATTTGCCACATTATACCATAATCTTTCGACTTCAAATTTCAGATCTTGATATCTCCAATTCTTTGTCTTCTGTTCTATTGTCCCCTAATACTGTTACATCAGTTATTAACAATTTCTTCTTTACTTCCAAATAGAAAGAACTGGAGAAAAACGGCAAAATACAAAGATTTGCAAATAGAGAATGTGGCAAAAGGAAGCAAAGATAATACCAATAGGAATAGAAGCCTGGGATGCAATCCCAAAACATCCAGATTATCACTTGAACACCACTGATATTGACAAAATCACCATTAGTCAATTTACTTGGAGCAGTTTATATCCTGCAACAATATTTTTAATACCATCAAACAACATTTGTCTATTCCAGGTCCTTGAGAAAGACTCAATAGATGAATAAGAATGCTAAATCCAGTCTAAACATCTGTTTGACTGTGTGATGAACCATATTTTCCCAATATACTGAAATTTTCCATTCAAAACACATTCAAGCTTCTCCCACCACAAAAAAACTTTTTAAAAAATTGGAAAAACCCTCCAAAGTTAATTGACATCATTAAAATATCCTAACACTTAAAAGAAGGGGCAGTCAAACTTAACACTTAAAAGACTGCATTTTACATCTGAGGAGGAACTCAAGAGAAGCCTTCCTCTTTGTGTCTCCTATATGAACCTCTGAGAATACCGATAAGGTCTCTGCTAACAACTAAGTTTATAATTGGAGAGAGTCTCCCTCAACTATTTAATCTGGTGTGCAGAATTTGGGAGATTTCTTGGGAGTAGGAGAAGAAGAGATCAAATAGTAAATATATACCGTTTTGCTTCATTTATTAGATTAATATGGTCTTTTCCCAGAGAAGCTCAAGGCAGCTTACATAGGCATCTCCCTTCATTTTATGGCTGTAAAAATAAGGCTGTGTAGCTAGACTGAGACATAGTGATTGGTCCAAAGTGGATTTCAGAAATACAAAATACAACCATCAGATACAGAAGAAAATATATTAAACACAATGATTGGAGACATCTTAGAATACTCCCGGTCCCCTGGGAACTCCAGGCCTGAAAACAAAGTCAGGTCTTAAGGGATTTATGGAACATTAATGCAGATGGAGCTAACCTCATTTCAGGGCTGAGAATGTCCCATAAAGCAGGTGCTACTGCTGAGAAGATCCATCTCTTGGGACCCACCAGGTGTAAATCACTAGCAGTTAGGACCTGAAGCCTGCTTTCTCTGCCAGATCCAATGGGATGGCAGATGTTATTGGGAAGACGAGGTCCCCAAGATAACTCAGTTCCATGCAATAGGCTTAAAAGGTTAAAACCAGCACCTTGAATTGGCTCTGGGTGCAAACTGGTAACCAATACAGGTCATAGAGCACCACTAGGAATGGGCAAAAAAGGTGCATAATGTGAAACTGCAACGGCCTTCCAAGCCACGACTGCCACTGCTCTTTGAGCCAAAGGTGTGAGTCCAGGAGGACCCTTAGATTCCGGAGAATCAGGGGCAATGCCACCCCACCAAACACCAAAGAAGGCATAGCCTAGAACTGACAGTCCCCCTGTAATCTATTGGGATTTTACTTGAACTGTTTCACGTGTCTGTTTGAATGCTGCTTAAAGTTGCTCAATTGGTGTGTCTGTGTAACGGCCACTGACTTGCCAAACTTGCTGTCTCCAAGAAGATCATTGGATGATTTGGGGCGGGAATGGGTTCCTTTAAACCTAGTGGCCGCCGCCTAGTGGCCAACCGTATAAGTAGCTGCGCAGAAGCCTCTGATTCAGTTCTGTTCCTGTTTGCCTCAATAAAGCAATGTTCCTGTTTGCAACCTCTCGTCTCGCTTACTGCCTCAAAAGAACTCACTACACAACACCCCCAAACCCAAACCCAAACCCAAACCCACTCAGTCTTGCCAGGGTTCAGTTGAAGTCGGTTGTTCCCTATCCAGGTGCCAGCCTCCAGCCTCCAGGTTAAGACATGTTTACTTCAGGAAAACGTGATCTCAGTCTTTCAAGCAAACCTTTACTAGAGCTACCAGATCTGTGTTGTAAGAACCCAAGAGACCACTGTGTGTCAGCCAAGAGTTTGAATTTTCTGTATCTCTTTGCTACCATCCAATGTTTATTTGTATTGCTGTAATAGAAATGGATAGCTCTAATAAAACAGTAGACATGGCCATCCTACTCAGGATGTGTGGGAAGGCTTCGTAGCAGGGAGCTCATCATTTGCAGCAAAAAGACAAAGTCAGCTTTTGTTCTCTGACAACTCGCTTGCCACCATATACAAGCATGTCAAATACCGTACTAAAGTGTCCATTATGCTTTCATAAGGCACTTCAATCTTTTCCCTTCATGAGGGTTAGGTTTTTATGTGAAGTTTCAAATGTCTACAATACTTTTCCCTTACAGCAGAATTAAAGCCAGTCGCTGGGGCAAAAAATCTTAGCATTCTGTTCAGCTCTTTCATGGGAGGGAAAAAAAAACGATTCCAGTCAGTCTTTGCACAATAAGTTATTAGCTGTTTCAGTGTCATCTGTTCTTTTCCACAACCCCTGGTGAGTTAAGGTCCCTTCTTTTGCACTTATTCTCTGTGGCTTTTATATTTTCTGGGACAAACCTTTATCACTAACTAGAAGTGTACTTCACATTCTCTAATTCAACCCTTTCAAGTGGGACACTGCACATCCCTAGCTGAGATATTTCTTCCTAGTTCATGCATTTTGTCTTTTGGTGTAACTAGCCCGCCATGCTGGGCCAGGCCATTTAACATCCAATTTGAGCCAGAATGTTATTTAATCTGGTTCTTAAACAGAGTTCAGCTACTGTGGATCTGCAGAACTCTGAGCCATTTCAAGCTTCACTCATACCAAGATTCAGGGCATTTTATCCCAATTGGCAGTTTTTATTAATCGCTTAGAGATGGTATCACTGAAACACAGGGACAAATGTCTATCTATGTGGTTGTCAAAAGTGACTTGATAGCACAGAATTCATATTGCAATTCCAAATAAATCAGTAAACAAGAAATGCAGGTAGTCCTCGACTTACGACCAGAATTGAGCCCAAAATTTATGTTGCTGAGACATTTGCTAGCATTTTTATGGTCTTTTTGCCACAGTTGCTGAGTGAATCAATGCAGTTGTTAAGTTAAGTAACACAGGTTGTTAAGTGAAACTGGCTTTCCCACTGACTTTGTTTGTTAGCAAGTCACAAACCAAAATCATGTGACACACACACACACCCCTCCCGGTCACTGCAACTGTCATAAATATGAGTCAATTGCCAAGTGTTTGAAGTTTGATCATGTGACCAGGGATGATCACATTAATGTGAAAAAACAGTCATTATTCCCTTTTTTTAGTGCTGTTGTAACTTTGAAAGGTCATTAAAAGAACTGTTATAAGTGAAGAACTACCTGTATTGCAATTCAAATATCAAAACACTTCTACTTTCATTTTAAATTACAGTTTTTCCCCACTGTTATGGCTGTAAAATTACATATACAAATACATGTATGTGAGAGAGGTGGCTTAGAAACAAGATTTTCAATTATTTCAAGTGAGTGTCAGCTGCTCTTTGCACCTCGTAGGCCTCATGAAACTAGAATGAATTATGCAAAATTAAATTTTAAAATCTTGAATAAATTATGCAAATGCTCCCAAGAAGTTACAGAAAATAGGTTTCTCCCCCTCCCCTTGGGGTGATATATATTTTCCCCCCTTTTTTAATCTGAAAGCAACTTCAAGATATATGAAAGCAGCTAGGTAAACTTTCCAAAGAGGAAACTGTTACTATAAAGAAAGGTTGTTTAGGATTTTTTTGACTTTAGAAAAAACGAATTTTAAAACTTCTGCCAATATTAAAATAATAGGACTAAAAGGGTCGTAATTAAAATGACACTTGTGAAGTATGCCCCACTAAAGCTGTCCAGGGCTCTTGGGGATTAGAGCGGATTATATATACTGTGAAATTAATTTAAGGAATATCTCTAAGAATGCACAGCAGGAATGATAGGAATGTGATGTTATGAAAGGGAAAGAGATTTTTGTAAACTTAGAGACCATCCAAGCAATTCAATGAATTGTTGGCTATGATGGTTGGATATGATGGAACTGCAGATTCTGTATTAGAAGAGAACAAGGTTGGAGATAGCAGAGTAGTCCTTGACTTACAGCCATTCAGTTAGTGACTGTTCAAAGTTACAATGGCACTGAAGAAAGTGAGTTATTACCATTTTTCACACTTAACAACCATTGCATTATCCCCACAGTCACATGATCAAAATTCAGATACTTGGCAATGGACTCACATTTATGACGGTGGCAGTGACCAGGGGTCATGTGATCACCCTTTGTGACCTTCTGACAAATAAACTCAATCGGGAAACCAGATTCACTTAATAAGCGTGTGACAACTGCAGTGATTCACTTAGCAACAGTGGCAAGGAAGGTCGTAAAATAGGGCAAAATTCACTTAACAACTCTCTCACTCAGCAACCGAAATTTGGGGTTGTAAAATTGTGGTCATAAGTCGAGGACTACCTGATTAGTGGATTTCCACAAGTCTCACTGCCTGCTCTTGTCTGTTTTTAGCAAGCGCTCTGGTGAATGTTCTCTGGAGTGATTGATGATTTTTCATATTTGACTGCATCAGCAGGACCTGGAAAGTAAATGGTACTGTCAGATTCCATTTTAGGAACAGAGAGGCTACTTGGGACACTCACATTAATGAAAACAGGGAGAAACAGATAGGTACAGACGACCAGCTCAATACATCCATCACTAAGTTTAGTATACAATATAGAAGTTGTATTGCTTTTGGCGGCTTGCTTTCAGCACAGGCCAAGAATCGTTCTCTCTAATATGGAATAAGTGCAATAGTGTGTATTTATAGGTCTCATGCTTCTGGCACTAGGTACTATAACTCAGAGCATTAATTCAAATGGGGCATGAAGCAAAACAGAATTAGACAACTGAAGCAAAAGGAGAGGAGTAGAAGAATTTTAGAAATACCTAAACGTGCAAGTTGGTAAGTGGCTAACCTGACACATACTTACTAACCAGGATCTGATGGCTCCCAAAAGGGAAAATAACAGCCATATTTTCATTTATAAAACAAACTGCTGGTTATTTAGCATCAAAACATCTTGGGAATACAGGAATTTAGCCGCATCTGGCTGTTAATTGAAGTGGGACATCTGTCAAGCTGGGTAGGGATGAGGGAAGCTAGCAATTTAACAGGCAAAATCAGTTCTTCTGCATGCTGATTCAGTTTGAGATGTGGTAGCTTCAACATGTACTGTAGAACAGATCCCTACGTATCATCAACGAGAAACAAAAAAAAAGTATTTGGGCTTGCAAAATGCCTAGCTGAATGATTTTTTTATTAATAAAGAGTTTATATTAATAATAATAATATAAACTCCATTGCTGGTAATATGATCTCTAGTAAGGTGGGGAGACTCTTAAACCTTTCTTAAGAACCCAAGCTGGGGAATTAATCCATTCTGGTGTAAATGTACAGGAAATGTTAAATTCTCAGATGAGAGTAACTTAAGGATCTATCTCCAATATCTCTATGGGATTTAACACATTGACACACTTAATGTAAGAAAGGCTGAGCGCCAAAGAATTGAGGCTTTTGAACTATGGTGCTGGAGAAGACTCCTGTGAGTCCCTTGGACAGCAAGGCATTCAAACCGGGCAGTCCTAGAGGAGATCAACCCTGACTGCTCTTTAGAGCAGGGCATTTCAACCAGTGGTACGGGTACCACCTGTGGTATATTGGCACCTGGCAGGTGGTACGTGACCATTCTAGAAAAGTGGTAGTGGGGGAGGGGAATAAGCTGAACCAGTGGCAGTACCACACAAGCCTGAGCGAGAGATGGCTAGAGCTGCAGGGTTGTCAGGGCTCAGCGGAAGCACCAGGATCAGTGCCAGCTGGAGCTTGGCGCTGATCCTGGTGCTTCTGAGCCCAGAAGAAGTGCCGATCAGCTGGAATGTTGCAGCATCTCCAGGGTCTTGTGATTTACATTCAGATGCTTGGCAACTGATTCATATTTATGATGGTCACAGTGTCCCAGGGCCATGTGAAGTGACCAAAACCTGCTGCAACCACCCAGCAGAGGGGGGGGGGAATAAAAATCAAGCATCCCACCCCCACCCCACCCCCGCTGCCAATCCTCAACAGAAATGCTCACATCAAGTTTTTGACACCTTGCTAGATAACTGGTGATACTCGGATGTTGCCATATCCTAAAAGTAGTACAATGCGTAAAAAAGTTGAAAAGCCCTGCTTTAGAAGGCCAGATCCTGAAGTTGAAACTCAAATACTTTGGCCACCTAATGAGAAGGAAGGACTCACTGGAGAAGAGTCGAATGCTGGGAAAGATTGAGGGCAAGAGAAGAATGGGACGACAGAGTATGAGGTGGCTGGATGGAGTCACTGAAGCAGTAGGCATGAGCTTAAATGGACTCCAGAAGATCGCAGAGGACAGGAAGGCCTGGAGGAACATTGTCCATGGGGTCACAATGGGTTGGACATGACTTCGCAACTAACAACAACAACATAAATAGGGGAGCCTTGTTGCAGTTTTAACTCCATTTTTAATGGCACAATTGCCAAAATTAAAACTGTTTCTAACTCATGTCTGTGGATCAACTGTAAGAAGAACCTATTACATGTCATACCATAACCACTCACTCAACAACAGATAAAGAATTATATAAAAAGTGCTGAAGAGTTTAAGAAGGTGACATTTACACCTGAAAAGAAAAGCTAATAATCTTGTATTAGAAAAAAGGAAGGTGCCCAACAGACTTTTATGGACATTTTTCTATCTATTCAGTGGCTTTTCCTTTCCACAGTGAAGGCAATATGCTGCTTTTTTTTAACCCCTAGAGTCACATGGAACAAGAAGGCAACCCAAATCAAACAGGAACTAGTCTGAATGGGCCTTGCCAGAATAAGGCCCACTCAGACTAGTTGCTGTCTGTTGTGTTGCCTTCTTGTGCCACGTGATTATGAACTACCATGTCAAGTTTCTTACATTCTGCTACATTGACGACAGCAGAAATCTATTATATAGACGTTGGCTGGTGTATACACTGGCAAATGTGCTGATGTAGACAATGCATGGATAGCATTCTTCCAAGAATCTCATCAAGCGTAGTACATGTTTATCTATGAACACATTCTGTCTAAAGTTATTCTCTCCATTCTTGTACTTCCTAAAAGCGTTTGGCTTCTACTCCTTAAATATCAATCTGCGTACACAACCTTAATTCTAGCTTGGTGATTACAGGACTTCAAATCCAGCACAGATGAAGCATACTAGGGAAAGACTGGCATAAGCTCTAGGAAAATAAACACTTTTCATAATGCTGGTTCCTGCAATGTTTTTTTTAAAAAAACATTAATTAATAATAATTTGTGCCTTCAAATCAGTTGTGATTCCTGGCAACAACCTAAACAAGTCTTGGCATTATTCTTGGCAACACGTTCAGAAGTGTCATTTCCTTCTTTCCAGAATTGAGAAAGAATGATTGGTCCACTCCAAAGTAATCCAACTGTGCTTAAGAAAAGACTGGAACTCAGTCTACTCTGGTGCCTTTAACCAGTTCAAACTGGCTCTCTGATGCAAATATTTCCAATCACCTGCTATTGAAGGGTGGATGAATGGCTGTCACCACCTTCCACTAGTAATGCCTGAGCTACAATCTGTTCTTTAGTAAGCTTTCCTGTACCTTAGTATCTCTGCACACATCAGTTCTCAATAGGGACAGTTCATCCTCAGAAGCTCATCACTAAGAACATGGCATATATGTCAGACAAGATGCTATTAATGCTCTTCATTTTAACAAGCAGAAGCTCAGTGCTGGTGATTTATAGGTAGAAGGCACAGGCCTACTTTTTGCAGAAGTCTGCAAATTTTAATCCATTGTTGTTTAATTAAATTGAAAATAATAATTTAGCTGCTTCTTCTAAATATTATTGCTGTTATGGACATCGGAACAAGAAGCAACGGATAGAAACTAATCAAGGAGAGAAGCAACCCAGAACTAAGGAGAAATTTCCTGACAGTTAAAACAATCCCGACTGCCGCATAACAGAGTGAACGCCTGTTACTCGTCCCAGCTTCTGCCAACCTAGCAGTTCGAAAGCACGTAAAAATGCAAGTAGAAAAATAGGGACCACTACGGTGGGAAGGTAACAGCGTTCCGTGTACCTTTGGCGTCTAGTCATGCCGGCCACATGACCACGGAGACATCCTCGGACAAGCGCTGGCTCTTCGGCTTTGAAACGGAGATGAGCACCGGCCCCTAGAGACGGAAACGACTAGCACGCATGTGCGGGGGAACCTTTACCTTTACCTTTAAAACAGTTAAACAGCTTGCCTCCAGAGGTTTTGTGTGCTCCAACACTGGAAGTTTTTAAGAAGAGATTGGACAACCATTTGTCTGAAATGGTATAGGCCAGGATCTCATGCTTGAGCAGGGGATTGGAGCAGGGGATTATTCTGCTATAAAATGGCAGGTGGCAAACACTGAGTGAAAAGAGCCATCCCTCATTCTCTTTCCTTGATAGGAAGGAAAGCCTCTTTGAAGAAGTTGCTGGTAATAACACTTTGATTTATTGACTGAAAGTAAATAAAATGAATTCATTGAGTCAGAAAACTCTTGTACTGTTATACATAGTAGCTTCTATGTATATGGACCCAGTTTGCAGTCCTGGTGATCAATTGTTATATTTTCAAAGATTTCAGGCCAGATGATATTTCTTTTAAATCCCATTTATATCCCGCCCTTCTCCGAAGACTCAGGGTGGCTTACAATCTAAGAAGCACAAATCAATGCGCTTAGCAATAGCCTTCATTCTATGTATATGCCTGCTTATTAGGGCTTTTGGCCCCTCCCAAGCGGCATTTTTACAAAGTCAGCTTATTGCCCCCAACAATCTGGGTCCTCATTTTACCTACCTCGGAAGGATGGAAGGCTGAGTCAACCTTGAGCCTGGTGGGACTCGAACCTGCACTAATTGCAGGCAGCTGGTATTACTTAAGGAGGCATTAGCCCACTGCTCCACCAAGGCTCTTTGAAGGCTACCTGCACCTAAGTCCCAAGTGACCATTTTGTGGATCCAAAATGCACACACTAAATCAGAATCTGCACACTAGCACATATATGTGCCTATGCACAAACCTATCAGATCCCTATTGATACATGCACATACCAAGGATCTCTTTGGTGTGGGCTAGCAAGGCGTAGAAGCCTTTTCACACTAGCAAGGAAATTTTAATGCTAGTGTGAAAATGTAGTATATTGCAAAGGAGATTAAATATAATAGCTGATTCCATTTCATTGTATTTGTTGACTAAGATTTATTAATCTGGATGGTATTATTAAATTTGTAGCCTTTGAGAAATAAGATTATCTGGATTTTTGTATGGAACATGACTTATATTTGAGAAAGCAGTCACGTTGCTAGTTGTCACTTTGTCATTGAATGTTACATTTGTTTCTGTCATTGAATTAATGTACTTTGTATCTCATTTCAGTGACGAGGGCATCATTCATTGAAACATACAGGCCTGGCTCAAGAGCAAATAGGATTACGATCAAGGAGACAACTAAAACTTTAGAGCCCCAACCTTTGACCAATTCCCAACATGTAGCTTAAAGCATCTGCACTGCATCACCCAGTCACAGCTGAAATTATATATACAGTCTGCCTTCATTGCAGTTATTTTGACACAGTCATGGTGAGATGATTCTAGACTCTATAAGATGCTCCTTGGGAAATGAATTGGGGCTTGAACATGAAAAATTGACACATGTGCCAAATATTGCTTTCAAGCAAATCCATATTAAACTTTTGTTACAAACAAACGCCAATTGAAAAGGAAGAAAAATGCCCCTCTTTTTTTGAATACAATCTAGGACTAAATATTTATTAACATGAAACCATTGTCATCAATATAAGTTGGGTTCGTTTCCTTTCTGTAAAGTATACCTCTTTTTTCATACTGCACAAATAAATGATAGGTATAAATCATACTGATGCATTCATTTGTTTATGGACTCCTGACTGAGTACTATACTTCACTGAACATCCTGTTTAATCTCATCCTTCAATGCTTTGTTTCTGCAATGGAGTTTGCAAACCATGTCCTCCAACCAAGAGGTTTCTCCCATGCTTTCAATACAGGATACAGAAAACGTGACGCAGCTACACAGTAGTAGGAAGGACATGCCCAATGGGTCTTTCTCATTGTTCCTTCTGTGTTTGTGAGCCTTGGCAAATTGAAGATGTGTGGACTTCACCCCCAGCATTGGCAGAGCACCTTCTGCCAATGTCAACACCCCACCGCCCTGTGCGCTCCCACAGAGAGGGCCTCCTCAGGGTGCCACCGCTCAAGGAATGTCGGCTGGTGGCCCCCAGGGGGAGGGCATTCACAGTGGGTGCGCCAGCCCTCTGGAACTGCTTACCAACTGAAATCCGGATGGCCCCCGACCTCCGCACCTTCCGGCGCGACTTAAAGACTTACCTATTCCAGCAGTCCGGCCTGGCCTGATAGCTCTGATAGCTCTAATTGGGGTCCCAGTTTGTTTTGTTTTGATTATTGTTTTTCAATACTGTTTCATTATGTTGCCTATCTTACTCTGTACACCGCCCCGAGTCCCTCGGGAGAAGGGCGGTTTATAAAAACAAATAAATAAAATAAATAAATAAATAAATTCCCCATCCATCTCGGGAATTCTTGAAGTTGAGGTCCACACATCCTCAAGTTGCCAAGATTGCTAAACACTGCCTAACTTTTCGTTCCCGTTCAGAGAGAAAAAAAGTGAGAGCTCAAATTATAATGAGTTTTCTTTCAATCCTTTGCTGGTGTCTGTTAAAATAGGAAGATTTAACAAGATGACATATATTTGTATGTTAAGTCAGCAACATGAATTGAACATAATTTTGTTTTTCATTTCAAATTTTGGCATAATTTATATGCTGTGGATGGGTTTTTTTTTATTAACCTTTCATACCTGGATTCAAAGCTTTAGATGTGACTATTTTAAATATCAAATGTTGCATGCTTTCCATTTTTGTGGTTTTATTATGCAAATTGTTCTCATCTCTGTATTCTGAAACATTGAATAAGCCTTAGATAAAGGATTTTTTCTAAAAAGATTTTAACACCCCCATAAAATGCAGGAATCTAAGCTTGGGGAAAGGAGTTCCATCCCAATGGATCTCAACAAATAAATAAGAGAAAGCAACTTTGCATGTATTTATTTGCCTTTATTCTTTTTTTTTAAAAAAAGCATTTATATTCACATCTATCTCTGGAGTCTTGCAGATCACCTTCTGTTCTACAACATTCCTTCTCCCCCAGCTGTTTCAGTCATTCCAGCACTACTTAAAGCACAAAATGCCAACCGTAGCATTAAAAAACAATTAATAAGAACATTCTGGTTCTGTTCACACATTATTTTCCTGGGAGAAATCTTAACCTGGATTGACTCCTGGGATCCTCACATTTTCTCTTCAACCAGCTCTTTATAATGTATAAAACATATTGAGTGAATGAGTAATACAAATATTCATAGAATGGAAAGCTTAACCTGTTGTATGATATATGGGCAATAAGAAACATATTCCTTCATCCCTCATATAAATGTGTATACAACACATCTATCTGTCTGTCTATCTCTCTCAAGTTCACATGATACATCAGTTGTTGACTTCAGGCCAGATGATTTCCCTTACATTTTACAGAAGATTCTGCTCACAAAGTCCAAAAATATCACCGCCTCCTTTCTTCACCTGCTACATAACAAGTGCAGAAGGTGTTAATTATGGACTGACACATCCATTTTGCCACCTGAGATAAGCAACTAGATGGATGACTTCCTGTCCATATATAGAAAGTGACTGAACGTCAGGTTGAATTTGTTTTCAAACCTTCAGAAAGAATGGAAATCAATCTTATACCTGAGATTGTAGCCTGGATGGGGGTTGGGGATGGGGAGTAAGGGGAAGTGTGACAGTAATGGAATTGTCTTCCAACAGAGGGCAACAATTAGAGAGCATATGAAAATTGCAGAAGGCTATTTTTTTATTTTTTTTATTAGATTTATATACCGTCCTTTCCCGAAGGACTCAGGACGGTTTACAGAGTATTTAAAGCCAAACCAGTACAAAAGTTAAAAACAATTTAAAAAGATTAAATCATCTTGTATTAATCTATTAAATTGGGTTATTGTATTTAATATTTCTTTTAATTTTTATATATTGTATTTTATTGTATTGCCCTGTACACCGCCCTGAGTCCTTCGGGAGAAGGGCGGTATAAAAATTAAATAAAAAAATAAAAAATAAAAACCCCAGTTAAAAATTCTCAGCCTGGGCCGGAGAGCTCAAAGAGCCAGGTCTTCAGGTCCCGGCGAAATGAACGAAGGTCGGGGGCAGTCCTAAGCTCCACGGGCAGCTGGTTCCAGAGGGCAGGCGCACCCACTGAGAAGGCCCTTCCCCTGGGTGTTATCCGCCGGCAGTCTTTTACCGGCGGCACCCTGAGAAGACCCTCCCTGTGTGAGCGCACTGGACGAAGGGAACTTGATGCTGGCAGCAGGTGTTCCCTCAGATATCCCGGACCCAAGCCATTTAGGGCTTTATAGGTCATCACCAGCACCTTGAATCTCACCTGGAGGGCAACCGGAAGCCAATGCAGCTCGCGGAGTAGAGGTGTTACATGGGAGTATCGGGAAACATGTCTATTCTATATTGTTTGCTTCCAAGGCAATTATCTTACAGAACTTTACTTACCTAATGATAGGGTTGGCCTTTTTGAAAAAGTAAGCTATGCATCTGGGTAGATTTTCAAAGAATATCAAGTCCAACCAATTCAGTCTGAAATCAGCTGTTCTGCAATCAAACAGTCCTCTCCACAGTTCCAGATCCTTTTGACTATTATTGTCCCATCAGCCTCAGCCACTAAAATATATTGAAAAAAACCTTCTGGTCCAAATGTGTGGAAGTTGAATCATGGCAATTGGATTTCTTTTCTTGTTGCTTCGAAATGTTTGGCTGCTTAGCCAAATAGCCTCTTCAGTCTAAGCAAGTTGGTGAGGTGGGGAGCATATATGTCCTCTAGGAAGGTTTCATTTCATATAAAGAGTCATATATGGAGTCCTCCTAACCAATTGCTCAGATTGAAGAAGCTACTTGAATAAGGAGTGACATGCTTTGAACCAACAAGAAAATAAGTCCAGTTGCTATGACTTAACTTCCATACAATTCTACGTGGATGACTAAGAATCTTCATCGACTTTTGGTCCAAACAATAGTAAGATTTCAATCTTTCTAGTTTTTGTTTTTTCCTTCTAGTAACAGATTCCTGGGAAATACCAAACATGGCCTTGAGAATTCCAATGTTTGTTACAAATTTTTCTGGTTGTGGTTGGAAAGAGGCTGTTTGGCACCAGAGACCACTGCCACGAGGAACACAGCTCTGGGTCGGGGTTCAGAGCAGCTCCGGGTGGGGGCTCAGCACGGACTGCAGCGTGGCAACTGCGGGGAGGGGAATCCCCATGGCGGCTGTGGGGAGGGGAATCCCCACGGCATGTGGCTCCGAGCCGCAGGGGCGGGGGTGCAAAGGACAGGCGGTGACGCCATAGCAAGACACCAGCATCGCTCCCAGTGACAGCACCTCTGAGTTCCGGCACCCTTTTTTTTAAGAAAAAAAGCACTGTACACACACACACACACACACACACACACCTATCAACGAATTATTTCAGGTTCTAACCCCATTTCAAGGATAAATAATATCTTTGACTTCCAATACTTGCTGCATCAAAGAGGACTAATATTTTGTCTCCTATGATCATAGGACTAAATTTATATCTGATCTGAGTAGGCAACTGATTAATAGCTTCATCTCTTGGGGGTGGGGAAAGGTTCATCTCTGAGTTTAGAATTTTTCAGAAGGCAAAAAAATAACTCTGAGGAACTTGTACTCCAGCCCAAAGGATGAAATGTTAGCAATGTACAGCTTAGCATGGGAGGGATTATAGGAAAGTGAGGGGATTTAATTTTAATTATTTTAACTCAGAAACAAGGTGATTAATTAGGATCAGAAAGAAAACAAATACGTTACAGTCAGAATTATAATTATAGGAAGTGTTATGAAGGCAGCTTTGATTTCATTTAATGCAATTGTTTTCCAAAAATTAAAAGAAATGAGATTGGATCCCAGTTTGGTGCTACTTAGAGCTGTCGTATTGAAATGAAGAGGCTTGAAGTTTTTCAGGCTTAAGTCTCACTGATTTTAGTGGATGAACTTTTAAATACATGGCAGGCTAGTATTTGAAGTAATAAAGCCTTTGGAAAAAGATTTTTGGATAACATGACGTGTCTTTATCTGCAGAGATCAGAATAGTGCAAGCTATGGTATTTCCTGTGACACTTTGTAGCAAGGAAAGTTGAACTTTGAAGATGCCAGATTGAAAGAGTGTTTCTGCTTCTGAACGTTGAAGAAATTACTTGAGAATACATGTATAGCCTAGAAAACATAAATGCATCATAGACAAATCAATTCAGAGTTCTCCTTTGAGATACAAATGACCAGGCTCAGATTATCATATTCTAGACACATTATGCAAAGACCTAGCTTGCTTGAAAGCTCTATGTAGCCTGTAAGAGTCAATGCCAACTTGATGTCACATAACCATTTTTAGGAAGGACTATATCTAGCTCCAATCCAGAGATGAGTAACATGGGGATGCTTCAAATAGAAAAAAAAAAAGGTTTTGTTTCAAGTCAGAATAACGTCTGCTTTTGAAACAAATCCCAGTGGAATGTTTTAAGTTGCCTTTGTTCCAGAGAAGCAACATTTGAAATAGCCTCAAGAAACAAACGTAAGATGAATTATAATTCAACACCCTTCTTTCTGCCCCCAAGGCCATAACAGAAAATAGGGATGTAATCCATCCTAAGTGGTATTATCCAATTTGCTGGATGTTACACACAGATTTACTTAAATGTTTCAGTTTTTCAAAGATTTAAATAATAACCTGGAGAAAACAATGCTTTGCTATCACGCCCATTAAAAAAAAATAAATCTATGTAGCCCAGGCTGTATTTCCAACAAAGCCACTCTTACTCCTAAAACTGAGATAACAGAAGTCTTTTCAATTGAAATAAACTCCCTGGATTACTCAGACAACAGGACAAAGGCAACTGCTAATCTTTTAACATTCCTTTCAATTAGAACTTGTCCTTTTATCATTTTTCTTTTAATCTTTATATTTGAAGAAAAAAATATCTCCTTGGCCAATTTTTCTGTAGGCATTGACAAACCACTTATTTAGCAAGATCAAACAATACAGCTGACATACTTTTTTTACCTTTCCTTTTTTTCCTGCAACCTACTTGCCAGACTTGAGAGCAACCATTCTTTCACGATGTACTTATTTGTTCATAGAGGTATCCGTTGGCTGCAAAGAAGAGCTACTAATGCTTTGTATTGCCACAAATAACACTAAAATAACCACGAGGCATAAGAGGAGATGGAGATTGTATGCTTAGGTGCTAGAGCTCAACAAAACTGGCCACACCAAGATACATTCTCTGCTTTTCTAATACTTTTTGAAGCTCAACATCAACATACCGGTAACACAAGAACCTACACAGAATGTAGATGCTCACAAACTCTTATAAAAACCAATCAAAGCAGCTATATTAGGTTTCTTTGCAGCAGCATTAATTGGTGTCAGGGAGTTGCGCAAGCAGGTGTCCAAATGAAGTCAGAGATGCTGACACAAACTTCTAATTTTATATAAATAAATATATTTTGCATCTATATATACAGCAGACTAGATAGTCAGGCAAACAAGAGCCTTATGAGGTAAATCACAGAGCACACAGGGCACACAGAAGAAAAAGGCGGGGAAAAAGGAAAACTCCTCCTCCACACCCACAGCAACCAATCACAGCGCAGATCGCCTCACACAAGAGCCAGCACTCTTCAACCAATCAACTATAACTGGATGTTATGGCTCACTGAACAACCCCACTGTGCCAGCTACTAAATTTAAATATATCAACAATTTATCTTGGCTTCCGGTTTGCTCACTTGGTGCCAGCAGACGTGTGGGAAGAACCCTCTCCCTGCTGTCTGATCTTTCTTCCTTGGAGGACCCTGAAAAGGGTCGAAAGTTGCCCTGGAGGGGTGACCACCGTGAGGAGGCCCTCCCTATGATTGCGGAAGGGTGGCAGCCCTCTGGTTGATCCAGAGCAGTTCCTCTGGCCCGAAAAAGAAGAGATCGGCCATTAATATGACCGATCATTAAGCCGTTCCCTGCCAAAAGCCAAAAGCACCAAGCACAACAAAGCAATCTGGAGGATCCAGGTGAGATCTTACCTTTCTTACTCCCCTAACTATTTTCCTGTGGGATTTTCCTAAAAATTGTCTCCCCCCCCCACCTCTTGAAAGAACGGTAACTACTTACTTGGGGAATTAAAATCTTAAAGCCTCAAAAGAAATGGAAATTATTTACTGAATAATTAAGCAATCTTATTTATACTTTGCAACTCTTTGGGCTGTTAAAAATCCTTATTTTTATAGGAACCTACTATCCTACCTACCTTTTAAGCTGTGAAAGAAGGGAATAAGGAAAAAACAGATTTTTATAAGTTTGGATAAGATTTTACAGGCTATTGAGGATATCTTGTGGTGAAACCTGATACAGCAAGTAAACCTTCTCTCTGTTTTGAGATTTTGCTCAATTTCAGATTTGACCTTGACATTATCTTTAAAGATAAGAATTGGCAACACCTGGCAAAACAACTTTTAGGAATAGTGGAGGTGGCTTTTATTAAAACCAGCCTCCATGAAGCATCTATCTGTAAAAACCAAAGAAATGGAAGAATATTTTCCACCACTTGACTAAACTTATACTTGAAACAATCCTGGCAGTGTCTGAGCAAATGAAAGCCAGACTGCAAAATAACTCTGACAGCTTAAATTTACCAAACCAAAATGTGACTTCAACTGATGAATTGACAATTCAAAAACCAAATGAAGAGGAGGAAATTAACATCAAAATAGGGGATGCTAAAGAACAGCAAATACAATCTACTGAGGACCTTGATGCCCAAACCTTGATTCTAACTACAAAATCTACAAGCCAAAAAACAACAGAAGCTGAAGAAAGCAACACTAAGATGGAGGATGCCAAAGGCCTTCAAATACAGTACATTGAGAATCTAGCCAACCAAACAACAACTAAAACACCGGACATGACCTCTTACCTGAGCCAGATGGAACTGGAAGAAGACGATCAGATTGAATTAATGACAACTATACTACACCAAACATTGAGAATTGATTTATTAAAACAATTTAATGATTATAAAGGGGATATTTCTTTTGAAAAACTGACAATTAGATGGTCTCCCTGGACTCAAACAATATGTGTAGGAAGAAAGGGAGACACATTTGAGAATTTAAAGGTACTGATATGGAAGCCTGTTTGGCACAAAAAGAAGGCTAGAGTTAGATTTTAAAAAATGGGTTGTTGTTTTTTTCTACTTGCTGGGATTTCTAATTTTCTTTAAATGGACCAAAGGAAATCTTCAAAAGATATAAACTGTTTTTATATTTAGATTTTAGATTTCTAAGGGAAAGGAAAACTAGCTATTAGAACATAACTGAATTATATCATAGAATTTGGAATGATATAACAAAAGATATTTTTTCAATAATTGATGAACTATTAAGATGATAAATAGAATATATTTGTATAAAATAAGAATGCACTGAACTGAACAATGTTTGTATTTTAGACATGATAATTATTATATAATCAAATAGGGGAAATGTGGGTTACCCCAAAATTAAGTTTTCTAGATACTATAGGCTATTTTGGAACACTGTATTGCAATTAGGTAAAATTTAAAAACAGGACTTGGATATGTATAACTGAAAATCTATTGAAAATTGTTCTAATTGATTGTGTCACAATTAGAAATGTATTAATATGATTGTGTAATCGTAATTAAGGAAACTGGAGAGGGAACTCTTGTTGATGTAACCTGAGCTGATTACAAAATATTTTGTTATTGTTAACTTTTGATCACCCAACCACCACATTGCTTCATAAATATTTGGATGTAAAGTTAGAAAATTAATAAAACTTGTTTTCAAAAACAATTGATCTTGCTCCTGTATTGCTTGGCTGGAAAAAAAGCAACAACAGAAAAGTAAAACAATCAAAATTAGCCTAATTGCAATGCTTGAAAAATCAGAACTATCCAAATAAGGCAACTGAAAACAGCCCGGTTTTGTTTTAGTCTTGGAACAATACAGCAAGTTTTGTTTCCACATAGATCAAAACACATAAAATAATTCATTTATTTATTCAAGACAATTTATATGGCTGCCCAACTCACTCTCAGTGACTCTGGGTGACTTACAAAGATATTCTCAAACATGCCTTGCGTTTTACCCTTAGAAAACTCAAAATCACCATTTGCACACTGAAAAATCTTACATGCCTTTAAACCATATTTGTATTTCATTGATTTTTCTTTTATAAAATAGGCTTATTAGTTTCAGTGAATATATCACATCATATATTCTTCGCAACCCCAAGTCCTACTGTGCTGCTTCCTTGTGGTGCAGGGGAGGCATTCCTGGGAGGAAAAACAAAGAACATTGGGAATGTATGCCAAATATATCCTCAGCATCCTGGGAATCCAAGGTGTGAAGGTCATCCCAGCTGCCAGCAATTGTATTGGGCAGCAGCGATATAAGAAGATGCCAGAAGTTGATGTTCACTTTAGTGACAATGGGAAAGGCAAGAGTAAACCACTCCTACATTTTACCAAGAAAACCACCTGGATGGAAAATATAAAATGCTATCAATGTGGTCACTAGGGGTCAAAAACAACATGACCGTATAATCAATGTTATTTGAGAACAGAGCAAAATAACAGAATAATATAGTTGGAAGGGACCTTGGAGGTCTTCTAGTCCAACCCCCTATTCAGGCAGGAAACCCTATATCATTTCAGACAAATAGTCCAATCTCTTCTTAAAAACTTCCAGTGTTGAAGCACACACAACTTCTGGAGGCAAACTGTTCCACTGATTAATTGTTTTAACTCAGGAAATTTCTCCTTAGTTCTAGGTTGGTTTTCTCCTTGATTAGTTTCTATCCATTGCTTCTTGTTCTGCCTTCAGGTGCTTTAGAGAATAGGTTGACTCCCTCTTCTCTGTGGCAGCCCCTTAAGTATTGGAACCCTGGTATCATGTCACCCCCTAGCAGTTTGAATATAGACTCTTTGCATTGGAGAGCTAAACGTGGTAAATATATGCCCAAAGATGGCAAAGTCCTGCATATGCAAAGCTTTACCCAACTGATGTATTCCAGTGAATATATAATAATAATGAAGTTGGAAGGGACCTTGGAGGTCATCTAGTCCAACCCCCTGCTCGGGCAGGAAACCCTACACCATTTCAGACAAATGGCTGTCCAGTCTCTTCTTAAAAACTTCCAGTGTTGGAGCATTCACCACTTCTGGAGGCAGGTTGTTCCACTGGTTAATTGTTCTAACTGTCAGGAAGTTTCTCCTTAGTTCTAGGTTGCTTCTCTCCTTGATTAGTTTCCATCCGTTGCTTCTTGTCCTGCCCTCTGGTGCTTTGGAGAATAGCTTGGCTCCCTCTTCTTTGTGGCAGCCCCTGAGATATTGAAACACTATCATGTCCCCCCTCATCTTTCTCTTCATTAAACTAGACATACCCAATTCCAGCAGCCATTCCTCATATGTTTTAGCCTCCGGACCTCTAATCATCTTTGTTGCTCTTCTCTGCACTCTTTCTAGAGTTTCAACATCTTTTTTACATCATGGTGACCAAAACTGGATGCAGCATTCCAAGTGTGGCCTTACCAAGGCATTGTAAATATTGTTCTTTTCCTATCCTAACTCTGTTCAACTATTAGACAATGTACTATGACTGGGAAGAGAGCAAAGAAACTCCACCTTACCTGGATGTAGAAATCAGAGTGCCAGAGATTGAACAGGGTTCATTGGGAAAGCATTTGGTCACTGACTAAGCTAGAGATATTCAGATCTGATGGATGTATTCACAACCAAGGACTCAGGAATGATTCTTGAAAGCTGACCCTGCAGCCTGCCTTGGTCCTGTCACAAACTTTTATCTGAATAAATAAATCTTTGTCAGCCAAGGACACTGAAAAAAAAATAACTGTGTGCAGAATTATTGATTCCATCAGTAGAGATGCATTGATTATTGAAAGCATGCTTTACAATGGCTGACATCCCACTTCACTCTAAGTCAAAGCTTATTAAACAATCTGCAGTAGATGGTTTTATTATGCTAATTGACAGCATAAAAAGCTTAATTATTAGATACATATAACAAGCCAACATGAAGATAGGTCTCTTTCTTTCTCTCTGTTTGTCTGTACACACAGAATTGGCTTTGCAAAGCCAACAGTATAACTAGTCCTATTATCCCAGGATTATCTAATGGTTGATATGGATTCTCCAAGGCTTCTTCATAGCTCTGCTCCTGATCCATTAATTGAGGATACCAAGAATCAACTTGGAGTCTTCTATATAGCATTTATGCATCATAACCAAACTACAGCTATTTGTTTAATTGCTAAAAGCTTTTCTCATATAGTATATTAACTAATATTTAGGACACGTTTATAAATAAATGATACATAGGCCTAATGTCAGCAGAATGTCCAACATGTAATATCTAACATTTGTACTAGACAAAATAAATATTCACCTCATAACCATACACCTAATGCTGCTGTGCTTCTTGAGCACACATTTCATACAAAGGTTTATATGCATTTTTTCACACCTGTGAAGTCTTCCATCATAGATGGAGTCTACATTCGTATATTTTTTTTAATCTGGAAGAAGATCTGAATCTCAAATACTTTACCTGGAGCATTTGGATAGAAAGTATGTCCATTAAATCTGAATGTTCATTAAATCCAAACTGACATAATTTGTGTCATGGGCATATTTACATAATTGACATTAACACCAATGACATACATTTATCAATTATGTAACAGACATAAATTATGTCAAGCGACTGATTTAAAAACAGTGGACTTTCTCATTATTTCTAGAATGATGTCTGAACACAAATTTGCTTAATTGCTTCCACAGTCTGTTAAATCAAGGTCCATTAAATCAAGGTTTCACTTATTTTGCATCCTAACCTGTGTTTCTTATTTCCACAGGAGTTGTCAGCCAGGAGTTCTGCATGAAAGAGCTCAGCTTTTTAATTCATTATAGGACTGGCATGGGATCAGCTTCTATCTGGTTCAGTCTACATCTGCCTGATGAAATTTGTAAGATGAAATTTTCTGATCTTGTACATATCGCATACAACCACATTTATAGTTAACTGCAATGATGCCTAAGTGACAACAATCATATGATGATGTAATTACGCGAATCCTGCAATTATGCCTTTGCATCAGGATAGCTGATGCAAATACAGAAATCATGATGTTTATGCAATTATGCATGTATTATTTTCCTCCCTTCTCTACGCACAAATGTCCACAATCATGGGCCTAATGCACCCCTATTTACAGAGATTATTGAAGTGATATGTTGCAGAGACATGCTTAGCTGTAAAAATTGTATTTCTTAGTGTAGACAGGAAATAACCTGAAATTTGCATTGCCAACTAACTGTCAAAGCAAAACTACAAATCCCTTATTTCTTTTCTTCTATGGCACAGAATTCAGATTAAGACCATTCACCTACTATATGAGATACTGAGTTAAGTTGCCCTTTCTGAAAACAAAGCCATAAAGATGATGACAAAGCCAATATGTTTTTTCAAACAAGATCATATCATATTTGGAGAATGGAAGCATTAATTTCGGACCTTGACAAAAGCCTTGCATCATCTGCCTGCACCAAACTTAGAGGAAGGCTACCTATTTTGTGATTAATTCCTTGACATTTTATCAAGTTTGACAATCCATTATTTATGTCATCATGTAAATGGTGCTCCACCAAGGACATGTAATACCCAGAATATGTTTTAAAAAATTAATTCATGGTGGCCAGAAAAAAGTTACCAAGGTGTCATTCGTGCAGAAGAAATACCTTAGAAAACCAGTGCAGGCTGCATTGAACTCCTGAAAGCTTCTTGCAGTATTTTAAAATATTTAGTACTAACTTTTATTTCGATATTGGAATGCCAGTGCACTGTAGTTCTTTTTGATCTCATTTCTGGTATGTAAGTGATAATGACAGATAAACAGTGCATTAAACTTGGGAGCTATGATATTGGAGGAGGAAAGGAAAATGTATTCATCAGGGCTTACATAAAGCATTTGATCTTCTATATCTCCAGAGCCCCATATTTCCCACTTAGTTTTATTCATTTGTTTGTTCATAAAATATTTCCATATTATGTTTTGGCTCCAAAATTAGCCCCCAAGGATTTTTTTTTATAACAATAAACAGCAGTGCAATTAAAAGAACATTCAAGCCCCAATAAGTCAGATAAACAGATAAAGCAAAACTCTTTAAAACCTGGCAAAAAAGCAGTATTATTTGCCAGCTTAAAGGACAGGAGTTTTCCATTGCAGAAGATCTTGTGTTCTTCCTAGTAATGGGGTGGTTTTGTGCAAACAGAAAGCAAGACTTCAACAGACGTCCTTTGCTCCCCACACAGATGTGAAGCCATGTCTTTAATGCCCTAAGTCAGTGATGGCAAACCTTTTAGAGACCAAGTGCCCAAACTGCAATCCAAAACCCACTTATGTATCATCAGGTGCTAGGCGGGCGTGGCCCACTGGGTGGGTGTGGCCCATTGGGTGGGTGTGGCTGTGGTGGTAATGGCAGACTGGGTGGGACTAAAAATTTCAATCAATCAATTCCAACTTTGCGAGATTTTTTTTCCCCGCAAGAAGTTGAAATTGATTGATTGAACCTTTTATTTTTTTGCACATGGTGGCAGAGGGCTAAAGCGAAAAGGTTTTATAAAACCCAGCTGAAGGCCTAGGTCTGGGGTGGCGGCGCATGTACCCACAGAGAGGGCTCTGCGTTCCACCTGTGGCACCTGTGCCATAGGTTCGCCACCATGGCCCTAAGTCTTATCCTAGCACCTAGAGGAGAAGGGAAGATGAAGGAGAATGCAGTAGAAGTTACATTCCCTTCTCAGAATTCCCAAAGGTGCTTTTTCAGTTCCCAGAAGAAGCTTCTTGGATGAGAAGCGAAATGACTTCAAGGAACAAACAAAGAAAGTCTAGTTGCCTCTTGAAAAAGCACATTTGGAACAACCATGGCCTGGATGTCTGAGAATCTCCATAGTCATTCTCACAATTCTTGTCATTCATTCATTCAGGTTCCAGGAGAAACAGCAGGACAAGAAAGTTCTTTCCAGCTGTGGACCTTTTGCTGAGAGCCTGACCTTAAAATGCCTAATAATGTTGGCGTCTGATGCTAGCCATGCCCTTAATTTCTTGAAATTCACAGTCTATTTTTCTACCCATTTGTGCTTCACCTAAGTAGTCTGACCCTTTGGAAGTTACTTGGCTTTGTCTCTGATCAAAAATGGTGCTACTGAAAAATTCCACCAAGGTTATCCGTTGGGATATGAGCACATAAAAACTAGGATACAAGGATTTTGCTAAGCTAGGAGTACATGGTTTGAAACTACAATAATCCACACTGAGAAAGGTCACACAAAAGCTACAACTATTTCTGACAGCTATGCATGATATGATGTGTCAGTTATTTAAAACCAAGATCCAACCCTAAATTAGATGCAGCGATAATAAACCTGACAATGTGTGTGATGGGTAAATAATTTACAGAAGGACCAAGTGATCTCAAGCTGTGACCTTGTCCGTCCTCTCATGTCATCATCTCCACAACACAAACTTTCAACTGAGTAAACATAATTATTTGGATGTTATTTGCTAGACTGATGAAGAAATGAAGAATGTTTTCCATGGCTTTAAAATAAGACACAAACCTCCTTCTCTATTTAAGTCATAGATCTCTATGACTTATAGCAATGCTAACAATGAAAATAAGATTTATCTTCCCACAATATCTCTGTTGCTAGTGCAATGTAGGGTTAAGGATGTTGAAAGGAAGACCAGAATCAAGTCTCCACTCAACCCCAAAGATTACTGGTGTTTTGGGACCCAGTCTTCTCTTTCAGCCCTACTTAGGATTGAGTGTCAGGATAAATTTAGCCAATTGCTCTATGTAGGCTACTTTGTGTCCTCACACAAAAACTGGGCTATAAATACAATGACCAAATAAGAGCCTTGGTGGAGCAGTGGGCTAATGCCTCCTTAAGTAACACCAGCTGCCTGCAATTAGTGCAGGTTCGCATCCCACCAGGCTCAAGGTTGACTCAGCCTTCCATCCTTCCGAGGTAGGTAAAATGAGGACCCAGATTGTTGGGGGCAATTAAGCTGACTTTGTAATAATGCCGCTTGGGGTGTGTGTGAAAGCCCTAATAAGCAGGCATATACATAGAATGAAGGCTACTGCTAAGCTTGTAAGCCGCCCTGAGTCTTCGGAGAAGGGCGGGATATAAATGGAATTTTTAAAAAAATGATAATGCATTTTAAGAAAATCATGCAATTTACATTTTGACTTGCAAGGTAAGTCAAAGAGCCTACCCATCTAGAATACAGCTAGTCCTCGATTTACAACAGTTCATCTATTGATCATTCAAAGTTACAATGGCACTCTTATGACCATTTTTCAGAATTACAACCATTGCAACATCTCCATGGTCTCATGATCAAAATTCAGATGCTTGGTTCATATTTATGACGGTTGCAGTGTCCAGGGGTCATGTGATCAGCTTTTGCGACCGGACAAGCAAAGTCAATAGGGAATCCAGATTTGCTTAACAATCATGTTACTGACTTAACAAACACAATGATTCACTTAACAACTGTGGCAAAAAAGTCATAAAATGGGGAAAAACTCATTTAACAAATGTTTCACTTAGCTGCATAAATTTTAGGCTCAGTTGTGGCTATAAGTCAAGGATTGCCTATACAAAGCTCTACAAGACAAAAAAACCCTTTATGCTGGTGGAAATAAATAACTTATTTCCAAGTTCCTATTGTTATATTGCAACGATGGCACATATTGTTATACTGCAACTATTGATTAACAATGATATTCAAACTGAATTCTAGGGAACTTCCAAGACTTATCAATTTTCCTCAATTAGTGGATAACCTCCCCTAAAGATTAACTGTCATGATTCCTCTTTCTCCACAATAAGTAGTTTGAAGGAAGAGTGAGGTATTCTATACCAGAGGTCCCACAGGCATAGCATGACATAGATGAGCATGCAAGAAAATGTGTTTGAATTCTTAAGAAAGCAAAGTTCTCTGAAAGTCCCCCTAGAGACAGGATTGCATCAGACAGAAAATATGAACGCAATTGCTGTGTAGAGAGCTAGCAATAATTATGGCTCATTTTTCACTATTCCTTTGGGTACTTAGAGATAAGGAGCTGTTTTATATAGAGGATCAGATAGTAACTTAGTTATTAAATTTTTTCAGCCATGACACCGATCAAGGCTTTGACACTGATCATATTTTCTTTTTCAGTTGGAATTGCCAAGAAGCAACTTCCAAGACCTTCTGCATGGAACACATGTAGATTACTACTAAACTTTGGCCCAGAACTATTAAAGCATATATCAAAATAATGTTACGGTAAAGTCAGATAATTTTGCAAGGGTGCTGGGAAGTTCCTTTGGTTTTCATTCCATCATAATCAGAGACCGTCCTGCCCTATGTCAGTAAAAGAATATAGAGTTGCCCTGATCCAGAAAGCCAATTTTTTCTTTTTTTATATTTGTAAGGACCAAGTCGTAAATTCAGGAGGATGACAAACTGGGGGGTGAGGGGTGGGGGGAGTGATTGAAATGCAAGCTGATCCTTAAGTTCTTGTACCTTGAGGATTATTCAAACACCATAAATTCCCACAGGAACAAATATCATAAAAATAATTTTATGAGGGCTGTGCTGTTTCAGTGCATTTGGGGAAATAGGAAATGCTTGGGTTTTCATTAGTTCATTCTGAAGCATTAAGTAATTGATCTCAACATCTGATGAGATAGTTCCCACAACAGCCCTGAAAAGAGAACCAGGCTTGCAGTCAACAAGCTTTATTGCTAATATAAATGAATATAAAACTGAAAGGTGACCTACTTGTGGGACATCAAAATAAGCTATGTTTCAGAAAATATGAAATGTATCCAATCAGTTAGTCAATTAGAGAGGATGAAAATACACTCCTCATATTCTAACTTTCTAAACAGAGACGTTCTGGATTGGGAAGGTTGTTTTAATTCAAAGTTCAAAGTCTTCTGCAGTGGGCAGCCCCAATAAATGTGATACAATAGGTAAATAAATTTTATTTATGATTTTCAGTTCCACTCACTCATCCCACCTCTCAAACTGTAAAGTCAGTGGACAAAAACTCTAGTAACTGAAGCTGAAGCAAGGTTTTCTGCACTGGGAACAATCTTGCTTTAAGTCCAAATGAAGACATTGATCCAAATTATGAGCAAATCACTTTAACTGAGTTCATACAATATGTTAAATCCTAGACCTAGGGTAACAAAACATTTGCTGCACTCACACTGCATTTTATACTTCCTCAAATTAATCATTTTTGGATAGAACATTTTGGCTTGGAACCTATAACATGCTTGGACAATAGCTGATTTCCCACAAGGAATTGAATCACAACTAACAACTGACACCTACTAATCTAGACGAGTTTAGCCATGTATGTTGTGCAATCTTCCTGTCTTAGCAAAATGATTTGGAATGCATTGGAAAGAGGCTGAGAAATCAAGTCCTTCAGATTTAGAGGAAATCTATTTTAGTCATCCATTATTAAACAGCAAGAATTACATATGCCCTCAGCCATGCTCAGAAGCTACCTAGAGATTTCTAGAAGGACATCCAGTGAACCCTGGATTAACTAGGTTCAATTCAGTTACTTATTTCCTCCAACTATGATCTGGCCTGGTACTGAAGATATTTTCAGGCAGTCCTCAAGTTAAGACCACAACTGAGCTCAATATTTATGTTGTTAAGTGAGACAGTTGTTAAGTGAGTTTTGCCCCATTTTACGACCTTTCTTGCCACAGTTGTTAAGTGGATTGCTGAAGTTGTTAAGTTAGTAACCCGGTTGTTAAGTGAATCTGGCTTCCTCATTGTTTTTGCTTGTCTAAAGATCACAAAAGGTGATCACATGACCTTGGGACACAGCAACCATCATAAATATGGATCAGTAGCCAAGCATCTGAACTTTGATGATCATGGGAATGCTGCCAAGATTGTAACTGTGAAAAATGGTCATCAGTCACTTTATTCAGTGCTGTGGTAAGTTTGAACGGTCATTAAATGAACTGTTGTAAGTCGAGGACTACCTGTACCCCAGTAGCAGTTCTACTCAATAGCCAACCCACACAGGAAGAACTGCAGTCTATTCTGAGGGTTTCTTCTGACTTAGTCTCTGGTTCCGTTTCCTCAGGCTGATGCAGAAGCACACCTTCTGGGTGTCTGGGACACACTACACATCCTCTTCAGGACCTGTTTTCTTTGTTGCCTTCTGGGAGGAGGGGGCTTCATGGTATGCGAAGCAGAACATGCAGATTCAGTCACAGCTTTGTTCCATACAGTATTAACTTTGTGAACTCTAAAGCTTCCTCCTTCCATTATGTATTCAAGATGGACAGTGATTAATATTTATAAGTTACTTATATGTAAGGGTGTAGGTCTATATATATATATATGTTGTATATCAGTTATGGCGAACCTTTTAGAGACCAAGTGCCCAAACCACAACCCAAAACTCACTTATTTATCGCAAAGTGCCAGGGCCGCATAAGTATTGTGGTACACTCAGGGGCCGCATGGGGGTGTGGCCCACTGGGTGGGCATGGCCCACTGGGTGGGCATGCCTGCGGTTGTCATGGCAGACTGGGTGGGCGTGGCTGGGGTGGGCACAGCCACCTGGATGTTGCTCATGGGGGGATGCCTGTGGGGGCCGGGCAAGGTTGGGGGAGATCCAGGCAGGTGGGGCGGTGGGCAGGAGGCCCAGTATAGATGGGGGGGAGGCACGTAATCCTAACTGGGACTGGGGGGCCATGGCGCCGATGGGGATTCAGATTTCCCTGCTCGGGATGGCCTTTGGCTTGCTGGGTGTGCTCTATTACCTCTACTCGAGCATGCTAGCTGGCCTCTTCACCTCCTTTGTGCTGGGTGGGGCTGCTGCTCCGGGTGGCGGCGGTGGCCTAATGGACCTGTGCAAGTTGCTGGCAGCGGTGGCGCATGTGCCCACAGAGAGGGCTCTGAGTGCTGCCTCTGGCATGCGTGCCATAGGTTCGCCACCACTGTTGTATATAGCATGTTTAAATGTGTGTTATGTATGTGTACACTTTGAGAGCAAGCAACCAAATTTCATTTTAATGTGTGTCATTGTGCCCACTGTAAAAAATGATGGTTAAATGATGGCTATCTATCTATCTATCTATCTATCTATCTATCTATCTATCTATCCATCTCTATCTATCTATCTATCATCTACCTACCTACACCTAACTACCTTGCTGGAGATTTACAAACCAAATCCCTCACAGAGAGACCTTGCTGGAGATGGAGTGATGTTTGGTGGTGGCTACTAGCTTACTAATTGATTCACAGGTTTGTTTTTTCTTTCCCTGCATCAATGAAGTGGTCATGGCTGTAGGGGGTGTCAGCTGTAATAACAAGCGAGTCGTCTTGATCTACCTCAAAAGCTCGGTATCAGCACAGGTGATCAAAGCCTGTGGTCAGGAAAGGAATGCTCAATGGAAGCACCTCAGCATAGTCCAGGAGGCTGCACAAAAAAATACCTCTGTTCCCTGTCATAGATCTACTAGCATATGCTCAGTATTTTTGTACATTTTTAACATTACAGTAGACTAACGGAGGCGGTGGCTCAGTGGGTTAGGACGCTGAGCTTGTCGATCAGAAGGTCGGCAGTTTGGCAGGTCGAATCCCAAGTGCCACGTAACAGAGTGAGCGCCTGTTACTCGTCCCAGCTTCTGCCAACCTAGCAGTTCAAAAGCACATAAAAATGCAAGTAGAAAAATAGGGACCACTACGGTGGGAAGGTAACAGTGTTCCGTGCGCCTTTGGCGTCTAGTCATGCCGGCCACATGACCACGGAGATGTCCTCGGACAAGCGCTGGCTCTTCGGCTTTGAAACGGAGATGAGCACTGGCCCCTAGAGTCAGAAATGACTAGCACGCATGTGTGGGGGAACCTTTACCTTTAACATTAGACTAATAGTGCCTAAGAAATGAACATTAAGTATCTCTTCTTGGTAAGTGCAACCTGATCTCACAATTCTCCTCTTTAGGCACAGCATCAAGGAGAAAGGATTATGGAAGCAATGGTTTATGTCTGAATTGCTAGATTTCTTCTTTACATAATAGAAATGTACATTCTCTACTGTATTTCTAACAATTATTCCCTATCTAAGCTTGGATAACTCTTAGCTTTTCAGGAAATGTTTTGCACTTGTACAAAAACTACAAAAATCTAGTAACAAGGCTCAATGATAGTGCAATTAGATGGAGTTCATTTTCTACAGCAGTGTCTTTTGACCCTGGCAACTTGAAGATGTGTTTTCTTCAACTCCCACAATTTCCCAGCTAGCCATGCTGGCTGGAGAATTCTGGGAGTTGAAGTCCACACATCCTCAAGTTGTCAAGGCTGAGAAACACTGATCCACAGCTTTGTAAAAGAATGGTTTATATATACACGTAGAAATTAGGAGATTCTCAGAAGTAGAAGTACATTGGGTGACAAGCAAAGTCAGTGGGGGAACGAAATTCACTTAACAGCCTGGTTGCTAACTTAACAAATGCAATGAATCACTTAACAACTTTGGCAAGAAAAGTCATAAAATGGGGCAAACTCACTTAACCAATGTTTCACTTAGCAACAAATTTTGGGCTCCATTGTGGTCGTAACTCGAGCACTACCTGTGCTGTATATTGAGAGAGATTGGTTAGTTTACAGGTGAGAATGGAGAGCAATCTTGAACTGGAGTGAGCAGCCTTAACACATTGAACAGAATAAATACATGAATAAACATGGGAGGGTGAATTATCTGGAAAGTGAAGCCTGAAGATGCCTCTTTAATAGATCCCTTCCTACCTTTTAAATTAAGAAACAGTATGAACAAAGTGCTAACATCAGGTGGCAGCATCTAGCTACCCCTTTCTGACCTCAATAAACAGCTTAGTATTTCAATGAGAAACCACAGGAAATCCTAATTGTAGACTACACAGGGAAGTTGAAACTTCCCGGTATGGTCTACAGTGAAGTTACCAGGAATTGACAAAACATTCAGCATAATCTTTTGCTCCTAAGTAGTAATAACTGCAGCCTGTATCCATCATTCATGCTTATGTATAAATGAGGAGCGGAATTAATAAAGGTTTGCATACATCCTGTAGTAATAAGACCCAACATCTTTAGACATCAGGCACGATCACCTCCTTTCTTAAGAAAGTGAACATTGTTTTCCCTCTGGCCCTTCCTTTTTGTTCTTTTGTCATAAGTAAGAGAACCAATCTTTGACTTCACAACCAAGGTGTTTGTGTGAGCATATGTTTAGCCTAACAAGTTGTTCTCAGTGCGACAGCTAATCCCAGAGGTCTTTGGTTTAGCACAAAAATGTGCTGCTTTTCTATTCAAGCAAGTCCCAAAGCAGTTCTTCCTAGAATTAGAAAGGGCTCTTCAAAGTCCAACACTCCACTCACTGCAGGAATCCACCTTAAAGCATCTCAGACAGTTGACTAATTTCTACTTGAACATGTCCAATGAAATAGCTACCTCTTTCAACTATTAATTCCATTGTTGAAAAGTTCTTACTAAAGGTTTTCTTTTTCTTTCTTAATACTCAGTTGAAATCTTTCTTCCTGCCATCCATTATATTCTATATTTATAGCAGAATTTGAGCTTCTTGCACAGTAACGTGATCTTCAGACATCTCATTATGCGCAACAGGATTGTATGTAATCGGGACATGGAGACAATAATCTACACGAAGTCAATGAAGGAGAATATTTGTAGCTCAGGATTGAAATGAGGGGTTGTTGGTGCTCTCTGAGCTTGCTCGTTTTCTTGCAAACATTTCATTGCCCTAACTAGGTAGGTAACATCATCAGTGTTACCTAGCACTGATGATGTTATTTAGGATAATAAAACATTTGCAAGAAAACAAGCAAGCTCAGAGAGCAGCAAGACACACACCCCCACTCTACACAAAGTCATATTAAGATATGATTTATGGACATGTGGTATTGGAGAGAATTAATTTTAATTGGTACCAAAGATTATTATTCGATAAGCACCCCTGGGAGACTCAGTTTGCATTGTCTCCTATGGTCCAGACTGGAGGAGTCATTTTAATGTATGTTGTCCATAGTGTTTGTCCATCAGTATATGTAACAAGTGTACAGATATGCCAATGAAAATTGTCAGTCATCCAGGTAGAGTTGCCTGGAAGTTGAGTTATGGCAACTGGACCTTTATTATTATGATCATTTGAAACATTTTACTGCTTATCCAAGTAGCTTATTAACCACATCAATTTTCATCAAACTAACTTTGCATTCATACTTATTTTCTGAAGGTTTGGTTCTGCCAAGATATTATCTGACAGGCAGTTGGTGGAAATATCCCATGATGTGGAAATTTACTTTTGTTGATGCGTTGTCTTTCTGGTACATAAAATCAAAGCAACCACAAAAATGCCCCATGATTACAATGTTGGCAAAAGCCAGCTCACATGGAGGAGACTGGAATTTTCAAGATAATGTTTAGGGCTTGAAAAGTTAACTGCTACTGCTGAATAGAGCATGACTGCAAAGAAATTCATTGGGTAAGGAGAAAAGTTAAGAACAATACTGAACACTAGGAAGGATCATAAGAGGAAAGGAAAGGAGAAACTTTTGCAGTTGAAAACTAGAGATGTAATACATTTGAAGCCTAAGCATTTTAACTAGTCAGGATCAAGGAACCTTGTACAGGTAGTCCTTGACTTACGACCACAATTGAGCCCAACATTTATGTTGCTAAGCAAGGGAGTTAAGTGAGTTTTGCCCCATTTTATGACCTTCCTTGCCACAGATGTTAAGTGAATCACTGCAGTAGTTAAGTTAGTCGCATGGCTGTTAAGCGAATCTGCTTCCCATTGACTTTGCTTGTCAGAAGGTTGCCAAAGGGATCACGTGATCCCAGGACACTGCAACGGTCATAAATATGAGTCAGTTACATTGAACCTGTGACCATGGGGATGCTGCAACAGTTGTAAGTGTAAAAAATGGCCATAGGTCACTTTTTTCAGTGCTGTTGTAATATTCAACGGTCAGTAAACGAATGGTTGTAAGTCAAGGATTGCCTGTATCCCTGCAGGCAAATGTATATCTAGGATTGCCAGAGATGACCCTTCCATAGAGTTTAGAAACAAAGACACACAAAAGCCCTCTGGATCTAATTAAGCATTCTATTTTCTGCTGTGATTAACCAGATACATCTTAATTTAATTCTTAGTTGTGGCAGTGGCCATGCATCCAGCATCAGGAAATCCAAATTTCTAAATCAGGCTTGAATTGAAGAAGGCAAGAAAGTATTCATGCTTGAAAAACTCAAGATTCAATCACAGGCCTTTCCACCCCACCCACTCCCCTATTCCAATATACACATAGTGCATGTTTCTGCGTCTTGATTCTCACCAGAAGTATTTTCATATTGTCCTACATCAGCTAGCTGATTAAGATTTGGCAAGAAAGCTCCAGGTGGTTAATTGATAAAATATATATCTCAAAAGACAATTCCTTTAATTACATGCATTTGACATCTTTATATATGTTTTATGAGATAATAAATACATTTTCACTAGGCATCCAATGGAGCCATATGGCAGCACACAAGAGAGCCAAACAAATTAGATATAATGAGGCTCATTAAAATGAGCAAAATTTACTATTAAAAGGACTTTGGGAACTTGAAAGATGGAGGTTTACAGATCCATGTCACTCAAGAAATGTCCTATATCCGTCTCTCTCTCCATCCTCCCTCTCTCTCCCTCCCTCCCTCTCCCTCTCTCCCTCTCTCTTTCTCTCCCTCTCTCCCTCCCTCCTTTCATTCACACACACTCTCTCACATATTATACCATTGGTGCTGATGATTTTGCTGTTGCAGGAGAAGCATGCTGAACATATAACCATATTGGGGGAATGAAGAATACTGTGCATGTATTTGAGAGATGGGGGGAAGGGGGAGAGAGAGAGAGAGAGAGAGGGAGAGAGAGAGAGAGAGAGAATGAAAGGGGGGGGGGTTGAGGGAACATTCCTGAAAGTAGGAATTTAACCTGGGCAAAAATGTGTGAAGCTGTTTTTGAAACTATAAAAGAAAGGAGATTTTATTAACAGGAAATGGATTATAAGGATAGGCAAAGGCTGGCCTAATTACAGCCCACCACAAAAAGAGTCAGAACAGCACATGCTCTCTGTGTATGCTACAGAATAGCAGAGTTGAAAGGACCTTGGAGGTGTTCTAGTCTAAGGTTGCCCAGTTCCCGGTCAGTGGACTGGCACCAGTTCATGACATTCCAGAAACCGGGCCATACAAACAAGCAGAGCCTCATCCATGGGATGCAGGCAGCATGCAAAACCATGCCTCCCTCCAGCCTGTGGAGAAACTTTTCTCTACGGAACTGGACCCTGGTGCCCCAAAGTTTCTAGTCCAACCTCCTGCTCAAAACAGGGGACCCTACACCACTCCAGACAAGTGTGAGAGTGTGTGCGCACCTGGGAATAAAATGTGAAGGAAATGACTTCATATTATCAATTTCTTAGACAAGGAGTGACAAACAAAGAAGAGATAATGGAGCGCATCCATAAACCTATTGCCTTGCTATGGTTAGTAGGTCACAAGGTGCCAAACAGACAGAGGCTGTTGTACCTCCAGCACTTGGGATGGGAAATAAACCAAGAAGGGAAAAAAAGATGGATTCTATACAGTCAAATAACTTTGACAATCAGCATAATGCATCCAAACATTTCTAAAAACCAGGCTTTATGCATATGCATTGGGTATGGAGAGCCAACAGATTCCAGCATCTTCCTAGCACAAGGGATTCTCATACTTGCAAATGAATCTATTCATCCAAGTTACTCAGTGCCATCCCCCAATTAGAGAAGAATCTATTTTAGACTGGAGTTGGAAGGAAGGAGAATAATCTTTACTAGCTTTGCTGCAATATGAACATAATGACTAAGTTGACTCATCATAGCAACCCTTATTGTAGCTTGTTTTGTTTGGGCTAGGTATAGTCTTTCTGAACCTGGCACTCTTCCAGAAGCTGAGATGGCAGCTTCCAAGATTACCAGCCAACATGGATGCATCCTCCCTTCATTTTTATTTTCTAAACCCTTGGGGGTTGACAGAGGCTCTGTAAATAGAGAACATGCTAGAGGCTGGTGCTTTCTTCATAAGACAGTACTTTCCATTGTTCTTTTTAATTAAAATTAAAAAAAAACAAAAAACAAAACTACAGCTAGGAAAGCCAAGGAATTACTTAAAGCTACCTTGCTGCTTCTTTAATAGCTCTAGATGCAAGGGATCTGCCTGCAGGGACACTAATGCCCACTGTCACTGTAGGACACTCCCTTCTCTTAAAGGGAAGATAACTTTAAAACTTGTAGGACAGGGGTCTCCAACTCCCAGTGTTGTGTACTGGGTTCTTTGCAAGTAGGAGACGAGGTGAGAGAGTTCAGGCAGGAACATGCTTTATTAAATAACAGGAACTGAACTAGTAACCAAGGCTTCTACGCAGCTATTTATACTGCTGGCCACTAGGCGGCAGCCAGTAGGTTTGAAGGAACCTATTCCCGCCCTAGAGCCAACCAATGGTCATCCTGGAGACTGCCTGTCTGGGAAGCCAGCGACCATTACCCAACTCCCTGATTTAGCAATCTGAAACAGCATTCAAAGACACGTGGTACAGTTCAAGTAAACAGGCCCAACACATTACACCTGGTCTGTGGACTGGTACTGGCATGCCAGTAACCGGTCCACACAAACATGGAAAGCCCCACCCACAAGATGCAGGCAGCACAGAAAAACACACCCCCTCCGGTCCACAGAAAAACCTCTCTCCACGGAACCAGTCCCTGGTGCCCAAAAGGTTGGGGACCTCTGTTGTAGAACTCTATGGATCCTGGAAATAACAGCTATAGCCAGTCTGGGTGTCTGTGCTACAACCTTTATCAAGGCTCACATTGTCAAGAGACTCTCTGCTGTGTATCTTTCCTTCCTTTAACCTTTTGAGTTCATTGCCTAGATCCTCCTTGAGATTATTCAGCAGACAGTAAATGCTTCCCGAGCTGCTTTTCTTCCTAAGGTGCTGAGAGTTATAAACAGATAATGCATAAATGCTTTTGTGAAATTCAAAGGTCTGCAGGTCTTAAGGTCTACCCATTGCTCTTTGCCATACTTCTCGTGTCTGCCTGGCTCCGTTCAAATTTCCAGAGCTGTCAAGTCTCCGATTTTCAGCCAGCAACTACTTCCAGAATTTCCAGGCAGCAGAGATATGACAGGTTATAATCCCAATTTCTCTGCAAAGCACCAATTGGGAAAGCTGGACATGGGCTATTTCCCCCCCCCCATTCTGTCATCTTCACAATCTTCACTAGACAGCTTCTTTCCTTGTAGCTAACCTCTCTGCATACATGTTCCACAATCCTGTTTATTGAAGGCATAGGGCAAAGATGGGATGGCAATAGGAAGCATTGTAAAAACTTTAGGAGAGCTGATCGTTTGTTTATCATATTTATACAGCTGCCCATCTCAAAGAATGTGATGTGGAGCAGCATACAATAAAAGCACATCATTAAAAAATTACAATTAAAAAAAACATTTCACAAAGAAGAGCACCAATTGGGATTATTAGTAACAGAGCAATAGAGAGTTATTATCATAGGCTATACAGCCATCTTGGTAATTCACCACTTCCTCAAGATCCCCAAGTTTGATGACACAACTATTCTGTCTCTCTCTCTCTATGTGTGTGTAATTAAAACTTCCAAACAAGTACATAAAAACTAATACAAACTAATGTAAATTAAGAAAGAAAAAAGAAAAATAAATCAAAGAAAAGGTACAAGAAGAAAAACAGAAAAGAAAGAAAAAAAAGATAGAAAGTAGCGGCTTCCAATATTCTTCACCACAGTTGCAAGTACAAATATTTGCAGTTGCAAGTACAAATATTTGACCCAACCATGTTCAATCATGTTTAAACGACTTTTGGAAAAATGTCAGGGATGGAGCCAGTTGGGAATTTCTACACTATGTTGATTTTAAAAGCTTCTTGTCCCTTGGTAGCGATTCTTCTTTTTGCAATTCTTTTTACTCCTGATCATTTGCTCTTCTATTATAGTCTTTCACTATTTTAATCTTTTTATTGCAAGAAGGAAATCTTAAGGTATTCAGAGTCCCTCTGGATTGGAGTAGCACATAAGCACCAGCCAATCAACCAATCAATAAACAACTCCAGCAGGGCCTCTATTCCTCCAGGTCCCAAACCAACTGCCTCTGTTGCCATCTCTTTATTTACATCACTGCTCTCCTAACATTTTGTCCATCTCTTCAGAGGCTAAAAAGGAACCACAAAGAACTGCCTATGTAAAGCCACAATGGTTATAGGAACTGACTCACTTAGAACTTTAGTATCTAAGTCAGGGGTAGGCAACCTGGGCTCTTTTATGACTCATGGACTTCAACTCCCAGAATTCCTGAGTCTGACTCAGGAATTCTGGGAGTTGAAGTCCATGAGTCATAAAAGAGCCGAGGTTGCCTACCCCTGATCTAAGTTATCAAGGACACAGAGGGGCAATTTAGAGTACTATCTTGAAGCTGCCAAAGGAAAAATCGTATTGTTGATCCTCCCTCCTTCTGCCCAACCATTTGCAACTGAACCATCACTGTGTTGCTTTTGAGGGCTGAAAAACTCCCTGAAACTCAAAACTTTGCATTTGCAATATATCCTGAAACACAACACTAACCAAAACACACTCCATTCAAAGGCTACCATAGGAGCAGAGGGTTTCATCAAAATGCCAAAGGTTCCTTCATTAAGCTGCTGTAATGTACGTTTCACCCCTATTATCCATGTCTGCAATGTCACAAAACACACCAACACACACAGAACAGGTGGAGCTTGCATCATGATGAGAAAGATAAAGATAAAGGTTTTATCATTTATCAATCATTTCCAATTCTAGGGGGGGGCGGTACTCATCTCTGTTTCTTAGCCGAGGGAGCCTGCATTGTCCAAAGACATTTCCATGGTCATGTGACTACATGTGGTGGTGCACAGAACTCTGTTATCTTCCCACCAAAGTGGTACCTATTTATCTATTCACATTTCATGCTTTTAAACTGCTAAGTGGGCAGGAGCTGGAGCAAATAACAAGAGCTCATCCCATCATGCAGTGACTTGAACGCAGGCTACCAGCTGAACTCAACAAGCTCAGCATCTTTAACTAACACATTGCAGTCCATCATGATATATATCATCACAGTGATTTGATGATGTTATTGTCATTTGATTTCCTTGCAAATACGTTTGGATACAGTCCTCTGCAAAACCAGAAAATTGAATTAGTTGAATACAGGGTTGTTAAACTAACTGTTGTGATTCAGTGTCAGCCTGTGGTTTCGGCAGCTGAATTGGACAATTCTGAGGAGGAGGAGGGGTTTGGACAGCCTTTGGTTGCAGATGCATCGCAGAGGTCTCAGCCAGGCCCCTCCCGTCTTGTTCCTCCTCAGACCCAGCTGTGTGAGCCTGAAAGATTAGACGAAGACGATCCACAGCTGGCTTTGTTCAAGGATGCTCGAAGCAGGAGGCAGACAAGCAGAAGTGAACAAAGAAAAGCAATGAGGCACCTCGGGAGGAGGCAAAGAGAAGCCACGCCTTGAGACTGTTGTTTAAAAGGGGAATGTGTGGGAGGTGCTGGTTGCTGAAGGCAACCGTTTGAAGAGCTTCTGATATAGTCTCGGTCTGTATTTGTTTTACTCTGTTTTGAACTGTTTCGTTTAGTTTTTGCAAATAAATTTGGTTGGCTTAATTCCAGCCTATTGAATATAACAAAGCGGTTGTCCCTGACATTTCTGCAGGGCCGGTTGTAGGCTGGAACAGAACACTAACAATGGGTCACAGAATCATGCAATTGAGCCACTTCATTGTATGGCAGTTATCATGAGGTCCCACTTAAGCATCTGTGATATTTCTTAAGCAGTATTCAACAGATTTCAAAGACCTTTGAGGAAATATCTCCTCTATGGATGGGAAACAAAGCAGAGCTGGAAACCCTAGTAGACGAACATAAATATAATTTCACTGGCGATACTGAAAGATGGTGGGATGATGCCTATGAGTGGAATACAATATTGAAAAGCTACTACTTATATAGAAGAGGCTCAACAAAAAATATGTGAGAAAAGTATAAGACTGTGCAGAAATTCACATTTTGAAACATGGGCACTCTGTTGAGAGGGTCTAGACAAGAATATAAGGCAAGAGTAATAACAAGGTCAGAGTTGTGGGAAATTATTATAGGCCTCTGAGACAAGCTGAAGAGGAGGATGAATTTTTTATGCACCAGACCTCCAACTCTTAAGGAAGCATGAGATAGTAATTATGGGGGAATTTAACTATTGGTTGGAAATCTTATTCTGCTGGCAGTTGCAGGTCAGAGAAATTCTTGTCTGTTTCTCACTAGTTAATCTGTCAAATGGTGCAAAGGGCTCTGCTTTCCTGGACTTAATCCTCACCAACAGGAAGGAAATGATTGAGGAAGTATAGGTAACTAGGATCCTGGGAGGTAAAAAAAATTCCTACAAGAAAGAAGAACTGGACACCCCTAAAGAGACCAAATTAGATCCGTCCAGAACTTAATAAATTGCTTCAAACAACAACAGATATTAAAAGTCCATTAAACATGTTTGAACATAGTTGGGTCAAATATTTGCACCTAAAATTGTGGTGAAGAACATCAGAAGTCACTACTTTCTATCATTTTTTCTTTCTTTTCTGTTTTTCAACTTTTTTTCTCTTCTTGCACATTTTGCTTTTTCTTTGATTTCCCCCCTTTTTTCTTTCTTAACAGAGTTGGAAGGGACCTTGGAGGTCTTCTAGTCCAACCACATTCTCAAGCAGAAGACCCTATACCAGGGGTAGGCAACCTCGGCTCTTTTATGACTCATGGACTTCAACTCCCAGAATTCCTGAGTCAGCATAGCCATAGCCTATACCATTCCAGACAAGTGGCTATCCAGTCTCTTCTTAAAAGCTTTGAATGATGGAGCACCCACAACTTCTGAAGGTAAGCCATTCCACTGGTTGATTGTTCTTACTGTTAGGAAATTTCTCCTTAGTTCTAGGTTGCTTCTCTCCTTGATTAGTTTTTATCCATTGCTTCTTGGTCTGCCTTCTGGCACTTTGGAAAATAGGTTGACCCCCTCTTTTTTGTGGCAGCCCCTCAAATATTGGAACACTGCTATCATGTTACCCCTAGTCCTTCTTTTCACTAGACTAGAATACCCAGTTCCTGCAACCATTCTTCATATGTTTTAGCTCCAGCCCCTAATCATTTTTGTTGCTCTTTACTGAACTCTTTCTAGAGTCTCTACATCTTTTTATAATACAGTGACCAAAGATGCAGTATTCTAAGTGTAGTCTTACAAAGGCTTTATAAAGCAGTGCTAATACTTCATGGAAATATACAAGAAATGAATAAAAGGAAATATATCTAAAGAAGAATGCAAAGCAGGTTGCAAAACCTGAAGGTTTAGGATGGGAAAAATAAAGTTAGGCTAGCAAGGGACTCAAAAACAACAACAATAGGGCTTTCAAATATGCATAAGGAATGTCAAGGACCCAAGAAGTGCCACAGAGAGACTGGCCGAGCCGTGGAGAGGCGTCAAACAAGGAATGAGCCTGTAATTCTTACATGGACATAAAAGGGCAAAGTCTGACACACACACCCCTTGAATGCCTTTGAACCTTTTCTAATTTGACCCAGGTGCACACTACCAGTATGAGAAGATTCCTGTGTTATAAGCTTGAGCAATAAAAGAACTAAGTGAGCTCTCCATGTGTAGTTGTTCACTCCTGATAGTATGTCTTCTGCAGAGAGAGTATGATGAAATGGTTAAGGAGGAGGGTGAGAAGGCAGAATGACCCAATTCTTATTTTGTATTGGTTTTCTCTCACAAAGGAAATAGCTCTTCATTTGGCTCTCACTGTGTCAATAAAGGGGAAGGGGAGATAAAATGGAAGATAAACAAGGAGCATGTGAGGGAATTCCCAGCTAATCTAAATGGGTTAAAGTCTCTAGAGCCAACTGAATTACACCCTAGGGCATTAAAGGAATTAGCCAAGGTAATTGCAGAACCACTGTTTGTAATCTTTGAGAAGTCCTGGAGAACAGGTGAATCCCAGAAGACTGGAGGAGGATTAATATTGTTCCTTTTTTTCATAAAGGGAAAGAGGTAAAGAGCTTGATATAACCACTGGGCTAGGTCCCATCAAGTAGTATGTCTGTAAGCACTTAGATCAGAATTTTAATTAACAGGGGCCAACCTGGATTTTCAATGAACAAGTCAGTGGAGATTAACTCAGTCTCCTTTTATGAGAGAATATTAGCCTGGTTGATTGGGGAAATGTCCTGTATGAAGTCTGTCTTGACTTCAGTAGGGATTTTGACAACATCTCTCATGGCATCCATATTAACAAAATGATGAAATACAGATTTGACAACTCAACCATTAGGTGGATCCACAGTTAGCTAAAGATGTTTCTCAAAGGATAGTTATGGTGTGAAACCTGGAGAGACATCTCAAGTAGGGTGCCACAAAGTTCTATTTTGGGCCCAGTGCTGTGTGATGTTTTTATATTAATACAAATATGGAAGCTGAAAGAATGCTGAACAAATTTGTGGGTGATACAAAGCTAGAAGGGTAGTTAATAATTAGCAGGAGGAAAAAATTAAAAACGTGGATGGTAAAATAAATCCTGCAGTGTTAAAGTATTGATGTCCTCTAGGATTCTATTGAACTCTGTCTTCAAATAAATGATATTAGGTAACCAAAAGAGCCTTGGTGGAGCAGTGGGCTAATGCCTCCTTAAGTAACACCAGCTGCCTGCAATTAGTGCAGGTTCGAGTCCCACCAGGCTCAAGGTTGACTCAGCCTTCCATTCTTCCGAGGTAGGTAAAATGAGGACCCAGATTGTTGGGGGCAATTAAGCTGACTTTGCAATAATGCCGCTTGGGGTGTGTGTGAAAGCCGTAATAAGCAGGTATATACATAGAATGAAGGCTACTGCTAAGCTTGTAAGCCGCCCTGAGTCTTCGGAGAAGGGCGGGATATAAATGGAATAATAAAAAAAAAGAAACTTCCTCAAGCGTAGATACTATTTCATACTGAATCCCTTTATTGGGCTGCTATAGCCATAATGATATGAACAATTGAGTTGAATTTGGAGCAGCTCTAAAGCAAAGATGATAAAATGATTTAGAAAGGATAATAAAGATAAACTGAGCAATTATCTGGACTGATTAGTATAATTTAGTAACTAAATATTACAACTCTAGATAAAAGAAACTGGAACTAGATCAGATTGGTAGAAATAGGAACAAATTAAACAGTGATCAAACTTTATTTAACCAACAACAAACTTTATTTAACCAACATGAAACAATAAGGGGCCTTTTGTTGTACCTTGCCCAGAATATTTTTCAGGACACAATGATCACATCTCTTAAAAATCCACCACTTTTTAGTAAATGCCCATGTATAGAAAGAAGTACAATATGCTCAGGATAAAGCTGAGCATAGCCACTCCTGGTGGCATAAAATGTGTAAAGTTGGTTCTTCATGTAGGAAGTGGTCTTCTGTTTGTGAAAACTGGGAAACTCTTGCAATGTATGGTAGCCAATGTTGGTCTGTGTGCTCGAATTATATCATGTAGGAAAGATGATAGGATTCGGGGTTGACTAGACTGTAGCCAAAGAGAAACCTGATCATTTCTTTATTTTATTTATTTCCACATATTTACATCTATAAATCTATTTTATTGCTCTCTTTATTATTAAAATGGGAATTAACAAGAGGTTTTCCAGCCTTAACTCCTCCTTTTTGGGGGTTGGCTTGATAATGTAATTGTCTTTACCCACTCAGGTGGTGGTATTATGACATCTGGCCATGTTTATCATTTCTTTAAAAGAAATGGAGTCCTGGAGGCAAAAGAAAAAAGAAAAACAGCTATTGCTCTTTTTGGACTCAGAGATCAGGGTCTAGGGCTCAGACAAGATAGTACCACTTCTACTCCATCTTCTTCCACATTAGTCTATTCCAGACATGTCAAACTTGCGACGTCATGTGACATCACGAGACGTATCAGGACTATTTTATATTTTATATTTTATATTTTTTTATATTTGTATACCGCCCTTCTCCCGAAGGACTCAGGGCGGTGAACAGGGCACATATAAATCGAGAATACAAAAATTAAAAAGGATTAAATAATAGCCCAGATACAAACAATAACAATATAAAAAACCCCATTAAAAAACCTAACATCCCCCATCAGGCCAGGCCAGCTTGTTCAAATAAATGGGTCTTCAGACCGCGTTGGAAGGAGCGAAGGTCCGGTGCCATCCGGAGCTCGGCCGGCAGCTGGTTCCATAGCTCCGGGGCGCCCACAGAGAAGGCCCTCCCCCTGGGGGCCACCAGCCGACATTCTCTGACCGGAGGCACCCTGAGGAGGCCCTCTCTGGGAACGCACAGGGCGGAGGGAAGTTGACGCCAGCAGCAGTTTTGCCATTGCTGGCAATGTGGTAGGCGTGGCTTCCGGGTGACACGTCTGGCCCATGGGCCAGCAGTTTGACACCCCTGGATTCTATAGTGTGATCACCCAATCAGGAATCATACTTATTTTTTTATCATCCAATAAAAATTCTGTGGAATCCTTCAGTGGAACAGGATGTTGCAGGCAAGGTGAACTCTGACAGCAGAATCCTGCAGCAGCATAATTGCTCTCCACCACCACAATGCCTTCTTCTGCCGAAGGACTAAATACAGCCAGGTATTTGTTCCATCAAAACAGCCTGGATTTAGTTGCTCTAAATCAACCATCCAATCATTTGCAGACAAGGACTTGAGATTTCCACGGCTGGAATGACCTTGCTGGCTACTCTATGAAAACCCCACTCTGTACGTATACGTGCGTGTGTTTCAGTGGGAGAGGACCCAGAAACTATTGGAGCCATTGGAGATGTCATGATCCCACAAATGTTGTGCTGCTAATCCTTATTCTAAGAGTGTTTCAATACTTTGATTTGAAGACAGGGCAACTTGCAGCCAGTCACAGAAATTAAGTTGGACTATGGGTGAGGCAGATGGACCTCTCACTTTTTTCCCCAGTTTGTCTCACAAAGCCAGGATCTTCCTTGTATCTTTTAAAAACAAATATATAACTTTATTAATTTTCAAAAACACAAAATCAAAAGATAAATAGCTAAGGGAAAAAAAGCTTTGGAAAAAGAAAAAAAAGATTGAGAAAGAGAGAGGTGCAAAAAGAAAAAGAAAAGTAAGACAAATAGAAAAAAGAATCCCCTGAAATACTGGAATACTGCTATCATGTCACCCCTATTTCTTCTTTTCTTTAGACTAGCCCAGGGGTAGGCAACCTCGGCTCTTTTATGACTCATGGACTGACTCAGGAATTCTGGGAGTTGAAGTCCATGAGTCATAAAAGAGCCGAGGTTGCCTACCCCTGGACTAGCCAAACCCAAGTCCTGCAGCCATTCTTCGTATGTTTTAGTCTCCAGGCCTTTGATCATCTTAGTTGCTCTTCTGTGAACTTTTTCCAAGGTCTCAACATTTTTCCAATAATAATAATAATAATAATAATAATAATAATAATAATAATAATAATAATAATAATAATAATAATAATAATGATGATGAAGAAGAAGAAGAAGAAGAAGAAGAAGAAGAAGAAGAAGAAGAAGAAGAAGAAGAAGAAGAAGAAGAAGAAGAAGAAGAAGAAGAAGAAGAAGTTGTTGGAAAGGATCTTGGAGGTCATCTAGTCCAACCCCCTGCTCAGGCAGGAAACCCTATACCATTTCAGGCAAATGGCTGTCCAGTCTCTTCTTAAAAACTTCCAATGTTGGAGCAATCACCACTTCTGGAGGCAGGTTGTTCCACTGGTTAATTGTTCTAACTGTCAGGAAGTTTCTCCTCAGTTCTAGGTTGCTTCTCTCCTTGATTAGTTTCCATCCATTGCTTCTTGTTCTGCTTTCAGGTGCTTTCAGGTGCTTTCAGGTGCTTTCAGGTGCTTTCAGGTCCTTCCTTCCTTCCTTCCTTCCTTCCTTCCTTCCTTCCTTCCTTCCTTCCTTCCTTCCTTCCTTCCTTCCTTCCTTCCTTCCTTCCTTTCTTCCTTCCTTCCTTCCCTCCTCCTCCTCCTCCTCCAGATCAAAGTATTTTTTTTAATCAAAGCTGTTGATTTTGCCCTCTCTGCCAATTCCATCAGCTTCACCATCCATTCTTCCAAAAGAGATGTCCGTGTGTCACAGGAGAACCCTAATCCTCTTTACAGGGTAGCTTCCTTTAGGACTGACCCCTGCACTCTTCCTTTCCGCTACTATCAGGTTGTGTTAATGGATGTCTGTATGCAGGTTCACATGGAAACACATTATGGCAGGAAGATTCTTTCTAGCTTTCTATCTTATGTGGTTGCACACTGAGCCTTGTTGCCAAATCCTTAGGTCAAGGTTGCTAAGCCTTTGCTCCTGTCTTACAGCCTTTAAAGTGGTCAAATCTTCTGCCCTGCAGTCCCTTGACGGCAACCCTCTCCCCTTCAGATCCTTGCATGTGAAATGAATGCCAAAAACATTTCAGAATATTGCCTTAAAATATGTATTATTAATGAACTGAAATGGACAGCTATGCTTTCAGAAAGCGTTCGGCGTAAATGCGGCAAGGACCTCTGTACAATTTAGTGCTTGCCAAATTAATTTTTTGCACTTTGGGTGGCGCCATGTATAATTATGTGCTCGTTTAGTTTCCTGCTTTGCATAGTGTTAGTCAGCAAGCTGACACAGTGTTTGTGGGTATTAATTACGAGTTACCATCTTGTCATCAATGGCTGGGATTGACATTAATAGAAAATAATTGCAACAAGCACAAGAAAGCAGCTATACTGATATTTTGAATCTTGATGGCATGTTTGGTTATTCAGATTTTTTAAATTTGCTTTGCAGAACACCATAGCCTGATTCGTTAAAAACAGAGCATTTTATATTGTTCTAAGAACAATTGTGTTGAATCAGATCAACATCTAGCTTGCCTGACCAGGATTCTGCTCCCATCAGGGGTTATCAAATGCATAAGGGGGGAGGAGGAAAGCTATGACAAAGCACCCTCCTGATTATATTCCCTAGCAACTACCACTAAAGATGCTGGTGGGTAGCATACAGCACCAGCAGTTACTAATAGCTCTATCCTTCATGAATCTGTTTAACCTCCTTTTAATGCCACCAGCATATTGAAATCACTGCAAAAGATAATCAAAGCAAAGAATGGCCACTAGGCAAAAGAGACCATCTTCACGCTGCATACTAAATAACAACAGTAATTAAAATAAGCTGATTAAATTTCTACAACGATACTGAGATCACAGCTGGATAGAGCATTGTATCAGGAAGGGCAGGACTATCTTGATTTGGTGCTTGAAATGGTGACAGATGTAACGTGCCTAAGAAACTAACTAAGCGCAGGGGTATCAAACTGCCGGCCCATGGGCCAGATGTGTCACTCCAAAACTGCGCCCACCCCATTGCTGGCAATGGGGAAAAAAAGTCACAATACATCGCGACACATCACGTGGCATCGCAAGTTTGACACCAGTGAACTAAGGAATTGGGTATGTCTACTTTAGTGAAGGGATGCAGTGGCTCAGTGGGTTAAGATGCTGAGCTTGTCGATCAGAAGGTCGGCAGTTTGGTGGGTCGAATCCCGAGTGCTGTTAAGAAAGAAAAAAAAAGCAAAGAAAAAGCAAAATGTGCAAGAAGAGAAAAAAAAATTGAAGAAAAACAGAAAAGAAAGAAAAAAGTGATAGAAAGTAGTGACTTCCAAAATTCTTCACCACAATTTTAAGTACAAATATTTGACCCAACCATGTTCAATCAAATTTAAATGACTTCTGAAAGAATGTCAGGGATGGAGCCAAAAGTTGGGAACGTCTATGCCAGGGGTGTTAAACTCGCGACGTCACGTGATGTATCGCAGCTTTTTCCCCATTGCCGGCAATGGGGTGGGCGCAGTTTTGTCGTGACGCGTCCAGCCCGCAGGCTGGCAGTTTGACACCCCTGGTCTATGCTATGTTGATTTTAAATACTTGATGTCCCTTGGTAGCCATTCTTCTCTTTGCAATTCTTTTTACTCCTGGTCATTATTCTGTTAACAAGTGTTTATTCACAAATGGTATAGGTTCTCCTGCTCAAGCAGGGGGCTTGGCTAGAAGACCTCCAAGGTCCCTTCCAGCTCTATTCTATTCTATTCTATTCTATTCTATTCTATTCTATTCTATTCTATTCTATTCTATTCTATTCTATTCTATTCTATTCTATTCTATTCCATTCCATTCCATTCCATTCCATTCCATTCCATTCCATTCATTCCATTCCATTCCATTCCATTCCATTCCATTCCATTCCATTCCATTCCATTCCATTCTATTCTATTCTATTCTATTCTATTCTATTCTATTCTATTCTATTCTATTCTATTCTATTCTATTCCATTCCATTCCATTCCATTCTATTCTATTCTATTCTATTCTATTCCATTCCATTTATTCTATTCTATTCAATATCCCCCTTCCATTCCATTCTATTCCATTCCATTCCATTCCATTCCATTCCATTCCATTCCATTCCATTCCATTCTATTCTATTCTATTCTATTCTATTCTATTCTATTCTATTCTATTCCATTCCATTCCATTTATTCTATTCCATTCCATTCCATTCCATCCATTCCATTCCATTCCATTCCATTCCATTCCATTCTATTCTATTCTATTCCATTCCATTCCATTCCATTCCATTCTATTTATTCTATTCTATTCTATTCTATTCTATTCTATTCTATTCTATTCTATTCTATTCTATTCTATTCTATTCTATTCTATTCTATTCTATTCTATTCTATTCTATTCTATTCTATTCTATTCTATTCTATTCCATTCCATTCCATTCCATTCCATTCCATTCCATTCCATTCCATTCTATTCTATTCTATTCTATTCTATTCCATTCCATTCCATTCCATTCCATTTATTCTGTTCTGTTCTGTTCTGTTCCGTTCCGTTCCGTTCCGTTCCGTTCCGTTCCGTTCCGTTCCATTCCATTCCATTCCATTCCATTCCATTCCATTCCATTCCATTCCATTCCATTCCATTCTATTCTATTCTATTCTATTCTATTCTATTCTATTCTATTCTATTCTATTCTATTCTATTCTATTCTATTCCATTCCATTCCATTCTATTCTATTCTATTCTATTCTATTCCATTCCATTTATTCTATTCTATTCAATTCCATTCCATTCCATTCCATTCCATTTCATTCCATTCCATTCCATTCCATTCCATTCTATTCTATTCCATTCCATTCCATTCCATTCCATTCCATTCCATTCCATTCCATTCCATTCCATTCCATTCTATTCTATTCTATTCTATTCTATTCTATTCTATTCTATTCTATTCTATTCCATTCCATTCCATTTATTCTATTCCATTCCATTCCATTCCATTCCATTCCATTCCATTCCATTCCATAGGTAGAAGATGGGGCTTCCTATTGACCAGGACACAGAAAATGGTCTTGTCCTTATTATTGCTGCCAACTTTATCAAACCCAAGGCTTTGTACTGTCCTGCACTATATCCTGCTTCAACTGCACAGAACAACTACTTTGGTATTCTCTTCTAAAAATACAAAAAGTCTCACGAAAGGCTGAGCTCCCTCATGAGACTAAATCACAACGCTCGTTCACTTGAAGGCTGTTCTTTCAAACTCTGAAGTCCACAACAAGATAGTCAACCCTCATAAAGCTGCCACCTTGTTTGGAAGCAACATCTCTATCATTTCCCAGCTAAATGAAGATGTTACATATATACATATGGAGACAGGAGCAGCTGCATTAAGGCTACTTAATGATTCAAAGAGAGGTACCTGTTCACATTCCCACATATTGAGAAGCATCTCTTTTGAAGACTTTGTATAGTCCTTTTCATTAAATGCTGGCCATCCTGACACAGGTAAATATCTACTGTGGATCTTCTCTTCTTTTATCTTTATATATATTTATTTATTTCCAAAGTTAAAGTGCATGATTAAAAGAAAGCATATTGGACAAAATCATAGAAAAAAGGTTCATAGAACAAAATATCAAGCATACACATAAAATGCCCCCCCCCGTTTGAACACTGATAAATATATTTCAGTAATAATAATTGTCTCTCCCCCACCATTGCAAAACAGGCCAACATTTTATAAACTTCTACTGTGGCTCTTTTCTTCTTGACCTCTTAGGTGTGATCTAAAAACTTATCTATTCGAACAAGCCGGCCTGGCCTGATGGATTTGGGTTTTAAAATTATTTAACTAATGTATTCTTATTTTATTGCCCTGTACACCACCCTGAGTCCTTCAGGAGAAGGGCGGTATATAAATCAAATAAATAAATAAATAAATAAATAAATAAATAAATAAATAAATAAATAAATAAATAAATAAATAAATAAATAAATAAGGGAGAATAAGTCCTGTTCATTCTGATTTGAGGCGACAATGTCATTGCATTTCATATTTGTTGCTCCAAAATAGGCAAAGATTCTGAGCAGTGATTATAAATATATTAACATACTTTAGCATAATGGTATTTTTGTGGCTCAGAGCCTTTGACATTGCTGAAAAAAGCAGGAACTTGGAGATTAGTGCTTGTTACTGATGGCAGATACTTTCTGTTCCTCATTCCCTCTCATTCTTTGTTCAGCTGAGCTCCTCCTCCTATTTAATATGTTATACAGCTATACAAGTTTATAAAGAATTGCTTTACATTTCTTCTTAGAAATGATTTGGGAAAGAAGAAAGGAAAGATTATGACAGCTGACACTGTATATTTTGAACAGTCCATAGAAGGAGGAGGCATTTGAAATATGAGGAAAAGCCATTTGGCGGTGGTGTTAAATTTGTTTTTTTAAATATTCAATTCCATGTTGAGATCAAAATAAAAATATGCAGAAGCTCACAGTGAGTTATTATGCAAATAGGGTACATCTCCCATATTCTACAAAAAAATCCTCTACAAAATGAAGGTAATAATTCTGATTTATATTATTGGGATTTTCACTGGATTGGAGACTGTGTTTCTCTGTGTGTTTGTATATAAAAAGAGAGAGAGAATATCTAAACAAAATATGTGGAAGAAATAATAATTTTAATGAAGATTGTGTGTAATCAGAAGATGTGATTCTATATATGAATTTGATGTAGAAATTTGATGATGTATGAGGGAGCCCTTAAATATGTATTATACCTACCCACATTTTAAAAGCAGAAATCACAAAGTACCCTTTCTACTTCAAGCATGAAAAAAATAAGGTAGTGTCTTTAAAAAAAATTGCAAAAAAATAAATAAAATCTTTTTTAGTCTATTTATAAAGACAACTCTTCTGGCTCTCTCAAGGTGGCCTACAAAATTAGAAACATAGTTTTAAAAAATATTTAAAAGGGCCAGACTTTAAGGCTACCAAATCTGGATGGCAAAATACCGTTGTCCATTAGATGGCAGTGTTAGCTTACTTTCTCTGTTTGCTGCTATCTAGTGGGCATCTGCATTTTTGTCACCCAGACACAATATTTTCCAAGACAGGGAATTTCACAAGAAGGAATTCCCCCTCTCCCCCCCACACACAAAGCTTACAATAAGCAGAATTTGCAAAGAGTTTTTCTTTGATAAAGATGCTTTGCTTAGCAAAGAAGGTCCAAGATGTATTAGGTGCTGAATACAGCAAAATATAACAGTAAATTATATAATTAGCAAAGGCCTCTGAAAGAATTCCCCTACTCTAGGGAGCTATAAAACATGATATATACTTGTGTTTTCAAGACGTTGTATGGGGAGAGAGGAGAGAGAGAAAGGGAGTACCTAGTGGGAAAAAGTAGGGTATTTATATCAATTGCTCAGAGTTTATAAATTAATTTCTTTAGACGGCCATAACTTCCCCTCTTTACTGACCTTCTAGAGAAAGTGCAAAACAGCATTTTCTTTCTTTGTTCAGTTCAAACACCTCTCTTGGAGCTCTGTGGTTGATTCCTACATTACAGAGGTTGTGTGAACGTGGCAGTAATTCTTCCTTTTTAAAAGATCAGCAATGACTGGTTATGGGGGAGAGCATTCTTTTATGCCTGGTCCCAGGCAGCACAATGCCTTATTCCAGCCTTGATGTTAAAAGACAAATGGAGATAAAGGTCAACCAGGCTGCTTAGCTCTCCAGTTTCTCAGTTTGCCGGATGACCTCTGGCTAGCCCAGGGGTAGGCAACCTGGGCTCTTTTATGATTTGTGGACTTCAACTCCCAGAATTCCTGAGCCAGCTGGCTCAGGAATTCTGGGAGTTGAAGTCCATAAGTCATAAAAGAGCCAAGGTTGCCTACCCCTGGGCTAGCCCATATACTGTATGAATGCTGAACTGTATAGACAAATGCTTCCTTCTTTGGCTTTTCATGCAGAATGGACAGCAGTAACAAAGGAATTCTAGCCAGCATTGCCTGCTCACTGCTAAAGTACAGGTAGTGCTCGATTTACAACAGTTCATTTAGTGACTGCTTGAAGTTACGATGGCACTGAAAAAAGTGATCTGACCAGTTTTCACCCTTATGACCATGGCAGCATCCCCATGATCATGGGATCAAAATTCAGACAAATGGCAACTGGCAATGTATTTATGATGGTGGCAGTGATGTGATCACCTTTTGCAACCTTCTGACAAGCAATTCAATGGGGGAAGACAGATTCACTTAACCACCATGTTACTAACTTAGTAATTACAGAATAATTGAGTTGGAAGGGACTTGGAGGTCTTCCAGTCCAACCTCCTGCTAGAGCAAGAGACTCTATATCATTTTAGACAAGTGGCTGTCTAATGTCTTTTTAAAAACTTCCAGTGATGAAACACCGACAACTTCTGAAGGCAAGCTGTTCCACTGGTTAATTGTTCTCGCTGTCAGGAAATTTCTCCTTAGTTCTAGGCTGCTTCTCTCCTTGATTAGTTTCCATCTGTTGCTTCTTGTCTTGCTTTCTGGTGCTTTGGAAAATAGGTTGACCCCTTCTTATTTGGGGCAGCCCCTTAAATATTGGAACACTGCTATTATGTCACCCCTAGTCCTTCTTTTCTCTAGGCTAGCCATACCCAATTCCTGCAGCGATTCATTTACCAGCTGTGGCAAGAAAGGTCGTAAAATGGGGCAAAATTCACTTAGCAACTATCTCACTTTGCCACAAAAACTTTGGGCTCAACTGTGCTTGGAGGTGGTTTGGTAGCCTGGTTTGATTTTAAGTCATATTATCCAGCTTTGGAATGGTTTCTACACTAAATGTTCTTCTGGTGTTACTCTTCTGCCTTTCTCCACTGAGAAAATGCTGCGTGCTCATCACTTTCTTTTTCATTTCCAGGGCATAGATTTTCTGTTGGAATCATATGGCTTTTAAAAATAATTTGGCCGAAACACTGTGCTTGGGACTTTAGACCAGCTTTCTATTATCGTAACTCCTTTGGTTAAAGAAAGGAAAAGAAAAAGAAAACCAAGAAAAAAAAATATAAACATAACAAATGCAACTGTTTCATTAGCCAGAAATATCTCAGAAACAGACAGCTATAAAAATAGATTGGTTTTATAGCAACACGCGCAGCAGAGAAAATTACCCTACATAGCAAGGGTTCACAAATACTTTTTAGTAAATCACCTACTTTTTCATCCAAGGAAAGGTGAAACGGCTCAAAGGTAAATGCTAGGTGAGTAGCCTGGAGCAGCTGAAACAGTTCATATTATAGCTAGCTTTGCTTTGTACTTCCTATGTTGCGGTATGGCTAATCCCTAGCTCTTTCATAAAGCAACCACGGTACCATGCAGGCAGGGGAGGAAATACAAAACACAGTAGAAATAAATCAACAGGCTAATTGTTTCCCAGCAAAGAAATCTCTCTTGAGCAGCGAGGAAAAAATTACTCTTAGATATTTTAAATACATTTCTCTTATATGGAAGGAAAAAGTTTAAAAGTTCCAGCCAAAGGACCATGAATCAGAATGTTCCAGCCAGTCAGCCTCCCCCCCCCCCACACACACAGAGACTTTTTTTTAATGACAGGGCATTTACCAATGGTGGAAAAGACTTATAAATAGATTTGTTCCATTCTGCTATTAGTTTGGTACTGAATATAACTAAGAGTCGTGTGTATAAAATTATTAACTTATTTCTGAAGTTTGCCTAGTTCCTGTGATCTAGGCTAGAGCTGTGGCAGTGCAGTGGTTAGAATGCAGCATTGTAGGCTAATTCTGCCAACTGTCAGGAGTTTGATCCTGACTGACTCAAGCTTAACTCAGCCTTCCATCCAAGATTGGTAAAGTGAGGACCTTGATTGTTGGGGGTAATACGCTGACTCTGTAAACTGCTTAGAGAGGGCTATAAAGCACTACGAAGCGGTATATACATCTAAGTGCCATTAGCTTTATCAAATCAATAAAATATAGTCTTAACATCTTAGTCTTAAGAAAGGATTGTACTGTATATATATATATATGTATATGTATATGTATATGTATCAGGGACGCGGTGGCTCAGTGGGTTAGGACGCTGAGCTTGTCGATTGGATAGCAGAGTGAGCGCCTGTTACTCGTCCCAGCTTCTGCCAACCTAGCAGTTCAAAAGCATGTAAAAATGCAAGTAGAAAAATAGGGACCGCTCCAGTGGGAAGGTAACAGCGTTCCGTGCGCCTTTGGCGTCTAGTCATGCTGGCCACATGACCACGGAGATGTCCTCGGACAAGCGCTGGCTCTTCGGCTTTGAAACGGAGATGAGCACCGGCCCCTAGAGTTGGAAACGACTAGCACGCATGTGCAGGGGGAACCTTTACCTTTACCTTTATATGTATATGTATATGTATATGTATATGTATACATACTGTTATTAGGAAAGATGGAGGAGCTGGCAAAAATGACAATGTTATTTGTAGTAAATACAAATTAACAGGACAATGTGACCCAGATGTTTTTTCATCGATGGTCTAATTAGCATATATAGCAGAAGATACTTTTGTCTTGTTAACTGAAAGAAACATTTCAGGGGATGTATTTAATCATCTCTGGTATGGTATATGCTGACATGTAATTAGATAAACTGTTCAAACTCTATGCAAAAGATTAAGCAGATACATCTGGCCATATTAAAGAATGAAGTATTCAAAATCTGGTGGGTGATCACTTCAAGAAGACAACCTTTGAGAGAAGAAACTATAAAAATAATTTTCAGTATGAAAGAGGATTTTCTTAGAAAGTTAAATTATCTTTAAAACTTATGGTACAACATATGTTAACAATATAGCTCAATAGAAGAGCTTGAAGATTTCAAAACAGGTAGCAAATGAGAAATACCTTGGTTTAGAGTTCTTGGACAGTCATTACCTATCAAAGAAGACATTTAAATGCACAAAGAACTTAGCTTCGCTCAGACACAAGGACAAAAATGATAAGGACCACACCGTTGTATCTTACACATGATAAACAGTAAGAATACATGAGCTTGATATAGTTGTTAAGAGTATCAGCTTAAACCAAGAGAACATGAGTTGTAGTCCTGTCTTGGGCACAGAGCCAACTGAATGACTTTGGGCCAGTCATTCTTTCTCAGTCCTAAGAAGCAGGCAATGGCAAACTTCTTCAGAAAATGTTTCCAAGAAATGTTGCCCAAATGGTTGTCCCCCCACCTCTCTCTTTCTATCTCTCTCTCTCTCACACACACACAAACACACACAAATGATTGGAAGGCCAAATGATTCTACAGCCTATGTCAGTAAAGCAGCACCTTCTCCCACTTTAGAAACTCAGGCTTAAGAACACACTTGTAGATGTGTATCCCATGATCACCACTCAATCAAGGCAACAAATGTTCTTAAATTTTGAGAGGGACTATGCTGAGGGCTAGGACACATACAGTAGTATGCATAGAAAAAGTCCCTAAAGAAATTCTAGCCATTACTAGACATGGTTAACATGAAAAACTCTTAACCTTGTTTCTGCCTCTAGAGATCTTGATCAAGATTGCTGTCTCTCCACAAAGTTGTGGCAGCCATCAATTGAATGTACTCTGTAGTTTGTTCTGAAGGAAACAGGAAATTGGACTAGATTGCCTATTATCCCTGCTCCTGCTCCTAAGTCTTAGATTTTATGAAGGCATAATCAAAATATTCTCATACTGAAGCATTGTCAACAGTATCAGTGGCATTTCATCGAGCTACCAATGACATTTAAAGAATGGTATATGAAATTAATAGAGGTGACAGGGAAGAGATTATTAAATTCTAGTCACATCAATTTTGCAGTTGTGTTTGAACAGTAGTATTTCACGAGCTTTTATATCTCAGAATAATTAACAAAATGTACATCATAAACTCATTTTTGAGCTAGTGGGAAATAGGTTTTGACTTTTATGCCTAAACTTATAGTCTGAGCTATCATCCAAAATAGGATGGAGAAATTTTACAAATAAAACTGAAATTATTCTCCTGATGCCACATCCAGGAAAGTCCTTCTGGGAGAATTCATCTAACTTCTACCAGAAACCTTTGAGTATATTTTACTATCTTCTTTAATTGCCCACACCTTGTTCATCATATCTGTTGCACTAAAAGTAATTTAATTTTAGAAAAGACATTACTATTGACCCATCTTCAGTTAAATATTACACGAGTAAAATTTTTGGTAATATGGATAAATGAAGCATATAAATTAACAGATGCACTACTTCATACATTATCTTTTGTTCTTTTTAACTACTCAGCTCTTTCTCCTTAAAGAATGCACCAACTCTATCTCTGCACAACTTCCACTTCTTCTCAACCCATTCTGAGTTCTGCCAAGCAAGAGCCTTGGTGGAGCAGTGGGCTAATGCCTCCTTAAGTAACACCAGCTGCCCGCAATTAGTGCAGGTTCACGTCCCACCAGGCACAAGGTTGACTCAACTTTCCATCCTTCCGAGGTAGGTAAAATGAGGACCCAGATTGTTGGGGGCAATAAGCTGAGTTTGTAATAATGCTGCTTGGGGCCCCCCGAAAGCCCTAATAAGCATGCATATACATAGAATGAAGGCTATTGCTAAGCACATTGATTTGTGCTTTAGATTGTAAGCCGCCCTGAGTCTTCGGAGAAGGGCGGGATATAAATGGGATTTTTTTAAAAAAACACCTTTTGGGGCATGTTTAACAAACTAATCCTCCTGTAGTTTTTGCCTTCAATTGTCAAGAGCCTTGGTGGAGCAGTGGGCTAATGCCTCCTTAAGTAACACCAGCTGCCTGCAATTAGTGCAGGTTCGCATCCCACCAGGCTCAAGGTTGACTCAGCCTTCCATCCTTCCGAGGTAGGTAAAATGAGGACCCAGATTGTTGGGGGCAATTAAGCTGACTTTGTAATAATGCCGCTTGGGGTGTGTGTGAAAGCCCTAATAAGCAGGCATATACATAGAATGAAGGCTACTGCTAAGCTTGTAAGCCACCCTGAGTCTTCGGAGAAGGGCGGGATATAAATGGAATTAAAATAAAATAAAATAAAATAAAAGTGCAAATAACCAGGAGGATTAATTGGGTTCAAAGCACAGAAGTGTTTATTGTTGCTACTTATACAGAAGAACCTAGTCAACTAATAGTCACTGCTAAATTGGCACCAGATAAGGGTCAAACTAAATTCATGGGGAACTGGACTTGCGTCTCTTGTGGCAACACAAAGATTCCAAACTGATGACATATTTTACACCACCTTCCAGTTCTGCTTGCTCTTCTCCTACATCAATTGTCCTTCCTAGACCATTGTCTAGAAAATCATTAGTAATATTCTTCCAATCATCAGATGCTTGATGACTCAGATCCTCGCACTGCCATTAAATAAGTCACATCACACAATCCATAAGGAATCCAGATCATATAAAATTTCTCCTGTTCGTATCGCACTAATATCAAAAGTACTGAAGTGCTTTGGGGTTGAAAGGATTAGCTGGGGATATCACCACTGCTGGGGGGGATACCCAATTGGGGGAATCCTTGCATATCCCTGGCAGGAGCTGGAACAAAGGATGGGAGCTCACCCCGCCCCATGATAGTGCTCAGATCTCAAATGCAGACTTGCTAACCTCCAACCCAGCTTCCTAACCATGTGAGTCATCATACTCCTATTTCTCTATCCACACCTGCAGCCTTACCACTTTTCTGCATTTTCATAGCATCCTTTTCATCCCTTTTTCTCTTGGGCAGTAATATCTATAGCAATATCAGCATTTATAGCATTTTTAGATAGCACTAGACAAACTATGACAACCTGTTGAAGGATCATTTTAGAAATATTTTTTTTTACTTAACAGAGAAATAGAATGACCATGGATAGGCAAAAAAAGCAGTGAGAACAGAGTGACTTCAGACTTCCTGTTGGTTTTCCTATTGTCTTTCCTTGTAGGAAGTTGGGAGGGAGTATTGAAAATGATGATCGCAAAACGACAGCTGACTACATTGGTGTGGCAGCACTGAAGTGGCCACAACTTTGCCAAATTTCAATCCTGTAGGAATCATAACCCCTGAATTTTGGGGGTATTCTGTAAGTTAGCCCTTTTAAGATACATTAATTCAAAAATTGTTGCCATAAGTTGCCCTATTTCGCCCAATTGAAGGTTATAAACGATCAAGCAGAGTAGAGAGTGTTAGTAATAGATTCTAAATCTCTAATTCTGATATTGATATGATGTAAATAAAATTAATGGAAAATGCATTCCCTTGCATGATCTTTTTTTATTATTATCACTATTATTAATGTAAACTATAGTTAAAAACTGAAGCACAGAATAGAATGTGATAGTATGCATTCCAAAGATACATTTGTATTCATTGTTATTACCTGGTTAAAACGAGGATTAGAAATAGGAGGATAAACTGGGACTGAGGCTTTAAGATGGTGGGTGGATGATAATTAAGGTAAAGGTAAAGGTTCCCCCGCACATGCGTGCTAGTCATTTCCAACTCTAGGGGCCGGTGCTCATCTCCGTTTCAAAGCCAAAGAGCCAGCGCTTGTCCGAGGATGTCTCTGTGGTCATGTGGCCGGCATGACTAGACGCTAAAGGCACACGGAACGCGGTTACCTTCCCACTGGAGTGGTCCCTATTTTTCTACTTGCATTTTTACGTGCTTTTGAACTGCTAGGTTGGCAGAAGCTGGGACAAGTAACAGGCGCTCACTCTGCTACGCGGCACTCGGGATTCGACCCGCCGAACTGCCGACCTTCTGATCGACAAGCTCAGCATCCTAACCCACTGAGCCATCACATCCCTGGATGATGATTACAAGCTATCAAATTGTTGCCGACTCCTAACAACCACATAGAATTCCTCCATTATGATCTTTCCCTTTCCTAGTCCTTCAGCTCTTCCACTGGTGCACTCATCCCTATCATAACTGAGTATCCACCTTGATGCTGGCTATCCTCTTCTCTTTTCTTCCACTTTTTAAAAATACATTTTTGGTGTAAAGAAGATGATAAGAAAAGTAAAATCTGGAATTTGAAGTACCACTGACAGCATAACAGAGTTGGAAAGGATCTTAGTGGTAAGTCTTCTAGTTTAACTCCCTGTTCAAGCAGGAAATCCTACACTAACTATTCTGGAGAAATGGCTGTCCGATCTCTTTTTAAAAACCTCCAGTGATGGAGTACTCACAACTTCTGGAGGCAAGCCATTCCTCTGGTTAATTGTTCTCACTGTCAGGAAATTTCTCTTTAATTCTATGTTGGATCACTCTTTGATAAATTTCCATTCATCACTTCTTGTCTGACCCTGAAGTGCTTTGGAGAATACATTGACCCCCTTTTTCTGTGGCACCCCTCAAACATTGGAAGACAGCTATGAAGTCACCCCTATCCTACTCTTCATTAGAGAATCACTTTATCTATCTATCTATCTATCTATCTATCTATCTATCTATCTATCTATCTATCTATCTATCTATCATCTATCTATCTATCTATCTATCTATCTATCTATCTATCTATCTAAAATTTCTCTACTGCTCAATGACACAGTTACTCTGAGAAACTTACAATACAATAAAAAGTCAAAAGAGTGGTAGAAAAAAGTTAAAATTAGAGAACTGAATTATAAAGCTAAGAACCAAGATAAGTACTTGTAACTACAGGATATTGTAAGTCACGAAGGGTAACAAAAAGAATCAAAACACATTTCTTGGCAGTTGAAAATGTGAACGTTCCTCTTAGAAAGAAGTCACTCACAAACTCTGTTTCCTATAGATGTATACAATTTATATCAGACAAGGACATTGTGAAACATTAGGATTTTTTTATGTCAGGAAAAAAAGGAGATTCCCATTTCAAAGAATGGCTTCACAAAGAATCGCCAGTTCTGATCAAGAGAAGAAGACCACTCAGATCTGCCCCAGTAACATGACACCCTCTTCAGTCCCAGAGTTATGAGCCAGATGTTTCTATTAGGGGGAAAGAGAATCCTTTGTTTCCTTTTCTCTTTGGTTAGTTTTGATGTCTTAAAACAAAAGAAAAAGTGTTTGCTGCATTTTATAGGTGACATGGCTAATTGCTTAAAGGCCTTGTAACAAGCTTGTTGCACAGATGGGCTTGCTAAAATTAGTGGTGTGGAGTGGACAAAATTCAGAGGAAATGAGATGCTAAGCCTGAGGAGACTAAACAGATGTTTCCCTCATACCCTGGCAAGTAAAAAAAACAAGGAGTATTTCCAGTTAGTCAAAGGTAAGATGCTAGACTGTAAACAATGAACCCAAAGGTTGAAATATGTTATGCTGTGAATACCATATGGAAATAGTCAAAACAAGATGAATAAATGTTGAATACTGAGTCAAAATGGCCCCAATCCCCCTTCGGTTGTGCAGCCTCATTTCCCACTAAAATAAATGATTTTTTCCCCCGGAACATGTCAGGTGCAAAGAATCAGGACCACCAGTTAGATTGCAGTTAGAAGATTTATTCAAGCCCATATACAAGAATCTAGTCAGCATTAAATTGGCATTAGGTAAAGGTAAAGGCTCCCCCGCACATGCGTGCTAGTCGTTTCCAACTCTAGGGGCCGGTGCTCATCTCCGTTTCAAAGCTGAAGAGCCAGCACTTGTCCGAGGACGTCTCCGTGGTCATGTGGCTGGCATGACTAGATGCCAAAGGCGCACAGAACTCTGTTACCTTCCCACCAGAGTGGTCCCTATTTTTCTACTTGCATTTTTACGTGCTTTCGAACTGCTAGGTTGGCAGAAGCTGGGACGAGTAACAGGCGCTGACTCTGCTACATGGCACTCGGGATTCGACCCGCCAAATTGCCAATCTTCTGATCGACAAGCTCAGCAACCTAACCCACTGAGCCACCGCATCCCTAAATTGGCATTAGATAAGGGCTAATAGAATTGAAGGGAGGACGGACTTGGATCTCTTATGGCAACGCAAGGACTCTAAGCTAATAATGCATTTAACATTATCCCCCCGCCCAGCTCTGCCTGCTCTTCTCCTACAGAACACCAATTGGAAAGAGGGAAAGCAGCTTCACTCAACTATCCTTCATAGCCAAGGAATCATTCACATTTTTTTAAAATAAAAGCTTTCAGATTACCCAGACTTTGGCCATGCTCTAACTCAACATTTGGAGAAAGACAGGATTTTTGTAGGGAGGAGAGGAAGGCACCCAGGCAAATTAAGCAGGTTTCACTCTTTAATCCTACGTTTCCCAACCTTAGGAACTTGAAGATGCGTGGACTTCAACTCCCAGAATTCCCCAGCCAGCTATGCTTGAAGTCCACGCATCTTCAAGTTCCTAAGGTTGGGAAACGCTGCTTTAATCTGTTTAGATAAATTGACACTTTCATTTCTGGCAAAAAAAGCAGTACATTCACATATAATCCCAGTATTTTAGTCCCCCCACCCCCCGCATCTTATATACTGAGCTACTGAGTATTTTGGGAAAGGAAACAGTAAGAAGAATGCAGGGAGAGTATTCAGTTCAATATTCTGCTTCTGGATTGCATTTATGAATGCTACTTAAAATGAAAAGCAATCCTGTCCCTGGCACGAGTCACACAGAATTTCTTTTAGCAGGATTTACTGAAATTAAAGGCATGGCATTACAAGATGTTGAAATACTGGCATTCAGGGCTTTTTTTGTCATAGAACGCTCAGAACGGAGTTCCGGCAACTTTTTTGGATGGAACCTTGTAGGGTAGGCAAGGCAGGTTGTATGACATGTGTGAGTTCCGGCACCTTTTTCTTTTACAAAAAAAGCACTGCTGGCATTACATTAAAAACAATTATTTTTTTAATTTTGAATCAATATATCCATTATGACAAAGACTTTCAGAGTATCTTGCCAACAGTTTCATAACGGTGAGAAGACAGGTTTCTTCGCCAATAACAGGAAAAGTTGTTAGCAATGCATTCCTGTTTAGAAACTGCATTACATAAAGAATTTACAGCTGAAATCTTCCCATTTCTAAGGGAAGATGCAACCCATAAGTATCTATTTCCTTACCCCACTCTAATTTTGTATATGTTTGAAATACTTAATCAACCAATGCTAGAAGGATCCTAAATATTTTAAAAGACAACTGGTACCTAAGAAAGCAAAGCAAAATCCTTTGGAATTATCTCTGGAGTCCACACAAGCTCATTAAGTACTCTTAATGGTGGATGAATGCAACGGGCTCACCAAATTGGAAAAAAAAGACAAAAGTTGGCATTGAGTATTTTGTGTAAGTGCTACTAATCTTCTAGTAAATTGCCCACATACACTATCGTAGGCTTTATGTGAATGGACAAGCCTCCCTTCCAGCCATTCTTTTTTTTTATAATGCCCATGAGATTTTATTTTATATTTTGTTTTGTTTTATTGTTTTATTTTATTTTTATGCCGCCCTCCTCACTTACAAGATGACCCTGGGTGGTTTGCAAGATTATAAAGGAAGCAAAAAATAATAATGAAAACATTAAAGCTATACAGATTAAAATATTATTTTAAAACTTCATATGACCTTACAAGTTCCCTGGCTTATTTATCCATTGGCGGAGTAGAACCTACTTGTATCAGCATGCAATAGGTTATCGTTAAATTTTCTGGAATTTTGCAAGCTGGTGGTGAAGCAGAACTAAGCCATGGTAGTTGGCATTTTGACCAACTGTTGGCATACACTGACCAGCTGTTTGGCAACTAATCACATAGCACATCACACCACAGTGGTAGTAATGGAGCCAATGAAGTTACTGGGGTCCAGAGAAATTGGATTGGGGGGATGGAGTGAGAGGAGAGCTCATTCTTCAACATTTATCAGCACACTGCAGAATATAATCCTTCTAACATTTTAACTGCGTCCTTATAATAATTCACTATGGATGAAGATGAGTGAGGTTTGAACACTGGAGGAAGAAACTTCAATAGCTTCCACTGTGCCAACGAGTCCACTGTAATAGCTGAAAATGCAAATGATCTGCAAGGTCTAGTAATAAAAGTCAAGGAACATAGTGAAAAATGGGCTTAAAATTAAATATATCAGACCATAATGACAACAGGTACAGCCTTAGAACTGATAATGAAGGCAATAAAGTGATAGAAAGCTCTTGCCTTTTAGGATCAACTATCAAAAGGACAAGCAGTCAAGAAATACTCTGCAGGTTAACACTTGATAGAGTTGCCATGAAGGCCTTGGAAAATGTATTCAGATGCTGCGATGTGTCTATTACTACAAAAATCAAAATAGTTGTTACAATAATGCAATGTTATTCCCCATGAGAGTCTCTAAGACTTGACTTCAACTTGGTAGCATATAATCAATCAAATGGCTGAACAAGGCTGAGCACAAAATGGTCACTCACGTGGTCTTGAATTACAAAAAAAATGACATTTATGGGGCTGCTATAAAATTGTGGAGTCCTTGGTGCTCTCTGAGCTTGGTTGCTTTCTTGCAGATGTTTCATTATGCCTGCAAGTAACAAGCTCAGAGAACACCAAGGACTCCACAAGTTCAATCTTGAGCTACAAATATTCTCTCCTATTGTGATTAGGGGCAATGTTTAAGAAAACCTAAGAACTTTTAAGAAAATTCAATTGACTTCCAGCAGTAAATGAGGCAGATGATCAGCAATTCAAAAAAAAAAGCAAAGAAAGAAAAGGGAAGTCTGTTTTTCAGCTCAACACAGAGGTCTGTTAGAGAGAGGTCTGTCAAGCACTTATGTCAATGACTATTGGTAAATCAATATTAAATATTGGTTGAGCACCATCCAACGCCACACACTTGGATCTGAGAAGGCAAATCAGGGGTGGCTGACCATTGGATCTGAAGAATAAATGCTACCACCTAGTGGCATGTTTCATGCCACTGACCAAGGATAATTAAAATCTTCAATTCACATTTATTTCTGAACAGAAAATCATTTGACTCAGAAATAGATTTGTGGACCCCTTAAATATACTACTTTCCTGAGAGTACTTAGAATAGTCCTCCTTCTTTGAATTATTTTATCAACATTTTAATACTGCACGTGAAACACATAATTACTCATGATAATAGCCTTCAAAGTATTTTCTGTTAAGAGGTACCTAACAATTCTTCTTCCCAACTCAGACAAAGTTTAAGAAAATGCAATGGCATTCTTGTGTTGTGTCTTCTGTTTTTTCTCTACTTCCTTTCCCCACAACCCCATTGCTGGGAATTTTATAAAACAATATTGCAATTGATCCAAAGAGCATATTGAGTGAAATCCAAAGTTTATGAGTGAACTTCTGGTTATAAAATAGAACTATCCACTTCTTTCCCAGAAATCTCCACCTCCAAAACAGATTTTGAGGATGGAAGCAAAATTGTTCCTACAGTGGTCTGTAGATAAAACCCATCTGGACATTGGTGGGAATAACTGCAATTCTTACAGTTCAAGATTTTGTCCTATCCAGTTGAAATAAGATTCTTCAGTAAACCGCCTGCATTTTGCCAAAATTAATGCATTGTTCTAAGAAGAGAATGGTGAAACATAGAATAATAGAGAATCTGAAATGGATTTATGAGTTGGTTATTAGCTAAACCAGTAAATTAAGAGGAGGGATCTTTAAGAAAACGCCTTCTTTGTACAAGATTTGCGGTATTTATCCAGGGAATGTTTCAGTTTGTAATTAGAAATTCTGGTTTAAACATCAACAATTAAAGCTTCTTTAGTGTCTACAAATAATTCAAATGGCAAACTGTCGGTTGATCTAAGGGGGAAAATATTAAAAGTAGCAACATGCTGACTTGACTAAGCATACGCAAATTTTTTTAATTTTTTTTTTTTTATTACATTTATATCCCGCCCTTCTCCGAAGACTCAGGGCGGCTTACAAGCTTAGCATGTGTGTCATTTAGATGAAAGCAATGAATCCTGCAAACACTTTCGAACTTGAATGACCTCTCAGGTGGCCTTCCTTCCTGACACTAATTATCTTACAATACAATGAAAAAAGTTAACCTGCATAAAAATTCATAAGCTTATGGGGGAAAAAACCAATATGCAGCGATGTTCCAAGGTCTATGAATACTAATTCTAGTAACAAAACTTCACTTTCAATTGAAACGATGTCAATCACCAGGCAAGGCAAAGTCAATCAGGGACTCTTAAAAAAAAAGTTTTTGTCTTAACAGGGATTTTTATTTTGCTTTTCATATTCATTCATATATCTAACATAATAATTAGGGATCCAACATTTCATAGCATATTTTAATCACAGCAAGGCAGAGCTTCGCCACACTGCTTTTGAAACTAGTGTTAGAATCAGAAAGTAGATTATTTTATATAATAAAAGTCTTTTTTCCCTAGATTAGAGTTGCAGAAGAAGTGAAATAAGAGAATTCTTTATCTCCCTAAAGAGACTGAAGTACAGCAGAACCATGCATTCAATCTCCTTCAAACACAAGGGCAAACTTTTTTTGGTCCTGATAATTCTGAGATTTAGGAACAACTGCCCAGTAAGCATCAAAGGTAATGCATTATGCTGTTCCCAAAGTAAGCCCTTCCTCAACCTGGGGAAGGTGAAGGCTATAAACCTTCACATTCCCAAGTTACTTTTGATTTTCTGATGTTCTGTACAGGGGTGTCAAACTCCCGGCCCGCAGGCCAGATGCGTCATCTAGAAACCATGCCCACCCCATTGCTGGCAATGGCAAAACTGTGCCGATACATTGCGCGACGTGACGTGACGTCGCGGGTTTGACATGTCTGTGTGGCATCCTATGGGCTTCCAAAGTGCACTCCATAACAAGTCAAGGAGTAACAGACTACTGAGGAAAAAATGGATGTTTCACCAGTAACGGATAATCAGACCATAACTGCAAACTATTTTAAGCATTTCTACTGTTGGCTATACATCCTAGGGCAGCAACAATTGTTTTCACAATTTTCATTTGTCTCAAAATTCTTTGTGGCATGGATTCCATATAAGATCCAGGCTAACATGTTGGCTTTAGAAGTTTAATTGCAACAGGAACTAACTTAGAGAAAAAAGAAGCCCCCAGAAGTGGCAGAAGTTTGCAAGACCACCTGAGGGACATAATCATGATCCATTTTCCAAAATTCTTTGGTGTCAAAACCCACTCTGAGATATTCAAAGAGGTGAACCAACTTAATTTTGTTCCCCTCTATAATCCAGATTTTCTGTTTGCCTCTTTTCTTGAAGGCCATGATTTTGGACTTTGGATAGCAAAGCCTTAGCTTGTTTTGCTCAGTATAGAGCAGGGGTCTTCAAACTTGGCCCTTTTATGACTTGTGGACTTCAACTCCCAGAATTCCTCAGCCAGCATGCCTGGCTGAGGAATTCTGGGAGTTGAAGGCCACAAGTCATAAAAGGGCCATGTTTGAAGACCCGTGGTATAGAGGATGATCTCTGCTCTTCTAGACCCCATTGGAGTTTGAGATAAAGTAGCATCTACATCATCAACATGTAGAAGGATGGGGCCTCTGCTCCATGCCAGTTGCTGGGAGTAATTTTGGATTTCTCATTGCCAACACAGCCCAAGTAAGAACAAGCCTTCCCCTCCTGAGTCCATGATTAGGAAAATATTGAAAGCATCTTGAAATTCAAACTTTGGGTAGGATTTGCTTGCATTTGGTCAAGAGTGTAACTGGCTCTGGGCCAAGCTGACAGATAATCAGTCCCAGGCAGGTTTGGTCACAGGGTGAGCTACTGTCATCTATGTTTTATTACTATTGAAGAACTGGGCTCCCCTGCAATTTTTAACAATGGGAATTTTGGAATAAAAATACTTGCACATGAATGTTGAAGTTGATGTTCTTATTGCAAAACTTTAACACGTGAGTTCAATTGCTTAACTTTGTTACATCCCTTCCCATGGCTGTGAATGACCCCAATCTAGAAACCAAGCTGGGAATTATAAATCAACATGAGGACATCCTCAACTTAACAGCTCATTTAAAAAGGCTCTCTTTGAAACTGCAAAGATATTTGAACCTTTTGATGGTAAATACATGAGATTCTGGAGTTAAAGGAGGAGAACGTTTCCCTTGGCGGTCCCATTTGGAAGGATACCCTGAAGCCATCAAGTTAGGCACTCTCCATGAGCTGAAGTAGCAAGTAGGACCAAGGGTGACTGAAAACTCTGTGTAGGCTAAATCTACTGCTGTTGGTCGAGCTGACCTTTTGGCTCTCCATAACCAGGGATGTGTTTTCCTAAAAAACATATCAGACAAATAGAGTAGGTTCCAAGATGGCTACTCCCTTTCCTTGTCTATTTGTACACCATTGTTCAGGAGAAATCCAGGAATGGGTGGCTCTACCAACAATTACACTCTGCATTCTCATAAGTTTCACTTGAAAAAAGACAGTGATGCAAATATGAAGTTATATTTAAATTGATGGGTTTAAATTTGATGACTAAACTAATTTTCAGAATAGCTGGAGAGTGTGTATTTGGGTCATATTTTTGTTGGAAGGAGCTTCTCCAAAAACAATCTGCTCCAGCTTTAAACCTAGAACCAGAACACATATTATTTCATTTTTATTTATTTTTCACATTTTTATTCTGCTGCAATTCAGACTCTCTGAAAAGCCAGTTTAGGGTAACTTGTCATATTGATTTAGAAACACTAATGGCCCACAGTTCTTCTTAATATACAAGATTAGGCCAATTTAATTTTTAGAAAACAATTCTCATCATCAGGAACCAGAAACCCAATTAAGCCTTCAACATTATAGGTTTTCTCTATTTAATGGACACCTCATTTAGAGGTCCACAGCTCTGTCAATAGACTAAATTCTAAAATGGTAGGCTCTTAAAGTCATTTTAATATGCCATCCATTATGTAGGTACTACATAGCAGACATGATAAGCCAAATTTATGCAGTATTAAGTGACATTAATTACTGTAATTAAGTCTAAGTACATATACTTGAAATGCTTCTGCTCCCCTTGTTTATCCTTAGCTGGATCTCCTTCTATTCATCTGACTCCACCATTCCCTTCTACTTTGCACAGCACGGTGCATCTTGATGGTGCTATAACTATCCATACAATGATAATATTTGACACTAGAATCAATAAGAGAAGCATATTATTGTTCTGCACATGCATCCCAAAGGAAACCAATGAACAGATTTGGACAAGGAAAGTTCAGCCCAATAGAATAGAGTAGAGTAGAGTAGAGTAGAGTAGAGTAGAGTAGAGTAGAGTAGAGTAGAGTAGAGTAGAGTAGAGTAGAGTAGAGTAGAATACAGAATACAGAATACAGAATACAGAATACATTTATTGGCCAAGTGTGATTGGACACGTAAGGAATTTGTTTATATGTATATAAACAGAAAACATTCATGAGGTTATCTAGTTGAGTAATGAAATATCTTGAAAAAAACAACCAAGGACCTCACAATTCAACCCCAAGCTACAAATATTCTCTTCAATGGGTATAGGCAAAATCTCCTTCAAGTGGAATTCATCTTCTGGAAAGTTCATGTCCATACAATGTTTTGAAACATGGAAATTATTTGTCATTGTCTTCATTTTCTAACTTCCTAGTTTACTTCACAACCCTCAGATTTCCTGGTATTCTCCATCCAAATACTAACCAAGTCTCATCCTGATTGGTTCTTTTCAAAATTGTCCAAGGACTTCCGGTGGCTCCGCGGCGACGGAGACAGCCTTCCCGGGCTGCCCGCGGCTCAGCTGAGTGTTTTTTCGCCCGAAACAGCGCCGATCAGCTGTTCGGGCGAATTTGAAGCCCCCTCCTCGGGAGAAGAGGAGGGGGTGAGGCCCCAGGTAGGGGTCGAGTTCTCCGGGGCCGCCTGAGCTTGCAGCTTGGGCGGCTGAAGGATCGAACTCCCCCGTAGCCTGGGTCGCTCCCAGCTGGCCAGCGCCTCTGCTCCTGATTTCATGGAGCAGAGCCAGGCGTCTGCGACCACCCCTGCCTGAAGGAAGGACTATGGATTAAAAGGAGCAGGCAGAGCGGTACAAGAGGAAAAGGTGAAGAGGATTATTTTATTTTACTCTCGAGCTTGATGGACTTTTTTAAACTTTAAGTGAAAGTGCGTCACAATTGAAAGTTAAAGATGGCGGCTAAACCTCCCCCTAAAACTCTTCGGAGTGGTGGATCTTCTCCGGTGCAACAATCATCATTACAGGCGTTGCACCCTCCTGATGTATTGACACCGAAGGATTTACGAGATGCTTTGGATAAACATGCCCAGGTACTTTTGGAATCAATTAATCAATCAATTGGTGATAAATTTGCACAGATGGAGGAGAAATTGAAGAAGTTGGAGGAGAGAATGGAGGAGAGGATGGAACAGAAGTTCAGGGTGATGAAGGTAGACATTTTGTCTTCAGTGTATAAAGTGGCTGAATGTGTGGAAGATTTGGATGAAAAAGTGGAAGATTTGACTCAAAAGAATGCCATATTAGAAGCAAAAGTACTGGAGAATGAAGATTTAAGAGATAAAATGGATAGAGAATTGAGTCTTGCTCAATATTTCCAGATGCAGTTTGCCATTAGAATCAGAGGTTTAAAGGAGAATATTAAGGAAGATCTAAAGCAGCTGGTTTCTGAGGCTCTTGAAGTGGTATTGAATCAGCCAGCATCCGAAATAAAAGGAGGCATGGATAAAGTGTTTCGTGTGAATTCATGGATTGCTAGACAGAGAAAGTTGCCCAGAGATGTGGTGGTTTATTTTGCAAAAAGGGAAATTAGAGATGAAGTTATACAAGCTGCCTATGATACTAAAGTCGTGATTGCTGATCAAGAAGTTCTGGTTCTAAAAGAAATTCCTCCAAAGATTTTAAGGAGAAGGAAGGATTTTACATTTCTTGTGCAAGAGCTCAAGCAACGAGATATAAGGTTCAGATGGGAGATCCCAGCTGGGTTGATGGTGATGCATGAAGGTAAAAGGTACCGTCTGGTTACTGTGATGCAAGCGCATGATTTTTACAATAATGATTTAAAAGCAACCCCATTAACACTTCTGGAAGCTGCAAAGGGATCTGGAGAAGGAGAACATCAAGAGGCTGAAGATGGACAGACAGAGGAGAATGGTGCTGGAGGAGATCAAGTTATAACACCTTTGGATGATCCCAGAGAACAGAGGGTGACGCGTGCTGCTTTAAAACGATCAAAAAAGATAAAAGAACAAGAACAGCAGAAGTCTATGGAACTTTCACAACGTACTTACAGCCAAGTAGTGGGAGGTGGGAAAAGATTTGGGTGAGGAATGTAAAATTTAAACAAGTTTGAAATCTAAGAGAGAATTTTTACAAAATGTTTTATAGATGGTATTTAGATTTTAAAAAGCTAAGTATGTATCTGAATCATTAGCCTAAATGTTGGAGGTGCGGGGATGAAGACGTAATATATTTTCATATATGGTGGACTTGTAAAAAGGTTAAGGCTTTTTGGATAAAAGTCTGGTGGAACATACTAAGTTGATGTTGAATTTAATTACGGCAGCAAGACTTTTGATAGGTTAGTACTGGAAAGAGGAACTGCCGACCATAGAAGAGTGGGCTTTAGAGGTTTCCGACTTGGTTGAAATGGCGAAGATTTCGGCCTATTTGCAAGATTACTTGCAGGAACGCTATATTATGGAAGGGAGAGAATGGTTTGAGTTTATCCAGAATAAGTATAGGGTTAAGAAGTTTTATATTTGAATAAGGCTTCTTTCTTTGTTTCTTTTTCTATATTAGTTTTTTTATATATATATATTTAATATTACTAAGGTTTGTTTTATCCTATATAAGCTAGAGAGTGATAGATTTTAGAGTTTATGGTTGTTAGTATATGGTTGTTTATGATTGTTTTTTTTATATATACCTTGTATTTAGCTCTGGGAAGTCGGGGGGGAGGGGGGGAGGAAGGGGGGGAGGGAGAAGGGTGGGGGAGGGGGGATTTTCTAAGGGAAAAATTGTATGTTAAAACTTTTCAATAAAAAAAAAATGTCCAAGAGCAGATAGGTGGTCAACTTTTAATAGATTATTCACATTTTTTGTAACTACTGACAAAATTCCAACCATGCAATTAGTTAATCATGAATAAGAGAATTTCACTCATGCAAGCTCATTCAGGTAATTGGGAACATTCCAGATGCATAAAACTATCAAATATCCGGTATGTTTGAGAAACTGGATCAACCAATAATTATAAACTCCAGGCACTTAAACTTAAGAGCAAGAAGCCCATGGGAAAACAACTCTAGTTACAAAATAGAATACATTTTGCCTGAAATTTTCAGGAAACTATTACTTGCCAAAAGCTATTTCTTTTCCATCAGGTAATCAAAGGACACAATGCATTTCAGAGATTTCATACTGAAGAGGCAACAGATGTTTAAAACCACATTAAAAGTCTCACTGGACGCCTAGTAATAGGTTCTGCCAAAGAAACATCAGGATGAAATCTGACCATTGCAGAACAATAGTTTTTCATGGATGCGATGCCAAGACTATAAACATTACCGGATTGTGCATAAAATGTATTTGTAAGGACAGAAGTGCTAATACATGCCAGCAGTCTATTAAACAACAACATCTAGACGTCTTCTCTTAAAAAGGGCTCTGAGCATTTTTGACAAATCCTCCATTAAGTAACTCAGGGATGTTCCAATTTGCAACTCCTGCTTCAATCAATCCTTTGTATTTTACCTGGAGATCAACGCTTCAGCTCCAGCTGTTTTCTGTATCTTTTCAGAAACTTTTGATTTCCTCCTCCTGTTTATCCCTGCCATGGTTTTCACTGGAGCTTGAAATTAACATGACTTTTTATTTAGCTCCTCATTTGTGTACCAACATCATCAATATTGTCAAGAGAGAACAGCAAAGAGGCCTTTCTTTTACAGCTAACAAGAGAGGGATAAAAGGAGGTATAGTGTTAAGTTTGCATTTCCCAAACCATTTTAGGCCTAACATAAGAAGCAATGTGTCCATATGTGTTCTTCACCCACTCTCTCTCTTTTTTAAAATAGTTTGCATATGAAGAGAAGTGGGCATCTTTCATCTTGAGGAGGCATATGGAGACAGTCCTCCAGCACCTAATGGGGTATTGCATAGAACAGGGCTTTTCAACCAGTGGTATGGGTACCACCTGTGGTACATTGCCACCTAGCAGGTGGTATGCGACCATCCTAGAAAAGTGGTAGTGGGGGAGGGGAATGAGCTGAACCGGTGGCAGCACCACACAAGCCTGAGTGAGAGATAGCTGGAGCTGCAGGGCTGTCAGGGCTCCAGCTGGAGCTCAGCACTGATCCCCGTGTTTTTACTGAGCCCAGAAGAAGCGCCGATCAGCTGGAATGTTGCAACATCTCCAGGGTCTTGTGATTTACATTCAGATGCTTGGCAACTGATTCATATTTATAATGGTCACAGTGTCCCAGGGTCATGTGAAGTGACCAAAACCTGCTGAAACCACCCAGCAGAGGGGGGGGGAATAAAAACCAAACAACCCCCCCCACCCCACCCCCACTGCCAATCCTCAACAGAAATGCTCACAATAATAAAAACCTCAGACAAGAGGAAGAGTGCCGCCGGGTGTCTTGCTCGGCTGTGGCTTGGGGGGGCACTTTTTTAAGTGCCATTGTAACTTCAAACAGTCACAAAGCAAAGTCGAGGACTACCTGTACTTCATCACTTTTTTCCTTTTTTTTTTGGTCATCAAGTTTTTGACACCTTGCTAGGCAACTGGTAGTACTCGGATGGTGCCTAAAAGTGGTACAATGGGTGAAAAAGTTGAAAAGCCCTGGCATAGAAGATCATGATCTGTTCTCAAGTCTCCCACAAGGGAAGGCACAGAATAATAGATACAGGAAGACAGATTCTGGTGGAATGTTAGACCGAAATTTCTAACAATAGGTTGCGAATGGGATCAATTGTTAAGGAAAATGGTTAGATCTCCTTTTATAGATATGTTCAAGTAGAAGTTTGGAGAATCATGAACCAAAGTTGTTATAGTTTGAATTCTGGCACTGTGTAGGCCAGGGGTAGGCAACCTTGGCTCTTTTATGACTAGTGGACTTCAACTCCCAGAATTCCTGAGCCAGCATGAATCTAGGGGCCAGTGCTCATCTCTGTTTCAAAGCCGAAGAGCCAGCGGTTGTCCAAGGACTTCTCCGTGGTCATGACTAGACACCAAAGGTGCACGGAACGCTGTTACCTTCCCACCATAGTGGTCCCTATTTTTCTACTTGCATTTTTATGTGCTTTCGAACTGCTAGGTTGGCAGAAGCTGGGACGAATGGTTAGGTCACAAGAACATACCTTGGACCTAAGATGTAAGCACGTGCAAGGAACTATACAATGTCCTTAATTTCACACGCTAGCAAAATAATGTTTAAGGTCACTCAAAGCAGATTAGCTCTCTAGATGGAAAAAGAGATGTCAAATATTCATGCTGGCTTTCAAAAAGGCTAAGGAACACTATTGCTGATGCACGCTGAATAATTGAGAAGGCCAAAGAATGTCAAAAAGAAGTCATCGTGTGCTTTACTATAGAAAGGCCTTCCATGGTATCAAACATGTCACGCTGTGGACAGTGCTCAGAAAAACAAGAATCCCAGAACTTTTCATTGTCCTCATGAAAAACTTATTCACAGGTCAGGAAGCCACAGTCTGGACAGAATATGATGAAATAAAGGAATGAGACCAGATCGCAAACTGTCCCCTTAGTGCAGAATATATATTGAGGGACTGGAAGCAGTTAAGCAGGGTTTTAAAATGACCGAAGGAATGTCAGTAACCTGCACTGTGCTGATGAAAATACTCCAATAGTTGAAAATGCAAATGATCTGCAACCTCTGGTAATGAAAATCAAAGGAACACAGAGGAAGGAGGAGGAGGGGGCTGGGATCAAACATAAATAAATCCAAACAAAAGGTAACAGATACAGCAACCGGTGAATCTTTAATTGACAACGGAGATACTGAAGTAATGGATAGCTTCTGCCTTTTAGGATGAACTCTCTACAAAGAGCCTTGGTGGAGCAGTGGGCTAATGCCTCCTTAAGTAACACCAGCTGCCTGCAATTAGTGCAGGTTCGCATCCCACCAGGCTCAAGGTTGACTCAGCCTTCCATCCTTCCGAGGTAGGTAAAATGAGGACCCAGATTGTTGGGGGCAATTAAGCTGACTTTGTAATAATGTCGCTTGGGGGTGAAACCCTAATAAGCAGGCATATACATAGAATGAAGGCTATTGCTAAGCTTGTAAGCCGCCCTGAGTCTTCGGAGAAGGACGGGATATAAATGGAATTAAAATTAAAAAAATAAAAAAATAAAAAAATAAGCAGTCACAAAATATGCCAGACTATCACTGGGCAGAGTAACCATGAAAACCTTAGAAAATAAAATCGGATACCAAAGTGTCTTTTTACACCTACTAAGATCAGTACTGAGTATGGAATGGCTTTTTTTTTCCTTATGACATTCTGTGGAAGCAAATTTGGATGCTGAAGAAGCAGGATGGAAAGGGTACTGAGGTTTTTAAACTTGGACGTTGGCCAAGACTCCTGGAAACATAATGGGCAGCCGATAAAACAAAAAGCAATCACACTTATCGCCCCGGAGGGCTTTACAGCCCCCTCTGAGCAGTTTACCAGGTCAGCCTATGGCCCTCAACAACCTGGGTCCTCATTTTACTGACCTCAGAAGGATGGAAGGCTGCGTCAACCATGAGACCCGTCAGGATCTAACTCCAGGCTATGGGCAGAGTTTGCCTGCAATACAGGTAGTCCTCAACATACGACCACAGTTGAGCCCAAAATTTTTGTTACTAAGTGACACAGCTGTTAAGTGAATTTTGCCCCATTTTACGACTTTTGTTGTCACGGTTGTTAAATGAATCGCTGCATTGGTTAAGTGACTAGCACGGTTGTTAAGTGAATCTGCCTTTCCCACTGACTTTGCTTGTCTGAAGTTCACAAAAAAGGTGATCCCATGACACCCCCCCCCCCCAGGACACAGCAACTGTCATAAATATGAGTCAGTTTCCAAGCATCTGAATTTTGATCATGTGACCATGGTTGCATGCTGGAATAGTTGGGTGAAAAACAGTCATAAGTCACCTTTTTCAGTGCTGTTGTAACTTTGAACAGTCACTAAATGAAACTGTTGTAAGTCGAGGACTATCTGTACTGTATTCTAACCATTGTGCCACCTTGTGGTCTGCTAACTAAGGTAAGAGAAATCCATGGCTGATGATGCTCTGAGCTCGAGTTTAAAATGCATTAGGCATTATTTGCAGATAGAATGGATGGCGATGTGGGATAACTCACTATGAATTTCCCAATATAATTTCTGGGGGGAAAAAGGGATGCAGATTACCTCCATTCCCCAATTAAATGTCACTAATCAACGCCTTAGCTGGGAGACAAAGTTTTTACAGCAAATAAGATTTCTGTATATCCTCAAGAGGCCCTTCCAGCAACATTGGAAAGATGACATGGCCACTACATATCTCAGCCATCTTAATAATCTAGTACATGGGTGTCAAACTCGACCGTATCACGTGGTGTATTGTGACTTATTGTGACATTTTTTTGCCTTTGTGGAGCCGGGGTGGGCGTGGCCTGTGCGTGACGCATCCAGCCTGCGGGCTGCCGATCTGGTATGTCTTTGGAAGAAAGATGCACAAAGGATTGAGGCAATTTTTAAAAAACATAAAAGGCTCACATCTCTAGCATTGTACCCACTGTGCTTATGCTGGCTATGTGCAAATTGTTTTAATTAACTAGAATATGGAAATTAGCCATCAATCGCCCCTATCATTATGCTTTCCCAGTTTACAAAAGCTGCTGTCCCAGTTTGCAATCAGCAACTGCATGTAAATTAAAACAACCTGGCATACTAGCCAGAAAAAACATGATTCAAAAATAATTATGTCTGGTGCAACTCAGTTTATGGGTTCTTCTTCTTCTTCTTCTTTCTAAGACATTTCTGGGAGGGAAGGAATGTATTGGAGAGAAACTGCATTGGCAGCCAAGATCAGCTATGTCAGACGCTATAAAGCCCATGCTCAGTCTGGCTGCAGCAAACTCATCCTGCCAATCATTAGTCTGGGTAGAAAGGTTGGCTACAGCTGTCACAAGCTGGATACAGGGCAATCCTTGTAGTGTTCGTATGTTTACTACCTGGTGGAGACTGTTTTAGATTATAAGCAACTCCTGCCTTAGTGAAATATCTTTATTTAAAAAAATTATGATAGATGCTGCTGAATCGAAAACAGTTTCTAGCTCCAGAACTTACCCATTTCTGTTAGGGTATGGCAGGATCAAGTCTGAGATTTATTTATAATATACTGATTAATAATTGTGATATATTTATTTATTCTCAAATAAGTTTGTTTATTCAAAATATTAATACTAAGTGGGCATCCAGTTTACAACACGAGCATTGGTAAAATTATCAGAAAGAATCTAATTAAAACAGCCATCCCAGGTGCATAGGATTATAATTCCCATCACCCTCACCCAAGAGACACCCAGGGGTCTTCAAACTTGACCCTTTTATGGCTTGTGGACTTCAACTCCCAGAATTCCTCAGCCAGCATGCCTGACTGAGGAATTCTGGGAGTTGAAGTCCATAAGTCATAAAAGAGCCAAGTTTGAAGACCCCTGCTTTGGAGGGTATTAGGCTGCAGAAATCTGTATTGAAGAAAGTTTAGAAATTACCTAAAAACAAAAATTTCTCTGCACTGACCATAGTTAATTTAGCATTCCCAGATTGTCTATAGTTTGGATAATTAAATCCAAACACCTCAGAAATCTAAAACTCGGAATAATGAAGCTTACTAAAAAGCAGGAAGTTGTATAGCAATTTTATTCCGATAGAAGAGAATATTTGCAGCTTAGGGTTGAATGCTGAGGTCCTTGGTGCTCTCTGAACTTGGTTGTTTTCTTACAGACATTTCATTACCAAACTAGGTAATATCATCAGTGCTTCTGATGTCACCTGGTTGGGTAATGGAATGTCCGCAAGAAAACAACCAAGGTTAGAGAGCACCAAGGACTCCAGAAATTTTATAGCTTCGCAGCAGTATAAATGATAATCACAATGCTATAACTAACTGAAAAGGATGATAACATGCTCTATATAGAAAGGAATAAAAATGCAGAGCATGCCAAAAACTTTCCTGTCCCTTGATCCTGGTTAAATATTCATAACAGGTTCATGGCAAAATGACATATGATCAGAGTAGACTTTCTTCTTTATTGGCTTGGGACTCCATCTATAGTGTCCTGAGAAGTGTAGGTGAGGAAAGGATGTTATCTTTTCACCATCCCATCATCGTAGAGTCACCTCCCAAGAGCTGTGCTTCTCAAAGAACTCGGGTTTTTTTTACTACCATAACATAATCCCGGGATCTCAGGTTTTGCCAACATAAGCTACACATTTTGGCCCTAAAGCTCTGCATGAAACTTCCCCATTTATATAAGACTAGGGAAAATCTGGATTTAATCAAAGTGATCCATCATCATGTATATCTGATGGACTGTGGGTCCAGAGTTTTGGGTCCAACAATTTTCACATCACACTTTTTTGATACAAAAAACCTCCCCAGTGCTTGCATATTTAGGTCCATTAAATAATTGTTAATTTTCATTGATATACGGTATTACTCTGATAGCTGCAAATGATATGGAAGTTCTCATAATGAAAGTCTAGGAGCACAATAAAAAATGGGAATAAAATTAGATAAAGGACATCTCAACAATGGCAATAGAAAAGAGTTTTAGAAATGAGAATGAAGTTAGTGAAGTGGTGGATGGCTTCTGCTTTTTAAAATTGACTGTCCACAGAAAAGGAAACAGCAGTCAAGAAGTTCAACACATACTAGATTTTGTACAATAGCAATGAGGAGGACCTTAAGCAATGAGGTCAATCAATTGTCTATGGAGATACTCAGTCATCCAGGTCATGGTTGTCCCAAGGGTGCTTTTTCAAAAGGCAACCGGATTTTCTTTGTTTTTCCTTGAAGATATTTCACTTCTCATCCAAGAAGCTTCTTCAGTTCAGAACTGAAACATCTTCAAGCAAAAACAAAGAAAGTCTGGTTGCCTTTTGAAAAAGCACCTTTGGGACATGTCAATCAACCAATCAATCATGTGGTTTATATGGATGAAAATATGACTTTGGGTAGCCAGCAAAAATTAAAAATTAAAAACCATACAACCAATGAAATAAATAATAACCGATGAACCAACATATTGTGGCTACATATTGTGAAGATATCAGTAACCAATCCATAGATGTTGTGTTGTGTCTAAAAAGGTCAGAATTGTGCTGCAATTATTTTCCCTGTGACAGTCTGTAGAAGCAAATGTTAGATTTTTATAGAAAAAGTACTGAAGCTTTTTAACTTTGATATTGAAGAAGACTCCTGAGAAAGGCATGAGTAGCCAACAAAACAAATGTCCCTTCAAACAAATCAATCCAAAATTCTCATTGGAGGTTCAAATTATCATTTTTGGATACATTACCTTAAGGTCTAGCTCTTTGGATAAGTCTACAATGCTGGGAAATGTAGAAGGAAAAAGACGAGAACAACCAGCAGGAAAATGGATGACTCAATTACAGCAGTGGTCATCATTGGAAGACATGAAGGACCAGACTGAAAACAGATCATCCTGGAGAAGTTCAATCTGCATAGTCACTAAAGGTCAGTACCAACATAATAGCACATAATCAATCAATTATACTATACAGAACATTCTTAATTCATTTTCGATTATGATGCTAATAATAGTTGCTCCTAGATCTGCTCTTACTACATGAGGTAAATCATCCCCATAAAAGGTAAAGGTAAAGGTTCCCCCGCACATGCGTGCTAGTTGTTTCTGACTCTAGGGGCCGGTGCTCATCTCCATTTCAAAGCCGAAGAGCCAGCGCTTGTCCGAGGACGTCTCCATGGTCATGTGGCCGGCATGACTAGATGCCAAAGGCGCACGGAACGCTGTTACCTTCCCACCGTAGTGGTCCCTATTTTTCTACTTGCATTTTTACGTGCTTTCGAACTGCTAGGTTGGCAGAAGCTGGGACGAGTAACAGGCGCTCACTCTGTTACGCAGCACTCAGGATTCGACCCGCCAAACTGCCGACCTTCTGATTGACAAGCTCAGCGTCCTAACCCACTGAGCCAGCGCGTCCCTTATTTAGGCATTTCAAGTTAAACCTGAACTTGTTAAAACTGTAAGCTCATTTTCTTTCAAAAGGAAAAATACAAAAAATAATGATAATATAATGACATGTCCTGTTCTCTACCTCCAATTATGGCATGTCCTATTGATTTTACCAACTTTGGGCTGCAAAATTCCCCACATCCAGTAGATGGCAGCAAATATTCTTCTGTATCCATTTTTCCTGCCACAGCAGTAAACCTCTACAATTTTGCAGCCTAGATTTGCTAAACAGGACTTAACAGTAGACAATGCCAGCTACCTCCATCGCCTATCTTTTCCAGGAAAGAGGGGCATTTGGTGTCCCTTTGCCATTCAGCTGTGGGCTTCTGCACCAACTTCATTGGTTGTATTGTTCAATCTTAGCTCATCACTAAGCTGCTCTGTACAACAGCTGTGCTTTGGTTTTATTGTAGGACGTTAAAAAAAAAGCGACTGCTGACTTCTGCTGACTTTCCTGCAGAATCAGACAACTGTCTCATCCCCTGACACCACATCAACTGTTGTTTTGTCACAGTTACACTCAGGGAAACTCAAATCTCCAACTCATTTATTTTACTACTTGGAGATGGCTCACAGCAGTGAAGTTTGAGCATCCAGTTCTATCTCACTGCATTTAATCCTTCTCTAATTAGGCAGCTTCTATGGTTGTACAATAACACAGGGTGCTCCATACAACTACATAATAGGCAACAAGAAGAATGCATTTAGGCCCTGCATGAACACTGCAAAAGTTTCCAAAGATCTGTATAATGTGCACACCTTTAAGCATCACATCCTGATAATAAGCACAATAAATCCAGTCCGAATACAATGTTTAAAACATTAGTCCAAGCAACTCTATAGTCTTCCAATAGCTTTAAACTTTGTGTCTCACAACATTAAGAACTATGAACCTTTCCATCACTATGTAACAGTGGGGATCATCTATTTTCATGGTAAAGGGTGCTTAATGTATTTGATAGAGATTTATCAAAATCATTGCTGCAGGGTAAAAGAAAAGGCTGTTCTTCTCCGTAGATATTTTGCTATAAAACATGCTTTCTTTTCACATTCTTCTCATTCTCCTAAATAATTTCTTTAAGTAATCTATGTTCTTCTCTTAATATCTGCAAAATGATGACACCACTCATAGCTTCCAATAGGATTAAGGTGGAAAGAAATTTAGGTTTCAACTGCCACCATAACCAATGGCAAGAGATTATAGGGGTGTTTTTTTTTTCAAAATAAAAAACAATGGGAACTTCTGATTTCCTGCCCAGGATTTGACAAAATCTCCTTCCCCCAACAGCAATCTTTGTATCTCTAAAGCAGACATGTCAAACACAAGGCCCGGGGGCCAGATACGGCCCGCGAAGTGGTTTCATGCGGCCCGCGAAGCCATCCTGGAAACAGTGAGGGAACGGCCCCCACTGCCTTGGCCCTGGCCCAGAGACCCTCCTCCTGCCAGAGACCCTCAGATCTGTCCCACTCCTGCCCAGGCCCCCATAGGCACCCTTGATGCGAACGATGTAGAGCTGGCCGTGACCACCCAGTAGGCCATACGCACTCTAGCCACGCCCACCCAGTAGGCCACACCCACCCTGGCCATACCGACCCGGCCCTTTGAGGGCAACCGCAATGCTGATGCGGCCCTCAGTGAAATTGAGTTTGACACCCCTGCTCTAAAGACTCTACCTTAACCCACTGCTAGGCTGAGCTTGTAGAAATCTTGATGTGGTTTTTTGGTGTTTTTTGTGGTTCCCTAACTTTAATGTGATGGCTCAGCGGTTAAAGACGCTGAACTTGTCAGCTGCAATGCTGACAGTCCAGGTTTGAGACCTGAGTGCTGCATACAGGATGAGCTCCCGTTACTTGCTCCAGCTCCTGCCCGTTCGAAAGCATGCAAAAAATAATGTAATTTGAAAAGGCATCTCACCTCCCTATTTGTCTTGAACGTAAAGGCGGGCAAGGGGGAGAGGCACATTCAGACTTTCAAGATTCTGTTACCAATAAAAATACAGGTAAACTCTTTCAGCGACCACTCGTTCAGTGACGGTTCAAAGTTACACAAAGCACCAAATGAGGAGTACTTATGATCAGTCCTCCTAGTTCTGGGCATTGCAGCATCCCCATGGTCACATGATTCAGGAGCTTGGTAATGAGCTGGCAATTATGTTGATTCTCTTAACGGGTTGTGGCTCTTCTTCCTGTTCCTTAAGGTTATTTTCACAGTCCATTACATGAGCCCTAACGGAGTTTGTACCTTGAGGTTGCCCTTAGATATTGTCAGAACGGGAGGGGGGGGGAAAGGGGCGGGAGGAAATACTAACACTGATGTGGCTAATGACAACTGAAGCCTATCTGAACCCTACTCTATGAGGTGAAAGCAGCATCAAAGGGACATGGCAGAAAAAACATGTTGACATGTTTGTACCTTGGTTGGGTACAAATGGGGGGAAATCCATGTTTAAGAAAACAAATTTTATTTAGAAGGATCCTTCAGAAAGATCAACGGCTATCATGTAACCAGCCATGAGCATGTAAGAGTTTTTCTCTGTATAGTTTCCTCCTTTGACCAGAACTGATGGTCAACACATAAATTTGGCAATCTCATAGAGCAGCTGTGCTTGTCTAATCTGTAATGCACAAACTGTAATGCACAAACAATAAGGGGAAGTTGAACTGCTTTTCACTTGTCACCTTCTTCATCAATTGGCATATATGCTGAAGTTTAAAACTATACAGCAATTGCCCATTTCAATAGCCAATTCATTCGCCAGATACTCTCAAAAATACTTGTAGAAAGTATTCCAATCACTTCATTCAACTAATCCCAAATTGAGTCAAATCTCAGTGAGAGAGCATAGATGCAATTGCCTGTTTACTTTGGCAAAACATGCATGGATTCGATATTCATTACTGAAAAAATCCCAGAGAACGTAATTCCAACTACATAGGATCCAGACCTCAAGACCTTTTAAAAATATATATTTCACCAAACTCAAATTACACATTTTGTACAGGCCTCTATTATGATAGAACTGCAGAGCTTAATTTGCCTCCTGCAGGGAAAGAAAGGTCAAAACAGTTTTATTTGTCTCTGAGAAAGAAACTGTTCTACTAATTTAATAATATATGTCACTTGCTGGCTTTCCTTTTCTGGAATCTCACCTCGGAACAAGTATCTCCATGTGGAGAAATTCTTTGCTTTGGCAGGGGGTCGTGAAGGGAAATTATTGTAAGCAAGTCTTCTAAGTTATTATTTCTAGTTATAGGACTGAACAAAGGAAATTAGGTTCTTAGATTGGCAGACAACATGAGTACATTAATGAAAGACCAGCATTGTCTATATTGATTGGCTATGCCTTACAGAGTGTCATGCTGAATGAAGGTCTTTCTCACAGGAGGGAATCTCAGGCACGGAAGCCGAGAAATGCAGACTTTAGGTATGGAAGCTTTAATCAGGCAGAACATCAGTTCTCCTGCAGCTCAGCCTTGACTTACTTCCACAATGGAGCCCCAAATTTCTGTTGCAAAGCGAGACAGTTGTTAGTGACTTTTGCCTCATTTGATGACCTTTCATGATAGTTGTTAAGTAATCACTGTACTTGTTACGTTACTAACATGGTCGTTAAGAGAATCTCTCTTCCCCGTTGTCAGAAGGTTGCAAATGGTGATCACCTGACCCCAGGACATGACAACCATCAAAAATGTGAGCCTTCCTGACAGTGAGGACAATCAACCAGTGGAACAGCTTACCCCCAGAAATTGTGGGTGCTCCATCACTAGAGATTTTTAAGAGGAGACTGGACATTCGCCTCTCTGAGATGATGCCTGAGCAGGGGGCTAGACTAGAAGACCTCCAAGGTGCCTTCCACCTCTATTCTATTTTATCCTAATTTTGATCACATGACCAAGGGAATGATGCAGCAGTCGTTAAGTGTGAAAAATGTTCATAAGTCATTTTTTCCCCAGCACCATTGTAACTCTGAATGGTCACTAAAGAATGGTTGTAAGTCAAGGACTACCTGTATACAACTCTGGCTTTTCCTCCAGAATGTGTGTAGATGGCTATAAATAATATGAGTGTTCCCATCTAAGAAAGAGGTGTCATCAAAGCTTACTACACTTTGGCTTGCAACTTTTAATTCATACTTGAGTGAGCTTTACCTGGAGGATCCTACTGGAGAACATATTCTCAGTCTGGTATCTTTTCGGTATTTTGAGACTCCATTCTCCAGAATTCCAGCTATCTGGAAATTCTCTGGGAGTTGCAGTCAATGATGTGGTGGCAAGGTGGAAGGCCATCCTTATTATGAGGAGTTCAGTGACATAATATGAGACCTTTCATATTAAGTTTAGATGTTCAGAACTCATTCTGAGTTAGCCTTCTTGAGGAAGAAGGGAAGGAATCTTCATGTAGCTTCAAAGCTTTTCCCACTGTGAAAGTCTCAGACTGTTGATTCCCATCCCAAGTTATGGGCCACCCAGTCAAGCTCTTGCAGTTTCCTGACCAGCAAGACTAAGACGTCATGGACCCAGGTTGTTTTTGGGAGCTTCCTCATGGAAGCTATCATTAAATGTTATGGAAACTGGCTACCCATAAAGATATCTGCTGTTGTCATTAAGGAGTTCCTGGCAGCTTATAAGGGATTTGGCTGTCATCTTGCTTGTATGTTATATACATATACATATATATTATATATTGAGGTTAGCTCTCTTAATAACAGTTGTCTCTGGATCCAAAAAAACCCTAATTGCCTAGACACCTGAATACTGATACATGGCAAAACACTTGATTGTGTGAAAACTTGACAAAATGCCTCCTTAAGTAACACCAGCTGCCTGCAATTAGTGCAGGTTCGAGTCCCACCAGGCTCAAGGTTGACTCAGCCTTCCATCCTTCCGAGGTAGGTAAAATGAGGACCCAGATTGAGGACCCGCTTGGGGGGGGGGGGCGAAAGCCCTAATAAGCAGGCATATACATAGGATGAAGGCTACTGCTAAGCACATTGATTTGTGCTTCTTAGATTGTAAGCCGCCCTGAGTCTTCGGAGAAGGGCGGGATATAAATGGGATTTTAAAAAAATACAAGGTACCTAGATACTTCCAAAGATGACAGAAGCACAAGCCTACAAGAACTCACAGAAGCACTAAATTATGTCCCTCAGATCACAAAGAGAAGTGATTAAAGAACAACACAGAATAGTTTTTTAAGCTAACCAAACATCAACTTTCACTTCTTTTAAAATGCAGCTACTTATAACAATATACTTAAAAACTGTGTGGGCAATGTTCCAAGACTGCGTCTCACTTATTATGGCCATGTCATGTAGGGAAATTCACTGGAGAAAGCAATCATGTTTGGAAGAGTTAGCCGTAAAAGGAAACCAGACCTCCAAAGAACAAGCTGGCTGGACACCATCAAAACTGATACCAGCCAGAGCATAAAAAAACTTCAAAGAAACAGCGCAAGATTGGGAGATGTGGAGAGGCCTGGCCCATAGAAGCACCACAAGTCATATACCACTGAATGGATAACATTATCAACATCAGTGCTTGCTAAGGCATCAGGAGTGACTGAAATCAGGTCCAAATGCACTAACTTCAGCTTGCTATCATTAATTAAGATAATAAGACACTTCATTCCTTAAATTTCAACATGGACAGGTGCATGCGGTGTTTTACAGGCCTGGTCCATGAACAGGTTCTGTTATGTACTGGGCTCTTGAGGAATACCACGTGGGTTGCTGGAGCAGCTAACAGCTCTCTAGCAACCCAGACTACAAGTCTCCTGTGCTGCAATTGGCTATCTCCAGGCGGCAATGGTTGATTCAAACCGATTGGCTGTCGCCTAGGGGCTAAACTATATATTGCAGCTAGTTGCAGCCATTTCCTCAGTACAGTTTCTGCACGAAATAAATGATGAGTTACCCTGTACTCAGTTCTGCATCTTCATTCCTGTGCCAAAGAACCCGCTATTTAACGGTGGCAACGAAGGAGGGATCCTGCTTTACTGAATAAAGAGTTGAAGTCTATGAGGGAAAGGCAGTGCACGCTGGAGGGAAAAGGCATTTCCCCCCCCCCTCAAGGTCAGCTAGCAAGCTACGCTAGCGACCTCGTGCTCAGTGGACTCATTCCCTGCGCCTGGAAGCAGGATTCAGAAGAACGCAGGAACCAGCAAGAAAGAATACCGAAGGTCAGAAAACTGCAAGAATTCAACATGAAACACCCGGAGGAATGGCCATCATATTTATCACAAGTAGAAAATTACCTCAGGGCCAATCAGATCATGGAAGAAGGACTGAAGGCCGCAATGCTACTCTGCATGTGCAGCCCAGCAACCTTTGACTTGGCTGAGAACCTTTTCGCGCTGACACCAATTGAAGCGGTCTCCTATGCAGATCTCAAACAGAAGCTAACCAGGCATTTCCAGCCCAAGATGTCTGAAATGGCTTGGCAGTTCAAGTTCGACCAAAGAGTGCAGCTACTCGGTGAGTCAGCTTCAGAATTCATAGTGGGCCTAAGGCAGGCCGCATGCCTATGCAAATTTTCAAATTTAGAAGAGCGACTACGAGACCAGCTCGTCTGCAGCCTACAGGACAGAACGCTTTAGCAGGGACTCTTTGCTAGGCCAAACTTAACATTTTCTGAAGCGCAAGATGAGGTGATGGCCGACGAAGCTGCCAGGGGTGCAATTCAAACAGTACACCCCTCCAAATCGACAAAGTTTGAAGAAATGGTCCACCAAATGCACTGAAGAATCTTCTGAGGAAGAAGAACCTGAAATCAACCAACTCCAAAAGCAACCCAACGCACAACACCGCAACAGCCAGCAGCGAGAGGACAGTTACAAGGCAGTTCTCTTACCGAGATGTAAGGGGTGCAGCGGCAACCATTTTCGTGCCAATTGCAGATTTCGATCAGCCACGTACAGAGCTTGCGGAAGGACAGGCCACATCGCAGTGGTTTGCAGAGCCTGCCAGAGAGACTGACCACCCAAACACCAGTCAGAAGAACTGACTAGGAGAGGTACTGGGGACCAGGGTCCAGTTAGTGTGGGGTTTTTCAGAAGCTGTAGAAGTATATGCCGCACCAGGGCTTGACGCCCCCTCAAACCCAAACTTAAGCTCATGGTAGAGCTACAAGGAGTTCCATGTAAGATGGAATTGGACTCTGGCTCTGCAGCCTCAATTATTTCTCAAGACACTTTTAAATTCATGTGTAGACACAGTAACAATTGGGCCAAACTAAGACCCTCAGATATAATCCTAACGGACTTTCAAAATGCTCATGTTAAAGTTAAGGGAGAAGCCACTTTGTTGGTAAAGTTTAAAGGGTTTTTGGGGCACCTGGATGTAATAATAGTAGGGGGCCAGAGGACGAGTCTCATTGGACTCGATTGGTTTGATGCCTTAGGTATTCAGATTATTGGCATAAACCAGACACAAACTGCAGACCTTGTGTCAGTATGGGAGGAATATGCAGAAGTTTTTGATTCAAACCTAGGAACATACACAGGCCCGCCTAACTCATTTAAGCTAGATCCCAACATAGATCCAATCAGGGTTAAGCCTCATAGGGTCCCCTTTGCCTTAAAACATAAAATTGATTCCAAAATTGATAAGCTTGTAGAACAAGACGTGTTACAGCCTGTTGATGGTGGGGAGCGGGAAACTCCTATAGTCACTCCACTTAAAGCCAACGGGGAAATTCGCATTTGTGCTGACTATAAATGCACTCTAAATAAAGCCCTCAAGCAACACGCTTACCCGGTCCCAGTGGTCAACCATACTTCAGCCTCCTTGCAAGGGAGTACTATTTTTACTAAACTTGATTTAGCACAGGCCTATCAGCAATTGCCGGTTGATGAGGCCACAGTCGCGACTCAAATGATCGTGACTCACGGGGGGGCTTTCAAAGTTAAACACTTACAGTTTGGAGTCAGTGTTGCACTGGGTATTTTTCAGGGAATCATGGAGTGTACACTCAAGGGTATTCAGGGCGTCTGCCCTTATTTTGATGATGTTCTTATTGCAGAGGAATCCCCAGAAGTGTTGGCCAGTAGGCTCAGGGCTGTCTTGCAGAGGCTTCGCAAAGCAGGCCTCAAATTAAAAAGAACAAGTGTAGTATTGGGGTTTCTTCAACAGAATTCCTGGGTTTCCGAATTGATGCTAATGGCATTCACCCCGCTGATTCTAAAATGAAGGCCATTAAAATGGCTCCTAGGCCCAAATCAAAAGGAGAGCTACAAGCATTCTTGGGCCTCCTAAACTTCTATCACACATTTCTAACTCATTAGGTCATAATAGCAGAGCACCTCGACAGGCTTCTAGATAAGAAAGCTCCATGGAAATGGACTAACTTACATGAAAAAAGTTTCCAGGACTTAAAAGCACTATTATCAGAAAAGTCCACTGTAACTCACTACAAAGAGTCTAAACCTGTATGTCTTGCATGTGATGCATCTCCCTATGGGGTGGGGGCAGTTTTAAGTCACATAGAAAAAATGGGAAACAGGTTCCTATAGCATTTTACTCAAGGACATTGTCCTCTGCTGAGCGCAACTATGCTCAGATTGACAAAGAGGCCCTAGCCATCGTTGCTGGAATAAAAAAAATCCATGACTATTTATATGGCAGGGATTTCATGGTCTACACTGACCACAAACCTCTGTTGGGACTTTTCACAACTGACAAACAAACCCCCCACATACTATCTCCAGGAATGCTGAGATGGTCTATTTTCCTATCTGCATACAATTTTAAATTAATTCACAAACCGGGCAAGGAAATGGACCATGCTGATGGCCTCACTGAATTTCCCCTCCATGCAGGGGACATTGCTGCTGAAACTGCCACAGATAAAAGTCCTATCAGGACTTTTCCTTCTTAACTGAGGTGGAACCGGAGGAAGAACTGGGGAGCCCTGGAATGCAACAGGAACAAGCCAACCAAACTTCAGCAACCTACTCTGCCAAACAGTCTGACTCTGGGATGGGCCAACCTGGAGAGGCCAGCCAGAGTGCATCGAATCCCCTTGACTCAGGAGCACAAAGGGACATAAGTCTACCCAGCCCACTGGATAAGCTGGTAGACCATAAAGTGATGGGAACTCCGAGACGTTCCTCTAGGGCACGCAAGCCTCCTTCATATCTTGCAGATTACGTTGTAAAATAAAGAGCTATATATTGTTGTAATTCCTGTTGCCACTACACTACAGAAACTAGTGCTATGATGTAACTATCTAAAGCCTATTTTTAAAGCCTATTTTTAAAGCCTATTCATTCAGACGTTGTTTAATAACATTGTAACCTACATTGTTTTTTTATTTTTTATTATTATTATCACTTTTACTTTAGTGTGTTTGGATAATGAGTCTTGATAATTGTTGAGACTAATTGGTGTCATTATGGTCTGTTCTAAGAGGGGAGGGATGTTATGGTACTTGGCTCTTGAGGAATGCCACAGGAGACTACCAGTCTCCTGTGCTGCAATTGGCTATCTCCAGGCGGCAATGGTTGATTCAAACTGATTGGCTGCTGCCTAGGGGCTAAACTATGTATTATGGCTAGTTGCGGCCATTTCCTCAGTACAGTTTCTGCACGAAATAAACCATGAGTTACCCTGTACTCAGTTCCGCATCTTCATTCCTGCGCCAAAGAACCCGCTATTTAAGAAGTTCGATCAACAGTCAGTTGGAACATGCAGTCTAGTGAAAGCTCTGCTTTTAATTCAATGCTACTATCTAACTGCAGGAAAGCTGGAGGATACAGCTGCTGAAGACTGATGTGAAATTAAAGAGAGAATGAAATGTGTGATCTTATTTAATTGCACCTGGTGCTTCAATTTTTCAATAACAGCACCCTACCAGACTGTGTCAAATCATTTTCACAAAGGAAAAAAAAATGGATGGCAAAATAAATTAACTCTTTCACTCTTCTCACATTGATGCCAAGCAAATGTAAAGTGAGTGTTTGACATGGAAACATCTGTTTCTGTTTTTTGACCTGGTGCAACAGCCATTTGGCTAATCATGTCTTACAACACTGTAGATATTAAAAGCTGTGAAAGTCTTATCTGTACTGGAGAGCCACATTTATCATTTTTGTCATCCTTAGGTAAGGGAAAAAAGGACTGTGGCTTTGCACGAAAGAAGTCCCAAAATTTGATCTACAGCTAGATATTTATTAAGGCTTTCAGGTTAAGGCAAAACCAAACCAAAACAAAACACCCTCCTAGTGCCTGCCTGGACAAGTCCCTGCAACTTTTTGGCAACATTTTCAAAAGTGGTTTGCTTCTGCCAAGAACTGAGAATGAATGACTGGCACAAAGACCTGGCTTTAAGGTATAACTAAAACTCACAGTCTCTGCATTTCTAGCCTTGATATAACCACAACACCCAACTGACTCTGGAAGAAAAAAATGAGAAATCAGATAATTGTCCAAGATCATGTTGAGCACAGATAAGCACATGATGAAAGAAATATCTTGAAAACCATGCCATCCCCTTCTTCCTTAAAATGCATGCCAGTGCCTCAGAAGAGGTTTCTTGATTTCCTGTTATTTCAGTAATTTATTGGCTACTTTATGCCATTACCTTTGTAAGGTCCAAGCCCTAGAATTAACACAGTGAGATCCACGTGAGTCCAGCTCTTTATTTGCTGGCACCTAATAGACAGAATCTTGCCAGACTAAAGCTATAGAGTTTCCAAACTAACAGATATACCCTGGGAGTGTCTATGGACTGTCTATGGAGATTCTCAGAAGACATTTCCCTTCTCATCCAAGAAGCTTCTTCAGTTCTGAACTACAGAAGCTTATTGGATGAAAAGCAGAATATCTTCAAGGAAAAACAAAGAAAGTCTGGTTGCCTTTTGAAAAAGCACCCTTGGGGTATACCTTGAGAGATTCTAAGGTGAGGCAACTCTGAACCTTTTCCTTCCAAACCCTTCCAGTTCAGGACTATGCAGTCTGTTGTCTTGGGCCTCTCTCTGGATTGTGCTGCCTCCTTCTTGGCAAGCTGTGTTGCTACTGCTGACATTCCCTCCCACACCCCGCTTCAGCTGCACATTCCACCACACCCTCTGATAGTCATAGGACCTTTTCCATTTTAGGATGAAAAGGGTCAGTTCAATGAAAATCCCAGAATTTAAAAGTTGGCCCTTCCGGTTTACAAGAAAAGCCTCAAAATGGAAAGCAGTTGTATATAGAGGCAGGCAATGTGAGCCATCAACTTTGGAAGTGGCAGCCGCATTTTAAAAATGTCAAGAGCATAGCTTGTTAAAAGTACTCCTCAAAACTGTTCTAACATGCTAAACAGAGAGCAATTGTCTTGTTCTTTCGTTTTTTATCCAACAAGGGAACCTCTAAGATAGAAGTCACATTGGCTTATTGCACACTGCCTCCAGACAATATATATCCTGTCAGATTTATCAGAAACCAAACAGATTGTTTTTTTTTTAAAAAAAAGATAGCTATGACAAGAACAGATCCTTAGGCAAATGTGAATGAAGACTTGCTCATGTTCCCCCTTCATGAACACTGGTAGAACAAGGGGAAAATAACCCACCTCAGTGCTAATGGTCACCTGTGTTTTTGTTCTATTCTGTTGGTGCTTGAAAAAGAACAGATTTTTTTTTTGCATCTTAGGGTTTATATCAGACATGTCAAACACAAGGCCCGGGGGCCGGATCCGGCCCGCGAAGTGGTTTCATGTGGCCCGCGAAGCCATCCTGGAAACAGTGAGGGAACGGCCCCCACTGCCTTGGCCCTGGCCCAGAGACCCTCCTCCTGCCAGAGACCCTCAGATCTGTCCCACTCCTGCCCAGGCCCCCATAGGCACCCTTGATGCGAACGATGCAGAGCTGGCCACGCCCACCCAGTAGGCCATACGCACTTTAGCCACGCCCACCCAGGCCACACCCACCCGGCCCCCTGAGGGCAACCGCAATGATGATGCGGCCCTCAATGAAATTGAGTTTGACACCCCTGGTTTATATTAAGCACCAAGTGTAATCTGGTTTTGGTTTTTCAAGCCCTGAATGTCCATCTGTAATAGAAAGCACGGTGTTTTATCTCAAGGAAAGGAGAATTATATTTACGGTCAAACTTTTTTTTTCCCCCACAGAAAAAAAATGGGGAAACAGAACGTGTTACTTTCAGCCCCTGAGTGGCATTGTTCAAGATGCAGCAGGGCAATTAACTTACCAAAACCATCTTTGTATTAAATAAACAGAGAGGAAAACGGCATATTAGTGGGCAAAAATAGCATCTGTTCTTTTTCTCCCACCATCAAAAGACAGTACAAAAGCAGCAGCACTAATCCTTGTCTTGTGTGCTCTGCTCTTTGAATTGAACATCACGTGGGCTGAGAGTGGGATCCTGAAGCAATGTGGCATTCTTGAGCTTAAAATACTGGGGCCATCCTTCAACACAAAGGGAGCACAGATGTGTATGACCCATACAGTATTTCTACTTGGTAGATTGCACCACATCTTTCAATCAGACAGGTGCTAATATCTACCCACCTGGTGTAAACATGTCAAGGGTCACAAATTTGAAAAGTTGATACGTGATGCTTCTGGGCACCTCTTGTTTTGGCCAGGAGAGTTCATCTTTGGCTGTTCTGCATCCTAGGAATACCTGGGGGCATCTTTGTTTGAGGAATTTATGAATCCATTTATGTTTGAGGAGCTTATTAATCCAATCATGAGTGTTTCAGGAACACTGTGCATGGGCACCAGACCAAAGATCTCAAATTTATGATGAACAACCCAACTGGCTTAAGTGATCATACAAAACAATATGGGCTTAGGACCCTTAACCCACATTTGCTTTGGTTTCCCTCCTTACTTATAGACATAGTCCTCAATTTACAATTCATTTAGTGACTGTTTGCAGTTACAATGACACTGAAAAAAGTGACTTAGGACCATTTTTTCACACTTACAACCATTGCAGCATCCCCATGGTCATGTGATCAAAATTCAGACACTTGGTAATTGACTCATATTTATGACGGTGGCAGTGTCCCAGGATCATGTGATCGATCACCTTTTGTGACCTTCTGACAAGCAAATTCACTGGGGAAGGCAGATTCAATTCACAACCGTGTGACTAACTGAACAATTGCAGCGATTCACTTAACAACTGTGGCAAAAAAGGTTGAAAAATGGGGCAAAACTCACATAACTGTCTCATTTAGTGACCATTTTTGGGCTCAGTTGTAGTCCTACATTGAGGACTACCTCTACATTGGAACTGCTTCTATAGAGACTTCTCTTTCTACAGGTCCACTCCTAGCCCTTCCAAATATCTGCATGGGCACTGCTCCAAGGAGCCCACACTTATGGTTAATAAAGCAGTCCCGTCTGCAGTCGCTCTTTAGCAGGGGTCTTCAAACTTGGCAACTTTAAGACTTGTGGACTTCAACTCCCAGAATTCCACAAGTCTTAAAGTTGCTTAAGTTTGAAGACCCCTGCTCTTTAGGATTCTAGTTTCTGTAAAGCCACCAATTTAGCACTCAAACATCCTCAGCTGGAAGACACCTCTTTCCCACCTGCTCAATCTATACCTAGAGCAGGGGTGTCAAATTCAATTTCATTGAGGGCCGCATCAGCATTGCAGTTGCCCTCAGGGGGCTGGGTGGGTGTGGCCAGGATGGGTGTGGCCTAGTGGGTGGGCATGGCTAGAGTGCATATGGCCTACTGGGTGGGCATGGCCAGCTCTACAAGGGTGTCTGTGGGGGCCTGGGCAAGAGTGGGACAGATCTGAGGGTCTCTGGCAGAAGGAGGGTCTCTGGGCCAGGGCCAAGGCAGTGGGTGCCGTTCCCTCACTGTTTCCAGGATGGCTTCGCGGGCCACATGAAACCACTTTGCGGGCTGGATCTGGCCCCCGGGCTTTGTGTTTTACATGTCTGACCTAGAGGATGGGAGAGTGCCTCTCACAGATGGGTCTATGGCAAAAGTAAAATAATTTGAAATATTCATCTCTAACCAGAGCTAATGTCAGGGTTGTGCAAAACTGGGCATCTGCTGAAATCTGCTCTTGTGCCAGAGGGGTTTCTAAACTCAGAACATCCCTTTACGCTGCTGCTTGTCTTTCCTGTTGTTATTGTGTGTTTTATTTTGCTTGCCTTCTCCATGCAAGTGATTAGAGAAAAAAGGTTCAAGGAAAGGAAGCCACAGTTTCTCGATAGTTGGCTTCTCACTCTCTGGTCAACTCTGTTGATTGGGCCCAAAGGGAGAGATCAGATAAATGGACAGTGACAATGTCATTGAGGGGGAACTAAGCTGATTCAGAAGACCTCCAAATGTATCTTGCCCAAGGGTTTCTCAAAACCTGGAGTAAGAACTGCCATCGATTTAATTGACTACATTGCAACAGGTCTTCGTATTATACACGCAGCTGTTACCAGTTTCTTATATATATAAAAAAATCATGTGGTTAAAATCCCAGTACTTACTGTAACACTAGGTTATGCACTGTATAAATATATCCCAGACAGTTTGGCACTGCACTGTTGTCAAATGTTATTAATGAGGATGCTTGCTAACTTACCTATACTTTTTATTGCATTTTTAAAACTGTAATTTTCAGGGGGGAAGTTTGCTGGATAGAGCCTTAAAATAAATAAGCTTAAGATAGCTTAGGGAACTCGATGTGATTTTTATCATTTTAACCCTTTTGTACATAAAGTCTAATTCCTGCTACAGAAAGTGATGAGTTTGTTAGTACAAACTGACGTACTATGCTACCACAGGCACGAAGCCAAGAGGGAAAGCTAAAGAAATTGGACACATTTAACCAAATGGAAAAATGGCAAAGAAAGAACTGCGTGAAAAGCAGCATTCACAAATCCGAAAGGTCACCATATGGAAGATGATGTGACGTGAAGGTCACATTTGCATGTTGTGTTCCACATCAGTTGAAGAATTGCTCCTAATCCCAGAGCTCCACAATACAGCAATGCTCAAAATTATGTTGTAAATTTGAGAAAATGCCTGCAACTTAGATATCTCACGGGTTGTCAAACAATCAATATTTTACTAATACAACCTTAAAAAAACACCCTTAGTCAAGGTCAAGGTAGACATTTATTCCATCTCTTGCAGTTTTCCCTTTGGTGAAAGTTCTTGGCAAGGGGTATCAGTCAAGCATAACTCCAGCTGAAGCAAGAAAGAGGCATCACCCCAACAGGGACCACTTTTTATCCCCTGAATTGCTCTTTATTAAGTAGGTTACAAACAGTGTGTCTTGAAAAGAGCGGGAGGAAGGTGTGTGGTGGCAATGAAGAAGACCACTGTTACTTCAAGGTGTTTAATGACATATTTTGATTTCTTCTTCATATTAAGAAAAATCTAGATCATTCTGAGCTAACCTGCTTGTTTTTCATTTTGGTTTAATGAGTAAAGGAGAAAGGGGGCACCTTCACATGGTTGCCAAGCTTTGCTTATTGTGGAAGACTCAGACTTTTGGTTCCCATCCCATCCCATCAGTCAAGGTCAGGTCTTGCAGTCTCCTGATCACAGCAGGGCCATGAAGCTCTGGTGTCAGGTTTTGATTAAAACATTGGAATTATTGTTGGTTGAGAGTTTTTCATGGAACGTAGCATTGGGAACTGTGAAACTAGCCACCCTTGGGGTATCTCTGCTGTCATTATTAAAGAGCTCCTGGCAACCTATAAGAGATTTGGGTATCAACTTATCTGATATGAATGCTTTTTATGTTATGCTTTTAAATCTGTTTGCTTGAACTAATATAATTGCCTGGGCACCTGATCAATGCCCTGACACTTGGCAAACATGGCTTTGCAATCAAGATAACAGGAAAACAACTGATGTACAGCTACTTGTAACCAAGATAAATGGGATGAAAGCAACTAGGATAAGGGTGAAATGCAATATATGCAACATAATTATTCATAGTTTTGAGTAGATGTAGAATTTAAAAGCTTTAAGTTAATTTTGTTAAACATGTTCCATGATTTAAAAAGACAAACTCACTGTGAAATATACATGGCAAGTGGATTGGGATGGGGTACAGAAGCAGCAAGGATTTTTTTTTATCAGTGGTTGTGTTCATTGGAAAATAGATACAAGGCAATCATCAATCCTTTAGGCCAGTGAACTAGATACAACATAAAGATATACTGTCAAGTCAAACGTAACTTTTGGTGAATACATATGAAAAATTCATGTTATTTTCTTGGCAAAAATATAGATGTGGTTTGTCACTGCCTTCTTCTGGATGTTTTTGGGCCTTCTAGTCTAGTCAAAAGCAATGGTAGTCCCAGTTACTAATCCAAATACTAACAGGATACATATTGATCTTGGAAGCTCTGGTAGTGACCAATCCAAAGGCTTTCGGTAGCTTGTAAGTAGGACATGAAAGCTAGGATCTTTCCCACAATCAGTGACTGATTACCGAATGATTCTATAAAAGAGAATATTTGTAGTTTAGTGTTGAATTGAGGAGTCCTTAGTACTCTCTGAGCTAGATGGTAGTATCTAGCACTGATTATTTTTCCTACTTTGGTAATGAAAATAGGTCTACAAGAAAACAACCAAGCTCAAGAGAGCACCTAGGACTCATGATTTCATAAATGCTTTATTCATGAACGTGGCCCATTTTCTTGGAAAACCATATAGAGTAAATTGGGGTTGATCACCGCATTTTGTAGTATACTCCTGCCTGCCATCATATAAGGCTGTAATTAAGAGCTGAATTTACCACATGAAAGGTATATAACTTTTCGTGGGCCAAGAAGCAAACTAGGCTTTTGCAAAGAATAAAATGTGCAAGACCAATGGAAAAATTAAATTCTGTATTATTAATACGATCATTCTCCAGTTAAATATTTAACAATTTCCCCTTTCGTTAAAAATGACAATTTTGTAACTCATTTTGGAGCTTTTTAATGTCTGTGTTAAAGGCTTTCAGGAAGCCATGCATTTCTATGGCCTCAGGTTGTAGACTTCTGCCTGACATGAAATATGTATCCAGAAAACTTTCTGTCTTACTTTGCAACTGTAAATTGCTCTGAGCAATTTTTCCATCTCAGTATCAATATTAGAAATAAGCCAGGCTGGATAAAAATTCGTATGGCAACAGAGCTCAATGAGATCATACTCAGAAAAGGATGAGATTGGTTTTCTACACTTTTGCTTTATCTATGAATGAAGCAGAAAATAAACTAGCTGGAACACAACCTTCCTGAGTAAACAGACATGGTGCTTTTTTCTTATGACCCCTTATATATATTTCATCTTGTGCAAGTGAAAGGATGTTTCTATGGGTAAGCTATGACTGAGGACAGTTTGCTGTAATGGTTGAGGCATCAGCCTAGAAATTGGGAGACTGTGAGTTCTAGTCCCACCTTAGGCACTAAGGCAACTGGGTGACCTTGGGCCAGGCGTTCTCTCTCAGCTCTGGGAAGGAAAGATACAATGGCAAACCATTTCTGAAAAACTCTCCCATGAAAACTGCAGAGACTTGTCTATGTAATTAAAACCTGACTTAACTCCAGGAAAGGTATGGGGAACTGAAGACAGCTCTGTGAAAGTAGAGCTGACAACCATAGGTCTTAGGTGGTGAAACGATTTGCAAACCTATAAACTGTTGCAAAACATTTTACCAGTAAAAATACTGAAGGAGACTTTGAAGAATCAGAAAATAGTAGCTACAACCTCAGCAATGTAAATAATAGTCTGTTTCTATGGATTGACCATGTCCAAAATATGCTATGGAAGAAATGACATGACTGTACAACAAATTTTATGTGAGAAGATAGAGACAGTGTTGAAAGTGGATTTAAAAATAACAGATCAAAAGAATAACTTAAAAGAGAATATTTCACTGGATCTACAAAAGAAACTGGCATGTTTTAAAATTTAAAAAGGATATATAAATGAGAAACCAAGCGAGTGACCTGGATACTTTTCTGCTATTGGATTTACAAAAGACAGTGTTAAAGCCTTGAAGAACTTTGTGTGATGGGACAAATGAAGAGAAACTAAATCCTATGACAATATTTGAACAAACTAAAGATTAAGATTATTAGAAGTGAAAAGGAAATAAATCAAATATAAAGTTGGTTTATTTGATCAAGATTAAAAGAAAATATATTCTTTCTTCTGACAATCTTTACGACTTTCTGCTGACACCAGGACTGAAAAAATGATGGTATATGGATTGGTTTATAGATAAGAGATGGGATAGGGGATGAAGAGATGAATATTTCTAATTTAAAGAGGGTGAAGAGTCACTAAATTTGTTTATACCTCTTGTGATAAAAGTAACTTCTTTATATATTTATTTTCACTTTCTTTATTGCATTCTTACTTTTCTTTCATCTCTCTTTTTTCTTGCAGTTTGTACTCTTCTTTATTTTCTTTTCTTTCATTGTTTAGTTTGTATTAGATTTTACTATTATAGTCAAAATCCTTAATAACAACTATAGAAATCTTGCCAAGAGAAAATGCAGGAACTAGTCCAGACAGTCACCAGGAGTCAAAAATTGACTTGAAGGCATATATGCACACTGACTGACACACATACACATACACACACATTAGGTCTATCAGTGGCCAAGGTAAGACAATCACCTCACCAGCGATGCTTGGCTTCTTCTTGGACTCTATCTGCATTTCCTTCCTATTATAGAGCATAATGCATTTTGGGTCCTCTAAACCTCTTCTGTTGGAAGGCACAATTTAATTGTTAGCTGGAAGCAAATCCATTCAATTGCTATTGTGTGGATTAGGGGAAAGATGCTATCTTGCTCTGTCTTTCAGATAGCAAAAGGTCTTGGACCAGCCTAGAGGAAAGCCGTTAGAACAGCATCTGCACCAGTTCTAAAAATAACCAGTACCCATATGTAAAAACTCCCTTGGTTTTCCTTTCTAAAAAATAGATGTGCTGATACTATGTCCGTTTCTGTGAAGTAATTAAGAGCAAACATAAAAGGAGGGGAAGGGAGGGGAAGTGCATTATAGCATACAGAGGCTGGATGGCACTCTGTACTTTTTCTCAAGAAAATGCTCTCTCTCTCTCTCTCTCTCTCTCTCTCTCTCTCTCTCTCTCTCTCTCTCTCTCTCTCTCTCTCTCTCTCTCTCTCTCTCTCTCTCTCCCCCTCTGAATGTGTTTGCAAAGGTCTCTTTATTTGCAAATGGGTGAGTGCAACTATCAAATACTTTGGCCACCTAATGAGAAGGAAGGACTCACTGGAGAAGAGCCTAATGCTGGGAAAGATTGAGGGCAAGAGAAGAAGGGGACGACAGAGAATGAGGTGGCTAGATGGAGTCACTGAAGCAGTAGGTGTGACCTTAAATGGACTCCAGAAGATGGTAGAGGACAGGAAGGCCTGGAGGAACATTGTCCATAGGGTCGCGATGGGTCAGACACGACTTCGCAGCTAACAACAACAACAAGAGTGCAACTATACATGCTCAGACATGCATGCACACACAATTCAGCTAAAAGAAAAAGCATGGAACAAATTAAAGATATGATTTAAAAATTAAAACAGCTCCTGCAGAAATCATATCAATAACTACTAATTAACTTACATATAACAAGCACAATACTGGCAACAAGAACCTCAAGCTTGCAGTTGCATAGCTTTCCAAAGAGATAATATCTAGGTTTTAGTAGTTGGAGGCTCAGGTTTAATTATTGTTTAGGCTTAAAACTACAGGTTTCTCCAAATCTTTACATAAAATATTGGATTTGCACTGCAGTAATTGATGGTGTGATGCTCCATTATGTATTGGGATATAATATTGACATTTAAAAAGGTTTCACTATGACTTCCTATCAAAAGTAAAGGCTGAAATGAATTAGGAATGCTTGAAATCGTCTGCCTGCATTTGCTTTTTTTATTCTGGTTCAAAGCAATTTGAAGACTTATATGAATTCTGTTGTGATTCAGTTGACATTGGTCAACATAGTACTTCTTGTTATATACACTAGATATGACAGTTCCATGGATTGGGATCAAATGCCATCCAACTGCAAATAATACAAAAATATTTCCCAACCTTGGAAGGAGGAATTCCACTAACATAACCCAACAGCAAATTCTATGGTCCCAGAAACATCTCCGAGGGATTACAAGATCACATTCTAAAAGCACAGGATCACAATCTAAAGGCTAAAACATATGAAGAAAGGTTGTAGGAATCGGGTATGTCTACTCTAGTGAAAAGAAGGACTGGGGAGGACATAACAGCAGTGTTCCAATATCTAAAGGGCTGTACAAGAAAGAGACGGTCAACCTATTCTCCAAAGCACCTGAAGGCAGGTCAAGAAGCGATTGTGGGTGCTCCATTCCTGGAAATTTTAAAGAAGAGATTGACCAACCATTTGCCTGAAATGGTGTAGGGTCTCCTGCTTGAGCAGGGGGATAGACTAGAAGACCTCCAAGATCCCTTCCAACTCTGTTACTACAGTTTAAATGCTATGTGTTAAACTCAATGAGTGAAGGAAAAATGGAAACAAAGCATAGTTTAGATTAGCCTGATTTGGGCAATCTCATTTAAGCCAAATACGGCAAAAGGATGCAATACACAAAAAAATTTAAATCTCAGTCACTGTTAATAGAAAATATAACTCAGCTGTTAAAGGAAACCACTTGGAATTCTGCAGTGGCAATTCAATAGAATAAAATATAAGAAATGAGAATGATTTGAGGAATATTAAATGTAAATGGTAATGGCATTGAGAAATACAATAGTAAGGAAGATATGAAGGATCAAAGCAGAAGATTCCTACTGTGAAAGAATAAATATTTCAGTAGTGCTGGAATCTGGTTACAGTTTTTTTTAAAAAAAAGAATCTCATTGACTATATTGGGATTGAATTGTGAGCAGGTATGTGTAAAAGCATGCTTTGTGTACTGTATATATATATATATATATATATATATATATATATATATATATATATATATATATATATATATATATATATATATATATATATATATATATATATATATATATATATATATATATATACATATAAATACCTCGTTATATATAATGAGATAGTTAATGCCAATCTCTAGGGAATAAAGAAATAATTGCTAAATAATAGCTATATACAGTAAGTTCACAATCTCCATACTGTTGAATTAGTTAACTGAGACATAATTAAAGAAAGAAAAGAGGATTGTTAAGGAAAGTCCATAGAATCAAAACAGCACCACTACAAAGTATTACAAATAGATTTGAGGTATTTTAGGATCTTGTTTATGCCCAGGGCTAGAAAAGAGGTGAGAGTAATTGCTTACTAGCGCTGATTGTAACAGGCCCAATAGAAGTAAGGAATGATTGGTCATTAATGTACAATGGGAAGAAAATAAACCTTTAACTAATAATAATAACAACAATAATGCTTTTTATCCAAGATAAGTTAGTTTAAAGGAATATACTGTAGAATGGTTCTGCCAAAAGAAAGGCTAACTGTCTGCAGAAGCAAGTTTTTTAAAAAGTTGAGTTTTAAAATAACCAAGAGATTGGCTATTTATCTCAATTCTCTGCAACAATTTATGAAGATTCCTCTGTTCTGTACCAGCCTGCTACCGGCCCTGCAGAAAAGGCAGGGACAACCCCTTTTACAAGAAGGCAAGAGGCTGGAACTAAGCCTGCCAAATCTATGGATACAAAAGCAAACAGAACAAGACACGAACCATGAAACAGGAGCTATTCAAGCGGTTGCCTTCAGCAAACCAGCCCTCCCACGCATTCCCCTTTTATACAGTTCAGGGCCTGGCTTCTCTCTGCCTCCTTCCAAGGTGCCCCATTGCCTTCCTCTGTTTACTCCTGATTGACTGCCTCCTGCGTCGGGCATCCTTGAACAGGGCCAGCTGTGGGTCATCTTCATCCACGCTGTCAGGCCCACACAGCTGGGTCTGCGTTGTGACCAGGTGGGAGGGGCCTGGCTGAGGGATCTCATCAGCAACCTCTCCAACATCCCCCTCCTCATCCTCCTCTGAATCGTCCCACCCAACTGCCGAACCCACAGGCTGACCCTGAATCACAACATCCTCTCCAAAAATTTATCAGTGAGTTGCTCCTTAATGCTTATTTTAGGAAAGAACATAAACATTTATATCTGCTTGGGAGCAATAAGGAATGAGGAGGAGGAAATCACCATAAGTTATGTATGTCTATGGATTGATTTGGGACTTTCTCAGAACATGGTGAGTATAACATCACATACATGATTCGAATGTGGAGTCTCCAGCGTGAAATCACAGCACTTGGCTGACCACGGTTAATCTTAGAAAAATAAAACGGGGTCAGAGCTGGTTAATGCTTAGGTGGAAGATCACTAGGGAACCCAGTGGCTGTCGGCTAGCCTGGAAAGTCAGGGAAAAAAGGAAGAAAGAAAGAAAGAAAGAAAGAAAGAAAGAAAGAAAGAAAGAAAGAAAGAAAGAAAGAAAGAAAGAAAGAAAGAAAGAAAGAAAGAAAGAAAGAAAGAAAGAAAGAAAGAAAGAAAGAAAGAAAGAAAGAAAGAAAGAAAGAAATATGAAAACCTTTTAATACTTGCTGCATGAAGTCATCAAAAACTGAAGGTGACTCAAAGGACATAACACCTTACTTACATACTAGATGGGATTCCCCCTGCTGCATCCTAAATTCTGCCTTGCCAGTGTTACCAGGAAAGAGTTGTGTAATTCTCTTACTGTGTACTCTCTTTCCTATACAAAGCCTTTGCACAAAGCCCCTCACACACACACACACACACACCAGCTGTAGAGCAGTTCTTTTGGTATAAGGTTTCCTGCCTGAGCAGGGGGTTGGACTAGATGACCTCCAAGGTCCCTTCCAACTTTATTATTATTATTATTATTATTATTATTATTATTATTATTATTATTATTATTATTATTATTATTATTATTATTATGATTATCTACTATGAATGGGGAGGAAGGCTTATAAGAAAAGTCATTCCCCACGCAGTGTCTTCTCCAATCAAATTATGGTCCCCTTATTTGCCAGGGGATTGGAGATCATTTTAGTATTCTGGGAAGGAGGTTTTCAGTCATGAGGTTAAACTGGGAATGCGAAAAATGTGCATATTTATACAGGTAGTCCTCGACTTACAACATTTAGTGACCGTTCAATGTTACAACAGAACTGGAAAAAAGTGACTTATCATCCTTTTTCACACTTATGACCTTTGTAGCACCCCATGATCATGTGATCAAAACTCATATGCTTGGCAACTGACTCATATTTATAACCGTTGCTGTGTCCCAAGGTCATGTGATCACCTTTTGCAACCTTCTGACAAGCAAATTCAATGGGGGAAACCAGATTCACTTAACAACAGGGTTACTAACTTGCCAAATGCAGTGATTCGCTTAACAGCTGTGGCAACAAAGGTTGAAAATGGGGCAAAACTCACTTAACAATTGTCTTACTTAACAACAGAAATTTTGGGCTCAATTGTGGTCGTAAAGTCGAGGACTACCTCTAGATAGATGACTGTGCGCATGAACAGGAGATGAATGTGCACGTTCAGATTCATGAGCACGTTTGAATTTGCCTGTGTGAGGAGACGCTCCACTAACTGGGATATTCTAGGTCAGATTGCCCACTCTGATTAAAATGCTGTGCTGAATCCAGAGTAGTTCATTAATAAGAATTATATCTGCAAAAAGTCAGAGAAAAGAATTCTGTTCCACCCAGTTTGGACTACAGAGACTCTTAAATGAAGGAAAGTGGTTTTATGTGCAATCACTCCTTTATGTGCTCATCTCTTTTGTTCAACATGGGAGTTCTTATTCCTTGCCAAGGTTGCTGCATGAGCACAGCCCTCAGCTCTGCAAGCTCCATATATTTGATTGGGCTTCATAGGTTAAATGCACTAAGACTATGTACCCAACACCACTTACAAACACTATTAATAAGACATGATTAATTGTCTTACATATTAAATGCACTAAGACTATGTACCCAATACCACTTACAAACACTATTAATAAGACATGATTAATTGTCTTATATATGGACATTCTGTGATGGCTGTGTTGGAGATTTTCAGAGCACACTTCCCATAATCCCCAATCTGGTCTTCTCCCCTCTCAATGATAGGATTTAGACTGATTTCCGGGTAAATCTGTAGTCCTTGGTGACACAGTTGAGTTGGAATCTTTGCTGAACAACGTCCTCCGGAACATTCCCTCAGACTATATCCAAGTGACTAAACTGCGATAGAACTTAGTCTGAAGTCTGGTAAAGAAATACTGGTCTGCTATGGTTATTGCAGAAATGAAAAGGTGGAAGGGAGGCCACCTAACTTCAGGATGAAAGGCATGAAAAGTTTTTTGACAAATTTGCACCCTCCTTAACTTAGGCAGGAGACTGGGGTGTAAATATGTCCACCTGATGGATGTGCATGTTCAGGCAATTAAAAAGCATTAGTGATTTATACTGGCTGGTTGCATTTCAACACATAGAGTGTTTGTTTTTGAGGTGGGAAACTGATGTTCTCTGCTCGGTGTTAACAATCACTCAGTGCCTTGTAACAAGCCTTGACCTCTTCAGAGTTTCAGCTGCAGTTTAAGCACTGTTGATAAGCTTGGATATGAAACCATCCAACCCCAGTTCCACAGATTACATAGGAACACAATTTGAGGAAAAGGGCAATATCAAGAATTCTGAAGGCCTACGGGTGCCTTCATCAAAGGGCTGCTTGGAAAGGTGAAATGTAGAAATTTGCAAATCAATTGCCTTCAAATTTGTTCAGTCGCTAAGTCATGTCCGACTCTTTGCACCCCCATGGACCATCCTCCACTGTCTCCTGGAGTCTGCCCAAATTCATATCCACTGTGTGGATGACACTATCTAACCATTGCATCCCCTTCCATCCCCTTCTTCTTTTGCCTTCAATCTTTCCCAACACCAGGGTGTTTTCCAACAGTAGCATAACCAACCACAAACACTCATTTATTAGAAGGTTGTTTTCATACTTTGTGGGCTTTGGGCTGCAAATAAAATTAACCGTTTGTTTTTATGCCATTCCTAATCTGTTTGAGGGTTTTGTTTTCCGAACATCAAACATATCTCCAAGCAAAGCAGGTTCCTGAATCCACCTGATATTTTTATCTGTTTAGGAATCCAAAGACATTCTTATAAAGATGAGCAGTGGTGGAACTTACACATCATTCCTTGCTCCTGGGAACTGTCTAGAGAAGTCAACGTAGTTTTCTTGCAATATTTGTCTTCTTCCTGAAGCTGAAAGTGGGTGACTTGACCAAAGTCACCCAGCTGGCTTTGTATCCAAGGCAAAACTAGAACTCTCAGATTCCTGGTTTCTAACCAAGTGCCATTAACCACTACACCAAAGTAGCTGTCAAAGCATGTTTACAGCATCAAATAGATTTCCTGAGAAATTAAAATCAGCTGCCACAAGAAACCTAGCAAGTATCAAGGATATGTTCAATGGCACCACATCATTTGCCTTACTATCCTGGCTTGTGTCCAGCATTTGGAAAGCAGGATTCCCACTCTGAATGCCGAAGGAAGCTAGAATTCAACAAGGCAGAATACAAATCAGAGGAATAAAAGAAAATAAGGAGAGAAGAAAGTCCATGCATGGCTCTTTCTCAGATTGATAAATCAAGAATGGATAAGTGGATAGACCCATCTGGGTCAACTTCAATTCCTGATGCTTTTGTAGACACATCCATACAGGGTTTTTTGGCAACAATATGGAAATGGTTTTGCCATCACTTTATCCCAGTATTTTTTTAAAAATTCCCAGTGTAGCCTACAACCCAGGGATTTGCTATAGTGTCCCATCCACGTATGAATCAACCTCAGACTTGCTTGCTTTGCAAACCTAAATAAGGAAAACCAGGAAGTGACACCTTCTGAGATCTCTTTGGGTTTGCCCACCTATAACTTCTTTTCTAATTTAGTAGAGGAGAGGGAACACAAATGCCATCATCAGCTGTCATCTTTACCCCCCTTCCCCCACTCCAGTGGTCTCCCACTTCATCTTCTCTTTTGGGGGCAAAACACTTGGGATGACCATCATATTGTACCTTAATTGGAAGCTCCTTTGAGAAGTTATCTTGGCTGTAGATTAAGATATCAATGCAATAATATGAAACATATCCATCCCATAGACAACCATAGGTCTCTTTTTTCTTTCTGCCATGCAAACTGGGAATTTCTTTCAAAGCTGCCTTCCTTTTCTGCATAATATTAATATTAAGCTGGATAATATGTACCTGTGTATTGTAGAAGAGAAAAACTACTAGTTCTCTCCCTAATCCCATTGAAACAACAACAAAAATAATAACCCCATCAGTTCCACAAATTTTAACTCATAGCCTTATATACTGGTTCTGTGCCAAGTATGCTGATGAATTCACTTTAAGCATCTAGTACTGTACATGCAGTCCCATATGGCAGTAAGACAGCACATCACAAATTCTCATTTAATCTCTCTTGTGCTACAAGAGGCAGGTGAAACAAGATGAAAATCAGCAGCTACTGATTTTTTTTAAAAAAAAATGTGGTGGGTGGAAGCAGAGGAAAGGAAATAGATGCATTTATCTTCTCCCAAACTTGGTACTACACTTATTCCATGTGATCTAGAACAGGGGTCTCCAACCTTGGCAACTTTACGACTTGTGGACTTCAACTCCCAGAATTCCTCAGCCAGCCACGCTGCACAAGCCCAAGATTAGCACCGGAAACCCGGAATGTTCCACTGAAGCGAGGGAAACCTGCCATCAAGTCAAAAGCTACTGCCTGAAAAGGGGGCAAATAGTGGAGATCACCCCTCTGTCCATGCTGACTGAGGAATTCTGGGAGTTGAAGTCCACAAGTCATAAAGTTGCCAAGGTTGGACACCTCTGATCTAAAACAAGTTTGGAAAAGTAAGTAGATCATGGGTTATTCCATACCTTCCAACCTCTTTAACCTGAATAGCAGGCAAATGCATTTTTTCAGTGTAACAAATATCTTTGTGTGTTTTTCTGTGTTCTATTTGTGTTGCGCAGAGGGGAGACTGTCATCATTTTAACATATTTGCCCATTTCCTTGCATGTAGCCTATTAACACCTGAGGGGGGAAGGTTTGTCTAGTGGCATCCTCTGTTGCTAGTAGTAAATGTTCCTTTCAAATCTGCCTCCAGGACTTCATGAGCCTCATGAAGATCCACCTTGAAAGTTGATAAATGGAGAAACAGGCTATAAATGTAGTCAATAAGTATAATTAAAATTGGGGACATGAACTGAAGCCAGAGTATGTTCTGTCCTCTCACTCCCGCCACTCAAAGATGGTCAACTCCTTGTAATGTTTTCCTTTTCCAAAGATTAGTTCCTAACCATGTTTGCCCACATCTATGAGAAGCATCTGCCTTGTTCCAGCTTGTTATGGGGAAGTTATGGAGGAAGAAGAACAACAAAATAACAAAGTTGGAAGGGACCTTGGAGGTCTTCTAGTCCAATCTCCTCTTTAAGCAGAAAACCCTATACCATTTCAGACAGATGGTTATCCAATTTCTACTTAAAAATCTCCAGTGTTGGAGCACCCATAACTTCTGGAGGCAAGACGTTCCACTGATGAAGAAGAATGAGGGCAAATCTGCTTGGCTCACATTAGTAACACAAAAGGTTTAACACATTCCCAATACTTGGTTGCTCTTTGTGTTTTGAATAAAGGAACTGCCATTTGCACACAGTGTAGAAATAAAGCAATACCATCTAGAATTAATGGGTTGAGTGGTTCACAATGAACCTCATGCCTGCTTTCAGCACCAATATGGCATTTGGCTCTTGTGACTAATGCCTTGTTGCAGAAGGCCTTTGGAGAGGCTCCAGTTTCCAATGGTGTAGGTAAAGTCTAATTAGCAACCTCCCAGGGGCTTTCTCAGAGGCAGAAAAACATTGTTACTGAACCTTGACAATTCCAAGTGCTTCAGAACAGGTGATGTTCCCTTAAGGGGCTTCCTTTAGCTGCTTAAACCCATCAGAACAATTGTGTCACTTATAGGCTTAAGTGTTCTGCAAAATGAAATTCACTTTCAACATGCCAGGAACCAAGGTGGAAATGTTGGTCTTTTGATAAAGTATGACTATTGAGCAGAAAAACACCAACCAACCCTTGACTTCTGTCTAACTGTCACAAATGGAAAAATGTAAGCTATTCCTCTGTGATTTCACCTTTTTCCCCCCATTAAAATGTGTTATCTTTATACAGAAGTTCTGGACAATGCTCCATAGGAGAAACTTCTCTTTTAATTCTTCTTTTAACACAAAAGAAGCTGGAAAAAAGCCTTTGTAAATATGTACCAGGAAGAAACAGGCAATGATACATTCCTATGCCTAAAGCATCATGCCAGGACAAGTACAAATAGGACAAATGAATAAATGTGCAGTTGGGTGCAAATCTTTAACCTAACAGAATGGTAGATATATATATTTGGACATGTCAAACTAAATACAAATAATTAAACAGAATGCTGGAATGGATCCAAAATTATAATCCTTAGCTCTAATTCAAGTCCTCTTTACATCATGGAATTCAAAAGATGTCTCTGGGCCAAACAGTTACTATCTCTCAGCCCCAAACTACAACTTAGGATTGCTGTAAGGATCTAGGATATATAGGATAAATTGAAAAGAGATGTCCTTGTATCTGTCATCTGCCAGAGAAAAGGTGGGTTCTAGGTAAAGGTAAAGGTTCCCCCGCACATGCGTGCTAGTTGTTTCCAACTCTAGGGGTCGGTGCTCATCTCCGTTTCAAAGCTGAAGAGCCAGCACTTGTCCGAGGACATCTCCATGGTCATGTGGCCAGCATGACTAGATGCCAAAGGCGCACAGAATGCTGTTACCTTCCCACCGTAGTGGTCCCTATTTTTCTACTTGCATTTTTACGTGCTTTCAAACTGCTAGGTTGGCAGAAGCTGGGATGAGTAACAGGCGCTCACTCTGTTACACGGCACTCGGGATTCGACCCGCCAAACTGCTGACCATTTGATCAACAAGCTCAGCATCCTAACCCACTGAGCCACCACGTCCCTATATACTAGCTACAGTATAATGTAATACCATGGTGGCTTCTTCTCATACATCTTTGGCTATATCTCCTAATTAATCTTGCCCTTTCTCCAGGGCAAAATTCTTCCTAGCAGCTCCAAGGTCTCTATGAATTTATTCTTCCCTTGATTCTCCTCAGGAAAAACCTGCTAATATTAATCCTTTTTTACTTGATCTCTTAGGTTCAAGAATGAGAACTAGGGCAAATCCATCTGGAAAATAGCTTCTTCTTCCTGATGAAAATAGCAGGAATATCTGCCTGGCTCAAAATTGTGAATTTGGCATCGAACACTTACAGAGGGAGAATCTTTCAACAATGTAAATCTTATATAGAATCATAAGGTTGGATGGGACCTTAGAGGTCTTCTAATTCAACCCCCTACCAAAGGCAGAAGACCTTATTCCATCCCAGATCAATAGCTCTCCGAACTTTTCTTGAAAACCTCCATTGAAGGTGCACCCACAATTGCTGGAGGCAAGCTGTTCCATCGATTAATTGTTCTTATTGTAAGGAAATTCTGCCTTAATTCCAGATTGGATCTCCCTTTGACAAGCTTCCACTCCTCACTTCTTGTCCTGTCCTCAGGTGCTTTGGAGAGTACGTCAGTCCCCCTCTTCTCTGTGACAGCCCTCAGGTACTAGTAGATAACCATTAGCCCACCCCCTAAGTCAGGGGTCTTCAAACGTGGCCCTTTTATGACTTATGGACTTCAACTCCCAGAATTCCTCATCCAGGCACACTGGCTAAGGAATTCTTGGAGTTGAAGTCCACAAGTCATAAAAGGGCCAAGTTTGAAGATCCCTGCCCTAGGTCTTCTCTTCATTAGGCTAAACATACCTAGTTCCCTTAATCGCTCACCATATGGTTTAGCCTCCAGATTTCTTATCATCTTTGTTGCACTTCTCTGCACTCTTTCTTTTAACTGGGCTTGCTAGAAGTTGTATTCAATGCTTTGCTAAACCTGTGCTCAATTCTTCATACTGTGACTGCAAACAAAAGATGTTTCAGATGCTGACATCCATGTAATTTTCACTCTAATGAAAATTCTGTCATTGTCCAGTAATAATTTTGAACATATATTCCTAGATTATGGACAGAGATGCCATAAATAATCATCCACAAAGCATTACTTGTATTTTCATATTGCTCCATTCAGTTGTTCTCTCAGGTCCCTGAATACATTCTTTTTAAAAATTAATGTTGCTTTATTCAGATCACAGCATACTGCTAATGGTTTTTCTGCTTCATCTGACAATCCACCTTTCATTTACACACACACACACACACACACAAACTTGCAGTTAATGATGTTAAGAAGATGTGCCAAGACATGGCAAAATGTGGAGCATTTCATAAAAGGAAAAAAAACTGTTATTCATTTTCTTAAATTTGGCCATGACTGTAAAGGACTTTTGATGCATCCAGAAACGTCAAGCAAGAAACAACATTGGTTTCTCTTTCAGATCAATAGTTTTTCAATTTTTTTCTCCATAGTTGTTTGCGTACATATAGCTGGAATTGATTTATTAAGAAGAAATATATTGGAATGCTTTAACTGTGGCCTTCAGGATAATAATATATTGTTGCAATCCGTGAAGTCAAAAATAAACTTCATTTATGCTGAAAAGAGATCCTGACAAAAATACTTCCACTTCTCTGAGAGTTGACTTTCAAGAAAATATCTATCAATATGTGCATTTATACAGAAGGAGAAGAAATGGAGCTTAAATTTATACTTCATGATTTTAAAACTTTAAAAAAATATATGGTTTAATAATTTTAATGAAGCCATTATTATTACCCTTCCGTTTTATTAATTTGCACCTGACAAATTTGGGGTTCTAACTTGCTTCAGCCAAAGGATGGCCAATGATTATAGATAATGGAATGGCACCCAATACCAAATGAAAGTCACTAGTTTGCCATCCTAAAGCGAGCCAAGCTAAAACTCTCCCAGTGCGTCAGAAGCTCTCCAATTCAATCTCCAGCATCGGCTGTTCAAAGTTCTCTTAGTACGTTTGAAGAAGAACACAAGACAACAGCATCGTAGAATGGTATCATTCAATAAAAGTCAACAACAAGAAGTCCAAGCAGCTTATTCTACATGAACTCGAATGATGCCTGCCACTTGGTGAGTTTATCAAGGGAATGCAGACTATTAAGTGGCTGTGGCAAAACGGGGCGATCTCCTCTCTTTACCTATCACAAATGAAGTTTTCAAGAGGCAAAGAACTAGTTCCATAAAACAGCTATCAGTTTTTACTAGATCGTTCAAGTATAATACAAAACAGTGGGTTGAAGGAGAAAGAAAATAATAATAATAGTAATTAAGTGCTTAGGTTCAATGGAAAATAATGTTCAGCCCAGGAATTTATGAACTGAACTTACATTCCTTTGCACTCTGAAATCTTTACTTCTCTCACCAAAGTTTCTTTAATCAGAGCAGTGTAATTCATAATACAGCCAAAAAAATTTTTTGCCAGTTACTCCAGAGGCAGGCAGGCTGAGACTATAGAATGAAAGGTTGCAGGTCTTAACCCTCCTTTTTGAGAAGCCCTGAGTCTATATATGCTAACTCCACCCTTAGGGTAGATGTGCCACTTGTTAATTTTCACTGAGACAACCTATTTTCCAAGGAGAGCATCCTTCCTCTTATCCCAGTGACAGAGCTGTAGGGCTCCAAACGCTGTGTTATTTTTTTGTAAAAGAAGGAGGAGAGAGGGAAGGTAAGAGTAGAGGGAGGAGGAGATGGAGAGATGATGGACAAGGAGGAAGGATGAGGAGGGGAAGGGGAAGGGGAAGGGGAAGGAGAAGGAGAAGGAGAAGGAGAAGGAGAAGGAGAAGGAGAAGGAGAAGGAGAAGGAGAAGGAGAAGGAGAAGGAGAAGGAGAAGGAGAAGGAGAAGGAGAAGGAGAAGGAGAAGGAGAAGGAGAAGGAGAAACTATATGGTGCTTTCTCCTGGCAGTGTAGCATTGAGATGGGTGAATTGGGAATCAGATCTCTTCCTTCTGAGCTTTGTCATTAACTCAGTTTCTTAGGTTCTCCCACACAAAGCTTCTTTGACCTCTATATTATAGCTGTTTCCAAATTTAACACCCTGGTTAGAATTCATATTAACTTTATCTAATATATCCAATAGTTAGAAGGATGAGAATTGTTGTCCAATAGCGCTATGGAGCTCATGATCTAAAAGATCACAATACTCAAAAGCAGTGTGGGGGGGGGAAGCTCTTTCTAAGAAAAAAGAAGGGGAAATCTGCAGAACTTACATCTGGCACTGAAATTCAGCCTCAGAGTAAACAAAAAGGGGAATCACACACAATACTGAGGAGAAACCACTCGTATGTGGGTTGCAGTGAACTTTTAAAAAATGAGACATGTCTTCCCAATGGCCTGTGGAAGGGAGGTCATACAACAAGCCTAGCTTTAGCTACAACTATTGGATAAGTCCCTAGGGCAGGAAGGCCATGTCATTCAAGATCTATGGGTTCTCGGCTCTCATGAAACAGTTTGACGTGAATTTTCTTTTTTTTTCATTTTAATCCCATTTATATCCCGCCCTTCTCCGAAGACTCAGGGCGGCTTACACTCTAAGCACAAATCAATGTGCTTAGCAATAGCCTTCATTCTATGTATATGCCTGCTTATTATTAGGGCTTTCACACACACCCCAAGCGGCATTATTACAAAGTCAGCTTATTGCCCCCAACAATCTGGGTCCTCATTTTACCTACCTCGGAAGGATGGAAGGCTGAGTCAACCTTGAGCCTGGTGGGATGCGAACCTGCACTAATTGCAGGCAGCTGGTGTTACTTAAGGAGGCATTAGCCCACTGCTCCAATGAGGCATTGGATGTTTTACTGAAAGCAAATGAACACATGTCCCAGGATAATGTTGAAGGATCCAATCTGGGTTGGTCACCAGGACCAGAAGTTTAGTCTTCCCAGCTTTTGAACCTGTGCTGGAGCCCATCCTCAGAGAACTTCTCTCTAGCCCTGAACGCTTTACTGAAAGCTTTCAAAGTGGTTTACAAGGCAGCGGACAGAGGTTTGACAAGGGGATGTGGCCCACGGCAAAGTAAATCTACTGGGAAATTAAGGGTTGTGTACACATCTCTGGAAAGCACTCAACTTTCAGTTTTGGCATGGGATATATCAGAGATATCTGCATAGTAATGCTTGCTAGAAGCAAATGATACAAGGTCTTCACTGGCTTTGCTCGAAATTACTTAATTTGGGGAAAGAACAAGGGCAGTGTGGAAAATGGATAATAAGCATACAGGAATTAAACCATCCTAAAATTTAGACAAAATGCAATTGTAGGGGGGACTTTCCCCAAAGGTAAGCAAATTAAAAATGCACATGGATGAAGGATATTTTAGCTAAGCCTTAAACAATTCATAATTATGTTTAATTTATAAATATATAAATTAGGTGTAGAAAAACTAACAGGCAGTCTTCTAAGGAAAGAAAGAAAAGTTTAACTTTGCAATATATAATTTGAAAGCCCAATGGAGACTTTCAATATTGTATTTATTTTAAAAGTATCTAAAACATGTGGATTGCTTTCATTCTTCAAAGAATATAATAGAATTATATAGTAATTATCAATACTTGAAGTTAGGTTAGGCTTACAATTATGGGCACCCTGCCTTTGAGATTTATGGTCCTTTTCTGTCATAGAAAATCCCACCAAATGTAAAGATGCCAAAGGAATACCGCTAGTGAAGTTCATGGAGTGTGGCTCGACTATTAATTCAGAAGTCTACTGTGAAAAGTTATGAAAACTCAGACGAGCCATCCATAACAAGCATCGGGGCATGCTGACTTCCGGTGTGGTGTTGGTTCACGATAATGCTCACCTGCACACCACTAGATGCACCCAAGAACTTTTGAAGCAGTTCTGTACGGATGTTTTTAATCAGTCCCCTATAGCCTAAATTTGGTGCCGAGCGTCTACTACTGAGAAATTCCAAATCTTGTAAGACGTTATGACAAGTGCCTCAATTTGAATGGCAATTATGACGAAAAGTAATGTAATGTTGTCATTTTCTAATGTGTATAATAAAAATTCTGTATCTGTCATTGATAACCAAACAGAGGTTTATTTCCGAATTGCCCTCGTAGTTAACTTCAAAGCAGGCAAGTGGATTGTTGCAATTCACATGACATCCTTGTTTCTCCACTTCAGTTCCCAGACTTTTCTGAGTCTGAGCAGTTCATGAATGGATACATTACAGGAAGAGAAAGATGAGTCAGGTGTTTTGTGCAGGCTAGCTGCATCCCTTTTGCAGTTCATTGAACCCCAAGACCCCAGAGTGGCTGGACCTATTTTGAAATTCTTTGGGGATTTGCAAAATGTCATCTTAGCTTTGATGAAGATGTGAGTTAAACCATTTTTCCAAACAAGGACATTCGGTTCTATATTCAGGGTACTTCTAGAGTTGTTATAATGTCCTTTGGGCAGATGTTAAAAGTCCTGCAAAATGCCAAATGTTCATATGTTTACAGAAGTGATATTGTTAAGAAGCAGATGAAGGCTTTTTAACAGTACATCTAGCTCTTCCAGAAATAGAGAAAATCACATCATGACTGTTCACATAGTAGGCTTTAGCTGATGCTAAGACAACATCTTCCTAGAACAGATAGTCCTCCATCTAAAATGGATCACTTTGCAACCATTTAAAGTTATAATGGACCCCCCAAAAGTAGAATCCAGATTCAAAGTTCCAATTGCATCCACACCCCTATCAGTCACATGATCCCATTTTGGGTTTTCAAGAATTGGCCTGCATTTACAGATGTTTCCAGCATGCTAAAGTCATGTGACCACAATTTACATTTTTTTTGCTGGAAACGCATTTATTTCTGGTTTTCAGCAAAAAGCACCATTGCAGACAATGAGTTTGCTTAATGACCATGTTGTTTGCTTAATGACCCCCCCACAAAAAATGTAAAATTGGGTCAGTCACATGAAGATCTGCTTAATGACTGGGACAACTTACAATGGTAATTCCAGGCCCATTCATACATTAACCAAGTTCTTTAATCTGCAAAACACAATTGTAGCTGTCCATGGTGCTGACTTCAATACCCTTTACTCACAGGTTTTCCCTAAGGCAGGGATAGGCAACCTTGGCTCTTTTATGACTCGTGGACTTCAACTCCCAGAATTCCTGAGCCAGCATGCTGGCTCAGGAATTCTGGGAGCTGAAGTCCACGAATCATAAAAGAGCCAAGGTTGCCTACCCCTGCCCTAAGGCAACCTGCTGTGCTGACATCAGCAGTAGTGAAAACTGATGGGTGATCACCAGGAAATTCCAGGGCTGTAGGCTAGCCTGGGGAAAAGCAGGGTCAAAATACTTCCTTAAGGTTGCCAAGAAAACATGTGACATTCCATAAAGTCACTTTCATGGTTAACTTAATAGAGTTTTAACCTTTGCTTGCCTTGATTGAATTGGACTCTACCTCTTTGCCCAGTTTCACCTGCCTAGACATAATTATTCTCCAGGGACTGAATTTTCATGCCACTAACATGCCCTTATGACCTCTAATAACAATATAGATGAATTATATGCCTAGCACATTGATTTCAATGGCAATATAATCTGAAGTATTTTAACAATCCCATTAGAAGGAGAGTTACGTGGGCATTAAGGTCCATGGTGTGCAATGTACCAAGGGACAGTGGAAACAGAGGAATGAGAAGGAAGTCAAAGTGAGGGCAAAAAAAGAATATAGGCACTTCAGGTACATATACCTTGGTTTAATTACAGTACAGATAGTCCTCAATTTACAACTGAGCCCAAAATTTCTAAGCAAGACCGTTGTTAAGTGAGTTTTGGTCCATTTTATGAACTTTCTTGCCACAGCTGTTAAGTGAATGACTGTGGTTGTTAAGTTAGTAACACGGCTTCTAGAGCCCTGGTGGCACAGTGGTTAAAGTTCAGTATTGTAGTCAAACTCTGCCCACAGCCTGGAATTTCATCCTGACGGGACTCAAGGTTGACTCAACATTCCATCCTTTCGAGGACAGTAAAATGAGGACCCAGATTGTTGGGGAGGGCAATATGCTGAGATTATAAACAGCCCAGAGAGTGCTGTAAAGCGCTATTGGGTGGTATATAAGTCTAAGTGCTATTGCTATTCCCCATTGACTTCGCTTGTCAGAAGGTCACAAAATGTGATCACATGAAACACACACACACCCCAGGACACTGCAGCCTTCATAAATACATGTCAGTTGTCTCAATTTTAATAACATGACCGTGGGGATGCTGCAATGGCCATAAGTGTGGAAAACGGTCATAAGTCACTTTTCTCAGTGCCGTTGTAACTTTGAATGGTCACTAAATGAATGCTTGTAAGTCGAGGACTCCCTGTAATGAATGTCATGTAAAATTGCATCACTTTTGCTGATTGTGACTACTGTATTATCAACAGAATGGAAGAACAGAGTTGGAAGGGGCCTTGGAGGTTTTCTTGTGCAACTCCCTGCTCAGGCATGAAACTCTACATACCATTTCATGTGCTATTAATGCAACTTTAGTTTTGTTACTTGCCCTGCCAAATGTGTAGTTTCTAGCTAAAATGCCACTAAAAGTCAGTTGAAAATGCTGCGTGAAAAAAACTGTCTGAAAAAGTGATCTCAATATGCTTTAATTCTGAGCCATAACAGCAGATCCTCACTATAGTGGGCTTTGTTTCCTGAAAGCACAGCAGCCCACACACAAAGCTAAGGAATGCACCAACTGATAACTCAGTCAGCAATGTGTTTGTGTTTTGTGCAATCTTTAGGAAACTGGTTGCTGGTTTGTATGAATCGAGATTAAGAAATAAATTAAGCATGTCTTCTCAAGCATCTCTCTCAGAGAAAGAGAGAGAGAGAGAGCATGGATATTTTTGTCAAATAAATTCAATGACCTGACTGAATTTTTTCAGCCAAGCTCGGTAGGGTGGGAAGGTCAAAATACTGCCCTTCAATTATGACGACAGCAAGACTGATGGGGGTACCAGTCTAATTTTTCTTCAGAAAATTGACCTAGTTGTCAAATCTTTCCTAAAGAGACACAAAAGCTTTGTGTGTTTCACTGTTTTTGTCAACTGAAAAAGAAGTGCAAAAATGCAGCAATCAAACCAGAATAGCAATGAAGCCTATCATACTGGATTCCAAATCCATTTCAAGATAATTCCTGTACTAAGCTAATTGAAAGGACACAAAAATAGGCACCTAGGCAAGTTGCTTCAAAAGACAGGCTGGAGAATCGAAAGGAACTTTTTTTAAAAAAAAACAAAAAAACCCAGTGTTGATGAAATCAAGTCATTAATTCTGCTTGGTTTAAGTTTCGCTAAAAGAAGGGAAGGCACAGGAGTTGCTCTATCAAGTGCGGTAATGGTTAGGTTGAGCCAGCTAAATCCACAAAAGCTGCTAGGATAAGGACAGAACAAAGAAGGACCGTTTCCCCAGTTCTGAAAATCAAAGTCAAACTGTCTTTGGCCCCATCTCTTAAGAACAAAGCGGCTTGTCATATGTGAAAAACAAAATACAGAACAATTCTCCTCTGGCAGACAATTATGGAAATAAATACTGACATAAACATAAAACACATTTCCTCACTCTCAGCAGCAGCATCAGAAGCGCTGCTCCCAGTTGCTGCTTTGGTTCCAAGTGCTTGCTTCTCCTCCAACTGTAGTGCCTAGTGGGTAGTCCTTATGCTGGGCATATGCCACTGTCTAATGAATGTTGCTGATGTGTGTGTGTGTGTGTGTGTGTGTGTGTGTTGGGAAATGGAGAGAGAGAGAGAGAGATGTGACAGAAGTAAACTGCTCAAAGCTGGAGGCTGGAGACCGGGGTAAGGATAAAACAGAATGGGATCAATAGGTCAAGGAAGTTAAAGGTGCTGTGGGATATGCTTTCCATAAAATGAAATGCATGACCTATAAGTGTCAATCACATGAGCCTCGGGGAATAATCAGTAATGAAGAAACTGGGTCAGCTTCCATTTACATCTCATTCAAAAAGCTGTCATCATAAAGTTCAACACATAAGTTTGAGGAAGAAAAAAAAATCAGGCCATGATCTGAAGGCGCATGATATCGACTGTTCCTGAAATGAAGTACTGAGCAGTGGCTCAGTGGGTTAGGATGCTAAGCTTGTCGATCAGATGATCGGCAGTTTGGCGGGTCGAATCCCGAGTGCCGCATAGCAGAGTGAGTGCCTGTTACTCGTCCCAGCTTCTGCCAACCTAGCAGTTCGAAAGCACATAAAAATGCAAGTAGAAAAATAGGGACCACTATGGTGGGAAGGTAACAGCGTTCCGTGCGCCTTTGGCGTCTAGTGATGCTGGCCACATGACCACGGAGACGTCCTCAGACAAGCGCTGGCTCTTCGGCTTTGAAACGGAGATAAGCACCAGCCCCTAGTGTTGGAAACGACTAGCATGCGTGTGCGGGGGAACCTTTACCTTTTAAACCTGAATAAGAACCCATTTTGGAAATTGATGTACCTTTCCTTCAAGTTTAAAGAAGAAGAAAAAATCTACTAAATAGGTGCTTTTCAAATGTGAAACAAGCCAAGGGGACTCTTACACAGTAGGTATTGTAACAAAGAGAAGTACTGTACAGGTAGTCCCAAAGGTGCTTTTTCAAAAGGCAACTGGTCTTTGTTTTTCCTTGAAGACATTTCACTTCTCATATGAGAAGCTTCTTCAGTTCTCCAGAAGTTCTTCCAGAACTGAAGAAGCTTCTTGGATGAAAAGCAAAACATCTTCAAGCAAAAACAAAGTCCAGTTGCCTTTTGGAAAAGCATCTTTGGGACATCCATGACCTGGATGACTGACAATCTCCAAAGACAAATTTACAGTACAGGTATTTAAATGAAAATATCAATGTGCCAAGCGGTGATGAATGTGCAAGAACTGTTCCTGCTATTGTGTTACCAAACTGCTAAAAATATTTCTCCCCAAAACTAGGAATGTATTTTACATTTTTTTCCTTTTTACAGCAGAATGGATTCTGCTCAAATAATATGCAGTGCCATTATTTTTGCTGATTTTCACATTCCCTTAAGTGTTTTGAAAATAGTGCCACTATTTACATAAATTCATGACTCTTTCGTATTGAAAGATCCTGACTCTAGCATGTGTGATCAACCATAGACAGAGCTCAGTCAGTACATGACAGAGATTACAAGATTTTTTTTTTTTTAAAAAAACTTGTGTTTTCAACATGAGATCTAGCTCTGGCAAGACAGTTTACATTTGACTGTCTCTATCTTGCAAAACTATTTTTTGCACCAGTAGATACATAATTTGGGTCTATACCTATCCCCCTCGCTCACAGCCCGGCCGACGCCTTGGTGGATGCCTGGGAAAGGGCTGCCACCGAGGCGCTCGACCGTGTTGTACCCTTGCGACCCCTGACCCGGCGCAGATCCCGGTGGGCTCCATGGTTTTCTGTGGAGCTCCGGGAGATGAAGCATTGGAGACGAGGTGTAGAGAGCTGTTGGAGATCCAGCCGGTCTGAGTCTGACCGATTGCGGTTAAGAACCTTTACCAGGTCTTATCTCGCGGCGATGAGGACAGCGAAGTCTAATTACTTTGCTGCCCTCATCGCGTCCGCAGATAATTGCCCGGCCGCCCTGTTTAGGGTGACTCGCTCCCTCCTTAATCAGGAGGTGAGGGAGGAGCCCTTGCAGGGGCGGGCCGAGGAGTTTAGCTATCATCTGGTGGACAAAATCGCTCAGATTCTAGCCGGTTTGGATTCTGACTGGGCAGAGACTGATGGGGAGGAATCGAGCAGTCTAGAGAATGTTACCTGGAGTGAATTCGATCCTGTGACCCCAGATGAGGTGGACAGGATCATGAGGAGACTGAGTTCCGCCACGTGTTTATTGGACCCGTGCCCCTCCTGGCTGGTATATGCAGCCCGGGAGGAGACACGAGACTGGTTCCAGGCAGTAATAACTGCTTCTTTGAGGGAGGGTACCTTCCCTGCTGCCTTGAAAGAGGTGGTGGTGAGGCCCCTCCTCAAGAAGCCTGCCCTGGACCTGGCTATTTTGAACAACTATTGTCCTGTCTCCAACCTTCGCTTTCTTGCGAAGGTGTTTGAGAGCGTGGTGGCACTTCAGCTCCCTTTGTTCCTGGAGGAAACTGATTATCTGGACCCGTGCCAATTGGGCTTCAGGCCCGGGTACAGCACGGAGACGGCATTGGTTGCACTGTTGAATGATTTCTGCCGGGCTCGGGACAGGGGTTGTTCCTCTGTCCTAGTCCTATTAGACCTCTCAGCGGCTTTTGATACCATCGACCATGGTATTCTACTGCAGCGTCTCAGGGGGTTGGGAGTGGGGGGCACTGTTTTACAGTGGTTCTCCTCCTATCTCCTGGGCCGCTCGCAGTCGGTGTTGATGGGAGGGCAGAGGTCCGCCCCAAGGCCTCTCGTTTGTGGAGTCCCTCAGGGGTCGGTCCTCTCTCCCCTCTTGTTCAACATCTATATGAAGCCGCTGGGTAAGCTCATTTGTGGTTTCGGGGTGGGGTATCATCAGTATGCTGATGATAGCCAGCTTTTTCTTTCCACCCCGAACCAACCCAGTGATGCCCTCGATGTGATGTCCCATTGCCTGGAGGCGGTCTGGGTTTGGATGGGTAGAAACAGGCTTCGTCTCAATCCTGCCAAGACTGAGTGGCTGTGCATACCGGCATCTCAGACTAACCAATCTTTTCCATCGTTAACTATGGGGGGTGAGGTGTTACCCCCCGTTGATAGGGCCCGCAACTTGGGCGTCCTCCTGGATTCACGGCTCAGTTTGGAAGATCATATAGGAGCCGTGGCCAGGGGGGCTTTTGCCCAGGTTCGCCTGGTGCACCAGTTACGGCCCTATCTGGACCAAGATGCCCTACGCACAGTCACCCATGCGCTCGTGACCTCCCGGCTAGACTACTGCAATGCTCTCTACATGGGGCTGCCCCTGAGGACCACTCGGAGGCTTCAGCTGGTGCAGAATGCAGCCGCGCGAGTTGTGATGGGAGTCTCTCGATACTCCCATGTAACACCTCTTCTCCGCGAGCTGCATTGGCTTCCAGTTGCCCTCCGGGTGAGATTCAAGGTGCTGGTGATGACCTATAAAGCCCTAAATGGCATGGGCCCAGATTATCTGAGGGAGCACCTGCTGCCAGCGTCAATTTCCCATTGTCCTGTGCGCTCCCACAGGGAGGGCCTCCTCAGGGTACCGCCAGTCAAGGATTGCTGGCAGGTGATCCCCAGGGGGAGGGCATTCTCTGTGGGCGCGCCTGCCCTATGGAATCAACTGCCAATGGAACTCTGGACTGCCCCCGACCTTTGTTCGTTTCGCCGGGACCTAAAAACCTGGCTCTTTGAGCTATCTGGTCTGGACTGAGGGGTTTTAATGTTTTTAAATTGTGATTTTAATTTTTTTGCGGCTAGACTTAATTTAATTTTATTTTAATTTTATATTGTATTGTTTTTAAATTTTGCCTTGTAAACCGCCCTGAGTCCTTCGGGAGTAGGGCGGTATATAAACCGAATTAATAAATAAATAATAAATAAATACAAGGCTTGAAAGCTTAAAGATTTCCTAAAGTTCCATCCTAGAAGATGCATTTTTTTTCCTGCTCCTTATTGGCTTCCAGAAAACATTCTCCCTATTAAAGTCCTTCCTATGCATGCTTTCTGAATATTTAAGGAGCAGGATCAGAAGGGAAGCAATAAGAAAACAAAACAATGTCTTGAAATGTAAATTTCAACTGCAGGGCTACAGCAACTATAGAAGGACTAACAGGGGTAAGGTAAAAACTTTTCAAAATACATTACAGAGAGAAGAAAAATACTGACCAAGATCTGTCTTGCTTTGGTGTCATTCCTTATTGTCATTTAGTTATACTGGTTTGGGGAAGTTGGGATAGAGCAGGGGTCTTCAAACCTGGCCCTTTTATGACTTGTGGCTGGCTGAGGAATTCTGGGAGTTGACGTCCACAAGTCATAAAAGGGCCGACTTTGAAGACCCCTGGGATAGAGGCTTCTTTTAAAGCCTCTCTTTCAAGCCCTTTTAAAAAACATCCATGTTAGAGGTCATCACTATTACCATTAATCAGCTTTAACTCATCTTCTCATTGGCTGCATTGGATAACCAAAGAGAGAGAGAAATCTCCTTGGCAATATCCTTCATGTCATACCTCATTTCATACATGTGTTTTCTTAACTTTTCTTAACTTCAGGGTCCCAAATTCTCTAGCTATTTCTCATGAGCCCCTTGAGGGTTATTTGGTTGCCCTCTTCTGATTTTTCCCAACTTCACTGCATACCTTTTCAAACGTAGCAACCAGACACTCCACAGCCATAAATACACAGTGATCACATGTTGAGTCAATATCTTCACTGAACTGTCCATTTTGACTCCCACATCTTTTTTTTCACATTGGTTACAAACAGCTCAGATCCCTTTTGTGTACATGTAACATTAGGAGATTTGCATCATTTTACCCCTACTCAGAAATATCATTTCTGATCATCACTTATTATTATTATTATTATTATTATTATTGTTATTGTTATTGTTATTGTTATTGTTATTGTTATTGTTATTGTTATTATTCATCACACAGTCAGCCAGATGTTCGGACTGGATTTGGCATTTTTGTCTACCTATCGAGTCCTTACCAAGGACCTGGGATAGGCAGATGTGGATGTTTGATGGTATTACAGATATCATCGCAGGATTAAAGCAGTTCCTAGTAAGGCCGCCTTTTGCAATTGACTAATGGCGAATTTGTCAATGCCAATGGTGTTCAAGTAGTGCTCCAGTTGTTTTGGAATTGCACCCAAGACGCCTATTACTATTGGTACTACCCTTGCTTGCCTTTGCCACAGTCTTTCTATTTCTATTTGTAGGTCTTTGTATTTTAATTATCTTCTCCAGTTGTTTCTTGTCTATTCTGCTGTCTCCAGGCACTGCCACGTCCACTATCCAGACTTTTTTGTCTTTCTTATCGACAATTGTTAAGTCTGGGGTGTTATATTGCAGGTGCTTGTCTGTTTGAATTCTGAAGTCCCAGAGCAGTTTAACTTTATCATTTTCTATGACTTTCTCTATTTTATGATCCCACCAGTTCTTGCTTACAGGCAAATGATATTTCTTGCAGATCTTCCAATGCACCATTGTTGCTACTTTGTCATGCCGCTGCTTGTAGTCAGTCTGTGCGATCTGCTTGCAACAGCTTACCAGGTGGTCCACTGTTTCTTCAGCTTCTTTGCATAGGCGGCACTTACTGTCTGTTGCTGTCTTCTCAATATTGACTTTGTATGCATTTGTCCTTAAGGCTTGGTCTTGTGCAGCCAGAATTAGTTCCTCGGTCTCTTTCTTCAACTTTCCTGCTCTTAGCCATTGCCAGGTCTTGTTATTATCTGCTTTCCAAGCTATTTTTTAAATGTACTGGTCATGTAGTGCTTTGTCTTCCCATGCCTCTATTCTGTTCTTCATTTGGTCTTTCTTGTAGGCCAGTTTGGTCTCTCCAGTAGTCAGTAAGCCTTGTTCATCTGTATACCTTCCTTCCTCTGTACACCGCCCCGAGTCCCTCGGGAGAAGGGCGGTTTATAAAAACTAATAAATAAATAAATAAAATAAATAAATTTCAGTGCATCTTCATCATTGTCCTTCAGATATTCTTCCAAAGCCATTTTTTCCTTCTTCAACTATCTGATGTACTTGCAGCATTCCACGTCCACCTATTTGCCTTGGTAGATAGAGTCTGTCAATGTCACTGCGTGGATGAAGGGTATGATTCATTGTCATTATTTTTCTGGTCTTCCTATCCATTGCTTTTAGTTCTGCTTAAGTCCAGTCCACTATTCCAGCTGTGTATCTAATGACTGGAATTGCCCAGGTGTTTATTGCCTTCACGGTATTTCCTCCATTGAGTTTGAACTTTAAGACCTTCTTCACTCTCTTGATGTATTCACCTCTAATCTTTTTCTTGACTTCAGTGTGCTTGATGTTATCAGCTTGAAGGATACCCAAGTATTTGTAGTAATCTTCCTTATCCAGACTTTTAATGTTATTTTCGTGGGGCATCTTGATTCCTTCAGTTTTCACTATTTTTCCTTGTTTGAGAGTAAGTGTGGCACATTTGTCCAAGCCAAACTCCATTGCAATATCTTGGCTATATATACAGACAGTTTTCAGCAGCAATTCTATTTCAGATGATGTTTTTCCATACAGCTTCAGATCATCCATGTAAAGGAGATGGGATAGTCTGGCAGATGTTTTTGATGTTTGATAGCCATGTCCTGAGTTATTCAGTATTGTTGACAGAGGAAACAGTGCAATAACAAATAGTAGTGGTGATAATGAATTTTCTTGAAATATTCTTCTCTTGATATTAACCTCTCCCAGTCTTTCACCATTGACCTGCAACTGTGTCTTCCATTGTGCCATCGATCTTTGCACAATTTTTCTGCTGTTTCTGCTGACTCCTGTTATTTCTAGGCACTTGATTATCCAGTCATGTGGCAGAGAGTCAAAAGCCTTTTTGTAGTCAATCCATGCCATATTCAGGTTGGTCTTCCTTTTCTTGCAGTTTTCCAAGATCATTTTGTCTATTAGGAATTGATCTTTTCTTCCTCTGCTGTTGGGGCAGTTTCCTTTCTGTTCGGGTGGAAAGAGATTGTTTTCAACTAGATGCTGTTGTACCGCATCAGCTACCACACCAATTAGCAATTTGAAAGTTGTTGGTAAGCAGGTAATTGGCCTGTAGTTGCCTGGTGTTGCCCCTTTTGCTGGATTTTTCATTATTAGGTAGGTTTTCCCAGTTGTTAGCCACTTTTCAATTTCTTCTCCTTGTAGTATATTATTGAACTGCTTGGCAATGAGTGGGTATATAACAGTTAGATGTTTCAACCAAAACCCATGCAGTTCATTTTCACCTGGTGCTGACCAATTTTTGATCTTCCTTGCTCTTTTTTTCTACCATTTTTGTTGTTATTACTAGTTCTTTCATTTCAACTACCGTTTTATTTGCATCCACCTCTTTTAACCAAGTTGTGTTTCTTTGAGTTATTGTTGTTGTTGTTGTCCTAATGTTCTTTAGCTTTTCTCAGAAAACATGCCAAACAGCCTCTGAATTTCCCAGCCAGCAAGAACCTTACCCAGAATTAGTGAGGACACACCACTAGGGAATTTACTATTTGATATACACATCTGGCTAAGACTCTGGGCAGTTCACCGCAAATTTACAAACTAAGATAAAGTGGAGTAATGGTTGTGATATTGCCTTCATTGTTATTTTACATTTAAGGGGAAATGAATAAATGAATAAATTCTTTAAAATTCTTTAGCAAATACATTTTCTGAATAAATAAATTCTCAGAGTTGGACTCATTCAATGGCCTGGCCTAACACACACTGAAACAACCAGATCTTATTGCCTTTTGGAAGGCCAACGGGCTTAAAAATATATGGATTTTGGGGGGCGGATATTAGTGGTGATGGCAGCTGCTGTGAAAAAGAAAACCTGTGTCAATAGTCCGACTAGCGAAACCAACAAAGGCAATTAAGTTCCAAAAGGTAAAACTTTATTGGATACACCATCTTGGAACTAAAGAAGCAAAACCAGCTCTGGGTTTTCCTGCATGAAAGCTTGGTTAGTTAAACAATAAATTCCTGTGCCCCCACCCACCAAGTGTTCACATTGTCCAATAGTAATTCTTCCTTTTGTTATGGGAACAGTCCACTTCTCCATCGAGCAGCTGCAGTACTGACCTTGGCATTTTGCAGGCTCTCATTGTCCATGAAGAGCTTCCTGGCATTCCATTTCTTCCCTCCGCTTTCTAGCTCTTCCCCCTTTTCTATAGCAAGTTGATTAGCAACAGAAGCTAGCAGGCATCATAGCGGTTCTATCTTGACAACCTGCTTCTCCTTGTCCCATCTGATGCCATGTCAATATTGTCAGATGTGGTGGAGCAGGCAGAATTAACAGCAGACTAATAAACCACCCCTAGGACATACTGTTGATGACCTGCACGCAGATTTGCACCTGGAAACCATAATGAAAGCTAATGGGTGTTGCATTCTGGACAAGTTGCAGATTCTGAAAAATCTTCCAGGTCAACCCCATGTGCACTTCAGCAATACAAACCAATGGTAACTAAAGCATGAGTGACTGTGTGTAGTGGCAGTGAAGAAGACCATTGTTATCCTGGGGGAGTTTAGTGAGATATTTTGATTTCTCTTTTATGTATATAAAGTATATATCAAAAGTCTAGAAGTTCAGAGCTTGTTCTGAGTTACGTAGATGTCTGTGGAGATTCTCAGTCATCCATGTCATAGTTATCCCAAAGGTGCTTTTCACAAGGCAACTGGACTTTTTCTTGAGGTTTCGCTTCTCATCCAAGAAGCTTCTTCAGCTCTCTGGAAGCTGAAGAAGCTTCTTGGATGAGAAGCAAAATGTCAAGAAAAACAAGAAAGTCCAGTTGCCTTGAGAAAAAGCACCTTTGGGATGTTCTGAGTTAGCCTGCTTATTTTCTTTACTGTTGTTTACTGAATAAAAGGGTGTGTGTGTGTGATCTTCTTATAGCTTCAAAGCTTTCCTTGCTGTGAAATTCTCAGACTTTCGATTCCCATCCCAGAATCTTGTGCCAGCTGGTCAAGATCAGGTCTTACAGTCTCCTGACCAGGGCCATGAAGTTATGGTGCCAGGTTTTGATTAAAACCTTGAGGTTGTTGTGGCTGTTAGTTAGGAGCTTCTGCAAGGAATCTAGTGCTGGGTATATAGAAATTGACTGCCCTTGGGGTGTATCTCTGCTGTCATTATTAAGGAGCTTTTGACAGCTGTAAGAGAGTTGGACATCATCTTGCTTGGTATGCATACTTCTTATGTGATGCTTTTAACTCTGTTTGCTTGAGCTAATAATAAAGCTTAAAATCCCTTCATTTACTGGAATGTTCATTGTCTCTGGATCCAAGAGAACCAATTGCCTGAGCACCTGATCACTGCCTGTCACTTGGCAAATCATTGTGAAAAATAACTCCTGATCTAGAAGCAATTGGTACATAAGATCAATTAGTGCAAAGGCCCTTCTCATCATAGCTATCACTTGCTTCTCAGGGAGAAGAGAGAACCCCCAAATTATAGACTTGGTTTTGTCTGAGGGGACCTGCCATCCTATCCAGAGCTAAAGATTAAAAATCTGTAGTACTGGGGGGGGGGGAGAACCTTAAAATCTACAGCCAACTAATCTTATTAGGATTGAATCTAAGTCTGTTTCTCCCTAGCCAGATCTCCAAGGCCTTCTATAAAGACTGTCATAGAAGATTGATAGTATAATATCCTCTTTGAAGTCCCCTTTGAAGACTAACACTGGGCACAATATTCCAAGTAGGTGTTTGATTCAGCAGTATAAAAGCATGGATAATATTTGATATGTGGCTTTTTTTAACAATTCCTTTTCTATGAATAAATTTTCTAATCTCCCACATGGATTTGCCACATTCACAACAGTCAACATCTTTTGATAATATCCCAACAGCATTACAGTACTTTGAATTTAAGCACATTTTGCCTCAAGGCTTCCTGTATATCATCAAGAGGATGGCATATAACTGGAGTATTGGAAACTGAGAAAGTGAATCCCACTGGTCATAATGTATTTGAGTTCAACAAAATAAGTTCATTGGGATGGCCTACAAAATATCTTGGTCAAGTCATTCCATTGAGACAAGCCCTTATCTTCCATTCAAGGCTATATCTAAACTATGAAAGGCACTATAGTGAACTATTGACCCCAATCTAAGTCTTGTAAAGGGTTCACAACCTTGACTGGCATAGCATTAACTTCACTCAAAAGGTGAATCTTAGGGATTGCAACTATCTGAAAGGGATTCTCATCATTTGTCCCAGATATTTTCCATTAATGCTAAAAATCAACTATTCCAAGTTCATTTTCTTTTTTTCCTTTTCTGCATCACAGTTGCAGATACCACCCACATGCATACTTTTCCTTTTTGACAGAATAAAATTGTTACACTGCCTGGCAAAATAATATTAATTTTAACCCTGCAAATAATTAGGGAGAAAACATTATAACTATCATACCGTGTACTGTGTACTGTGATGTGTAAATGCGCTTAAACTAGGCATAGTCTCAGCAGCAAATGCTTTCCAAAGAGCAGGTCAAAAAACATAGTCAAAGGCAGATGTATTTGAATCAAGCTAAAATCACAGCAAGGCAGAAAGCACTTTGGTGAGACTGACACATTCTCTTGTAGAACAAAGTCCCTACACTTTGATACAAAAACCTGTAGCCACTAGCATCCACAAGACCAGGGCTTTTTTTCTCATAGAACGCTCAGAACGGAGTTCCGGCACCTTTTTTGGATGGAACCTTGTAGGGTAGGCAAGGCGGGTTGTATGACATGTGTGAGTTCCGGCACCTTTTTCTCTTACAAAAAAAGCACTGCACAAGACCATATTAGTTATGAAACTGTACTCAACCAATCATGCATTAGGGAGATCTAGGAACAGTAGTAGTATTCATAGTGTATGTTCACAGACAGCTGGAATCTTGACACTCTGAAACTATGAATGATATCCAAAAAACAATTATTATGTCTCCCAGCAAGTTCCTTGTTGAAGCCACCAATGTGGATATCTACTAAAAAAAGCTGATTTAAATATGAGGTTGGAGAGGGGAAGCTGGTTCAAATTTGCAATATTATCTTTGGAAACAACTGCAAATCTGATCTAATTTTCACAGTGACCTTGTCTTTTCATCCTGTGAGTTCTGAACAATAGACTGGCCAGGAACAACAGTAAGAATCCCATATTTGATATTCTAGCAAATTCCATAAAGAAAATGTTAGGCAACAAGAAGAAACAAAGAAGAATGGACAAATTTAACCTCCTGCCCAGTAGAGTATGGACTTTTTCCTTCTTCCCTGGCCTACATTCAGGGTAACAACGTGCCTGATGAACTTGAAAACATAAACATTCTTTTTGGGTCATTTTAGTTGGTCTATCTGGCTGGATTGTTTTTGTTTTATTTTAAGCGTGTAAAGTTTAACACCCATTGAAACATTGGTGTTTCATATGGTGTTAGCCTACAGTGTTGGGTTGAAAATATATTAACCATGATGTTATGTCTTTAAGATGTTAATTGGCCAATGGGTGTGTAAGTGTTCTCATGGCCATAAGAGTGAGCTAGTAACGTAGCTTCTCTCTCTCTCTGAATTCACTGCTCTCTACTGTTACTGTTTTTGCTCTGTTACCCTGAACTGTGTATTGACCTCTGGACCGGTAAGAAGACTTTGTATTTTGGATTGCTACTTGGACTGTTTATTTTTGACTGTGCATTTTTGTTTTTACACCACCTTAAAGTAAACTACTTTTTGCTTTTACAACTCAGTGTACTGTTGTGGTTACTGTGTGACTCTTACTGCTCTCAGTACCCTTCCTTGTCTGTGCAACTCTTTGGTAGCACAAGGAGACCTCTGCACAACAAATTCCTTAACATATTCTGTGATATTTTTTTCATAAGGCTCAGAGGATAAACCAATTACTTATTGGATTAATCAGGCAAGATTGGATCAAGCTCAACCAAGGGGAAGAAATCTGATTTGGCAGGCAACATCAAGGGATTACAGCTATTCCAAATCAACTTTCTTAGCTACAACTTACTCATTTAGAACAGTAGGAAAATGTTTGCTTAATAGCAAGTTAAAGTTTTATGTTGTGATCTAGACTTTAGCGTATAGGTAAGAGAAGACTGCCATGAAGCTGAGTTGATCCAAATAGTTAAAATGTTACTATATTTTGAGTCCAAGATAATAAGATTTATTAGTGAACAGATATTGCAAAACACTTTTAATCGAATCTCTTACATCTATTCTAATTTTGACTCCAAGCTGAGAAAAGATTCTACAGTGCTGGATGAGTACATACTTTCTTTTGTATGAAAAGTATGAATATAAAAAAATGAGGATATACTTTTAAGAAGAGTATGGGCAACCATTTGTCTGAAATGGTCTCCTGCTTGGATGGAGGCTTGGATTGGAGGATCTCCGGTCCTCCCTTCCAATTCTACTGTTCTGTTCTGTTATTCTGTTATACTTTCTACGATCATTTGTATCCATGCAATCAAGCCCCCCAAATGTCTGGAATGGTATAGGATCCCGTGCCATGGGCAGGGGGTTGGACTAGAAGGCCTCCAAGGACCTCTCCAACCCTATTATTCTATGGTCTGTGTTTTTCTCATTTTTTTCCAGGGTAACTGTTTTGGTATGAGCCTTGGAAGAACTTCCTAGACCAGACTTTTTGGTCTGGTGGCCTGGAAAGGGAGGCAGGCACCGTTACATGTGTGTGGCACACATAAATGGGCCACACGTGAGCTCATGTGCACATGCAAACGGGGCCGCGTGAGCGCAAGTGCCGCAAATGGGGCAGTGCTAGTGCCGGCGGGATGCTAGGGGTGGCTCTAGTGCTGGTGTGATGCTCGGGGGGTGTGTGCTAGCACCAGCGGGATGCTTGGGGCAGTGCTGGTGGGACACTTGGGCAGTGCTAGCACTGGCAGGACGCTTGGGCAGCGCTAGTGCTGGCGGGATGCTCTGGGCGGTGGTAGTGCTGGTGGGACACTCTGGGGGGGGGGTGCTATCCCTGGCAGGATGCTTGGAGCAACGCTAGTGCTGCTGAGATGTTTGGGGCAGAGTGGTGCTAGTGCCAGTGGGATGCTCCGGGTGGTGCTGGCGTGAATGTGGGGAGTGAGTGCACCTGCATGCACCTGCATGCACCTTCATGCATCCCGATGACCAATAGGCCATGGCCCAGTACTGGGCCATGGCCCACAGGTTGGGGACCCCTGTCCTAGACAATAGACTAACACATTGGAATTATGTTGTGTCTGGTAGTAAAAGCTTTCACTTGGGTCATGGATATAACCCAATCATGATCCCAAGAACTCAGCATTAAAATTAACACCACTCCATTGCTGAAAATAGCTCTGACTAGGTCCTCCCTTCCATCTATGCAACTTTTCTAACCTAGCACCTTTTTGATGTGTTGGTTCCAGTCTCTGCCAATCCTGCACATATAAATTCATAACAGAAGGTGACAGAAAACAGCCAGTATGGATATCACAGCATAACAAAACATAGAGTATATTCATCATATTGGCCAGCTAGATTTCAGACAATGGAAGAGATCAGCATGGGAATAATATTGACTAACACTAGAATCCAAATAATTAAGCACCAAGCTCCTGCATTCTAGATCAGCCCACATGAAGTCAAACAAGAGATTCTTTCCTCAGCAGCATGAGTGATATAGAAGCAAATCACCACTATTTCATTTCCAATAATCATTTCCTGAAGGACCAACTTGTGTATGCAAAATACATGTTAGGAAGCAATAGAAGGGCTTGTTTCTAATACAAAAAGGATCTTATCACAACAAGCAGGCAGTCCCATAGTACATAAATCACCTGTTTTTCTTATTTTCCTCTAGTTCAGCATGAGGGAGAGTGCTCTGGTTGCGCGAGACCTCCTTGTGCATGAGTTCATGCTGGAGAGCATCAAATTAATCTCTCCCTGCTTGAAGGTGGCCTTCCCATCTCACCTTCTGCATTCTCCTTGAGTCGAATGCATCCTACCTTGTGTGAGTAGCTGTAGGTTTCGAACCTCCTCTCTCACTTTCAGCTGGAGCACTTGCTGCAGAATGTGCTGACGTAAGCTCTCCTGAGCAATCCCCATTCGCTCAAGCTTTTTGTCAGTAAGCCTGAGCAGTGCACGGCCTGGATCCAAAGGAAGAGATGAGAGGAAGAGGGATTACTCAAGCATTTCCATTTAATGAATAATAATAAAAAAAGTTCTACATGCTGTCAATGCCCTCATTCTAGGAGACACTGCCTGCAGTGCAAATATTCTCTTGGAAACAATCTGATTCACAATGGGATAGATTGAGGGAATAGGTGGCCCTGAAATATATGTTGCCTCAGTGATTTAATTACATTCCACACTGGAGATCCAGGTTCAGAAGACAAAATCACTCACTGAGATTCCAGCACCTGTACTTGTTATATAGGAAAGGAGCTGTGCTTAATATGCTGTGGTCAAAAAGAAGTTATGAGGACTGCACAATTGCTTAGGAGGAGAACATACACCAATAGCAAGAGCACTTAGACTTATATACTGATTCATAATGCTTTACAGCCCTCTCTGAGTGGCTTACAGCAGGGGTCCCCAACTTTAGGACTTGTGGACTTCAACTCCCAGAATTCCTCAGCCAGCCATTCTGGGAGTTGAAGTCTACAAGTCATAAAGTGGCCAAGGTTGGGGACCTCTGATTTACAGAGTCAACAATCTGGGTCCTCATTTTACCAACCTGTGAAGGATGGAAGGCTGAGTCAACTTTGAGCCGATCAGGATTGAACTGATTGCGGTCGGCAGAGTTAGCCTGCAATTCTGCATTCTAACCAATGCACCACCACAGCTCTGTTTAATATACTTAAGCTCTCAAGTTCAAGCCCTTAGGAGGAACATCTAGCAAGCAATGGTAGATCTCTTTGATGAATAGATAGGAAACCAGTAGTACTGGTTGAGGGTTATTTGTATGGCTCAGTGTAAAGTAGTTGCACTTATCTACAATATCTATTCTACCAGTTTATTCAGATGCATCCCTCATAACAATGCCAAAGTAGAGTAACACAGTCAATTAAACTATCAAAAATATTTAAAAAAATAAAGTGCAACAGGAGAAAAAGATCTTTTAACACATACAACAGGAATGTACTTGGGTGATGGAACCAAGTTAATCTGGAACAATCTTCACAGAGGACTGTAAGCCCTGGCACTTCCTTGTCCTTACATCCATCAAAAGATTGGCAATGTCTGTGCGACATGGTGACCTCAGAACGCAATATTTAACTGTCCTCAGGTCCTGGAAAAGCAATGTTGTATGGCCCTTTATCTATTTATTTATAACCCATCTTTATTATTTTTATAATTAACTCAAGATGGCCAATATATTGCTGTTGCTCCTTCCTTCTATTTTCCCCATAATAAGAATCCTATGAGGTGAGTTGGACTGAGACAGTGATTGGTCCAAGGTCATCTAGCTGGCTTTGTGCCTAAGGTGGAACTAGAACTCATAGTTTCCTGGTTTCTAGGCCAGTCCCTTTACCAGTAGACTTTAGATAGCCATATCAGGAGAAATATTTCATTTTGGTATGGCTCCTCTTTATTAAATAACAGCAATCCTAAAATCTAACCCTGAGGTAATTTTTCTTGTTCTACCCATTGATTTTGAGTGATGTTGGGAGATCACCAGCTATCCAACACAATGAAGAAGAAAGGTTCAAGAAGAAAAAAGTAAATAAAAAATAAACATTTTAATTCTTGGAAGTGTTCCAGCAAATAATTTATTGTCCTGATGGGAACTATACTGACCCTTTACAAATCTTGGATATAAAAGACTGTTAAGACAGTTCTGTTTTTCAGCTGAACATATTCAGGAGGCCTTGATGATTTGAAGAGGAAGAAATAATCATAACTCAAATTCCCATATGAAGTATAAATTCAAGCACAAATCATATTAAGCTGCTTTGAAAATGCATTGTAAAATGTAAGACAGCCATTTTTAGAGCTTGCAAGAAGAACCTCAAAGACCCCCAAGGCAAATTAAATACAAATCTAAAACTTTGGCAGACTGACTTACACATTTACATTACTGGCTCCTTGTACTGTACATTTATAAACCTATTTCCTAGATGCACCAACTGTTCAATAAATATGGATGTAAGTAAAGTCTTCTCTGAGGTAAGCTCAAGTCCTGGTAACTTCATTCTTGGAAACTGCATGGAGATGATTTACTGCTGTTTTCTTCCAAAATGCCTTTTTGACTACTGAATCTGGTCTAAAGTTCTTAGAGTTATCAGTGGCCTCCCATTCAAGTGTTAATGGTGCTTGATCCTGCTTAGCGTCCAAATCCAGCCACGGTTAGCCAAGGTTAGCCAACTGCTAAGGCTATAGATTGATTTTATTTTCAACTAGACAAACGATGACCTGTTGGATCATCATTTCCTATATAGTTCTTTACCTAAACAGAGAAACAGAATGAGCAAGGGTAAAAAAAAAAGCAGTAAGAGTTTGAGTGAGTGTCAAGGTAATGATTTAGAAGCTAATCAGCTTGTATAATGTGACATGAATGATGTAATGTTAGGAATGACTCAGCAGGAGTCTGTATCCCTTTAAGAAATTGAGAACAAAAGGGAAGGCCTTGCTGCAGTCTCTCTCTCTCTCTTGTCCATTTCCTGCTGTAATTGCTGTGTATTGGAATTTGCTGAATTATCACCACATGTATGTATTTTGTTTCTAGTATATTTGTAGATATTGTAATATAAACTACTACTTAGTACAAACCACTGTTTACTGTATTTACTCCTGGGTTAGCTCAGCGTAATAAGACTGTGCATGCTGTGACAGTGAGTTTTGATTTCTTGACAGCTTGACCATGGCTGATACCCCCCCTTTAGCAGATGATGGTGGGACCAGTCTACCTAGCCTCCAGAAAGCTAGAATGGGACCAGTCTACCAGAACTCAAGTGGCCAAAGACGGGGCTAGTCTACCAGGTCTCTGGAGGGCTAAGCCAGGACTGGTCTGCTAAAACTCCAAGCAGCTGTATGGAGGCACATCAGCACTGACTCAACTGTAAATTTGCTAAATTTCAACCCTACAGGAACCATGGATCCCAGATTTTGGATTCATTTTATAGATTAATCCAAGAACCACATGATTCACTTAACAACTGTGGCAAAAAGAGGTTATAAAATTGGGCATGACTCTCTTAACAACCTTGCTTAGCCACAGACATTCTGGTCCAATTGTGGTCGTAAGTCAAGGACTATCTGTAAAGTATTCCTTTTATTTCTTTTTCAGTCCTGTTTTCCTTTTACCAATGGATACAGCAACCTTGAGCCCCTAAACCCAAAACAGGATGTTTGGGAGCTGCTTAATGCTTTTGATTTCATCACCATCCCCAATATTGCTGTATTAGTATTTCCAGATATTTCCCCACAGGCATTCGGTAAAAATCAAAAGGGATGGGTGGCTGTCACCTAGCATTTTGTCTGGAGGGGTGCCCATCTGCCAAGAAAACATACAATATTATGCTAGGGGTGATCAAGGAACACCTTGAGAATGTAAAAGGAAGATAGGATAGTAAATGTGTTCCCAGCCATGCCCATCACACACACAAAAATATAGGTAAATAATTTAGGCAAATAATGGGATCATCCTTACAACATTTTCTCCAACTACTAAGTGCATTCACCATTCCCAAAAATTTGCCTACCATTAGAATAGCCCAATCTTATCAACACTGAGGCACACATTATTTTCTTCCTTAGGTTTTGCCCTATTGTTTTTAAAGGAATGTTCTTGTGAAATCTTGCTTTGTCCTTTTCTAATATATTTTGCTGCTATAATGCTCAGAAAAGAATTGCAGTATTCTTGTCCTGTAGAGGCAGGCAATAGCTTTACAATTTCTAATGGTGCTCTTGGATCTTTCTGCATGAAGTTCATTTATATGATATATGTCCGGAGGGCAAAGAAAAACCTATCACAGATGCTTCATAACGTATTAGAAAGAGAACATGGCTTGCATGCAAAAATGCTTAGGATTGAACCTGAGTTCAAGTCCCAGCACTGCATGGAAAGATCTACCTTTGAAACACTGCAGAATCATTATCAGTCAGTGAGCTTGATGGACTGTTAAGATCTATTCTTATCTCCTATTCCCTATTGCCTGGAGAAAAAAAGGTCACTTTTCTTGTTTTCTGACTAGTAACAGAAAATTCTCCTGTCTGTGAGCCAAAAAATAGCAGCAATGTTTCAACAGAATGGAACTACCTCAGTGGGAGGCAGGACCGCAGTTTTGATGAAGTTAACAAATTATAACTTGAGATCAACCAAGCCTCGTGCAATAGCAGTCTGCAAAATTAATTCTACAAACCAGTCCTTATGAAAATATTAGTTTACATTCAGTTCTGAACAAATGTGCAGTGCTTCACAAGCATACAGATCCTAAATCTTCTTCTACTTCTTTTTTAACCAAATACTATTAAGAATGCCAAATTGAGGATGTTGTTAATATTTATAAGGTTAAATAATTGATGTTAATATAAATGGAAAATTAAAAGTGCACCACATGTAAAGGAGAAAGGAATGCAGACAGTGAGCCACGCTATTCAACCTATATCTCCTTAACTCTCTAGAGATTCTATAGGAAGCTTATTGGCTTAACAGCAGGATTATCTGATGGATGTTTTTTGTGATGGACCTTTCAGCTAAGTCTGAAAGACACCAGATTTAGGAATAGCGTGAAAGTTAAAGGATGATGTTTAGCTTTGAGGACCTCTGTGCAAGCTAATCTTGGTAGATGGGCAACGGCTACAGAATTGCACAGGCTAGTACAGTGGTGGCGAACCTATGGCACGCGTGCCAGAGGTGGCACTCAGAGCCCTCTCTGTTGGCACACGTGACACTGCCGCCAGCAGCAGGTCCATCAGGCCACCACCACGGCCTGGATCAGGAGCCCCGCCCAGCACAAAGGAGGCAAAGCGGCCAACTTGCAAGCTCGAGCAGAGGTGGTAGAGCAGAGGTCACCAACCACTGGACTGGAAGAAAAGGAAGGGGAAAGCATTTTACATGCATGCATGTGTGCACGGGCTGTGAGCACACACACGCTGCAAATGGGGTGGGTTTAGTGCCTGCGTGATACTAGCCCTGCCCCGTTCTTCCACGGTGCAGCATCTTGTATCTGCACCCCACAGTGCTGCAGCGGCCGTTTTTGCCCCTTGCAGCACAGTGGCCCATTTTTGTGCCCCTGGAGGGCACCACAATGCTGATGTGGCCCTGGCACTTTGCGATAAATAAGTGGGTTTTGGGTTGCGGTTTGGGCACTTGGTCTCTAAAATGTTCGCCATCACTGGGCTAGTATCATGTAAGCAAGCTACTCTTGTATTGCCATTTCATTGGAATATATATGGAAGATGTGAAGCCACAGCTGGCAAATAGGTTTCAATCAGCCTGCAATTTTATTAAAAATATAAACTGTTTATTAAGTTTTCACAATTGTAATTACAAAGCCTTCAGCTCTGCATCAACAAAATAGTGTCCTGTTTTTATCTTCTATTCATACACATAATGCTAATCTATTCTAAAGCAGTTAGGTATTCTTCAAAGTATTCAGCAGTATTCTTAATTGCACATTGTTAATCCAGTATTATGCATAAACAATAAAGCCTTTCAAAAGTAATGAAATGGGGAAGAGTGAAGCTTTCCAATTGATTGTGAGAAAGGGGAAAAAAGACACATTCCGCAAATATGAAAAATCCTTAATACTTTAATATAAGGTATCCTCATTTCTTTTAGGCCCATCTGCCAAAATGAATTTCTATAACGGGTAATATACTGTATATAACCTGGCAAACACAACAGCAAATCCCAAAAAATTCCACAAAACACAGTACTTATTTGAAAATAGATGCCAGAACTCCAAGCTGGCTTTTAAAAAGTTTGAGGAACGTGAAATATTATTGCAAAGAATTTTTTAAAAAATACAAAACGGGTCAGTATCTGTTAGATTGACTGGTGAAAGACTTTTAGTTGTGTCAGTCATATCAAGGTAGACTGTGTTTGGAAAAATGGGAATCCCAGAAGATCTTCTTCTCCTCATGAGAGATTCTCAGTTATCCAGGTCATAATTGTCCCAAAGATGCTTCTTCAGGAATCAACTGGAGTTTCTTGTTTTTTCTTTGAAGACATTTTGCTTCTCACCCAAGAGGCTTCCTCAGCTCTGACTAGAGGGTGAGAATGGTGAAGAAGCTTCTTGGATGAGAAGCAAAACATCTTCAAAGAAAAAAACAAGTCTTCTTAATAGCACTTACAAGTATATTTATATCTTTCTCTCTCTAAGATTAAAACATAATTTCCTTCTTTCCATAGTCTACCCTTTCTAATAATCAAATCCCTAAATCACAAGTTCATTTTATTTTTTCAGCAAAAAGTCCCTAAGGGGTTTCTAGGAACTAATAACTGTAGTTATAGACTTTTCAAACAACTCAATTTTGCAGTCTCTGCTAATTCTATCATCTTCACCAGACATACCTCTGTTGTTATTCAGGTCTTTCCATTTTTGTGCAGGTAATAATGTTGTAGCAGTTTTCATAGATAAAATCAATTTTCCATAACTCTTTTCTAATTATCTAACCATTAATCCCAACAAGAAGAGTTCTGGTTTCAATTCAAATTATCCTATTTTGGACCGTTACGTGAGGAATTGGCTCTCTGAAGAAGGCTTTAATGTTGGGAAAGATGAAGGGGGAAACAAAGAAGAGGAACAAGGCAGATGGACTCAGTCGTGGAGAAAATCTATCTGTTCACTAAGAATTGACACTGAACTGATGGCACATAATCGGTAAAGGAATCAATCAAACCATATACCAATAAAACATCTATAATATATATGTGTAAAATATGAAATTTAAAATAGGACTAGCACAGAGACTTATATATCACCCCATAGTGCTTTAGATTCACTCTGGGTGCTGTAAAGCAGGGCTTTTCAACCTTTTCACCCATTGTACCACTTTTAGGATATGGCAACATCCGAGTACCACCAGTCGCCTAGCAAGGTGTCAAAAACTTGATCACCCCCCCAAAAAAAGGAAAAAAGTGATGAAATACAGGTGGTCCTCGACTTACAACAGTTCGCTTAGTGACTGTTTGAAATTACAATGGTACTGAAAAAAGTGCCCCTCAAGCCACAGCCGAGCAAGACACCTGCCTGCCTGCCCGGCGGCGCTCTTCCTCCTGTCCAAGGTTTTCAATGTTGTGAGCATTTCTGTTGAGGATTGGCAGCAGGCGTGGTTTGGGGGATGTTTGGTTTTTATTCCCCCCCCCATCTGCTGGGTGGTTGCAGCAGGTTTTGGTCACTTCACATGATCCTGGGACACTGTGACCATCATAAATATGAATCAGTTGCCAAGCATCTGAATGTAAATCACAAGACCCTGGAGATGCTGCAACATTCCAGCTGATCAGCGCTTCTTCAGGGCTCAGCAGAAGCACCAGGATGAGCACCGAGCTCCAGCTGCAGCCTGGTGCTGATCCTGGGGCTTCCGCTGAGCCCTTCAGCTCCAGCCGTCTCTCGCTCAGGCTTGTGTAGTGCTGCCACCAGTTCAGCTCATTCCCCTCCCCCACTACCACTTTTCTAGGATGGTCGCGTACCACCTGCCAGGTGCCAATGTACCACAGGTGGTACCCGTACCACTGGTTGAAAAGCCCTGCTGTAAAGGATCAAATTCTTGGCAGCAGGCAGAGTTTGCCTGCAATACTGCATTCTAACCACTGCACCACCAGAGCACCTCCTGGTGGTAATCAACTACATTAGCAAAACATTCTAAAGGGGATTCCACTGAAATGGCCCTAGTGCAGGGGTAGGCAACCTCGGCTCTTTTATGACTCATGGACTTAGATGGACTTAGCATAGCTGACTCAGAAATTCTGGGAGTTGAAGTCCATGAGTCATAAAAGAGCCGAGGTTGCCTACCCCTGCCCTAGTGCCTGGCAGAAAAGCCAGGTCTACAAATGAACAGAGTTGGGGCCTGTCATCTACCCATTCCTGCAAGTTAGGTGATCATGTTCTGATTAAAGGAAGAGGTAATGGTACCTTTCTTGCCACTCCTATCTAATAAGAGTGCTTCAACTTGTTTTCCTTTCTCAATTAAATATCATTCCTAAACCAGATATTTGACAGGAAACTGGATGGTGCAGAAACTAGATGAACATATCTGAGAAGGGCAACATACTGTACTTCTTAGGCTTCACGCCAGTTTAGCCACGTCTTTGCCTTGGCTGTGAGGCTGGAGCCTGGTGATGATGGTGGTGGTGACGTTATCCAATCAGTAGTGTTTAACTCTTGGCTTCCAGGAACATTTCAAGGTGCTGGTTATCACTAATAAAGTTTTTCATTATAATGATATTATCCATTCAGTTACATCCGACTCCTGTTGATTCTATGGGCCGAGTCTCTTTACATCTTCTAATCTTGCACTACCTCTTTGAGTTTTTCTGTGCTCTGGCTGATGTCAGCTTTGATGGTGCTGAGTCACCATGTTCTTTGGTGGCCTGGTTTCCTTTTACCACTAACCTTTCCAAACATAATCGTTTTCTCCATTAAATTCCCCCACATGACATGGCCAAAGTAAGTGAGGTGCAATTTCATGATTTTGCCTTCTAATGACCTGTCTGGTGCTATGTGTTCCACTACTTGCATGTTAGTCGCCTTTGCTGTCCAAGGAATTCATAGGAGCATTCTCCAACATCATGAGTCAATTTTCTTCCTGTTGTGCTTTTTTAAGGTCCGACTTTCACAACCATAGGTATCTATGGGGAACATAATAGAGCAGACTAACCTACATTTGGTTACCAGTCAAAGCTCTCTTTTATGTTCCTTGCTTCTATATTCATTATTTCAACCATGAAAGTATAGCCCATTATTTTATTTCAAATAATAAAGCAAAATGAAGGACCAAAGAAACAAAGGAAATTGCGACATGCATAAAATTGTAATGTTCCATTTACATTTGTGTTAAAATACTCCTTTAATTCTGTTGCAATTACGAGCATGAGGAAAAGTATTCCTGTGTTCCAGATTAAATTTCCTACATGCAAAAGAAAATAAATGCAAAAATGTCATTTCTAAGAACAAATAATATATTTACAAGAACATAGATTTTTTTTTCTAGAGGGGTGCAATAGCTCAGCGGTTAAAGCCACTGAGCTTGTCAGCTGGAGAGATGACAGCCCAGGTTTGAGATCCCAGCTCTGTGCAACCTTAATTAATTAATTTAATTTAATTTTTTAACTTTTGTATGTAAAGCTTTTACTACCCTGTACACCGCCCTGAGTCCTTCGGGAGAAGGGTGGTATAGAAATTCAATAAATAAATAAATAAATAAATAAATAAATAAATAAATAAATAAATAAATAAATAAATAAATAAATAAATAAACCTAGCTTGCCTCAGCTCCTGCTCATCTAGCAGTTGGAAAGCATACAAATACAAGTAGATTAATAGGTACCACTATGCCTTTGACTTATAGCCATGCTTTGGCCACATGATATGGAAATTGTCTTCAGACAATGCTGGCTCTTTCAGCCAAGAAACAGAGATGAGCACCGTCCTTCAAGTTGGACACCACTGACATGGAAACTTTTATCTTTACTTTTAGATTTTTTTTCCTAGTCTCCCTCTTGCTCTTTCTCTCCAAGCAAGCAAATAAAATTGACATTCCCTCATCAATTTTTATTGGCAAAAATAAGATTCCGCTACATTCAACAGGAGATGATCAGATGCTTCCTGGACTCCAAAAGGTTATGGTTATGTGTCAGGATAATGATTTAAAGGCTAAACAGCTTATGTAATGATGTAATGTAAGATAAGGTGGATAATGTAATGATAGCAATGACTCAGCAGGTGTGTATATCCCTTTAAGAGTCTGAGTATGAAAGGGAAGGCTTTGCTGGAGTCTTCCTCTCTCATCCGTTTCCTGCTGTAACTGCTGTGTATTGGAGTTTGCTGAATGACCACGTGTATGTATTTTGTTTCTAGTGTATATTGTAGATAAAGTAATATAAACCATCATTTAATACAGACCACTGTTTACTGTATTTAGTCCTGGGTTACTTCAGCACGATAAGACTGTGTATGCTCTGACATTATGTTGTAGAACCTGAAAACTACAGTACTTCTGAACCCAGTACACCCACTTAGATCCCGCTGCTAACAACCAGTGGTAGGTTAATGCAAGTGAGTGGGATCTTTCTTTTTAGAAAGCAGATGCCACATTTAAGATAAAAATAATAACATGGTAACTTTTATCAATTAATGCATTATTCTGTAAAAAGTATCTTTTTCTAATTTCCTGAAGTAAGATGCACAGACAGGTTTGGCTGTCAGTTAAGGGCAGGGAAAGAAGTCTCCATACAAGATGCAGAGAATACCTCTAGCTTTGATAACTTCAAACAGGTCTAGCAAGGGAAAAATGTGGTTTCAATCCAGCTGTTATAATATTCTTGAAGAGGTTTCACCAATGTACACATTAAGAAAGAGAAATTTGACCAACCCAGTACTTTTTGAAAAATCAGATTCAGGAAGCAAAATAAAATGAGAGATACATTCTGATGGGTCTTTCAAACAGGATATTCTTTTCATCTTTCTTGTTGAAGGTCTAACTATGTTTCTTCTCATTATACAGTGAAGTCCAAGCATTGGGTACCCTTTCAAGTGTCCAAAGAAATTTTGTTAATTTGTCATGTTGCCGCAAAATTGCTGTGGCTTATTGTAAAGGCCATATTGATTTTTCAGCACATTTGGGACTGTTTTGAGAGAAACCTGGCTTTTCAATCTTGAAAATGCAGCCTTTTAGAGTCGGATCAAGCCATGTTCCTTTCAAAACCCATTGACTGTTTCTGAAAAATAGATATGATCACCACTAATGCACAAATAAGGATATCAGACAAAAAAGGTACAGAATTGTGCACACTGACCAAATTAACATTCAAAGTGTAAACCTGAAATCCTCAGAAATTTCAGCCTCACTGCTGCATTAATACCTTTTAAGAACACCAAAATATTTTAGTGAAATTATTTTTAAGAGGTGTTGTCAGCTTTATTTCAGATAAAAGTAGGTAGTCGATGAATGTTAATGCCCATTAAGTCAGTCTCATCCTGATAACCATTTACAATCTTCATTTCCTCGTTGCATTGTTTACAAAATGAAAGTAAATCTGTTTCAACAGAATTCAGCAATATAATGTATAATGCCACATTTAAAATTGATTTTAGTAGTTGAATCTACAACAAAGAGGGCCTTGATTTTATCTCAGAAAGTAGCTCGTTTACCAGAGGAACAAAAAAACAACTTCAAGACTAGAAATACCTTTATGATAGTCTCCCTGTGAGAAAAACTGTGGTGGTCAGTTAGTTTTACTATTCAGACATAGACCTAATGACTGCATTTGTACAACATGTCAAGATTGCCTAATTTGACCTCGTTTTAAAGTTTCGTGCTTGTTTCATAAAGTTCAACCCATTTGATTAGTTGATGGTTCAAAGGGCCAGTTCAGTAATTAAGTGTCTTTATTAACATACAGTACAGATAATCCTCGACGTACGACAATTGAGCCCAACATTTCTATTGTTAAGTGAGACATTTGTTAAATGAGTTTAGCCCCATTTTACGACCTTTCTTGCCACAGTTGAATCACTGCAGTTGATACATTATTAACCCAGTTGTTAGTGAATCCGGTTTCCTCATTTACTTTGCTTGTCAGAAGGCTACAAAAGGTGATCACAAGACCTTGGGAGACAGCAATGGTCATCAATATGAACCGTGTGTGAAGCATCTGAATTTTGATTACATGATCATGGGGATGCTGCAAAGGTTGTAATGTAAAAAATGGTCATAAATCACATTTTTCTGTGCCATTATAACTTTGAATAGTCACTAAATGAACTGTTGTAAGTTGAGGACTATCTGTAGCTACTCTTTTATAACAGCCCTTTCAGATACATAACCAGCTAAAGTTTTGATGTCTGACTCTATAACCCAAAATCATCACTTGGGAATTCCTGATACACTAAAACTGAGGAAGGCACTCTCTGAGATTCAAACTCTGTGAAACAAAACATTGTCTTCACAATGAATTGAACCATAGCCTGCCATTTCTATGGATTACTATCTGTTGTAAAAAAACAACTTTTTCAGACTTCAAGTAAAAAGTATAGGCTCCTTTGCTCCTTATTTCCACCAAACATCAAGTGGTTATGATAGATAATTACCAGTGTTGATCTTCCCACAGTTTTTAGGCAGACCGTGGATCCCATTGTTTTTTATAACTAAAGTGTTTATTCAGTCTACAATCTCTCTGTCTGCTTAAAGGTAAAGCTAAAGGTTCCCCTGCACATGCGTGCTAGTCGTTTCCGACTCTGGGGGCCGGTGCTCATCTCCGTTTCAAAGCCGAAGAGCCAGCGCTTGTCCGAAGACGTCTCCGTGGTCATGTGGCCGGCATGACTAGGCGCCAAAGGCGCACAGAACGCTGTTACCTTCCCACCGTAGCGGTCCCTATTTTTCTACTTGCATTTTTACGTGCTTTCGAACTGCTAGGTTGGCAGAAGCTGGGACGAGTAACAGGCGCTCACTCTGCTACGCGGCACTCGGGATTCGACCCGCCAAACTGCTGACCATCTGATCGACAAGCTCAGCGTCCTAACCCACTGAGCCACCGCGTCCCTTTTCTCTGTCTGCTTAGTTTATCTAAAAACTTATTTCCACTCTTTTCTACTCCTTCATAACGTTGCTTCTTCAGGCTGGAATGGTGACCTTATTTTTCCTCCAACCTCTGATATATGTTATTTTGTTACCCAACATTTTTTTTTAAAGGCTATGTCCCGGATTCTCAGTTCCTTCTGCTTTCTGCTTCAGCTCTTTTTCATCAACATCCCAATTTGACAGTCTGAGAAAAACTTTGATCTACATCTCAGCTTTGTTGGTTCAGTCTTCCTGTTATCTTGAGACCTGAACAAGAGCTACAAAGTATCTTTGAGAAAATAACATTGGCAGTGCCCTCCTACACCCTGGTATCTAGCAACTACTGGAAAATTAATGCCTTTTTACAGCCTTGTAAAAGTCCTTCAGTGCCTATTTAAAGCTATTTTCAAGTGATTCTATCACAACCGCAGCTGCTCTAAGTGCCTTAACTACAGGCTTGAGCAAACAAGCTATCACAGGGAGGAAAGTTTTACATAACATTTCTGAGAAACCTAAAATGGTAGGAAACCCCCCGCTGATACACTGGAGAATTTTTGTTTTGGTTTTCCACAGAGATGTGTGGAATTTAATTGTAGATCTTTGCGTTTTGCTAGATGAATGATCTCACAGCTCAAGCATACTGCCGAATAATTTCTGCAAGTCAGCAGTTCAAAACTATGTAAAGTAATTGAAATTGCTTATCCAAGACATAGCATGAAATATACATAAACATTTCTGTAGAAAAGTAGCGGCTCTCGATAGGTTGGGCTTGGGGAGATGGATTTTCAACTCGGGGTACAAGAAGAAGAAGTAAGAAAGTATTACAGAGGGTGGTGAGCACAGCACAAGACATTGTGGGCTTTCCCCTGAAACCACTGGATGACATCGCCAGGGCTCGTTGCCTTGGAAGAGTGAGGAAAATTCTTAGGGATGACTCACACCCTGGACGGTATCTCTTTACTCTCCTACCATCCGGTAGGAGATATAGGAATATAGCCAGCCATACCAACAGGCTGAAGAACAGCTTTTATCCATGGGCTGTTAGGCTCTTGAATGGGAAATAATTTTATAAACTTTATGTATGATTGACTTGCGAGGCCGGTGTGTTGTGCAATCAGTTCACATGGTATAACAAGATGGTGGGTTTGTTGTCACTGTGAGTTGTGGGAGGGGGCACGAAGGGAGGCTCAGCCAATCTCAATGTATACATGGTTGTACTTTGACAATAAAGGTTCATTCATTCATTCATTCATTCATTCATTCATTCATTCATGCATTCATTCATTCATTCATTTCATTTCATTCATTCATTTCAAGTACTGCTGGGGTATCTGTTTCTGGGTGATAAAATCACTGAGAATCTGTATTTGGAGCATCTAAATGCATCTAAAGCCCTTCATGGCTTGGGACCGGGTTATCCGAGGGACTGTCTCTTGCTGGCCACATCCACCTGACCACCCTAGAGCAGGGAGGCAAGGAATGATGCAGGTTCCATTCCCTAAGGAGGTACAATTGGCAGGACCCAGAAGAAGGGTTTTCTCCGTGGTGGCTCCCTCCCTCTGGAACATCATCCCTTCAGAAATTAGACAGGCCCCCATTTTGACAGTCTTTCAGAAGGTCTTGCCAGTGGGATGGGGAACCCAGACTGGGAGGGAGCCCATCAAGTGGCTCATTTGACTGTGTGTTGACGCTGGGGGGGGGCGGTATTGTTCTTTATTTATATTTAGCATTTTTTTCCTATATTGTGCTTTTATTGCTTGTAAGCTGCCTAAAGTCGCTGTGAGCGAGTAGGTGGCCATAGAAATTTCCTACATAAATAAATGGATGGATGGTTGGATGGATGGATGGATGGATGGATGGATGGATGAATGCAGACTGTTTGTCTTTGTGCCATTGACCACATTTAAAACAAGTAACCTGTCCTTGTAATACCTGGCACCTTTCAATGGACTTGCAGCAATTAGTTTAATGGGGTCCTTAGGTGAATCAAGAGTTCCAAATAATTCCAGCCTGCCTTTTAGCATTTGTAACCCTATAGTAACTGCTGAGTTTCCATCATCTCTATGAAACTTAGAATTAGTTTTCAGATGATCTGAGATGGTCCACCTGCTTCCTGGCTCACAGTATTCACAGACAGGCAGCTGCTTTAGTCTTCCTCTTCTTGGTCTTCCATTCCAGCATAAATGGGTATGTTTCTCCTCTCTTGCACTGCATTAATATCACCACCCACAGCAGACTGGATTAACTGGGTTGATGAGTGAAACCATTTTCTGAATTCATATTACAACACTGAACTACAAACAATCGCAACAGGTTGTATTCATACCACACCATAAGCATCAAAGAAAACAGAAATAGGCTAATACTAACTGGAGCAAATGCATGATATTTTCATATGATCTAGTTAAATATGTTGTGTGAACTGCCACTGTGTGCATGTGTGGGCTGCTCCATATAAACAAGAGTGCTCCTTATCGCTAGCACTTCCACTAGCACCTGTCTTATAGCACACTTCTTAGCATTTAGCATTTAGACTTCTATACCGTCTCACGTTGCTTTACAGCCCTAAGCGGTTTACAGAATCAGCATATTGGCCCCAACAACCTGGGTCTTCATTTTACCAACCTCAGAAGGATGGAAGGCTGAGTCAACCTTGAGTTCTATCAGGATCTGACACCAGGCTGTGGGCAGTGTTGGCATGCAATACAGCATGGGTCTTCAAACTTGCCCCTGGCTAAGGAATTCTGGGAGTTGAAGTCCACAAGTCATAAAAGGGCCCAAGTTTGAAGACCCCTGCAATGCTGCATTCTAACCACTGCACCACCAGGGCTCCTTAATATTCCTTAAGTTTATCTTGAAATGTAAGCAGACTTTGATGACCCAAAGCAGAGTTATATGGACAACCCAAGTAATCATGGCATACAGTACATGAACTCAGGAAGATGGAAGTAACTTTACTTCTCCTAGCAATAAAGGACTGAAATGTTCTGTTGGCCCATGGCCCAAGGCTGCCCCAAACTTGCCTTTTTTAACCACCTCAGAGACGACATAAGGCTGAGCAATGTTGAAAAAGTGCCTATAGTAATACTTGCATCATCTCTATAGGGCCTTCCACATAAAATTTCCTAAAAAACTGCCTTCCCCCTGCACAATGTATAAGCAATTGAAGGGAAAATATCTTCCTAGTTGCTTGCATTATCAACTAAATGTTCTCCCTTACCAAAAGGGCAAGCAACTGAGGCAAAGTAGAAAACTTTTTTCTAGTGTTTTGTTTTTAAAGCAAATCCAAAGCACTTGATGTCCAGGTCCTGGAGGGGAGAAAAGATTTTTTCCCCTTGTGAAACTTCAAAGTGAGAGGAGAAACACCTCTCATTACTTATGGCCATGCTTTATTTGTTCTGACATCTGAAATCCCAGAACTCACAAATGTTCAGGCTTGATGAACAGAGTTAACCCCGTTAAGTACTGGACTCTGAAACAAGGGAAATCCAACTTAAAAAAACAAAAAGTCCTAAAGTTCTCCTGGAGAGAAAAGCCAAAAAAACAAGCTTGTCACTGCCTTTCAAAGAAGGATGTTGTCACTGCCTTTCAGTCAAGGATGTTTGCAGAGAAAATCTTCTGGTTTTTGTAATTCTGAGTTGGAAAGAAAAGGGAACCAACCATAAAATGAATGGCAAAGTTTTATTTTTAAAAATGCCATCCATGAAATGGTGAAGAAATCCCTGCCTGTATTTTGATCTAAGGATCACTCACAGGCTTGCTTAATTTCATTTACTTGTTTGCTTTAAACTTTGCTTTTCTACTGGATGTAAGCTGAAAGGCTGCCAAGAAAATTAAAAATAAACAAATAATAAAAAGTTAAAATACAAGCACATCTAGGAAAACAGATGGAAATGATACTGATGGAACCAAGTCTTCCAGTTCTTTAGGGCTTTTGGTCTGTTCCACCATACCTGGTTTCCATTTGTTTGTTTGTTTAATTTATAAGCTGCCTATTTCATTATCAGAATCATATAAAAACTAAACCAAGAGCACGAACAGTACCTTCTCCACCAGCCACCTCCATCATGGTGTGTTCCCATCATGGCGCCAAACCAACCAGTAGAGACACATTTTAAGTCCTTTCCAGAAGGCCAAAACAGGGGGTGGCAGATGTCACCACCTACCACAAGTAGTTCCATGGGGGCCATGGCAGAAAAGACTCATCTCCTAAACCCCACCAGTCAAAATTCCCTGACTGACAGGATCCACAGCATTCTCTAGCATATCTAATCTAATCTACAAAGGATGGAAACTAATCAAGGAGAGAAGCAACCTAGAACTAAGAAGAAACTACATGACAGAGAGAACAATGAACTAATGGAACAGCTTGCCTTCAGAAGTTGTGGGTGCTTCATCACTGGAGATTTTTAAGAAGAGATTGAACAGTCACTTGTCTGGAATGGTATAGGGCAGGGGTAGGCAACCTCGGCTCTTTTATGACTCGTGGACTTCAACTCCCAGAATTCCTGAGTCAGCTATGCTGACTTAGGAATTCTGGGAGTTGAAGTCCACGAGTCATAAAAGAGCCAAGGTTGCCTACCCCTGGTATAGGGTCTCCTGCTTGTGCAGGGGATTGGACTAGAAGATCTCCAAGGTCCTTTTCAACTCATTCTGTATTCTTTATTCAGATCCCTTCTGCTAGAGAAAGTGGGGTGGGCAAGACAGTTCCTCAGATAACCTGTTCCTATGCCACAAAGGGCTTTAAAGGTGATAACTAACAACTTGATTGAACCAGAAGCAAACTGGCAACAATGCAGCTTGCATAACAGCGGTGTTACATGCACCACTCGAGGGGCCTCTAGAATTTTGTGCACCACTGTGTTCTATACTAATTGTAACTTCTGAATACTCTTTAAGAATAGCCCCATGTCGTACAGCACATTGCAGTAATTATGAAAATCATAACAACTTATGAAATACATCACACATTCTTCTAGTCCAGCCTCATGCTCTTCACAGCAACCTCTGGAAGTCATTTCATTCATATTTGAAATTATCAACTCATTCCTTTGGTAGTTTCATGAGGATCTTAGGAGTGTATAGAAAAACCTAGAGATTCCATGTAGCTTCATTTTCCTTGAACTTAAATGCAGTCCAACTAGTGACTCTTCCCACATCTGGTAGAGGAAATTTCATGATATAATTGCATACTTCGTGGGAAGAACAGACTTTTGTGGGTTCATAACCAACAGTTTTGCAGCTTGTTGTTTTGCTGATGAATCAGTGTAGACAGATTGTCAGGCAGAATTAAAAGCTAAACACCCATCCCATTACAATCATTTTGATCTCAGTACTGGTCTCTCTTTTTCTCTGACTTCCAGGATCCAAAGTCTCCATATCCATAACCGTATCTCCGAGTTGGCTTCTCTTTCACCTTTCTCAGCACTATGGACTTCTCCAGGGAGCTAGATGTTTGCATAATGAGTCCAAACCCTGGTAATTTAAACCTGGCAATTTGTACCTGGTATACCTGAGGTGCTTGATGATCCATTTGCTTGTTTTCCTGGTTATCCGCGGTTTTCTCAGGATGTTTCCCAAACCCAAACTTCAAAAGTATCAATACTTTTTCTATCCTGTTTCTAGTTTCTATCTTAGTCCAATTTTCATTTCCACAGAGTTTCACAGGGACAAAACACTGTCTGCATGATTGGAATTATTGTAGGTATAGAACATTATAGGTATCAGAGTGACGAGCCCTGTGGGCCTGACATTCAGCGAGGGGGGAGGAAGAGCCTCGCGTCGGCTCCTTTCCCTGCCTCCGGATTGACCGGGGTTCTGGATGCGTCGGAGGGTGTCGCTGGGCCACTAACCGCATTGCCACCTCCCTGCCCAGCACCGCCAATGCCACCGAGATCCCCGCAGGCCCCACCGACCGTCAGCTGTCTTTGGAGACGTCGGTGGGTTTCGCCGCTGCCACCGAAACCCTGCTTATCTGAATTCCAGCGGACTGTTGGACGTGGGGGGAAGGATTGGTGGACGCGCAGAAGGTGGTGAGTAGAATAGAGCAGCAAAGGGGACTGCATAATGGGTTGTGGGCAGATGCTAGTTTGTGACCTGGGGGCGGGGCCCTGTTTTGACCGGCTATGTAAGCATTGGGAGCAATTAACTCCCAACCCTGACTTTGCTTTTGTGCTTTTGAGCTGAATAAAGCCTCTTTTGTTTGTCACACGTTCCTGTTTGGAGACTCCTGCTTGCATGCTATGAAGGACGTGTTTTGACACAGAGCATCTTTTCTAAAGCCTGTATTGCTACTATACCAATTGGTATTCTGAGGCATATTTCTTGAACTATTAGTTCCTTTACTGTTGATAGTTGATCCTAGAAGGCAGAAGCTATCCAATACTTCAATAGTTTGTCAGTTCTAAGGCTGGTTGTTCTTCCTGTTGTCATTAGCTTGGTCTTCTTTATATTTAACTTTAATCACATTTTTTCACTCTGCTCTTGACTTTCATTACTAGAACAAGCAGATCATTTGTCTATTCAGCTAACAGAGCAGCATTATTAGCATATTATTAGCATATTAGCATCAAATTGTTGATGTTTCTTCCTCCAGTTTGGAAACTGTGCCCATCTTCTTCCAACTTAGCCAGCCTCTCTCTCTATTCTACATATAGGCTGAATAAACAAGGGGAGAACATACAGGAAAGCCTGTATGCTCTCACCTTGTATATTCATTTATTTATTTCCAAATACATTCATTTATTTAAATAAATAAATAATATAAATAAGAAGGAAGGAAGGAAGGAAGGAAGGAAAAAAGAAAGAAAGAAAGAAAGAAAGAAAGAAAGAAAGAAAGAAAGAAAGAAAGAAAGAAAGAAAGAAAGAAAGAAAGAAAGAAATTTTAAAACACATTTATTTATTTATTTCCAAGGCACCAGAAGGCAAGACAAGGAACAATGGATGGAAACTAATCAAGGAGAGAAACAACCTGGAATTAAGGAGAAACTTCCTTAGAGTGAGGACAATTAACCAGTGGAACAGCTTGCTGTCAGAAGTAGTAAGTGCTTCATCACTGGAGTTTTTAAGAAAAGACTGGACAACCACTTGTCTGAAATGGTGTAAGGTCTCCTGCTTGAGCATGGGGTTGGACTAGAAGACCTCTAAGGTTCATTCCAGCTGTATTCTGATTAATTGATTGATTGGCTTATTGCAGTCCTTTGCCAAACCTGTTTTGTGCATATACTGTGGCTCCCTCACCTGTTGGTTTCTCGTGAGGACCATTAAATGTTCCGAAACTTTAATTTTTCTTCCACACTTGACATAGTTAATACAACCGAAGGCTTTTCTAAAGTCAACAAATCTAACCTCTTTTTTTAGAATTCCTGGCTTTCTTCAGTGTTTTAGTACTGAACATAATGAACAGGAATCTTGCAGATTTGGAGATACTGTCCACAGTTGTTGTTGTTGTTGCTATTGTTGTTGTTGTTTTTTGAGATGAGGGGATACATTTAGTCGTCACTCTCTCTCAGCCCAACTCAGTTTTACAGAGTTGTTGTTGTGGAAAAATAGGAGGAGGAAGGAGTAATAGGAATGTTCACCATCTTGAGTTATTTATAAAAAATAATAAACGTGAGATGAGAAAGAGAAAGACAGAAAGAGAACGACTTGGAATTTTTAAGGCAGCAATCACAAAACACTGATTTACCGGTATCAGGTAAATGCTCCTAAGACGCATTCTGTACTATCTGTTAAATGTTTGGTATCGGATGACAACTCGATAGCAAGATTCTGACAGGGAATTTTATCCCTTTACTGAAAGGAAAACTGCTACAGACTTTTTGATAATAAGTCTTCCACTTCTAAGAAACTCGCTCCCACATCATTGAGTTCACTTGAGTAGAGTTTTCTCCATTCCCTTGATAACCACACTTTGATGAAGGAGAGACATAACTAACCCTTCACCAGATAATGGAAGAATCTCCAGATGTTATGAACTTCCAGTCTTATCTTTCTTCTTTCCTTGGCTTTGAAAAGACCATTAATCATGTCTGATACATATGATGGGGTTCTTTTGCTTGACATATAGGTATGAATCGATAGAATAGAATAGAATAGAATAGAATAGAATAGAATAGAATAGAATAGAATAGAATAGAATAGAATAGAATAGAATAGAATAGAATAGAATAGAATAGAATAGAATAGAATAGAATAGAATAGAATAGAATACTGGAATGGAATGGAATAGAATAGAATAGAATAGAATAGAATAGAATAGAATAGAATAGAATAGAATAGAATAGAATAGAATAGAATAGAATAGAATAGAATAGAATAGAATAGAATAGAATAGAATAGAATAGAATAGAATAGAATAGAATAGAATAGAATAGAATAGAATAGAACCTTGGAGGTCTTCTAGTCCAGCCCCAGCTCAAGCAGGAGACCTTATACCATCTCAGACAAGTGACTGTCCAATCTTTTCTTTAAAACCTCCAGTGATGAAGCACCCGCAACTTCTGAAGGCAAGCTGTTCCACTGGTTAATTGTCCTCACTGTTAGGAAGTTTCTCCTTAATTCCAGGTTGCTTCTCTCTTTGATCAGTTTCCAACCATTGTTTCTTGTCTTGCCCTCTGGTGCTTTGGAGAATAATTTGACCCTCTCTTCTTTGTGGCAGCCCCTCAAATACTGGAGTATTGTTATCATGTCACCCCTATATCTTCTTTTCTTTAGACTAGCCAAACCCAAGTCCTGCAACCATTCTTCATATGTTTTAGTCTCCAGGCCTTTATTTATTTTTTATTTTTATTTTAATTCCATTTATATCCCGCCCTTCTCCGAAGACTCAGGGCGGCTTACAAGCTTAGCAGTAGCCTTCATTCTATGTATATGCCTGCTTATTAGGGCTTTCACACACACACCCCAAGCGGCATTATTACAAAGTCAGCTTATTGCCCCCAACAATCTGGGTCCTCATTTTACCTACCTCGGAAGGATGGAAGGCTGAGTCAACCTTGAGCCTGGTGGGATGCGAACCTGCACTAATTGCAGGCAGCTGGTGTTACTTAAGGAGGCATTAGCCCACTGCTCCACCAAGGCTCTTTGATCATCTTAGTTGCTTGGGTTCGTTATTTTTTTTTTAATTTTAAAAAGATCCAACAGAGGAAGCAATAATATCTCAGGGTAGTGATTTGGGATGCCAAACTCAAGCCTATAAATAGTGCCCATTCATTCATTCCCTTGTGCATTCATCTGATTTACATCCCATCCTTCATTCAGCAGCTCAAGGCAGTGTACAGTATATAGCGTATCTGCTCCTTAAGCCTATTTTCCCCCACCAATCTTGTAAGGAAGGTTGGGCTGAGGAAGAGTAAGTGGCTGAAAGTCACCCAGTGAAACTCTATAGTTGAGGGTGGGCTAAAACCTGTTTCACTGTGCTCCTAGAAATTTTTTTATCTACTACTCATTCTGGCTCTTAGTACAATTTTTAATAGCTTTAGACCAGCCTTGATTAGTTTCCATCCATTGCTTCTTGTTTTTCCTTAAGAACTTTTATACACTGTGAGGGCACAGATGTTTGGAGGTATGAATGATGATATTCTCCATCAGTTTACCCTTTGCCAATATTTTTTTTAAAAAAATAGACTACCGCCTGCTTTTTAACTATTTAAGAAAAGGTTTTTGTTTTGATTTTTTTCCCCATTTTTGCAGTATACTAAAAATGTTTTTAAGGATTGGTTCAAGAGTGCAAAGCATCACTCTGATTGTTTCTAAGGTCTCAACTCCTTGTAAGAATGTAATTAAATAATATATCTTTCTTATGACAATAGAAAAAAGGAGAAAAAAGAACAAGAGCAAAGAGAAATTTAAGTGTTCCTCTCCAAGAAATTTTAAAATCAGAAACCAGCAGTTAAATTACAACTTAATTAAAAAAAATCATGACAGAGGAAAGTCTTGCTTGCTAATTTGTTTATTCTACTTCTATCCCTTTTGCTGGTCCAACTGAATAGATAAGGTAGCTTATATTTAAATTTTGCAAAAAATAAAAGACATAAAAACAAACTGATTAAAATACAAACAGAACACATCACTAATTTTTGAAAACAGAAAGATGCAACTACATTAAGCGATGACTCTTGTAGCTTAAACAGGAAATTTTAAAAGGATCTGTTGAATTAAACTACTCTTTTTTTATCATTTCGATTCATTCCCAAAGGCTGGAAGATGTATTATTGTGTCTCTTGGAATCAGAGAAAACAGCATCGTATTTTGTGTTCAAGCTCCCCCTAGAGGAGATAAAAATTACTATATGTCTCCAGAGCATCCTGCTGGAAAAATCCATTGCAAATGAGAGCATTTTTTTTTGTCCTACCAATTTATCAGAGATACTTTGCACAAAAACATATGGTGTGATATCTCAGCACTTGATGAGATGAATGGAAAATGAATGGGGGAAAAAGCTTTTGAGATGAGATTTATGGGGTTTAACCTGCCACAATTTATTCACGTACATTGTATTTAGGATCCGGTTCCCCAACATCTATGCAGAGTTATTGGAAGACATCCGGTCTCTCACAAGGCTAAGCAGGGCCAGACCTGATAAATACTTAGAATATCACTAGGAAATCCAAGAATCTATCCAAGACCACTTTGTTGTTTGGTGTCTTCAAGTCAGCATTGACTCCTGGCAAATGCCTGGACAAATCCTTGTGTCAAGCTACGGAAGAAACGGAATGCAAACTCCAGACATTGGACTACCATGACGTGAGAACAAAGGTCATCCAAGAGACTGTTTACTGAGAACCAAAACATTTTCTCATAATAATTATCTCACACTTTATTGGACAATGTGACCTGCATTGTAAGGGGAGGAGGGAGATCCTATACTTTTAATATACTAATATTGGCACCAATTAACCAGAGCTGGTTTTCCATTCATCTGTGCCCAAATACTGTACTCAATAAAGTTTTGCATTAGAGACTGGGTCGTCTCAGCTGTCCTTGCTTTATTGGGTTCATCAGTCAGAACCTTGACACCTTGCAGTTTTCCTGGCAAGGTTTTTCAGAAGTGGCTTGCCATTGCCTCCTTTCTAGGGCTGAGAAAGAATGACTGGCCCAAGGTAACTCAACTGGCTTCATGCCTAAGGTGGGACTAGAACTCATGATCTCCTGGTTTCTAGCCTGTTGCCTTAACTACTACACCATACTACTGCTAAACAGCATAGGTGGACACATCCAAGAATCAAGCATGACTCAAAGGAGACATTCATTTAGAAACGACTTTCTGATATCCATATTGAATGTAATTATTTTTCCTTTTTAAAAAAATAATTAATACATACACATGCAGACATTTTGAATTATAAACAACTTGGGAGAAAACGAGAGAGGCAGAGGAAACAGCAATTACATAAAATGGATAGTTTCTAATATTTTGGAGAGATATACCCATATTTTAAATTCATATTCAATATTTCTATCCTAGCAGTTATTGGTATTAGTATTTGTTAACCTAACTAAAAATAAAGACCAAATATGAATGAAATGAATTTTAATTAAAGGGATCTTCAAGAATTTTTACTGCTGGGTTTGTTTTTCAGCCATGGTTATTTTCCACAATCTTAACAATCACTGATCAAAAGAAATAAGTAATTTATTTTCCAGTGTTTTACTAGGATCAATCTGGCAGGCAAAAAACAAAATCTAAATTAATTTCATGTATCCCATAATTGTATAAGTTCTGGGAAAAATAGGTCATAAAGTGGCATTATCATTAATTATTGAAGACTGTTAAGCAATATCTTCAATTTCCTCCTAAATTTCCAAACCAAATGAGTAACTAAATGGTCAAAGCCACTAGGAACATTCAGCATTGCAATCCCTTCAGCACCATTTACTGCCTTTGATTAATACAATGCAGTTTTATGTGAATTTCAGATAAACTATACGTTTTTTATAGCCAATTCTTGCTTAATGGGCAAGCCACTTGCTTCAAGCATACTGGCCAGTTGGGATAATTAAGGAATTTGATTTTTTATAAATTTTACTTAGTAAAGAATGGACTAATGTGTAAATGATGACTTAGCTATGCATTTTATTTTGTAGCTCCACTGTAGTTCTTCACTGCAGCTTTCTATCGTCTAAACACATTAAAATAGGACTCTGTGCTGCCTACCTAGCAGTTTGAAAGCATGCAAGTGCGAGTAGATTAATAGGTACCAACTTGGGAAGGTAACAGCATTCCATGTTCCTTTGGTATATAGCCATGCTGGCTACATAACCATGAAAAATATCTTTGGACGATGGCCAAGAAACAGAGATGAGCACCGCATTCTAGAGTCTCGAGAAACTGGAGAAATCTTTACCATTTACCTCTACTCTTATTTGAATATATGTTTGGATGTGGTTGCCAAACTATAGTTGATGATTACGATGAAGCTGATGATTTCTCAAATTGCACAGAACTACAATAAGAAAAAGACTGATTTACTCTTAATGCTGGCATTATCAATTCCAATCCCACTGTCTAGCTCAGGGGTCTTCAAACCTGGCCCTTTTGTGATTTGTGGACTTCAACTCCCAGAATTCCTCAGCCAGTGTGCCTGGCTGAGGAATTCTGGGAGTTGAAGTCCACAAGTCACAAAAGGGCCACGTTTGAAGACCCTTGGTCTAGCTAATGTGTGATGATACCTTGAGAAGAGCTGCCCTTAACCAAATGCACTTCATTCAATGATTTATCCATTCAACATAGATATAAATAAATAAATTCAACATAGATATAACTCTCTGCAATCTTTTTCCTGCATTTCTATTAGTAGAATCAAGAGACGTAACTGCTTGGACTCTATTACTGATATGGATTATGGGATTGCAAGCTGTCATTCTGAAATTTATTTATTTAATTAGTTTTCTATACCGCCCTATTCTCGAAGGACTCAGGGCAGTTTACAGGGCAATATTTAAAAGACAATATAAATTAAGATAAAAATAGAATTAAAAAGAATTAAATTAATAATAGCCCAACAATAAAACAATGTTAAAACTTAAAACTAAAAACCCCCTCAGTCCAGGCCAGATAGATCGAAAAGCCAGGTTTTCAGGTCCCGGCGAAATGAACGCAGGTCGGGGGCAGTCCGGAGTTCCACAGGTAAATCATTCCAAAGGGCAGGCGCACCCACAGAAAATGCCATCCCTCTGGGGATCACCCGCCGGCATTCCCTGACCGGCGGCACCCTACAGAGGCCCTCCCTATGGGAGTGCACAGGAAGATGGGAAGTTGATGCCGGCAGCAGGTGTTCCCTTAGATAGTTGGGACCCAAGCCATTTAGGGCTTTATAGGTCATCACCAGCACCTTGAATCTCCCAGCATGCTGAGGAGCAATGTTAAGACAATTGCATTATGGGAAGAATTAATTGGCTGGTCTGAAAAAGAGACCCAGGCCTTTGGGTCAGAATGAGGAGCATCCCCATTTTTAGAAATTGTAATATACTTCAGCGGCATTGGCCATTTATTGCCCATTTGGTTTTCATGATATGTGCTGAGGTGTTTTTTTTTTGGTGTTTGTTGCTTTTGACTTTCTTTCAAGTTGGGAAAAATAAATGCAATAAATAAATAATTATCTTAGTGCCCTACTACAGCAACCATTTTTCATGGTCTCTCCCCTCTGGAATCAGCCAGAGAATTAGCGTCTAATAGAGAATATGGGTAGTTCATACCAGATCGGTTAGACCAAAATATAAGTAATGGAAATGGATAAAGAAAGTGGAATTTTTTCAGTAAATATAAATGGATTGAACTCTCCAATTAAAAGAAACAAGACTTTTAGGAAATTATGGAAACTAAATTTGGACATAATTTGTTTGCAAGAAACGCATATAAAAGCACAACATTACAAACTATTGGAATACACAAAAATTGGAAAACTTTATTATACATCGGCACAACAAAAAAAAGAGGAGTCACTCTATATATTAAAGAGACAATAAATTCGAAAATGGTATATTCAGATGAAGAAGGAAGAATATTAATGGTAGAGATTTATCTGCATCATATATTAGCATATTATTAGTGGCAATATATGCACCGAATACCAATCAGGACAAATTTTATAAAAACCTACATAAAAAAAAATAGAAATGGAGTATCAAAATATTTGTTTATTAGGAGACTTTAATACAATAACAGATGGAAAAATTGACTATAAAAGTAACAAAACAAAGAAAAATGGTAGAGGAAGACTACCTAAGACATTTTTTGATATGGCGGAGGAAATTGGAATTCAAGATGTTTGGAGGGAAACAAATCCACAAAAATTACAATATACTTTTTACTCAAATAGCCAGAAATCCTGGTCAAGAATTGATATGATTTGGATGACCGCAGATCTGAGAATGAATGTGCAGGACATTGAAATAGAAATAGGTACATGGGCAGACCATAACCCCTTGAAAATGACTTGGAAAGAGATACAAAAAAGGCCAAGATGGACCTTAAATCATTCTATATTAAAAGAAAAAGAATTTATAGAATTAACAAAAAAAGAAATGGAACTTTTTTTTAAAGAAAATAAAAAAGAAGATACTAAGATACAAAATTTATGGGACACAGCTAAAGCATATTTTAGAGGTATAGCAATATCGTATATGGCAAAAAAACAAACAAACAGAGAAAACAGCAAGATACATCACTAAGAGAAGAATTTGGAAAATTAGAATCAGAATTGCAAAAGAATCCACAAAAAAGACTTTAAAAAGAGATATGGGCATGATAAAACATAAATTAAACTTGTTAGACTCAGAAAAAATGGCACAACAGATAAAAAGAGTGAAGCAAAACTTTTTTGAAAACGCCAACAAACCAGGAAGATGGTTAGCTTATAAACTTAAAAAACAGAAAGAAAAAAAAGATATACAATTTGCTGGATGGGAAAGGTTATTTACAATATAAAAATGAAGAAATAAAAAAGATAGTTAAAGAATTTTATAAAGACTTATATGATAAGAAGGAAATTGCAAGAGAGAAAATTGTAAAATACTTAGAAAATAGTAACCTCCCGAAGATCTCAGAGACATTTAAAATATGTTAGATGAAGGAGTTACAATGATGGAAATAACAGAGGCTATAAAAAGACAAAAAAATGGTAAAGCTCCTGGCCCAGATGGATTTCCGGCAGAACTATACAAAAGTTTGCAAGAGATACTAAGTGATCCGTTGAAAGATGTTTGTAACGGACTTTTAATAGAAGCTAAAATGCCAGTGACGTGGATTGAAGCAAATATCTCTTTAATACCAAAAGACGATTCAGATCTGACTCAGATTAAGAATTACAGACCGATTTCACTACTTAATGTGGATTGTAAAATTTTCACTTCAATAATGGCGGAGAGATTGAAGAAATATTTGGTTGACTTTATACACTCGGACCAAAACGGCTTTTTACCAAAGAGACAAATTAAAAACAACTTAAGAATGATAATAGATATACTGGAATACTATGAATTACATTCAGGGAAACAAATGGCATTAATATTTTTAGATGCTCAGAAGGCTTTTGATAATCTTTCATGGCAGTTTCTAATTTATTAACTACAAGCAATGGATTTCGGACAGAACTTCATAAATATGGTAAAAACTATATATAGTAAACAAACTGCCAAAGTAATGGTGAACGGAGATTGTACTGAAAGTTTTGAAATAAGGAAAGGCACAAGGCAAGGATATCCTCTGTCCCCTCTGCTATTCATTTTTACTTTGGAAGTTTTAAATCGAAATATAAGACAAGATACAGAAATTAGAGGTTTGGAGTTGAAAGGTGAAACATATAAATTACAAGCATTTGCTGATGATTTGATATTCATTTTGGAAGATCCTTTGAAGATGATTCCAAAATTGTGGAAGAAATTGGAACAATATGCTGAAGTAGCGGGATTAAAAATTAATAAGGAAAAAACTAAAATAATAGTGAAAAATATTACGGATAAGCAAAAAAATCGAATATCAGAGGTGACAGCAGTACAGATAGTGAAAAAGGTAAAATATTTGGGTATATATTTGTCAGCCAAATGTTCAGCATTAAAAGAAGACAACTACTGTATATAAGACTATTGAAACAAGTAAAGTTAGACCTGGAAAAATGGAGGAATTTAAAATTGTCCTTACTAGGAAGGATAGCTACAATTAAAATGAATATATTGCCTAAGATTTTATTTTTGTTTCAGACAATTCCAATAAAACTTGGGGGACTTTTTTTAAAAGAGTTGGACTCTTTAGTTTTGAAGTTTATTTGGCAGGGGAAAAAAGCTAGAATAAAAAAGAAAACTTTGCAAGATACTAAAGAAAATGGGGGTTTTGGTTTACCTGAGTGGACTTTGTATTATCAAGCATCAGTATTGACGTGGGTGAAAGAATGGATAATGCTTAGGAATAAAAGGTTGTTATGCTTGGAGGGACATGATTTACAGTTGGGATGGCACGCGTTTTTATGGTATGGGAAAAACAAAATTCATAGATATTTTCAAAACCACTGTATTAGAAATGCTTTGATAACTGTATGGGAAAAAATCAAAATGAAAATATATGTAAAAATTCCAGGGTGGTTATCAACAATTGAAGCTTTTTCACATGTAAACTTGTTAGATTTTGAAAAAACGTGGACATATAAAGATATTTTAAATATTGATGGGACATTAAAATCGAAGCAAGAACTGGAACATCAGGGTATCAACATGTCGTGGTGGGTACGTTTACAAATATAAAATAGATATGAAAAAGATATGAAAATGTATGGATTTTATAAAGAACAAAATGTGTTTGATAAGATATTACTAACTTCTGATGAGAAATTAATTAAAAAATTGTATAATTTTTTGTTAACTTTAGAGACGGAAAGTGAACAAATTAAAGGGACAATGACAAGATGGGCGGAGAATTTTGGTTATACTATAGAGTTAGAAGAATGGCAAAAATTATGGGAGAGAAATTACAAATTGACAATGTCAACTGCATATAAAGAAAATCTGTATAAAATGTTTTATAGATGGCATTTACCTCTAGCCAGATTAGCAAAAATGTTTAAAAATGTATCAGGCAAATGTTGGAAATGTAAACATAATATAGGTACATATTATCATATTTGGTGGACATGTGACAAAGTATAAGCTTATTGGAGAAAAATACATGCTTGGCTAGAAAATATATTAGGAGAACATGTAGCATTTAATCCCGAATTATTTTTATTAGGTATATTACCAGAAAAGACTGATAAACAAAATACATATTTGGTTCTGCATATCATAACTGCAGCAAGAATAAGCTCTGCACAATGCTGGAAAAATGAACAAGTACCATCAGAAGAAGAGCTAATAAAGAAGATATTGGAATGTGCAGAGATGGACAGATTAACTATGAGACTAAAAGACAAAGAAGAAACAGAATATTATGAAAGCTGGAATTTATTTTATAAATGGTTGGAAAAAAGAACCAAAGAGTGAAATTTGTATATGTATTAATGAATTATGAACTCAATTTGCATGTTGTTTGGAAAATTAACATATGTGTGTAAAGAATAAAAAATAAAATATTAAAAAAAGAGAATATAGGTAGTTCAGGGTTGAGCTGCACATGTTCTCTGTGGAGCCCTTGGTGCTCTCTGGACTTGGTTGTATTTTGCAGACATTTCATTAACTGATGAGGTCGCATCTTCAGTGATACAAGCACTACACTTAATCTGCCAACAAAACATCTGCAAGAAAACAATAGCAATAGCCCTTAGACCTATATGCCGTTTACAGTGCCTCACAGCCCTCTCTAAGCGGTTTATAGAGTCAGCATATTGCCCTCCCTAATAATCTGGGTCCTCATTTTACCAACCTCGGAAGGAAGGAAGGCTGAGTCAACCTTAAGTTGGTGAGAATCAAACTGCTGGCAGTGATCTGAATTAGCCTACAATACTGCATTCTAACTACTGTGCCACTACGGCTCAACAACCAAGCTCAGAGAGCACCCCACAATTTAGCAACCTGGGGCTCTGTCACATCTCAAGTACATTGTTAAGGAAAGATACACTGTATAGATTTGGATTTAGGTTTTGAAGAGACACACACTCCTTTCTGGCATATGAAGCTGCCTTTTGATAAAATCATAAGCTCAGCTTCTCTAATAGCAAAAGACAAGGTAAATGAACTAGATGTAGCCAGGGATTCAAGAAAAGTCTTGTTTAAAGAATAATTTTCCAAGGAAGACTTTCTAAGTGGTGAAACAATGATTCTGGGGGGCAACCACCAAAGATTTTATTTTCAAGATCGTACAAAATATTAAACAGAAGTATTGTTTTATTAAATTATTGTTTGTTCCTCCATTCATGTCTGCCCCAAAGATCTGGTTTATATACTGAATTTTGCAACTATTTAAAATTATCATTTTTAATCTGGAAAGGTACCTTATTTGCATTTCCTTCTAGAGCTTATCTACAAGAGCATTTCGTATCACAGACACTGGGGACTAAAAAAAAGGAGAACAAACAATGTCTGGTGTGTTATACAAAAATGATACACAAATCCTACTCAAGTTTTCCAGTTGAGCCTTACTCATGATTTGTACCAAGGGAATAGATGCATAGCTTATGCAACATCACCCTTCTTGCAATTTCATAGAATTATTCTCTTCCACTTCATTTTTTAAAAAATGCACTGAGAGGAAGAAAGTGTTGTTCATTTGTATTGCTGTACTGCCATTTTGTTTCTTTTTACTGGGTATGTTTTATATATTTTTCCTAAGTAAGGCTTTGAGAGTCATTTTGATTGCGGTGGCCTAGAAATATGTCTAATAAATGTTCCTGGGAGAACAGGTCTTAGGTCATTTTATCAATCTGCTGCTAAGCTTGTAAGCCACCCTGAGTCTTCGGAGAAGGGCGGGATATAAATGGAATTAAAATAAATAAATAAAATAAATCAAAGTCTTTTCAAAAGTACAATAAAAAAATAAGCACTACTCTTCTACTCGCATATTTCACTTTTATACTAAAATGTTTTTGTTTTTAGAAACCTTAGTTTCCAAGTAAATTATCAGAATTATTAAGAGCACAGTTATCTAACTACACTTCAGAGTAATGGTAAACAGAGGATACACACTGTGACCGAAAACATCTTAGGAATATATTATCTGATGAGCCTGTGTTAACCCCTGTACAAGGAATATAAACACAGAATTTCTATGTAAAGGCATGGGGTCTTTATCCCAATCTGGAAATAGGTAGTACAGAGAGTCAAGCAAAAGACACACCATGGAGTCTCCTCTGCTTTTAAAAAGGATTTAAGAAAGGAGTAGACTTTAGGTAAATGATGCAACACATAAAGAAGCAATTTGAATTGGCTTCTTCCAGGAAGTGTTTTATAGCTTCCCAATCTAGCCTGCAACCCTGACAATTCTAGAAGTGCCAAGCATTAGACCCCACTTAGCTTTTTGAGACAACGGAAGAATAGCACTAGCAATAGCTCTTAGACTTATATGCCACTTCACACTGCTTTACAGCCCTCTCTAAGCAGTTTACAGAGTCAGCATATGGCCCCCCAACAATCTGGGTCCTCAATTTACCAACCTTGGAAGGATGGAACGCTGAGTCAACCTTGAGCCACTGACAATCGAACTGCAGGTAGCCGGCAGTCAGCAGAAGTAGCCTGCAGTGTTGCATTCTAACCACTGCATCACTAGAGCTCAGTATACGTAACAAAAGTCACAGAAACTACACAGTAGAGAAGAGCAGCCTGCTTCTCCTTTTTCAGATGAGGTCCATGTGGCTTCAGAGGAAACATGGAAGGCGGGAGGAACCTAGAAGCACTGAAGGATTTAGAGCAGGGGTCTTCAAACTTGGCCTTTTTATGACTTGTGGACTTCAACTCCCAGAATTCCTCAGCCAACATGCCTGGCTGAGGAATTCTGGGAGTTGAAGTCCACCAGTCATAAAAGGGCCAAGTTTGAAGACCCCTGGATTAGAAGATGATACTGTATCAGAAATTTAACTCCTGCTTACTTTTAGTTATGGCCAATAATGAATTCCAATTCCTAATGCCTATGCAACTCATATACACTTTCCAAATGTACCAAGCTGCACCTTTATATATGAAACATTTTCTTTTCCAAAGAGCTGTTATTATCAGGAATATTATTTTTTATTTTATTTTATAATAAAATAAAAAATAATAAATAAAATAAATTATCAAGACAAGATACAGCAGTCCATCTGCATTTAAAAGACAAAGGCCACCCTTTTGAAGACAGCAAAGTCCACATTTTGGACCGAGAGGACCATTAAATTTCTGGGAGTCTACCTCTGCGAAGATCTGACCTGGAAAGTTAACACAACCCAGGTGGCTAGAAAGGCCCAACAGAGGCTTCACTTTCTTAGGATCTTGCGGAAGAACAGGGTAGAACAACAGCTAATGACCCTCTTTTACCGGTCTACCATAGAGAGCGTCCTCTCGTATGGTATTGTGGTTTGGTATGCTGGTCTGACAGCCGCGGATAGGAAAGTATTACAGAGGGTAGTGAGCACAGCACAAGACATTGTGGGCTGTTCCCTGACACCACTGGATGACATCGCCAGGGCTCGTTGCCTTGGAAGAGTGAGGAAGATTCTCAGGGATGACTCACACCCTGGACGGTATCTCTTTACTCTCCTACCATCCGGTAGGAGATATAGGAATATAGCCAGCCGTACCAACAGGCTGAAAAATAGCTTTTATCCGTGGGCTGTTAGGCTTTTAAATGGGACATAATCTTATGCAGAATTGACTTGGGAGGCCGGTGTGTTGTGTAGTTGGTTCACATAGTGTGTTGGGATGGAGGGTTTGTTGTCACTGTGTGTTGGGGGGAGAGAGCACAGGGGGAGGCTCAGCTAATCTCAATGTACACATGTTGTACTTTGACAATAAAGGTTTATTATTATTACAGTATTTATTATTGGTTTGAAAGAGGGGTCAAAGAGGCCATCTATGTCAAAACTGAACAGCCCTTCCTCAACAGAGGGGGAGGGATATGACATTAGCTATCTTCAACCTACAACACAGTCCTTTCATCAGTTCCAAGAAGGCTCCACACCCATTTGCACTACTCAGGTGTCCCTGAAGACACAGATAAACCTCCAAGTGGCCTCAACGATTCTCTAAAAGAATGCAAATGACCAGCTGTCTGCAAGGAATATAAATCTTTCCATTCCCCACCATCCAGTCAGAGCTGAAGAAGCTTCTTGGATGAGAAGCGAAACGTCTTCAAAGAGAAAAAAGAAAGTCCAGGTGCATCACGAAAAAGCACCTTTGGAATGTTCTTCAGTTAGACTTAGAACTGAGGAAGCTTCTTGGATGAGAAGCGAAACATTTTCAAAGAAACGAACCAAGAAAATTGTCTTGGTTGTCTTTTGGAAAAACACCTTTGGGACCTCCAAAGTCCCTTCCAGCCTTATGGTATTAATTACTTTAATTTGTATCTGACTTTTATTCTTAAACCACATCCTAAATATAGGCATGCCTCACTCCCCAAAAAGGCCATTAAAACCAATTTTTTAAATCACAGAATGACTCCCTCATTGCAAATTTTCTTTTTATCACTCCTTTAAATAATGTCACATCACACACTGTTTGTTTCCTCCTGTCCTCAAACTGCTCCAGAGAATCACATCCATTTTATCGAACCGAACCCAATATAGAACAAATTACTCATATATGGTATTAGAAGAAATTAAACACGTGCACATCAATTTTAAAGTGAAATATGTTTGATATTTTCATACTTTACCAGTTATGTCATGCTGTTTGAATGACTCACTGTAGATTTGATACTGATTGGGGCAATGTTTCTTCAACCACTTGCATACATCTTGCTGTGTCCAAAGGGCCACTGGCTTTGTCAGCTTCACAATATGAAACTGGAAATATAAAATAGGTCAAACAAAGGTTAAGCCGATGATTTTGCTTCCATTTTACATATCCACCTGCATTTTGTGCACCATCATGAGCCAGAATGGTCAGACCCTGCAGAGTTAAATTTTCTACTTTGCACGAAAAGGTCAAGGATGAAAGGATTATGATTAATCAGACACTTCTTCATGTGGCTAACAATTAATAAACCCTGGATATTACAGATATTCCAGGCTCTAAAGGCAGGTAAAGAAATCTCAAATTCAGTTCAAGTAATAATTTGGGTGTGGTCAGCAAACATTTCCGACTCATCTCTGTGGATTCTTTTTATGCTACAAAGAAATATCAGCCTTTGAAAAGCTGATCACAGTGATGAGGAATTAAAATAAAATAAATAAAAAATAAATAAATGTTGACAGTTGTCTATGTGGGAGATGACCAGGCTAAGCCCAAGGGGAAGGGTCAAGCATGTCATCAGTTTGGAATCCCTTCCACCCATAAGAGATCTAAGTCCAGCCCTCCCTGAATTCTTTTAACTCTTATTTACCACCAATTTCCCTTGACCATTAGTAGTTCAGATTTTTCTTCAGAGCTAGCATGGAGTAAACTTGTACTCATTTGAACAGCCCTGGTTCCTGATTTCTTGAGGCTGACAGTCTTCTCATCCAAGAGTCCTTGGAAATAATAGATTTGGGAAGATGTCTGTCCATCATTTTCTCTCTGGGGTCTAGAATCTCCAGGTTCTTGCATGCATGGATCTATAATCCAAGTTGCCCCTATCTGCTTCACGGCACTTGGCAGAAATTTGGGAGTGCTTGCCCTTGAAAAAAAAGAAGCAGATTACCTTGGGGCTTTTGCCTTTCCCAAATTGGCAAGTAACGGCCTACTAGCCCTGCTTTTGTGAAATATTGCTGGTAGGACTGCCATATCACTAAAGCAATTTTAGCTGTCTAATTAGATGAGTTTTAATTCATTGGGCAAATGAACAAAGGTGGCATAATTCTGTGTAGGAAACCTCTCCTTTCTGGGGGGGGGGGGGAATGAAGAATACCAAATGTACCCAACTGAAAAGTTGTGCAGGACCTTCCTGCTGAGAAAAATGAGGGATATATGTCCCCTTCTCATACACACTTGATATCAGCAATCTGGATTGCTGTGGAATAGAGCCCAAACTTTGAGATGAGTTATGCACTGATAGTGTACACCAGAGCTGTCCAACCTTGGCAACTTTAAGACCTGTGGACTTCAACTCTCAGAATTTCCCAACCAGCCATGGACACCTTTGTAGTAGACAATGCAGGGCTGTTTAGAGAAATACTCTGATTTCATAGCAAGGCAGTTTCCTTTGATCCTGACTTACCAAAAACATAAGTGAGACAAATGGGTGAAGAAGTCAAAGTAAAATCATCAGGGCACAATTATAACAATAGCAACAGAACTTATATACTGCTTCACAGTGCTTTACAGCCCTCTCTAAGTAGTTTCCAGAGTCAGCATATTGCCCTCAACAGTCTGGGTCCTCATTATACTGACCTCAAAAGGATGGAAGGCTGAGACAACCTTGAGCCATTCAGAATTGAAACGAAAGTAGGGAAAAAGACAGAAAAAGAAATGAAACTAAAACTATGGGAAGTTGCAGTACCCTAAGATTTAAGAAAGAAAGGTTTAAAGGCTTCAGGAAGCTTGTGGGGGTGGAGGTGATTAGGGAGGAATAAGATGTAAAGGATATTTTTATTTTTATTTTTGGCAATGCTTCATTGACCACCTCGTCCCAGAACATCTTCATAAGCTCCTAGCCAATCTTGGTTGGTCTTGAAAAGATGAACAGAATCAGATCTGGTTAATACTAAGGTGGGAGACCATCCAAAAGTCTTGGCGCTGTAGGTTAGTCCGGAAGGTCAAAAAACATTCATAAAGAAAGCAATAGCAACCCATTTTTGTAATGCTGCCACTGAGTTGTTTGAGAAATGTCTCTGGCAACCTGGCTAAAGGTTTTAAAGTTGAGGGTCAGTAATTTACAGCCAAGTGGAGGTCCTGGCATACTAGACATGGCCAAGAACACTGTATAAGAGTCTGGATTTAAACTTGACTCAAGAGTGCTTTTACCTAATCCCAAATCACAAAAGATTATAAAGATGAGTGCCAGCATGTAAATTTGTGTGCAGAAATGGACCAGAAGCCAGCACAATTGTTTAAGAATACTAAACAGGTTCCAATGAGTGCTTAGGGGATGAAAGGGAACCATGCCAAAGGACTAAGTATGCATTCATATTCACAAGTCTATTTGGGCTGGATTATAGTATTTTGTAGATTAAAGCCATGGAGCAATTAAGCTCCTCTGCAACATCATTATTAAGCACCTCTATATAGCACTTCCTGTTTCTTCTTCTTTCCTGCATGTGGCAGTTAGAGGAACAAACCTCTTACTTTTAAAGGGAGGCAAGATCCATAATGATGCACCGTTCTCCCCAGGGCTTTTAAGAAATCATCTCTTTACAAAACAGAGCCACACCTTCCTACAAAGCCGTTGCCAGATGATATGAATCATTGCTGCATTAAACAGCGGGAAGAGGGTGGTCACTGAATATGTAACTGAAGTTGCCAACACATGCAGATTTAATAGTGGAAGAACTCATCTAAACAGCCTGATTTCCACAGCATGAAGACACCCCACTTACATTTGCCAAGAACATGTCCTCAAAACAATGCCTCCATCTCATAAGCAAGTCATTGCTTAGACAATGTAAAACTGGTCCAAAATATACCGGCCCAAAGATGGTATTTTCCCAGTTAATATAACTGGAGAACTGTCATGTGGCATTTTAAGCCACATACAAGAGTTGTCTTGGGTGGTTAGACACCTGCAGGCCTCCAACAGGCCCCCACAGTAGGACTGTCTACTCCCATCTACCTCCAAAATAACAAATTTTGCTGCAGCTGCCCTACAGCCTACTGCTGTTCCCCTATGACCTTTTTTTTCCACTGAGGAAATGCTTTGTAGTCACTGCAGACAATGTTATACAGTAGAAGGCACAGTTACCAAATGACAGATCCACAGCCTCTTCCACAGCTTTTTTAGCCTACAAAAAAAAGCAGTCTTAGAACCTGGAGACTCCAAAGACTTGAGTATAGAACAGTGATGGCGAACCTTTTAGATACCGAGTGCCCAAACCACAATCCAAAACCCACTTATTTATTGCAAAGTGCCAGGGCTACATCAGCATTGTGGTTCCCTCAGGGAGGGTGGGGTGTGTGGCCCACTATGGTTCCCTCAGGGAGGGTGGGGTGTGTGGCCAGGGTGGTCACAGAAGACTGGGTGGGTGTGGCCAGGTAGGCATGGCCATCTCAATGCTCTAACAGAGACATGTCAAACTCGCGACATCACATGACGTCGCGTGACGTATCGGAGCTTTTTCCCCATTGCCGGCAATGGGGTTGGCGTGGTTTCATCGTGACGTGTCCGGCCTGCAGGCTGGCAGTTTGACACCCCTGGTCTAACACCTCTACTCGAGCTTGCTAGCTTGCGATTTTGCCTGCTTTGTGCTGGGTAGGGCTGCTGCAGCAGCGTCACCCTAAGGGACCTGCATGAGATACTAGTGGTGGCAGTGTGCATGCCCACAGAGAGAGCTCTGAGTGCCACCTCTGGCACACGTGCCATAGGTTCACCACCACTGGTATAGAACATGGAAGAGGGGATCTGCTCCCCTGGCAGTGACCTGGAAGTGTGCCCATTGAGTCCATGGGATTCCATGTCCCAAGGCTGAAATCTCAGTGAAACAAACAAGCCAAGTCAAACCTTCCATCCTGCCCTTTCTTTGAAAAGAAACCAAGATGGGTAACACAGACACGTCCAACTTCTGGGGGAAGATCCCATTTAAATGCAAGCCTGGCCTCAAAAGCTAAGCTCAAATTTGTTCCAACTAGTCTCCTAAATGAGAACCAGTTTGGTCTAGTTCCTAATGCACTGAGTTAGAAACTGGGAGACTGTGAGTTCTAGTCCTACCATAGGTACAAAGCCAGCAGGGTGACCTTGCACCAATTCTCTCTCAAGCCCTAGGAAGGAGGCAATGGTAAATCACTTCTGAAATATTGACTACTTCAGGGAACTGGTTCAGCCAGGAACTGAAGTAAAAGCAAAGACACACATGCACGTGAGTGTACACACACACACACACAAAGTTTCCTAAACTGACTTGTGAAACTTGTACTATAATCTCCCAGGATTTGAAATGGACATCTAACATTAGAACCATCATTAAAAAGCCACAAAGAATAATCTTCCTCCGTCAACTCAGGACTGCAGAAAAAACAGTTGCAACCAGCCTGCCTTCCACTGAGGATCTGTATCAAAAGGAGAGCTGAGAAAATATCCACAGACCCCTCACATTCTGGACATAAATTTTTCAACTCCTCCCCTTGGGATGCTGCTGTAGGGTATCGCATGCCAAAACAATTAGACACAAAGACAGCTTTTTCCCCCGTCATGCCATCATTCTGCTGTAAACCTAATTACCACAGTACTGTCTTATTTCTAAGGATATTTATCCATGTAGTATGGCTGTTGAACTATGGTGCTGGAGAAGACTCCTGCAAGTCCCTTGGACTGCAAGGTGATAAAACCGGTCAGTCCTAGAGGAGATCAACCCTGACTGCTCTTTAGAAGGGCAGATCCTGAAGTTGAAACTCAAATACTTTGGCCATCTTATGAGAAGGAAGGACTCACTGGAGAAGAGCCTAATGCTGGGCAAGGTTGAGGACAAGAGAAGAAGGGGACAACAGAGAAGGAGGTGGCTGGATGGAGTCACTGAAGCAGTAGGCGTGAGCTTAAATGGACTCCAGAAGATGGTAGAGGACAGGAAGGCCTGGAGGAACATTGTCCATGGGGTCGCAATGGGTCGGACACGACTTCGCAACTAACAACAACAGTATGGCTATATAACTATTATCCTTCTCATCTATTCTTGGAGAACCCTAACCCTTATTATTATATTACTTTGTTGTTAGTATGTACAGTGAGAAGTTATGCACCAGAGACAAATTCTTTGTGTGTTCAGTCACTCTCTATTCTATTCTATTCTATTCTATTCTATTCTATTCTATTCTATTCTATTCTAGTCTAGTCTAGTCTAGTCTAGTCTAGTCTAGTCTAGTCTAGTCTAGTCTAGTCTAGTCTAGTCTAATTCTATTCTAATTGTTGTACTGCCCCAACATCAACAATCTCATCGAACTTCTTTTTTCCTACATAGAATAAGGAGAGACTCATGAAGTGGGGATTAAATGCTTCCAAACTCCATGCAAGAGAAACAAATTAATCAGCCCATTTATTCCTCTCTTTGTGCATAAAACTTTTAAATGTTATTACTTTTATTGTTTCAATTTATTGTATAGTGACTCATTAGTGTCCCATCATCATTGTTAATGCTGTAATTTTAAGCAGCTATTCTGTAACTATCTCTTAATCTATTATGGGACTTTAAATTATAAAGCATTCTTGGATCAGATGCTGCAGTCAAATTAATCATTCTGGACCACAATATTGCTTGAGATCCTTTTTGAGAGGTCAAGTTATGCTAGACAGATAATATATTCTGATGATATTTACCAAACAACCCATGCTAATTTCTTGCTTTCCTAATGTGCCCATTTCAAGATCTAGCCGTGAACTGAAGGCTGCCTCAAATTATTATCCTCATATTAAAACCCAGTGTTTTCCATCTTCTGTTGATTTTATTCAACTTGTAGATTCTGCACATTGCCCTAAACAACAGATAATACCATGATGAGCAAGCATTTCTTCAGCTGTATACAGTCAAGGTTATTTTTAATCAGGGTATGCAGTTTACTTGCAGTATTGATTATCTGAATTTCATACATCAGGTTCATGAGAAGATTTAATTGGATTGATTTCTTGCTCAGAGGTTCTGGAGAACATTAAGTCTTCTTAGGCTTCAGTACTTTTTGGCCATTTATTTTTTTTATCGTTTCCAGTCGATATTCTGCTTTGCTGCTAAGCGGCTGTTCCACAGCTGTCAAATGGTCCCCTCCCCCTTAAACTGTATTGCATTATAGAGGAGAATAGAGAGCAGTGTTTTTCAACCTGGGCAATTGGAAGATGGGTGGACTTATTAGCTGGGGAATTCTGGGAGTTGAAGTCTACCCAAGTCAATAGGTGTTCTTGAAAGTATTGCTGCCTCATCTGAATAGAGTAGTACAAAAATGTCCTACATAGTTATCTTCCAGTACTTAAGTGGCTGTCACAGAGAAGAGGAGGCTGACTTATTCTCCAAAGCACCTGAGTAGCAAACCAGACCAGAAGTAATAAAAGGATGGAAGCTCATTAAAGAGGCTTGAGATTTCCTCAAGGAACATGTTTATTGGTTACATAGTATCCGCACAGTCAAAAGTGAAACCAAGTCTGAAGTTCCCTTCAGAAGCAACAATATTACAAAGTTGAACTTCCCACCCCAGAGCTATGCAATCAGCTATGTTCCCCAACAGAAGAGTTTTGTGGGCTTTCTAACAAAATGCCCCAAGCTCAGTGGTGGGATTCAGATATGTGAACAACTGGTTCTCTGTGTGGATTCCACTTCCAGAAGTCCGTTCTGGGCCTGGGCAACAAAAAATTAGCTACTGGTTCTGCCGAAGTGGTGTGAATCGGCTGAATCCCATCATTGCCCAAGCCCCTACCTAACTAACAGAAATGACCTTGGTTCCCATGGGACAGTAAAATGTTTTGACTAGTAGAAATCCTCCTTCCCCCTCCCAATCCTGTGGCAACTTAGAATGAAGGAAATGGCTGCAGCCAGGTGCATTATAGAGTTGACAGAGAGATCCAGCCTTGAACTAAGGAGATTTTTCCTGACACTGAGAACAATTAATCAGTGAGGTTGTGATGCTTTATCACTGAGGTTTTCAAGAGATTGAACAACCATTTGTCTGGAATGGTACAAGGTCTTCTGCTCAAGCACGGGGTTGGACTAGAAGGCCTCCAAGCTCCATTCTGATCCTATAACTCTATGATTCTCTGTGTCTTCAATCAAGTTTGGGAGAATGAATGTTTATGTGTTGGAGATGACCCATCATGGAGAGGAGTATGACCCAGTAGATTTGTCCAAGCACTTGAACCCTGGCAAAAACCTCACTGCAGCATTCTCCACCATGCCTCCTTGTCTCTGAGTAAGACAGGCTCATTTCCAAAATCCGCTTTGGAGTGGAGTAAATCACCGATTCATTTTGGATAGAAAAGCGGTGACTTAAAATCTGGAACTCAACCTCTCTGCCTGGGGAGCTTGCCAATCGCTATTTCAAATGACAATCTGTTGTATATCGTGTTCAGTTCTGCACATAATGGTTTCTTCTTCTTTGCTTGTATAAGAATATGTGTGTGTTTTCATGCAAGGCTATTTTAAATGTTCCCATTATGCATGAATACAGATGCTGCAAGGCAAAATTCTTTAAAGCAATTTCAAGTCATGACTGCTTTGCACATCCACAGGAAGCCAACATTTTGCTTTTTCAGTATGCTATGAAGGACACAACAGGAAAGTCATAATCAAATGGTCATGGTACAGAAATTCTACATTTTCAATAGCAGACAAAACATATTTTCAATATCATTTTCATTTTCTGCCGAGTATTGCATCAGGACTTTGCTTTGCTTTAATTTTTCTACATGATCGGTTATCTTCAATGAGCAAATATGTGTTTTTAAATCAGTGTTTCACAATCTCATTACTATTACGATTTACTTCTGGCTGGGGAATTCTGGGAGTTGAAGTCCACACATCTTAAATGCTCTGAAACTGACTCTGACACTGGTACCTGGCTCAATACTAGCAACTGTGAGGGGGGTCTCATAGTCCTAGTGGACTATCACTTAAATATGAGTCAGCAGTGGGCTGCAGCTGCCAAAAAAGCCAACACAATTCTAAGATGCATTAACAGAGTGATAGAATCAAGATCATGTGAAGTGTTAATACCATTTATAATGCCTTGGTAAGGCCATACTTGGAATACTATATTCAGTTTTGGTCACCATGATGTACAAAAGATGTTGAGACTCTAGAAAGAGTGCAGAGAAAAGCAACAAAGATGATTAGGGGACTGGAGGCTAAAACATATAAGGAATGGTTGCTGGAATTAGGTATGTCTAGTTGGATGAAAAGAAGAACTAGGAGTGACATGATTGCAGTGTTCCAATATCTCAGGGGTTACCACAAAGAAGAGGGAGTCAAGCTATTCTCCAAACCACCTGAAGGCAGGACGAGAAGCAATGGATGGAAACTAATCAAGGAAAAAGCAGCCTGGAACTAAGGAGAAATTTCCTGACAGTTAGAACAATTAATCAGTGGAACAACCTGCCTCCAGAAGTTGTGAATGCTCCAACACTGGAGGTTTTTAAAAAGAGACTGGACAGCCACTTATCTGAAATGGTATAGGGTTTCCTGCCTAAGCAGGGGGTTGGACTAGAAGACCTCCAAGGTCCCTTTCAATTATGTTATTCTATTCTATTCTATTCTATTCTATTCTATTCTATTCTATTCTATTCTATTCTATTCTATTCTATTCTATTCTATTCTATTCCATTCCATTCCATTCCATTCCATTCCATTCCATTCCATTCTAATTCTATTCTATTCATGTGTATTTCTTGATTTACAACCAACTTACTATTGCAATGGGCAGTCTCCATTATGGTTGTAAGTCAAGGATTATTTATACTAGTTTAAATTATTATCATAGAGCTGAAGAGGATTATTTAGGCCCTTTAGCACCTTCTGTTAAGTGCAGCAATTTTCGTCAAAGCATCCCTAAGTCACCTCTGATTAAACACAACCAGCAAAGAAAAGCCCATCAACTAATTAGACAACTGACTACACCATAGAACTGCTGTTCTGGTTTAACTGTGATCTTAGGAATGTTTTCTCAATAAAAGGTAAAGGAGTCCATGTGGATTTTACTCCGCTAGTCATTGCCAACTATAGGAGGTGGTGCTCATCTCTGTTTCAAGGCCATTGGGCCAGCATTGTCCGAAGACATTTCTGACGTCCCACGTAGCCAGCATGATGTCATGGAGCCCTGTTGCCTTCCTATCAAAGTGCTACCTATTTATCTACTCACATTTGCATGCTTTCAAATTGCTAGAGAGGGCGAGGCTGGGAACTCACCCAGTCGCATAGCATTCAGGTCTTGAACCTGGACTGCCGGCTTTCACACTGACAAGATGAGCTACTGAGCTGCCCTCTATATTTTCCAAATATTCCTGTAACCTAAAACTAATGTTCTGGGTCCTGTGCTCTACAACAGCATAATAGAGAACATGTCAGAAACCCTTTTCAGTGTGACATTCTTAAATATCTAATTTCTTCATTGAATTAAGTAGAACTGGTAGCAAAGGAAGTCTTTTTTAAAATTCCACTTTTTTATTGAAAAGTTTTACAATACATTTTTTAAAAAGAAAAACTCTGCCCCTCCCCTCCCCCTAACCCTCCCTTACCCTCCCCTTCCCCCCCCCCCCCGACTTCCCAGAGCTGAATACAGGGTATAAACTTTACAAACTTAAGCTAAAATATGCTAACAAACAAAAATAAAACATTAAGTTCTATCGCACTTTAACTCCCCTTAAACATAATTATATTACTAACAAGTAACAAATAACTAATAATACATCATATAAAACCAGTACTTATTCAAATGCTAAATGAAACTTTTTAGTCCCATATTTATTCTGAATATAATCGATCCATCTTCTCCATTCCGAAATATATCTCTGTTGTGATTGTTCTTTCAAATATGCTGAAATCTTTGCCATTTCTGCCAAGTTAGAAACTTTCAAAGTCCACTCTTCTATAGTAGGCAGTTCCTCGTTCTTCCAATATTGCGCTACTAAAGGTCTTGCTGCCGTAATTAAATTCAACATCAATTTAGTATCTATAACAGTAAAATCTGTAATAATACCCAACAAAAACAACTGTGGAGAAAATTCCACTTATTTTTGCATTAAATTTATATGCCACTCATCTCCACCTACAAAGCAGCTCTGAAAACTTCATTTTCTAGTGATAGGGTAGATAGTGCTAGAATACATTTTGAGACGTAAAACTAAAGTGTGGCTTTGAAATCGCTATCAATGCAGCAATGCAGATCACAGGAGCAGAATGAAGTCAGCAGTGGCAACAAAGGGAAGATAGTAAGATTCTCCAACAGAATGGTATTTAGGAAAAAGATGTTGTTTAGCTAGCCTGAGTAGTCGGGTATAGGTATAGCACTCTTCTTTTGTACCATTTGAAGTTAAAGCACCATGCCAAGAGAGAAAAGCTTTTTTTCATCCAGTAAATACCATCACTCTCTCTTTTTGCAGAATTTTTTAAGGCAGTGCAGCATAATTATTGCAGTAACTTCAATTCTAGTTGTAAGAATGGCAGCGTCAATTGGAAGTTGGGCAGCCACTAAATTAAAGTAAGTTAAATTTAAATTACATCAAGTTAAAATTAAATTAAATCAAGTTCAATTTAAATTGAATCAAGTTCAATTTAAATTAAATCAAATTTAAATTAAATTAAATCAAGGTAAATTTAAATTAAATCTAATTTAAATTAAGTCAAATTTAATTTAAATTAAATTAAATATACTATTTTTCACCAATTACATCTACTTGACCCACCAAAGCAGAGAGGCCTGGGATGTTACAGGTCTTCTCTCCTAAGGAGATCCATCTAGTGGGACAAAAAAGAAGGCCATTGCCTGTTGAACATCATCCATGCAGAAATAAGATTGACCTCCACCTTGACACTCTTTCCAAACACCCTGAAGACATGGTTTTGCCACTGGGCCTGGGGACCCCAGTGTCAGGCACAAATAACCGGATTTCCGTGTATAAGATTCAAGCTCACTACTTTATTATATTTTGCCTATTACACAGGAATCTTCTCAAATTGTCAGCTTTAGCCTAGAAACACAATAGATAAGGTTCTATGGAACTAAAGGGGGGGGCATTCATCTGGGTCTCTTGCAGCTGTGCAAGAACTTGAAGCTAATTAACACCCTGCCAGACTGAGACTCAAACGTATGAAGAACAGCTGCAGGACTTGGGTTTGGCTAGTCTAAAGAAAAGAAGATATAGGGGTGACATGATAGCAGTAGTCCAGTATTTGACGGGCTGCCACATAGAAGAGAGTGTAAAACTATTCTCCAAAGCACCAGAGGGCAGGACAAGAAACAATGGTTGGAAACTGATCAAAGAGAGAAGCAACCTGGAATTAAGGAGAAACTTCCTAACAGTGAGGACAATTAACCAGTGGAACAGCTTGCCTCCAGAAATCGTGGGTGCTTCATCACTGGAATTTTTAAGAAAAGACTAGATAGTCACTTGTCTGAAATGGTACAGGTTCTCCTGCTTGAGCACAGGGCTGGACTAGAAGACCTCCAAGATCCCTTCCAGATTAAATTAAATAATTAAATTAAATTAAATTAAATTATTGCATATCCTGTCTCTGCCTGCTACATGACTCACAGTGAATGTGCTAGTCAAAAATGGTCTGCATCCTAGCAATGGACCAGTGTCTATTTTGCAGGGACTTTCAACATTCAACATTCACAACAACTTTGGTCTCACATTGTTTGTGGTTTAGCAGCGCTGTTAAACAAAATGCAGATCTCCAGTGTAAGAGGGATAGTACCTGGTATAAATCCAAGATTTCAGTAACACACAAACATTCCAACTTTTATTTTGCTATTAATACAAAGACATCAGATACAAAAGAATACAGTCCAATGGCTATTAAAATTTTAAAACAGTCCATTAGCAACCCTCTAAAGAAAAAACAACTAAGCCTTTCTGTCTTAAACATAAATACATTCCTGGTGACAAATTAATACTGAAGTGTCAAAATACTTCCAAGAAGTTACTTCTGGCCTCCTTAAACTGTTCTATAGTTCTTCTCCTCAAGGACATGTACCTTGGTCTTTCTTTTTCTTTTCTTTTCTTTTAAAAAAAGCATCGATTTTTCTCTCTCTTAAAAAAAACCCTTCATGTTCTGGAAGTTAAAAATAGATGCCATTTTAAACAAAGCTATATGACTATTTTTAACAGGAAATGGCCTGTATTGGATCCCTGACTAGAGGTTAGACTAGCCTAAAAGTGCAATTTTATTTCAATGAACCCCAGGGAAGTGAAGCTGGGCCGTCCTTATAATAACAGCAGTTTTCCCACACCTCCATTTAAAGCAGGACACATTCTACAGCTTGGTCCAGAAGACTATATCATAAGCAAAGTCAACTGATCTCAAAGTTAATGGGACAACTGCTCTGATATAAAACCATAGAGCAGTGCAGGTCAGGGCCAACCTTAATTATTTCAGGGAGAAAACTGAAGGTTTCAGAGATTGGAGCAATAATAAAAGTAGAGAGAATTATCATTTGTTGTTGTTGTTAGCTGCAAAGTCGTGTCTGACCCATCGCGACCCTATGGACAACGTTCCTCCAGGCCTTCCTGTCCTCTACCATCTTCTGGAGTCCATTTGAGCTTATGCCTACTGCTTCAGTGACTCCATCCTGCCACCTCATTCTCTGTCGTCCCCTTCTTCTATTGCCCTCGATCTTTTCCCAGCATGAGGCTCTTCTCCAGTGAGTCCTTCCTTCTCATAAGGTGGCCAAAGTATTTGAGTTTTAGCTTCAGGATCTGGCCTTCTAAAGAGCAGTCAGGGTTGATCTCCTCTAGGACTGACCAGTTTGATTGCCTTGCAGTCCAAGGGACTCGCAGGAGTCTTCTCCAGCACCATAGTTCAAGAATTATCATGCATATTGCTAATTCTAGGAGTTACTGAATATAAAAAAACCTAGGAGATTACTCTCCAGGACAGTGTTTCTCAACCTTGGCAGCTTTAAGACATGCGGATTTCAACTCCCAGAATTGCCCAGCCAGCATGCTGACTGAAGAATTCTGGGAATTTAAGTCCACAAAACATAAAGTTGCTAAGGTTGAAAAATACTGCTCTAGGACACCATTTCTTTTGGGCAACCATGAAGAGCTGCAGAAGAATCCTTTTTTTTTTTGCATATCCCTTTGCTGTCTTACTGCCGTGCAGGAAAATTCTTTCTCAGAAGCTGTATTTGATCTTCCATCAACTCCACATTAAGAAAAGCCACTAGACCTTTAATAACTATGTGATGATTTTTAATTTTGTTTTAACATTTTAAATTCTGCTGTTTCATTTTATTAGCTGCTTTTAATAGTCACTTCAAGGAAATGATGATTAATATGCACCATCAAGTCATGATCGCACAGAAGTTTTTTCTCTAGAATTATACTGTATTTCTCTAATCTGAACTTTCAGATCTTCCATTAGAGTCACTGCATAACTGACTCCATCCACCTTGTGCTGGTCAGGCTCTTCTTTTTCCTTCCACCTTTCCCAGCATTATAAAAAATTTTAAGACAGCAATGACTTTGTATAATATGTCTAAAATATAATAATTTGAGCCTGGTCATTTGTCCCTCAAGTGAGAAGTCTGGCTTGATTTGTTTGATGATCACTTGTTTTCTTGGTTATCTATAGTAACTTGAATCTTGTCCAACACCAAAGTTGAAACATGTCAATAATCTTTCTTTCCTATTTCTTCAAAGTCCAACTTTCACTTTCATAAAATGCCATACCGTTGCCTGCAAGATTCTGATTCTTGTGGGTAAAAACACATCACAGCCTTGGTATAACATTTTTAAAGCCTTCATTACTAATCTACCAAGTGCTAACTTATGGCATATTTCTTGACTGCTAGTTTACTTTACAGTTGATAAGGTAAAGGTAAAGGTTCCTCCGCACATGCATGCTAGTCGTTTCCAACTCTAGGGGCCAGTGCTCATCTCCGTTTCAAAGCTGAAGAGCCAGCGCTTGTCCGAGGACATCTCCGTGGTCATGTGGCTGGCATGGTAAAAGGTAAAGGTAAAGGTTCCCCCACACATGCGTGCTAGTTGTTTCCAACTCTAGGGGCCGGTGCTCATCTCTGTTTCAAAGCCGAAGAGCCAGCGCTTGTCTGAAGACGTCTCCATGGTCATGTGGCCGGCATGACTAGATGCCAAAGGCACATGGAACGCTGTTACCTTCCCACCGTAGTGGTCCCTATTTTTCTACCTGCATTTTTACGTGCTTTCAAACTGCTAGGTTGGCAGAAGCTGGGATGAGTAACAGGCGCTCACTCTGTTACACAGCACTCAGGATTCGACCTGCCAAACTGCTGACTATCTGATCGACAAGCTCAGCATCCTAACCCACTGAGCCACTGCGTCCCTTTTACAGTTGATAGTTGATCTTAAAAAGTAGATGATATCCCCAACTCCATACCTGTCATTAGCTTGGTCTTTTTATATTTAACCTTAATCCCATTTTTCACTGTGCTCCTTAAACTTTAATTATTAGAGCTTGAAGATCATTTGCATTTTCAGCTATTAAAATAGTGCCATTAGCACAGCACACGTTATTAATGTTTCTTTCTCCTATTTTAAATCTACATTCATCTTCTTTCAATCCAGCTTCCCTCAATATGCATTTAGCATATCATTTAAATAAATAAAAAGATTTACATCCTTCTATCATTCCTTACCCCTTCATGGATTACTGCCTTGTCGTGGCGAAGGGGCTTGCGTAATTCAATGAAGCTATGAGCTATGCCGTGCAGGGCCACCCAAGACGGACAGGTCATAGCTGAGAGTTCTGACAAAACGTGATCCACTGGAGAAGGAAATGGCAACCCACTCCAGTATCTTTGCCATGAAAACCCTATGGACAGTACCAAAAGGCAAAACGATATGACGCTGGAAGATGAGCCCCTCAGGTCGGAAGGCGTCCAATATGCTACTGGGGAAGAGCAGAGGGCTAGTACTAGTAGCGCCAGAAAGAATGAAGCGACTGGGCCAAAGCCGAAAGGACGCTCAGCTGTGGATATGTCTGGTGGTGAAAGGAAAGTCCGATGCTGTAAAGATTTTTTCTCCATAGGAACCTGGAATGTAAGATCCATGAATCAAGGAAAGCTGGACGTGGTCAAACAAGAGATGACAAGACTGAACATCGACATCTTAGGTATCAGCGAACTAAAATGGACAGGAATGGGTGAATTTAATTCAGATGACCATCAGGTATACTACTGCGGGCAAGAATCCCTCAGAAGAAATGGAGTAGCCTTCATAGTCAATAAAAGAGTAGGAAAAGCAATACTGGGATACAATCCTCAAAATGACAGAATGATCTCAGTTCGAATCCAAGGCAAACCATTCAATATCACAGTAGTCCAAGTCTATGCCCCAACCACCAGTGCTGAAGAGGATGAAATTGACCGGTTCTATGAAGCCCTACAGCACCTTATAGAAGTAACACCAAAAAATGATGTCCTTATCATCATGGGGGATTGGAATGCTAAAGTAGGAAGCCAAAAGATAACTGGAATAACAGGCAAGTTTGGCCTTGGAGTACAAAATGAAGCAGGGCACAGGCTGATAGAATTTTGTCAAGAGAATACGATGGTCATAGCAAACACTCTTTTCCAACAACCCAAGAGACGGCTCTACACATGGACATCACCAGACGGTCAACACAGAAATCAGATTGACTATATGCTCTGCAGCCAAAGATGGAGAAGCTCTATACAGTCGGTAAAAACAAGACCAGGAGCTGACTGTGGCTCAGACCATGAGCTTCTCCTTGCAAAGTTTAGGCTTAAACTGAAGAAAGTAGGGAAAAGCACTAGGCCAGTCAGGTATGAATTAAATCATATCCCTGTTGAATATACAGTAGAGGTGACAAATAGATTTAAGGAATTAGATCTGATAGACAGAGTGCCTGAAGAACTATGGACAGAGGTTCGCGACATTGTACAACAGGTAGCAACCAAAACTATCCCAAAGAAAAAGAAATGCAAGAAAGCAAAATGGCTGTCTGAGGAAGCTTTGCAAATAGCTGAGGAAAGGAGGGAAGCGAAAGGCAAGGGAGAAAAACATAGATATGCCCAATTGAATGCAGAATTCCAGAGAATAGCTAGAAGAGATAAGAATGCCTTCTTAAATGAACAGTGCAAAGAAATAGAAGAAAACAATAGAATAGGGAGGACCAGAGATCTTTTCAAGAAAATTGGAGAGATGAAGGGAACGTTTAATGCAAAAATGGGCATGATAAAGGACCAAAATGGCAGGGACCTAACAGAGGCAGAAGAGATTAAGAAGAGGTGGCAAAATTACACAGAAGAACTATACAAGAATGAGCTTAACGTCCCAGATAATCACAATGATGTGGTCACTGACCTCGAGCCAGACATCCTAGAATGTGAGGTGAAGTGGGCCTTAGAAAAGCTGAGCAACAACAAAGCTAGTGGAGGTGACAGTATTCCAGCTGAGCTATTCAAAATCTTAAAAGACAGTGCAGTAAAAGTGCTACACTCAATTTGCCAGCAAATTTGGAAAACTCAACAGTGGCCACAGGATTGGAAAAGATCAGTTTACATTCCAATTCCAAAGAAAGGCAGTGCCAAAGAATGTTCAAACTATCGCACCATTGCACTCATTTCTCATGCTAGTAAAGTCATGCTTAAAATCCTACAAGCTAGACTTCAGCAGTATGTGGATCGAGAACTACCAGAAGTACAGGCAGGATTTCGAAGAGGCAGAGGAACTAGAGATCAAATTGCCAACATACGCTGGATCATGGAGAAAGCTAGGGAGTTCCAGAAAAACATCTACTTCTGCTTCATTGACTATGCTAAAGCCTTTGATTGTGTGGATCATAACAAACTGTGGCAAGTTCTTAAAGAGATGGGAGTACCAGACCATCTTATTTGTCTCTTGAGAAACCTATATGCGGGTCAAGAAGCAACAGTGAGAACTGGACACGGAACCACTGATTGGTTCAAAATTGGGAAAGGAGTCCGGCAAGGCTGTATACTGTCGCCCTGCCTATTTAACTTATATGCAGAGCACATCATGAGAAAGGCAGGGCTAGATGAATCAAAAGTTGGAATTAAGATTGCCGGAAGAAATATCAACAACCTAAGATACGCAGATGATACCACTCTAATGGCAGAAAGTGAAGAAGAACTAAAGAGCCTCTTGTTGCGGGTGAAGAAGGAGAGTGCAAAAGTTGGGTTGAAACTTAACATTAAGAAAACCAAGATCATGGCAACTGGCCCTCTCAATTCCTGGCAAATAGATGGGGAAGAAATGGAGGTAGTGACAGATTTTATTTTCCTGGGCTCCAAGATCACTGCAGATGGGGACTGTAGCCAAGAAATTAAAAGACGCTTGCTCCTGGGGAGGAAAGCCATGGCAAATCTAGACAGCACACTAAAAAGCAGAGACATCACCCTGTCAACAAAAGTGCGTATAGTCAAGGCTATGGTCTTCCCAGTTGCAATGTATGGCAGTGAAAGTTGGACCATAAGAAAGGCTGAGCGCCAAAGAATTGAGGCCTTTGAACTATGGTGCTGGAGAAGACTCCTGCGAGTCCCTTGGACTGCAAGGCGATCAAACCGGTCAGTCCTAGAGGAGATCAATCCTGACTGCTCTTTAGAAGGCCAGATCCTGAAGCTAAAACTCAAATACTTTGGCCACCTAATGAGAAGGAAGGACTCACTGGAGAAGAGCCTAATGCTGGGAAAGATCGAGGGCAATAGAAGAAGGGGACGACAGAGAATGAGGTGGCTGGATGGAGTCACTGAAGCAGTAGGCGTGAGCTTAAATGGACTCCAGAAGATGGTAGAAGACAGGAAGGCCTGGAGGAATGTTGTCCATAGGGTCGCGATGGGTCGGACACGACTTCGCAGCTAACAACAACAAATCATTCCTTAGTCAATCTGGGAGCCAGTTTATTTCACCCTGCTTTCTTCACCATGCTCTGTGGCTTCCTCACCTACATAGCTACATAGCTTTTGCATGACAATAAAGAGATATTCTGGAGTTCCCATTTTCTTAAGCAGGTTCTGACATTGTTCAGACAATCAAAGGCTTTTCTATAATCAATGAAACACATGTTGACTTCTTAATATTCTCTGGCTTCCTCATCAGTAATGTTTCTTATTCCTTCGTCTTTTCTAAAGCAAGCTTGATCATCTAGCATCTCTCTTGCTATCCAATCTGCACTGGACGATCCAAAGCAATATTTTGGAAGAAATTAAGAATACGGTATGATAGTTTAGTCAGTTTTCCTTACTTCACTTCTCCAGATTAGGTGTTCTGTACCAGCCTGCTACCGGCCCTGCAGAAAAGGCAGGGACAACCCCTTTTACAAGAAGGCAAGAGGCTGGAATTACGCCTGCCAAATTTATTGCTACAAAAACAAATAGAACAAGACACGAACCAAGAAACAGGAGCTTTTCAAGCGGTTGCCTTCAGCAAACCAGCCCTCCCACGCATTCCCCCTTAAATACAGTTCAGGGCGTGGCTTCTCTCTGCCTCCTTCCGAGGAGCCCCATTGCCTTCCTCTGTTTACTCCTGATTGACTGCCTCCTGCGTCGGGCGTCCTTGAACAGGGCCAGCTGTGGGTCATCTTCATCCACGCTGTCAGGCTCACACAGCTGGGTCTGCATCCTGACCAGGTGAGAGGGGCCTGGCTGAGGGCTCTCATCAAGCTGTCCAACCCCCTCAGCAAGCTCTTCAACACCCCCCTCCTCCTCCTCCTCTGAGTCGTCCGACCCAACTGCCGAACCCACAGGCTGACCCTGAATCACAACATTAGGTGACGTAGTTTGGTTAGAAGCTTTACAGATATTTCTTTTGTTGTTTGACATACTTATGTAGATATTTTATCAAGTCCTGCAGTCTTTTGATTTGTGATGACCAGAACACTGATCTATCTTCATCTTCAAATACTGGAGGTTTCTTAATTGTTGACAGCTCTACTACAAATACTCATTCCACCTTTGTTTGATCTTCTTTGAATTGATTACTATCTATACTATCCTTTAGCATACCAGTTCAAAACTGGAATTTGGTTTGGAGATCTTTTGGAAGACTTTCCTTGCTTTCATATCTTTTCCAACAGAAGAGAATATATGTAGCTTAGGGATGAACTGTGGAGTCCTTTATGACTGTGAACTTGGTTGTTTGTTTGCAGATCTTTAATGACCAGTCTAGGTAACATCATAAATGCTGCTACAGTACCTAGATGGATAATGAAATGTCTACAAGCTAACAACCAAAAGCAGAAACACCAAGGACTTTATATTTCATATCTGTTTAACTCAAATCAAATTTATAAATGGCAAGCAAACAGAGTTCAGATTTTCAGGGCTTGGGATGCTTGTTTCCCCTTTGCTTCTTAGATAAGATTTTAGGTTTTATTAAAGCCAGTTTGGTATAGTGGTTAAGGCGTCAGACTATAAACTTGGAGACTGCGAGTTCCAGTTCCATCATAGACACAAAGCCAGCTGAGTGACCTTGGGCCTCTCTCAGCTCTAAAAAAAAGGGCTTATATTGCAGACACTTCCTGTCTCAAAATGAAAAAAAAATGGAATTCAGTAATGCAGATCCCTCAAATAAAAATAAGGTTCATCAGAGGGACTGTAGATGTTTGTGAAGCCACAGTTTCAACTTTTTACCAGTAGTTGTAAAACAGAGAACAAATCACCATTACCATGTATCACACTTTATCATACTCTATTTTCTACCTGAGAAGAAATGCACATTTTATCATTGGATATCATCTTCTCTCACTGAGTGAATAATATTTTACAAGGAAACACTCTGGATTTTCTGTAGCTTTCTCACTAATAAAATGGAACAATCACAAACAGGCTCTCCTTTATTTGTGCTCATCTTCCTTGATCTTTCCACTGAGTAGAAACTATGAGAATTATTGCCTAATAGATTTTGAATTATCATCTTTAGTATGTCTTTACAGATTGCTAATTCTTTTACTAAAATAAAACCTAAAAAGAAATATTTCAAGCTACTTCCTAAATCACTTTCCCCAGCATACATTTCTTTCCAGAGTAGTGACAAAGATTTTACCTAAACTCTTCAAACACAATAAAAAATGTCCAGATCACAACCCAAACAAAAAGAGGAAGTTAGATCATCATATTTAATATGTGACACTTAATTTCATGCTCTGTTTGTTCTCCTGTGCCAAAGAAGAAAAAAAGTTATATCACAGTTTCAATAATAGTAAATAATAAAAACAAAACTAAACAAAAATGATAGCTTGTGCAATATTTGAATGCATGTTCCAGACATGGGGATATCAGCACTCAAGTCACAGTCAAACTCTTAATAACTATGCAAAGTTTAACCTGTGATTTTGTAAAATACCTCTACAATACTTTCTATGAAATATGCTTTTGCAAGATCAATGTACTTGCGGGCATTTCCACATCTTTATTTACAGTTAGTTCTTTCCTCTTTAACCCAAGCATCTCTACTTCAAGATGGCAAAGATTTGAAGCACAATGTTGGAGCAGCAAGCAATAATTTGGTTCACATACTGCAACTTTGGTTTTTTAAAGGGGTATCAATAGTCAAACCTGACTAACCAACAATGTCTTTGGGAAGCCAATATGATTTGATGAAAATTGATCGAACATTGGGTAGCCCATTTGAAAAAGGAATGAGAACAATTAACCAGTGGAGCCTACAGAAGTCGTGGGTGTTCCATCACTGGAGGCTTTAAAGAAGAAACTGGACAGCCACTTGTCTGGAATGCTACAGGGTATCCTGCTTGAGCAGAGGGTTGGACTAGATGACCTCCAATGTCCCTTTTGTTCTTCTGTTTATTGGAGCAAGAGTATGAGTTGGCCTTAATATTCAAAAGAGAGCAAGAAGCCCTTAAAGAAGAGAATTAATTATTTGACACTCAACAAACAAAGCATATTTTCCTTCTGTTGCTTAGATTTCAGATTAAACATACTGGATTCAATTTGAAGTCTTCATATACATCGTTTTCAGATGTCACAAAATGTTAAGATTTTTGAGTATACGTTTATAGCTCACAGCAGTATTTTTTTTAAAAAAAAGGAAGCCAGAATACTGAAACTTGAACTTGCTCCATTGCTAAGAGTTCTTTGGAAGAAGGTGAAGATAAACTGTGGTAAACAATGATGCCATCATGCTCTCAAAAAGAAATTGGGTTCTCTGGCTGAAATGAAGCAAATGTATCCACAGAATGAAGAAGCCTAGTTGAATAGAAGTTTTCAGGACCATGGACAGATTGCTTGGGAGGGAACTACAGTCATTTACCTATTTTCCAACCACGGCAATCATTCAATGAACAAACTTGCCTTTCATCATGACATGCAGTACACACATGCACACCCCAAAGCTCGTTTTCCAATAAGGTCCTTTATGCTTCCATTCGTTTTGCTTTTACATTCATCATTTACAGAATGTATAAAATGTAATTCTGTTTTTATAAACCCCGTATGGCAGCAGGACATGTTGGTGCAGGTGCAACAGCCACCCCAAAGCTCTGATCGTGCACTGCATAACAATATGGAAGTGCTTTGCTTGCATGAGGCCAAAGGAGGTACTCTAAAACAGCCATGCAAAGGGAAGATGTAGAGCAGACATGTTAAACACAAGGCCCGGGGGCCGGATGCGGCCCGCAAAGTGGTTTCATGCGGCCCGCGAAGCCATCCTGGAAACAGTGAGGGAACGGCCCCCACTGCCTTGGCCCTGGCCCAGACACCCTCCTCCTGCCAGAGACCCTCAGATCTGTCCCACTCCTGCCCAGGCCCCCATAGGCACCCTTGATGCGAACGATGTAGAGCTGGCCATGCCCACCCAGTAGGCCACACCCACTCTAGCCACACCCACCCAGTAGGCCACACCCACCCAGGCCACACCCACCTGGCCCCCTGAGGGCAACCACAATGCTGATGCGGCCATCAATGAAATTGAGTTTGAAACCCCTGATGTAGAGGCACCTGTGGTGTTCAGCTTATGGCAGAGGAAACCTGGATAGGTAGGCTGAAAAGCACTTCTGGAGAAAGCATCAGTCATTCTTGGACAATCTGTTAAAAGCTGTGTTGCTGGTTTTGTGTCCAGGCAGTAATATAACATTTGGCCAGGTGATTAAGAAAACTCCAGAAAGCAACAGGAAATCCAGAAGTTAACCTCCACCAAGCTATCCAGGTGTCTGGAAGAAATCAATCACAGTCATGGGAAGATGCCTCTGCCTTTCTCCAATAGTTAGCATAATTGTCCGTCTGCTAGATTTCTACCTAGGTTTTTTAGATGCTCAAGCCAATTTATATGGAAATTTCCCTTCGTTTTCCGGAGAGGGAGACTGATCTGAGAGTGAGGAACTGACCCAAAGTCATTTACTGAGTTTCATGTCCTAACATTTTAATCACTATATCACACCAAGAACTATGATGATAATGATAATGATAATAATAATAATAATAATTTTTATAATAATAATAATAATAATTTTTATAATAATAATAATGATAATAATAATTTTATAATAATAATAATAATAATGATAATAATAATAATAATAATAATAATAATAATAATAATAATAATAATAATAATAATTTCCTTTGTCTTTCAGAGGTTAGGGTTTAGATGTAGGGTTAGGTCTTTGTTCCTTTGCAAAGGAATTGTTACTTGGATAATGTTGCTATGTTCCAACTGGCATGCACGTCCTTGCACTTATCAAGAGGTGAGCATTTACATTCTGAAGCACTGAGTAGGGTAGCTTTTTCTCAGGGATTAAATAGAACATAGAACACAGAATAACAGAATTGGAAGGGACCTTGGAGGTCTTCTAGTCCAGGGCTTTTCAACCTTTCCACCCATTGTACCACTTTTAGGATATGGCAACATCTGAGTACCACCGCCTAGCAAGGTGTCAAAAACTTTATAATAAAAAAAAAAGGAAAAAAGTGATGAAGTACAGATAGTCCTCAATTTACAACAGTTCACTTAGTGACTGTTTGAAATTACAATGGCACTGAAAAAAGTGCCCCTCCAAGCCACAGCCGAGCAAGACACCTGCCTGCCTGCCTGGTAGCACTCTTCCTCCTGTCCGAGGTTTTCATCGTTGTGAGCATTTCTGTTGAGGATTGGCAGCAGGCGTGGGTTGGGGGATGTTTGGTTTTTATTCCCCCCCCCCATCTGCTGGGTGGTTGCAGCAGGTTTGGGTCACTTCACATGACCCTGGGACACTGACCATCATAAATATGAATCAGTTGCCAAGCATCTGAATGTAAATCAAGACCCTCAAGATGCTGCAACATTCCAGCTGATTGGCGCTTCTTCTGGGCTCAGCAGAAGTGCCAGGATCACTGCCAAGCTCCAGCTGGATCCTGGCGCTGATCCTGGCGCTTCCACTGAGCCCTGACAGCCCTGCAGCTCCAGCCATCTCTCACTCAGGCTTTTGTGGTGCTGTCACCGGTTCAGCTCATTCCCCTCCCCCACTACCACTTTTCTAGGATGGTCGCATACCACATGCCAGGTCCCAATGTACCACAGGTGGTACCCGTACCACTGGTTGAAAAGCCCTGTTCTAGTCCAACCCCCTGGTCAAGCAGGAGACCCTCTACCATTTCAGAGAAATGGTTATCCAGTCTCTTTTTGAAAGCCTCCAGTGATGCACACCCACACCTTTGGGAGGCAAGCTGTTCCAATGGTTGACTGCTCTCACCATTAGGAAATTTCTCCTTAGTTCTAGCTTGCTTCTCTCCTTGGTTAGTTTTCCATTCATTGTTGCTTGTCTTGCCTTTTGGTGCTTTGGGAAACAGTTTGACCCTCTCGTCTTTGTAGGAGCCTCTTTTCATAACAGAAAAGGAAGATTTTAAAAATTCCCACCCCTGCACCATGGTCACAATCCCCTTCCCCCGACATGGTTTAAAATGAAACTTATTATTACAACCACCATTTCAACAATGTAAGATGTAATCTAGACCTGGCTTCACGTCTTCCTCTTAGCAGAACTAGGTGCTGGACTGTTATTTTGGCTGCTTGCTCTTCCTTGTCCTTATCAGTGTTCTGGTTGGTCTCAAGGTGAAAATCAAGACGAATGGGGACATTTTTTTCCCCTAAAGGCTGAATTCAGCCTTCATTGTTCTCTGCAGTTGCACTGAACTGCAGAAAACACCCCCAGCCCATTTAGAGCAAATTGCTAAAGTCACTCTTTGGAGTCTGAGACAACGATTTTGCTCCTCTCCTGATTAAGTTGTTAAAGGAAAAGTGAGAAGCGAGAATTGGTATGCTGGATTCTGAAGGACATGAGATTTGATTTTCTACTTGTGAGTATATTGACAGTTAGAGCTAAAGGAAATTAATCCACCACTTTTCTCTTGCTTTTGTTGATCACCAGGAGTCCTCCAACTCCTTTTGAGATAAGCAAATAATAGATGGCAATGTATGTCATGTAATTCTTTGCTCACTTAATTGGATTACTTCAGCCTCAATCCTACAAATCAATTGCAGAAATGCAAGAGTTGGGGAAGCAGAAAAGCAGCCCTCTCTTTCATCCTGGAGTCTAGAGTTGGCAGCTGCTTTCTGACACACCACCACGCAAAAAAAAAATCATGTAGAGACTAACACAGACAATGGAGCAGTGATTAATATCTAAACTGTACAAAAGCTTACAAAAATGCATTACAGTAAAACCTCGCTTTTCCAAACCAATTGGGAAGAAAAGGTGTCTGCTAAAGCTGAATGTCCATTAAATTTGAATTTAATGATGAAAATCAAGACATAAGTAGAGGCTGATTTTTTTCTGAATGTTGGATTCAGTGCCCAGTGTTCTCCGCAGTTGAAGAGAATCAAAAAATATGTTTTGAGTCCATTTGCAGCAGACGACTTAAAGTCCTTTAAGTCTGATACAAAGATTTTGCTCCAGTTGTGATTAAGTTGTATCTTTGTAGGTTATCTGATTTTCACACATTTTTTTGTAAAATGTCCATATTTTGGACATAAAAAATATCCAGTTTGATTTAGTGATTAAAGCATTAAGGTAGAAACTGGGAGACTATGAATTCTAGTCCCACCTTAAGCACAAAGCCAGCTGGATGACCTTGGGCCAGTCACTGTCTCTCAGCCCTAGGAAGTAGGCAATGGCAAAACACTTCCAAACATTTTGCCAAGAAAGCTGCAATAGCAATAGCACTTAGACCGATATACCGCTTCACACTGCTTTATAATGTTTCCTCAAAGCGGTTTACAGAAGCAGCATCTTGCCCCCAACAGTCTGGGTCCTCATTTTACTGACCTCAGAAGGATGGAAGGCTTGAAATGGTCAGGATTGAACTGCTGGCAGGGAGCAGAGTCAGTCTGCAATATTATATTCTAACCACTGTACCACCACAGACCTGTCTAGGCAATTGCTAGGAATCAATCTCACTCAAAGATAGATAGATAGATAGAGAGAGAGAGAGAGAGACAGACAGACAGACAGACAGACAGACAGACAGACAGACAGACAGACAGACAAGACAAACAGACAATATGCACCTTTACCCAAAAGCAATTTGACCAAACAATTGATACTAATATACTCTGCTTTCAGATGATGTGTCATTTGCTCCAAAATTAACACAACATTTAATACATTATTGCCAATGAATTAACCTGAGTCCCCTTGACTCTATCTTGTTCCAAATGGATGTGGCATTAACTTAAAAGTAATTTTAACTACAGTAAAATTAACATGGTCCAGGCTAAGTTTACCACCTCTGAAAGGAAGAATAAGTAGGTTGAAATTAACCTTAAAAGGTAAAAGGTAAAGGTTCCCCCGCACAGGCGTGCTAGTCGTTTCCAACTCTAGGGGCCGGTGCTCATCTCCGTTTCAAAGCCGAAGAGCCAGCGCTTGTCCGAGGACGTCTCCGTGGTCATGTGGCCGGCATGACTAGACGCCAAAGGCGCACGGAACGCTGTTACCTTCCCACCGTAGTGGTCCCTATTTTTCTACTTGTGTTTTTACGTGCTTTCGAACTGCTAGGTTGGCAGAAGCTGGGACGAGTAACAGGCGCTCACTCTGCTACACGGCACCCGGGATTCGACCCGCCAAACTGCCGACCTTCTGATCGACAAGCTCAGCGTCCTAACCCACTGACCTTATTCCTCCACATTTCTAGCTAGGAACATGGTCCATTTTGCTAGCCATAGCAAAATTAAGTACAAAGTTAAGGATTGCTATACTTTATTATAATGTCAATGGTGAGTTATTCTTTCCAGGATATTCATAACAGTACACATGCAACAGTTCAATACAGACTATTGATGCAATGGAATGTGAACAGATAGGATGAAAAGCAAACCAACTTCCAAACAAGTACAAATAACAAAAGGAGAAAATTTTAACATAGAAAATTTATGATTTCCACCGAATCCAATATGTCAACAGTGGAACATTAGCTGACCTTCTCCAATTGGTTTCAAGGTTAGAAACAAACAATGGTCAGTCTTGTGCATGACTTATTTATTTATTTATTTATTTATTTATTTATTTATTTATTTATTTATTTATTTAATTTGTATACCGCCCTTCTCCCGAAGGACTCAGGGCGGTGAACAGGGCAATACATAATAAAAACAAGATACAAAAATTAAAAATTATTAAAAGTAATTAAATAGCAATGCCCGTAATAAATTAGTACAAATTAAAATTAAGACCAATTTATAAAACCCAACCCCATCCTATCAGGCCAGGCCAGCTTGTTCAAAAAAGTGAGTTTTAAGATCACGCCGGAATGAGCGGAGATCAGGCGCCATCCGGAGCTCGACCGGAAGATGGTTCCATAAATCCGGCGCGCCCACAGAGAACGCCCTCCCCCTGGGGGCCACCAGTTGGCATTCTTTGACCAGTGGCACCCTGAGGAGGCCCTCTCTGTGGGAGCGTACTGGGCAGAGGGAAGTTGACGCCGGCCACAGGTGCTCCCCAAGGTATTCCGGACCCATGCCATGTAGGGCTTTATAGGTCATTACTAACACCTTGAACCTCACCCGGAAGACAACTGGAAGCCAATGCAGCTCGCGGAGCAAAGGTGTGACATGGGAGTGTCGGGAAACTCCCAACACAACTCTCGCGGCTGCATTCTGTACCAGTTGGAGCCTCCGAGTGGTCTTCAAGGGTAGCCCCATGTAAAGAGCGTTGCAGTAGTCAAGACGAGAGGTCACGAGCGCATGAGTGACCGTACGTAAGGCATCCCGGTCTAGATAGGGCCGCAACTGGCGCACCAGGCGAACCTGGGCGAAGGCCCCCCTAGTCACAGCCACTATATGGTCTTCTATGGAAAGCTGTGAATCTAGGAGGACTCCCAAGTTGCGAGCCCTATCTACAGGGGGTAATAACTCACCCCCCATAGAGAGGGGTGGTATATCCTGAATATCCCAAGATGCCGGTACGCACAGCCACTCAGTCTTGTCAGGGTTGAGTCGAAGCCTGTTCCTCCCCATCCAGACCCGGACCGCCTCCAGGCAACGGGACATCACGTCGAGGGCATCACTGGGGTGGTTTGGGGTCGAAATGAACAGCTGGGTATCATCAGCATACTGATGATACCCAACTCCAAAACCACGAATGATCTCACCCAGCGGTTTCATGTAGATGTTGAACAGGAGAGGCGAGAGGACCGACCCCTGAGGAACTCCACAAACGAGAGGCCTCGCGGTCGACCTCTGCCCCCCTGCCAACACCGACTGCGAGCGTCCCAGGAGATAGGAGGAGAACCACTGAAGGACCATGCCTCTCACTCCCAATCCCCTGAGGCGCCATAGCAGGATACCATGGTCGATGGTATCGAAAGCCGCTGAGAGGTCTAATAGGACTAGGACAGAGGAATATCCCCTGTCCCGAGCCCTCCAGAGATCATTCACCAGCGCAACCAATGCCGTCTCCATGCTGTACCCGGGCCTGAAGCCCGATTGGTACGGGTCTAGATAATCCGCTTCATCCAGGACCAGAGGGAGCTGATGCGCCACCACACTCTCAACAACCTTCGCAAGAAAGCGAAGGTTGGAGACCGGACGAAAGTTATTTAACACAGCCGGGTCCAAGGCAGGCTTCTTGAGGAGAGGTCTCACCACCGCCTCTTTCAAGGCGGCAGGGAAACTACCCTCACCCAAAGAGGCAGATATAACCGCCTGGAACCAGCCTCGTGTCCCTTCCCGGGCTGCATAAACCAGCCAGGAAGGGCATGGGTCCAATAAACATGTGGTGGAGCTCAGCCTCCCCATAATCCTGTCCACTTCCTCCAGAGTTACAGGAACGAACTCCTCCCAGGTAACATTGACAAGACCACCCGTGTCCTGATCGTCTGACTCTGCCCAGTCGGAGTCCAAACCGGTCCGAATCCGAGCGATTTTGTCCAACAGATGTTGACTAAACTCCTCGGCACGCCCCTGCAAGGGTTCCTCACTCACCTCCTGATTAAGGAGGGAGCGAGTCACCCTAAACAGGGTAGCCGGGCGATTATCTGCGGACGCAATGAGGGCAGCGAAGTAGTTAGACCTCGCCACCCTCATCGCTGCGAGATAAGACCTAATATGGGTTCTTAGTCGCAATCGGTCGGATTCAGATCGGCTGGACCTCCAACTGCTCTCTAGGCCCCGTCTCCGATGCTTCATCTCCCGGAGCTCCGCAGAAAACCATGGAGCCCACTGGGATCTGCGCCGGGTCAGGGGCTGCAAGGGTACAACTCGGTCAAGTGCCTCCGTGGCCGTCCTTTCCCAGGCTTCCACTAAGGCCTCAACTGGGCTGTGGGTGAGGGCGATGGGTATAGACCCAAGCGCCATCTGGAACCGATGGGGAGCCCAGTAGGGACCCCAGTGCTGCCTGGAACCTCTCAGGGTCCATTAAGCGCCTGGGGCGGAACCATCTAATTGGATCAGCACCCCCACGGTGGGGAGTGGCAAAACGGAAGACCAGCCGCAGGAGATGATGATCGGTCCATGACAGGGGCATAACAATTGGAGAGCCCCCACCAAGATCATCTAACCACCATCTAGATAGGAAAACCAAATCCAGGGTGTGACCTCCCACATGAGTCGGTCCATGAATTACTTGCATCAGGTCCATGGCCGTCATGGAAGCCATGAACTCCCGAGCTAACTCAGATACTCCTCCCAGGGATGGTAGATTGAAGTCACCCAAAACCATAAGTTTGGGGAACTCAATCACCAGCCCCGAGAGGATATCGAGAAGCTCAGGCAGGGCTGCTGCTGCGCGACTAGGCGAAAGGTACACCAGCAGCAGGCCCAACTGCGCCCTAGGACCACACCTCAGTAAGAGAGATTCACACCCGACTATCTGAAGAACGGTGGCCTCCTGTGGACATAAGGTCTCCCTCATAACCACAGCCACTCCCCCACCCCTACCCTGAGTCCGAGGCCGGTGTAGCACCCGGAAGCCTGGTGGGCAAAGATCAACCAGGGGGATACCACCCTCTGGGCCCAACCAGGTCTCCGTGATGCAGGCCAGGTCCGCATGCTCACCCTCGACCAGATCCCGGACGAGAGGAGCCTTATTAACGACGGACCTGGCATTCAGGTAACCCTACAAAAAATTTAGTATCAGAATACTGATACTTATGATGGGATTTCAATATCAAAGTCCATGGGGAAGCCAGATTCACTTAACAACTATGTTACTAATTTATCAACGGCAGTGATTTACTTAACAACTGTGACAAGAAAGGTCTTAAAATGGAGCAAAACTCATTTAACAAATGTCTCACTTAACAACAAAACTATTGGGGTTGATTGTGTTCATAAGTCAAGGACAACCTGCACTTCAATGTAAAGTCCTTCTCCTTTCATTCTTTTTTTTTTTAAAAAAACACCTATCAAAATCAATTCATGCACTTCTATGTAGATTTTTGAAAGTCATTACCATATTTTCCATGTATTTTTTCTAGCAAACACCCTGTTCAAAAATCAGGTGCATCTTATACAAGTGCAGTGTCTTATACACGAAACAATAATTTTAACCTCTGCAGCCCAGGGCATGCCTGTGTGGATTCTTTACATGCCGCTGCCATTCCGCCTGGTTCAGGAGGATCTCGCTGTCCCCAGATGCCACCTGGATGGGGAGAAAGCCAACCCGAGATGCCACCTGGTACTGGAGGATCACGCTGCCCCAAGGATGCTGCCACTCCCACTGAAGCCGCCCTTTATGACCCGTTTGTCACTAGTGCAGTTAGGGCTGAAGCCGCAAGAGGCCCTAAAAAGCCACCTCAGTACAGTGATTGACAGCCAAAGGGGTGGGCAGGACTAAGCCCGCAAAGCGCCATCTGATTGGAGGAAGTCACCTCCCTTGTGTGATGGTACCGAGAAGTACCAGTAATTGGGGGGAGTCTTATACAAGGGTGCGACTTATAGACGGAAAAATACGGTACTTACAAAAGCAACCCCAATCATTAATATTCGGTGAAAATATCCAATCATTGATGACACTTGCAATAATAAACTGATCGGTTCAACAATACCTTAGCAGAGACAAGCGGAATGTGACAAAACAAAAGGATGTTCTGACATGTGAGCAGAAGAGAGAATTAATACAACATGTCTGTAATTTAGAGATAAAGGAAATATTTCAAGTGATGTCTCATATTCTGGAACAGCAATGTAAATATACTTGGCGCTCAGTATACAAATGCGAGCTGCAAAAAAAAAAGATTATCATTCCTTTCAAGCTTTAGAAATGAAATATTAATCTGCAAGTCCTTTTGCTTCTTAAAGTGGCCACTTGTGTTGCACACTATCAAAATGCCGATCACCAAATTGTCATGCATAATAGATGCAAATCGCAAAGGCATTGTCTTAGTATTTGTCAGTATTCAAACATTATATGTCAGATAGCATAAGCCGGCTTTCCAATGGTTCTTTTTGACAAAGTTTTTTCTTCGAGTGATATGGATGGAAGCTTTGGGCTTCTTTAAGACAGGCCTTTCAGAGGCCACAAAATATTTGGAGGCCTTTGGCTTCTCTTGACAGACACTTTAAATAAGAGAATCAACAGAAATATTTATCCAGAGTACATTAAGGTAGAAACTGGGAGACTACGAATTCTAGTCCCACCTTAAGCACAAAGCCAGCTGGATGACCTTGAGCCAGTCGCTCTCTCTCAGCCCTAGGAAGCAGGCAATGGCAAAAAAACTTCCAAATATTTGGCCAAGAAAGCTGCAATAGCAATAGCACTTAGACGTATATGCTGCTTCACAGTGCTTTATAGCCCTCTCTAAGTGGTTTATAGAGTCAGCATATTGCCTCCCAACAATCTGGGTCCTCATTTTACTGACCACAGAAGGATGGAAGGCTGAGTCAACCTCAAGCCGGTGAGAATCGAACTGTCGAACTGCAGGCAGCCGGCAGGCAGCACAAGTAGCCTGCAGTACTGCATTCTAGCCACTGCCCCCCCACAGCTCATACAACAGTTCGTTTAGTGACTGTTCAAAGTTACAATGGTGCTGGAAAAAAAGGAGTTACGACTGTTTTTCACACTTAAGACCATTGCAGCATCCCCATGGTCACATAATCAAAATTTGGATGCTTGGCAGTTGATTCATAATTGTGACAGTTGCAGCTTTAGTGACCTTCTGACAAGCAAAGTCAATGGGAAGCCAGATTCACTTAACAACTGTGTCACTCACTTAACAGCTGCAATGATTCACTTAACAACTGTGGCAAGAAAGGTAGTGAAATGGGGCAAAACTCACTTAACAAATGTCTCACTTAGCGACATATATTCTGGGGTTCAATTGTGGTCGTATGTCGAGGACTACCTCCAGTGCATATTTTATCTGCTTGCAGACCAGTTGCTAAAGCTACAACATGTCCAGTCTCCCAAAAACCTGAGGTTGCATTTTAATTAAAACAAACTTCTCACCTTCAAACTTCTTCAGAAGCAAAATTTGTGCTTCTTATTTGGGATAACAAATAACAGTATCGGAACGGACCTTGGAGGTCTTCTAGTCCAGGGCTTTTCAACCTTTTCACCCACTGTACCACTTTTAGGATATGGCAACATCCGAGTACCACCAGTCACCTAGCAAGGTGTCAAAAACTTGATGACCAAAAAAAAAAAAAGGAAAAATGTGATGAAGTACAGGTAGTCCTCAACTTACAACAGTTTGCTTAGTGACTGTTCAACGTTACAATGGCACTGGAAAAAGTGCCCCCCAAGCCACAGCTGAGCAAGAGACCTGCCTGCCCACCTGGCGGTGCTCTTCCTCCTGTCCGAGCTTTCCATTGTTATGAGCATTTCTGTTGAGGATTGGCAGTGGGGGTGGGGTGGGGGGTGTTTGGTTTTTATTCCTCCCCTCTGCTGGGTGGTTGCAGCAGGTTTTGGTCACTTCACATGACCCTGGGACACTGTGACCATCATAAATATGAATCAGTTGCCAAGCATTTGAATGTAAATCACAAGATCCTGGAGATGCTACAACATTCCAGCTGATCGGCGCTTCTTCAGGGCTCAGCAGAAGCACCAAGATCAGCCCCAAGCTCCAGCTGGAGCCTAGTGCTGATCCTGGCGCATCCTCTGAGCCCTGACAGCCCTGAGAAGCATCGATCAGCTGGAAAGCGGCACTGATCCTGGCGCTTCCGCTGATCCCTGACAGCCCTGAAGAAGCGCCGATCAGCTGGAAAGCGGCACTGATCCTGGCACTTCCGCTGAGTCCTGACAGCCCTGCAGCTCCAGCCATCTCTCGCTCAGGCTTGTGCAGTGCTGCCACCAGTTCACCTCATTCTCCTCCCCCGCTACCACTTTTCTAGAATGGCTGCATACCACCTGCCAGATGCCAATGTACCACAGGTGGTACCCGTACCACTGGTTGGAAAGCCCATTTATAGTCCAACCCCCTGCTCATGCCATTTTGGACAAATAATTTGTCCAATCTCTTCTCAAATTAGAGGCTATAGGAGGCAGAACCATAGTCAAGTTTCAAACACGAGTTTAAACTATATTATATGGAGGTGTGGGGTTATTTGTTTCTTTTAGATTAGCATGTTGTGTGAGCCCAGCTTTTGTTGCTTATTAAAAAAATAAAGTTAAAGCAAGTTTAGCTTAATATGTGAAGACAAACAGTTGGGAGGACGTGTCTCTCCCCACAATCTGGTATCTTCCAGATGTATTGAGACCACATACTGTATCCCAAAACTTCATCCAATGTAGAATGTTATATATTCAGTAAGGCCTGAGTATAGAAAGGAGAATGATTGGCACTTCCTTTCCGATTCAGAAGGTTGGGAGGACACAGCTGCAGGGAATTATTCAATGGAGATAGGCAGAATAGCCAGAGGTGCATCTTGACACCTGGGAACTTGTTAATTCTAGACAGAATTAAAAGTCTAGTCAGCATCAACAGAAGATAGGAAGAATGAAGTGCCAATATGCAAGTAGTCACAATGGATAGCAGTGTCTAGCTGACCTTGGCTGATATTTTAAAAAGCTAAGCAGAATCAGACCGGGTTAAATATTTGGATGGGATCACACCAAGCATTTTCACTGTGCTTCTGACAATGAAGTTGAAAAACATCCCAGAAGAAAGCAATATCAAAGAAGTCCATGATGTTGTCAAGAAATCAGCAGAAAGCCAGTTTGGTGTAGTGGTTAAGGCACCAGGCTAGGAAATAGGAGGCCATGAGTTCCAGCCCTGCCCTAGCAAGGAACATTGCATCCAGTTTTGGTCACCATGATATCAAAAACAGTTGTTGAGACTTTAGAAAGAGCACAGAGAAGATTAGGGGACTGGAGGCTAAAACATATAAAGAACAGTCACAGGAATTTGGTATGTCTAGTTTATTGAAAAGGACTAAGGGGTGACATGATAGCAGTGTTCCAATATTTGAGGGGCTGCCACAAAGAGGGGGGGGGTCAACCTATTCTCCAAAACACCTGAAGGCAGGACAAGAAGCAATGGATGGAAACTAGTTAAGGAGAGAACCAATCTAGAACTAAGGAGAAATTTCCTGACAGTGAGAACAATTAATCAGTGGCATGAGTTGCCTCCAGATGTTGTGGGTGCTCCATCACTGGAGGTTTTTAAGAAAAGATTGGACAACCATTTGTCTGAAATGATATGGAATCTCCTGCTTGAGCAGGGGGTTGGACTAGAAGACCTCCAAAGTCCCTTCCAATTCTGTTCTTCTATTATGAAAGCCAGCTGGAGGACCTTGGGCCACTCTCTCTCAGCCCAAGCCACCTCACAGGATTGTTGTTGTGGAGAAAGATGTGTTAGACATGTTCACCGCCTTGAGTTATGTGTAACAATAATAATGTCCTGCCTAACGTCCAGAAATCAATAGCTTTCTATCAGAAATCTTTTCCCTCCCATTTGAGCTGATGAAAATACAGTAAAACTAATTCCAGAAAATCCATCAAAAGGCATATGTATGCATGAAAGGGCCAAATGGACTGAAGGTCCTGTCCGATGGGGTGTAAAGTAAATTTGGGTTCCTGGTGACCTATTCATTTATGTTGCTGTTATTTTGTGTTCCAAAGTTCTAACTTTTCGCATTTGATGGCCAGATACATTTCCTCTCTCCCACCCAAAAAATAGTTCGATTACAGCAAGCAAAACTTGATGATTCCTTTAGTTAACATTTACCTGCTTGCCTAAAAAAAATATAAAGAAACAACAACTGCAAAAACTGGGCAACCACACAAAACATAAAAGAAAAAGATCACCGCAAAACTTACAGGCAAGGCCATTTTTAATTTTGAGGCTGAAAGAGAGAATTCTCTCTTTTCTCCTTCTCAAACACCTGACTAAAAATTCAGCATTTTCAAGGACTGAGAAGTGTCTTTCCCACTCCTGATATTTAGTAACCTCTTTTAACCACTAATCAATTTCACAATGCACAATTTATGAGTAATAATTACACAGATTAATGAATCTATTATTCTAAACACAGATTGGACCATCTTGCAAATGTTATTTGCACCACTTGCTGTGATGCATTAAATGCCTAATTGGATTTAAGCATTAGTTACATTTCTTGATATATGATATTTATTTAATATAAATATGCAATTTCTTTCCATCAGTATAGTAGGGCTCTTCCACGCTATCCCCAAACCATTTCCACCACGTCTAACAATTCATGTCATTTCATCATTAAATACTAGAAATATCTTCTGCAAAAGTGTTACAAAACCTGCTGATACTTTTTTATAATAATAACTAAAAAGACGTACTTCAGTACTTTTGTGATGCAATTAATATTGGAAACACTTCAATATGAAAAATTTGGCTCAAAAATGTTTTCATTCCATCTGCCTTAAGACCTTTTCATCTATTTTCTCTTCCTTTTCATAAATGATCGGAATACTTTATTAGAGTTTTTTAAATCACACACACATAATTAGTTTTTCAAACTATCAATTAACTGATGCTCAAGCAAATTAAACATAGCAAAAACAGTGGAAAAAAAGCACTGAAAAATGAAACCACATCTTACAGTATAATCCATTTTGGAAATTAATAGCAAGCTATCTCCAATAAATCTATTGCATGCTCATCTTTTTTTTTGCACAACCCACATATTTATTCTTTTATTTTACTTCTTAATCAAATTTATGTGGCAACCCATCTCATGAAAAGTGACACATATATTTTGTCCATTTCACTTTCCGTGCACAATGCCATTATCATGTTTATCTTCTAGAATTACTTTTGACTTAAGCTTGATTTAGACCTGTCTGCAACTGTGTGTAGGCGTTGACGCATCCCTATGCTGTGAAAGGGTTGATGGGTAAGCATAGGTTGCAGATGGTTGTAAATGGGCCCAATGCTCATAGCTCCCAAATCTCAATTACATGTTGTGGGGAGAGGCGTGTCCTCCATGCTGATTGGTTGATTCTTTTTATGTTTTCTGGGCTTTATTGTTTGAATGCCCCATAACCAGAACATTAACATTTGCAGAAGTATAAATGCAACCATCTCCAAACAACAGACACATACATTCCCTGACGTGCAGTGATGCAAAGTCTAAATCAAGTTCATAGTCCCAGAAATATAGTAATCTGCTTTGAAAGTAAGAGCACAACACCATTTTTGCTAGTACTTTGATTATTCCCTCAATATTTGGGAGTTCTTTTGAACCCTACACTTAATTGAGGAAACTCAAGTGACAGCAGAATTACTGTATGATGTTTTTATCAACACACACCTACAACACAATAAACCTCATTTTTTGCTTTGGTTGTACATACACTATTGACGTACAGGCTGGACTCCTATAGTGGACTACCCTGGGCTGAATTTAGAGATAGTGTCAAAACTCCCAACCTCCAGTGATGTGGGTAGACCCAAGCAGTCAGTTCACATCAGACCTATGCTAAACCTGCTACAATGAATTAATTTACTGTTTTGTTATTTCCCAACGTTATGGAAATCATGTTATGGGCATAATCTGATGAATTACACTCTGAACTGGAAAAGCAGAGCTTGACAGATTGTGACCTCACAGTTCGAGAATCAGCAAGCTCATAGATATCTGCAGCTGAGGCTTGAAAGAACCAGACCTGTTGGGTCATAAGTGTGCAGTTCTGTACCAATCAGATAATCATAGTGAGTTGAGTCAGATGGTTCAGAATGCCTAACTGGGAGAAAAAAATACTCAGTCGTTTTACAGGAAGAAAGATCAAGGAAGTAAAACAAAGGAGGAGGAGGGGGGAGGAGAAGGAGGAGGAAGAGGGGAAGAAGAGGAGGGGAGGAAGAGGAACAGGAAGAGGAGGAGTACTGAGGAAAATACAGGTAGTCCTTGATTTACAACCATTCTTTTAGAGACCATTTAAAGTTACAATACTGAAAAAAGCAACTTATGACCAATCCTTACATTTACAACCAAGACAGCATCCCCAAGGTCAAGGGATCAAAATTTGGGCACTTGGCAACCAGCACGTATTTACAACAGTTGCAGGGTCCCAGGGTCAGGTGATGATTATTTGTGATCTTCCCTGCTGGCTTCTGACAAGCAAAGTCAATGTGGGAAACTGGGTTTACTTAGTGACTCTATCATTCACTTAACAACTGCAGTCATTCAGGTAACAACTTGTGGCAAAATTGGGGACAACTCACTTGCCAACTGCCTTACTTAGCAAAGGAAATTCTGGTCCCAATTACAGTCTTAAGTCAAGGATTCTCTGTCATTACCTGCCCACAGTCATTTTACAGTATAGGAGAGATGGGCGGCATAAAAATTTAATTAATTAATTAAAATTATTGCTGTTAAAGATCTTGGGAGTTGGACTTAGCAAAACAGCTACCAGCCTTCAGATGGGCTTTCTGAATGTAATGGGCGACCTCTCAACTTTGCAGGACTATACATATAGTCCTTGACTTACAACTGTTCTGTCAATTTCTGAAATGATCCTGGCTGAAGCCATCTTTATTGTTTTAAGTTCCCACGGATTGTGGGGGGAACGGGGGAAAAGAAAATGAAAGCATTGCTAGACTAAAAACGGAGTGGTCCCGTGGGAACCAAGGTCATTCCCACAGGAGCTGGAAGGTGGAGAGAAGAAGTGTCATGGAGCCCATCAATTACTTTCATTGGGTAGCGTGATAAATAGCATAGCAGAGGGGAGGGGAATGTTACATTTAGTTACGCTGAATCCAAGGGGAATTTTAGAATTGTTTTCGCTTTTGACTGTGCTGTTATTATGTATCCAATAAACATGTTCTTTGAGGAAACTTCAGGTCTTATTTGGTTACATTAGTCAGAACCTTGATGTATTCATGGACCATTCAAAGTTACAATGGCACTGAAAAAAGAAACTTATGACCATCATTCACACATATGACCATTGCAGCATCCCCAGGGTCACACGTTCAAAATTCAGATGCTTGGCCACTGGCATGTATTTATGATGGTTACAGTGTCCCTGGGTCTCCCCTTTTGTGACCTTCTGACAAGCAAAGTCAATGGGGAAGCCAGATTCCCTTAACAACCGTATTACTAACTTAACAACTGCAGTGATTAATTTCACCACTGTGGCAAGTGAGGTCATAAAACAGAGCAAAACCCACTGTGTGGGTTAGCAACAAAAATTTTGGGCTCAGTTGCGGCCATAAGTTGGGGACTATCTGTAGTTCTGATTCCTAGATCTTGGATATGTCTACATGAAATTGTTTCTTCTGGGATACGATGGCTGGGACATTACAATCAATAACTAAGACTTTCTTCAAATTTAGGCTGCAAAAGACAAGGATGGGTCCTTCCTGTTTTCTAGAATCAGCCTCCAGCTAGATCTGTCAGGCCACCACTTTGACAGCTCTCAAGACATAGCAATTTTCTGTGGCTTTCAACAGATTTCATATCTGCAATTATTTGTTTTTTTTCTTTTAATAGTCTCATTATTACTTATGAGCATTTATTAGTTTTACTATAGGACTGGGCTTTTTTTTTAATCTGTAAACCACCTCAAGGGAACTATATTCTTAATGGCAATCTATAATGCTTTTCAATAAAACAAAGTAAATTAAAATTCATTACCACATGCTAGGATGTGGGGGCCTCAATCTCTTTAGTGTCATTTTTAGATTACATTTAAAACATCTCCATTTTAAGTATTTAATTTGGCTAGTGGATTTATCTTTTTAAAAAATCGTGCAAATTGGAAAAGAAGGTAAAATTCTGTCATGCAGGTTGGCTCCTGGTGGAGAAGGCTGCGATTATCATTTTATTTATTTATGGTTATCATTGGTTATAATTTCCTATACATTAATTATATAGTGGAGAAATATTAAAGAACACCCAAAACACCAATTAGCTTCTTGATTCTTCTAAAAGTACAGTGGGACAATAAAGAGGAGATCACATCACTTACTCCATTTAAAAAAAAAATATCAAGTTTTTTCCCCCACTTTGAGATAAATTTGCCTTTGGCTGAGTTATAATAACAATGCACCAATTACTTTTAAAAGGAGAAATGTAATTCTATCTTTAATGGTCAATAGAAAAGAAACTCAATTATGCCAACATTTACTCTACAATGAGCACAAATCCTTTGGGATTTGGAATTCAATTTTTGTACAAAACTTTCATACCTGAATTACCATATATAATACTGCACCCCAGTGAGTTATAAGAAATAAAGATATGTACAAACCCATATAAAAATTCTTGGTACGGATTTCTTTTCCTTCTTTCTTGAACATAACCAAATGATTAAAGTATTTCCTGATAAGATAAAAATCTTGTACACATATCTAAAGCTGATGATACAACTGGAGAAATGAAATATAGTCATAAACATGATGGCACAGTTACAATAGATAAAAAGAAACTGATATGTAGAATAATCAGATGCTTATCAGATTTATATTTCAAGTATAGCAGTTTGTTTTCTAAATGCGACATTTACATAACAACATCAGGCCAATATAGGATAAATCTAACCAGCTGTGATGTTTCCATTTACAGTATGACTATAGCCATGTGTTTTCTTAATCGAAACACTGAACAAATAGAACACAAAACTACAATTAATAGAAAATGGGAATTGTTGATTGCAACCATAAATAAAGGGAATATTGTCTACTTTCTTGAATGGTCTTCTTCAATCCTCCACAGAACTTCTGAATGTGACATGTGCATTTCAATCCATGAAGGAAACAGGAAGAGGTATTGCATAATATTATGATATTAGTATTCTCCCCAAACTCACAAATCACATCCATAAATCCTGGATTCCAGAGGGAAAACGACAAGATCCTTTATAAGTCCAGTCCAGTCCCTATTCTTGAAATAAGATAGTCCTCAACTTACAACAGTTTGTTTAGTGACTGTTTAAAGTTATAACAGCATTGGGGGAAAAAGTGATTTATGACCATTTCTCACACTTACAACCATTGCAGCATCCCCAGGATCACATGATCAAAAGTCAGAGACTTGGCAACTGACTCATATTTATGACAGTTGCAATGTCCTTCTGACAAGCAAAGTCAATGGGGAAGCCAGATTCACTTAACAACCGTGTTACTAACTTAACAACTGCAGTGATTCCCTTAACAACTGTGGCAGGAAAGGTTGTGAAATAGGGCAAAATTCACTTAACCACTCTCTCAGAAATTTTGGGTTCTGCTGTGGCCCTTAAGTCAACCATGGCTGGCTGAGAAATTCTGGGGGTGAAGTCCACAAGTCTTAAAGTTGCCAAGTTTGGAAACTGCTAAAGTAGACTACTGACAGCCAACATCTGATATTTTTTTGCAGCTGGCAGTCTGCAAAAAGGATCACTGCAAGTCTCTTTGGCATTACATGGTAGTCACTCTTAAATAAAAATTTAAAAAGAAAAATATTCTCTTCTACAAAGGCTGGCTTTCCACAGTGATACATTTTCTGAATATCTACCTTCGAGCTTCCAGCAGAATGAAGGATAAAGAACGATGTTCACAGCAGTTTAAATTATTGCCAGGAACCAAGACAGTAGGCTTAAATCGGAAAGGATTATTTGCCCACTCACTGCAGTTGGATTCACTTAGTATGCTAAGATATCATTTGAATAATTCAAACTGGGCTTAATAGGCTGCCTGACCCCAGATGCTGTGGGGTTTTTTTTAGCCTTGGTTTATCACTGTGCTGTTCCAGATTCAAAGAGAAAAGGTATTTTGGAGCACATGGGAATGAACCTTAACATCTGCCAGCAGCTGCTCAGAGCAGCTATGCCTTGTCTTGAGGTCATTCATCTGAGCTCTGCAGCCACAACAGGGACCCAGGGAAGAAAGCATTTTGTTTAAGGAGCTGCCAACAAGCATTGAATGGGCAGTTCTGTGTGCTCCAAAGCCTATTTTTTGCCTTTGAATCTGGAGCACTGCATAACCCTCCTTCCCAGATTAGATGCAGAATTTACAGGCTCCTGCCAACTTTCCGCAGCCCCCAGAGCATTTATGAAAAGGGGAAAAAAGATAAAATAATTATTTTATTTGTTTCTTTGTTTGCTGAGTTGCTTGGTTAGGAGGAATAAGTTGGAGGGAATTTAAAAATGAATTGGTGACTTTAATCCCATTTAAACCCCCCCCCCCATTCTCCCCACCACAGCCTTGTTGAGTTGATTTGTCATAGTAATTGGGGCTAAATGGAAAAATTGATGCCAAAAGCTACCTTGAAGCACTAATTCCTTCTCTCCACCACCCATCTCGATTCAGACCAAAGATTTTGATCCAGACCTATCAGATGATGAATGGCATCTATGGCCCCATTCCTTGATTTTAAGGGATTCAAATATAAGGAACTTGTGGACTTCTGGCTTGGTGCTTTGTGCAAACATAGTCTATTGCAGTCTGTTCAATCAACTTATTAAATAAGATATGATACAGTGTCATGTGCCAATCCAACTGCTTCATTTGGAAGCCAGTTTCCAAGATCTCACCTGCCCAGAATTCCCTTTGGTAGATGGGCAGCTATATAAATTTAGGAGAAGAGATGGCAGAACCTGGGGTCAGAATGAAAAGGGGGAATCAGCCTAGAATCCTTACATAGCCATACAAGAACTAAGTCCAACCCCTCTGAGTGTCATTAACCCTTATCTAACTCTTAGAAGATGTGGACCACTAGTTGAGAAGATTCCTGTGCATTTATTTAGCAATAAATCAGGTTAATTGAACCTTGACATGTGGACTTGGTCTTTCGTGCCTGACAATACATTTGTTTAGTAAAAAAACAATTATTTTAATATGAGTTGTAGTGCTTCTTTTTCAATGCTGGATGCAAAAGCTAATAAAGAACATGTTTGTAATACTGCCATTCTAATTTGTGATTATAAAAACATTGATAGGATTTTTTTTCTTTCTCTTTTTAAATTCTTGATTTTCTAAGCTATTTAAAAACAGAACGTTAATATTTTTTTAAACTACTATACAATGCATAAAAAGTAAAAGAAAGATGAATAGTATATTCCACAAAACAGACACAGAAAAGTTCTGATTTCAAATCTTCTATGCTTGAGTAAGACCAATGATTTCCTTTGTACACTGATCTTTTTTTAAAATAAATTAAGTCGGACCGAGTGAGAGAAAAATATTGTTTAATATCACACCCACACACCCACACACCCACCATCTCCTCTGCTTTTTTATTATTTTTGACTGGAGAAGACAAGGATTCAACCTTTTTGGATTTAAAACACACTCACTTCACCAACCTATGGTCATCTTGCAACTGAACACATCTAACCAATTTGTCTTCAGGCTTTTTTTCCCTAGAGACCTCTGGAACTGAATATGGAAAATATGTGTGTTCCTCACTAGACTTGAACAATCTTTTAAATGTTGGTTATTACCTATAAACGTATCGTGACTTTTTTTCCATTGCCGGCAATGGGGTGGGCGCCGTTTCACCATGACGTATCCAGCCCGCAGACTGGCAGTTTGACACCCCTGATCTAAAGAGAGATTGCTTGAAGATCCCACTGCCAGAGGAAGTACCTTCAGCTATCAGCCAAGTGTGGTAGATGGTTTTGGTAGTAGCACCCATATTCTGGAACCATGCTTTTTCTTCTAGCCCTGACCCGCCATACATTTTGCAACGCTTTGAAAACCATTCAGGTCAGGCAAACCTCCGATTTGGGTGAACTGCGAGTGACCATCCATTATTTTGATTACATAGTGTGGGTTTCAACTTTGATGTGTTTTTTTCCTCCCTCTTCTTGTATACAGTCCAGATTCTGAATTATACAGCAGCTTACAAATATTGGGGGGGGGGGAAAGGCAGAGAGTAAAGAAAGAGGTGTGGTGATACCCACCTTAGATGCTTCTGATTCCAGTGACTGCCTTTGGAGAGTTTCTTTCAACTCAGGCAACGTGGAGGTTTCGTTCTTAAGTGAGGTTGGCTCCACTCTCTCACCTTCAAGTTGCAGGCTAATTCCTTCAGTACACACAGAGAGATCAATGCCATTTGGACTGAGGCTGCAGGGGATAGCTGAGAAAAGGAATTAGAGTGAGTTTAGAAGGTAGAGAAGAAGAGAAAGAAAGGCTGTTTTTTAGCTGTTTGTGCCATGTTCTATCCCGCACACCTGCAGCATCTCACAAAGGAATGGCACTTTGAAGTGTGGGTTGAAATGGTAGAGGCATCAACCAGTAGCTAAATGAGTTTGCAATTTTATGAGGCCGAATGGATGTACCCTACCTATGGTTGCACAAAGTTTATCAAGGATGCCTTGGATTTGGTGTAACCTGACAAGATGTCTATTCCGCCAAAGTCCATTTTGATTGGCTCTAGCAATTTAAAAAGTGAAATGGGTGAGTTAAGCACAAAAAAGACAAAGAGGTGATCTAAATTTGGGGGTATATTAATTCTGGAAGACTCTGGGGACCACAAAAGGAATGCTGCTGCCACCACCACCCCATTTTTGTACCTGTGCCTCTTGGCCAAAAGAGGGTATTGACTACACTAGTACTATTCCTGCAACTGTTCTTATCTTTCATATAAAATGAAGTCCCTGTTCTGGGCCAGTGCTCTTCAACATCTTCCTCATTGATTTGGATGAAGGGATAGATGGAGAACTCATCAAATTTGCAGATGACACCAAGTTGGCAGGAATAGCCAACACTCCAGAAGACAGGCTTAAGATACAGAAGGCTCTTGTCAGACTTGAACATCTAACAAAATGAAATTCAATGGTGAAAAAAGTAAGGTAAAATTCATTGGTGAAAAAAGGCATTTAGGCAAGAAAAACCAAATGCACAGGTATAGTATAGGTGGTACCTTGCTCAATAGTAGTAACTGTGAGAGGGATCTCGGAGTCCTAGTGGACAATCACTTCAATATGAGCTAGCAGTGTGCTGCAGCTGCCAAAAAAGCCCACACAGTGCTAGAATGCATTAATAGAAGGATAAAATCAAGATTACGTAAAGTATTAAATACCACTTTATAATGCCTTGGTAAGACCACACTTGGAATACTGCATCCAGTTTTGGTCGCCATGATGTAAAAAAAGATGTTGAGATTCTGGAAAGAGTGCAGAGAAGAGCAACAAAAAATAATCAGGGGACTAGAAGCTAAGTTATCACCTATAAAGCCCTACATGGCCTGGGTCCGGGATATCTGAGGGAACACCTGCTGCCGGCATCAAATGCCCTTCGCCCAGTGCGCTCCCACAGGGAGGGTCTGCTCAGGGTCCCGCCGGTAAGAGACTGCCGGCGGGTGACACCCAGGGATAGGGCCTTCTCGGTGGGAGCGCCTGCCCTCTGGAACCAGCTGCCGGTGGAGCTGAGAACTGCCCCCGACCTTCGATCATTCCGCCGGGGCCTGAAGACCTGGCTCTTTGAGCTCTCGGGCCCAGACTGAGGAGGAATTTTTAATTTGGGGTTTTTTTTAACTGACTACAGGGTTAATTTAATATTTTTTAATTTGGTTCTTAATTTTTGTATTTTGGATTTTTAATTCCCTGTAAACCGCCCTGAGTCCTCAGGGAATAGGGCGGTATATAAATATAACTAAATTAAAATTAAAAAAATTAAAACATATAAAGAATAGTTGCTGGGATTGGGTATTGTCTAGTTTAATGAAAAGAAGGATTAGAGGTGAAATGATAGCAGTGTTCCAATATCTCAGGGGCTGCCACAAAGAAGAAGGAGTCAAGCTATTCTCCAAAGCACCAGAAGGCAGGATAAGAAGCAATGGATGGAAACTAACCAAACAGAGAAGCAACCTAGAACTCAGGAGGAATTTCCTGACAGTTAGAACAATTAATCAGTGGAACAATCTGCCTCCAGAAGTTGTATGTTCTCCAGCAATGGATGTTTTAAAGAAATGGTATAGGGTTTCCTGTCTGAGTAGAGGGTTAGACTAGAAGACCTCCAAGTCTGTTATATAAAAATATACAGTAAAGGTAGTCCTTAATTTACAACCTTTGGTTAACGACTGTTCAAAGTTATTCGGCACTGAAAAAAGTGACTTATGACCATTTTTCACAGTTATGACTGTTGCAGTATGCCTTTGATCAAAAGTTGAATGTTTGGCAACTGGCATGTATTTACAGGGTCAACGTTGGCAAGCTTCTGACAAGCAAAGTCAATAAGGAAGCCAGATCCACTTAACAACCATGTTACTAACTTAACAACTGCAGTGGTTCACTTAACAACTGTAGCAACAAAGATCATAAAATGGGGCAAAATTCACTTAAGCTTAGCAACAGAAATGTTGGGCTCAACTGTGGCCGTAAATGGAGGATTAACTGTATTATAGAGCACTCAAGAAATTTCCCTCTGTCTCAAATGGATGCATTGGCAAAATCATAATTTATCCCCTATTGAAAAGGAAATAGGTACAGAAACATGTTTCCCTTGCACATTCGTCATGTTTTGTGGCTGAAATAGCATGAGGGGTATATCACCTAATATTCTCTTGGTGTTTTGGATTTCTCTAATCAGGGAGCAGTATTCAGGGATTATGGAAATTGAGATTCAAAACACCTGAAGAGCCTTTAGCTACCCCAACACCATTTTCCTAAGAACGCCAATTACTTTGGAGATTACTTTTCTGCCAACTTCAAGTCAGTGAGTTTCTGAGTGGCAGGCAAGAGGGAAGTTATTTTATCCATGGCTAACCAAGCAAAGATTCCAAAGACTGGCACCTCATTGAGACCAAGCAGAGAAAGTTACTGAGGCTGAGAAACAAAAGAGGATATTTCAAAACACGACTAATAATAATAATAAAAAAAGATGGATGCTCCAGTGCCAACTTTATCTGGGGAAAACGGTATTAGCCCTTCAGCTTTGCATTCAGGGAAAAAGAGGTTCAAACAATTCTGAGACACCACCTTAATGCATTTGCTCGTGAATGAGGGTGGAATTGTGCTTATTCACTTTCCAACAGCCTGTATCCTAACTTTTTTTTTCTTGATTCTAAGCCTGATTAATGAAACTCTGTGTAAGGTTTGTTTCCCTGGTCAGGGTCTGCTGCTAGGGTCTTGACAGAGTACATTTTTCACTTGTAAGGATTGCATTTCTACCAGTTTTAACCTTTAAGACAGTTATCTTGAATAACTGCCTTGGAAAGAGGAAATATTTTAAACCAACCCAAAAAATGGCAGGGTAATTATTGCACATAGACATAGCACAGAAACACACATTTCAGATTCAGGATCGGAATATTAGTAAAGCCTTCCTAGCAGACCCCTTTATCTTTCTGCAAGACCCTGAAGATCTGGCTTTGACAATTGGCCTGGGGTCCATAGCGAAGTTCCACACTGGAGGTGTTTGCTGGATTGAAGGCAGAGTCCACCTCCCCTCCTTGTTTCCTGCTCTCCACCCACCCATCCATTTTTTTTATTTTTTGGTTATCATACTAATGTATGGAGCCCTGATGGTGCAATGGTTAAGTGCAGCATTACAGGCAAACTCTGCTGACAGCACGGAGTTCAATCAAGGTTGACTCAGCCTTCCATCCTTTCAAGGTCAGTAAAATGAGAACCCAGATTGTTCAAGGCAATAATGCTGACATTGTAAACCACCCAGAGAGCACTGTAAAGCATTAAAGGTAAAGGTAAAGGTTCCCCCGCACATGCGTGCTAGTCGTTTCCAACTCTAGGGGCCAGTGCTCATCTCCGTTTCAAAGCCAAAGAGCCAGCGTTTGTCTGAGGACGTCTCCGTGGTCATGTGGCCGGCATGACTAGACGCCAAAGGCACACGGAACGCTGTTACCTTCCCACCGTAGTGGTCCCTATTTTTCTACTTGCATTTTTACGTGCTTTCGAACTGCTAGGTTGGCAAAAGCTGGGATGAGTAACAGGTACTCACTCTGCTATGCGGCACTTGGGATTCGACCCGCCAAACTGCCAATCTTCTGATCGACAAGCTCAGCGTCCTAACCCACTGAGACACCACGTCCCTTCGTAAAGCATTATGGGGTGACATATAAGTCTAAATGCTCTTGTTATTGCTATTGTTCTTGTTGCCATTGTTTATTTTATCTTTCTGTTATTTTATTTTATTTTCTGTTTACACTCAGTGGAGAAAGAAATTGTGCTTGGAAGAGTTAGCGGTAAAAGGAAACCAGGCCACCAAAGAAAATGATGGCTGGACACCATCAAAGCTGACACCAGCCAGAGCATAGAAAAACTCAAAGAACAAATGCAAAATTGGAAGATGCGGAAAGACCTGGTCCATAGAATCACCAAAAATTGAACGTAACTGAATGGATAACGTCATCATTATCTGTTTACACTCCTTTCATTGTCTTCCTTTTCACTACTGTAAATTGCCTAAAGTAGCCTCATGGTAAGATAGGTGGCAAATAAATGTAACAAATAAAATAAATAAATCCCAAAAAGATATCTTCTCACACCTATCAGCCTGAGAGTCAGAGTGCTTCAGGCTGAGCATCTATTTTATATCATGGGTGTTTCAACATTTTGGCTTGCCTGGGCCCCATTGAATGAAGAGGAATTGTCTTGGGCTACATATAAAATATATAATATAGCTAATGTATATAAATAACAAACTTCCTTTATTTTTTAATATTTTTTATTATATCTTGTGGGACCGCATTACTAGCTGTCCAGGGCTGCATGTGGGTTGGAAACACCTGGTCTAAATGTTCATACTAACTTCCTTTCTTTTTTTTACTGAAGACAACATCATGTGTTTTACTAAAGCCACTCATATGATGTCAGCCCCACTGTGTAGGCCAAACTAAGAAATTAGCCTCCCCAAGGCTAGAACTACAGTACTTGGCTATAGTAATAGATTCTTGCAAGTCTGGTTGTGTATTACTTCCCACTTCCCTTCATACTTGTGTGAATTAGAGAGGTGCCTGCTTGAATCTTGTACACATGTCTTCTTGTTTAGGACTTAAGCCATGTTTTTCCCTTGATGCTTTGGTAATGAATCTGGCCTATCTGTCAAGATCATCTTCCTTACTCTCTACACATAATTAATGAACCACTTTCCTCCATTTGCAACAAATAAGCTCATAGACTATTTCTGTTCTAGTAATCTGGCCGATGTTTTCTGCCTGTCCAGATTACTAGTATAGATATAGAATGAAGGAGAAAAATAGCCAGCATTTGTTGGTCCAATTTCTACTGAGACCACCTAATCCAATATTTACTCACTTCTAACATTGTCAGCTAAAAGTAGGAACAAATAACAAGAAAAGATCTGGACCCAAATCTAACAAATAAAGTGATACTGTTGTTGCTCTTTACTCTGCTCATCAAGCCAAGGAAAATGTGAAGACCAGTCTTTCTAAAACTAAATTGCAGATCTTTCAAAAAAAAGGGATGAAATAATAATGATGGGAGTTTTCAATTACCCCAACATCTGTTGGGAGACAAACATTACCAATTCCTGACTTGTCTTGTTGACAGCTTTCTCCTTCAGAGGATAAAGAAAGGAAAATCATTTATCCTTGACTTGAAAACCAAATGAGTCTTTAAATAGGAGAGAATATGTGCAGCTCAGAGTCCAACTGTAGAGTCCTTGGTGCTCTCTGAGCTGGACTGTTTGCTAAAAAAGATATATCATTACCCAACTAGGGGTAATGAGTAACTATCCATTGTTGAGTAATGACATTTATACAAGCAAACAACCAAGTTCCACACTAACTAGCACTGATGATGTCTCCTAGTTAGGCACTAAAATGTCCTGAAAGCAAACAACCAAGTTCAGAGTACACCAAGGACTCCAGATGAATCTTTTCACAGGATTGGGCATCACCTGTAGAGTAGGAAACACCTTCTAAGGATGAGGAAAAGATGATTCTTTATCATGGTGCCTACATGCACACAAAATCCCATTTTGTCCTTCAAATTCAGATCTCAGTTTAAGCGTTTTTGACCTTAACCAACAAAGCAGAATTGTTCTTCTACTTTCTTAAGTAGAAGAAGCAGAAAGAATATAATAGCATGAAATCTCAAAACAATAAATTTCAATAAACAGAAAGCATAATAAATAGATATGTTGGCAAAAGAAATTAATGGCAGAAGTTGCCCCAATCCTGCTAGACTTCAGGAAATCTTTGGGCTAGGATGCCGAATGAACAAACTTTGGGATGTGGAATATGCCCATGGTATACCTCAACTATGTGTTTCTTGTCTTTGTTTTTCATTGTTTTGAGGGATGCTGTAATTTTGATTTTGCTACTGAGCACCATCGGGAGTGGCATTTTTGCAACTTGGGCAGCTTTATAAATTGTTCAATAAATAAATATTAAATCAAAAATTGGAAAAGAAATGTCAAGAATCTTAGAAAAGAGAGACTAAGGCACAATGGCAAAAAGTTCCACTACAGAAGGAAGGAGAAATCAAGCACACAAAACCTCAGGGAAAATTGAAAATAAAATGACACACTGAGGAACTGGAAGCTGAATCAACTCACCAAGAGTCAATATACTCCAATAGACTGAAATTGTAAAGATGGTGCTCAGAGCAGAATGAATTCAGGTTGGTGAAGACTGGCTAAGTAAGAAAAGGAATTTCTTAATGTATGTTCCAGATAACTGAGGAGAAAAATCAGCTCCATTGGTTATTTCTTAAGACCTTTTTCTTGCCTGTAGAGCATAAAGAGCAAACATTCATATTTTGTGTCATTCTTCTTTACATAAGGGAAAAGAACTTTGTGAGATACTGACAAGCTACTAAAATATTGTTAAAAACATCAGAAATCTGTAAACTGGTAAGAAAATCCATTTAACTATATAAAAGCTAATGCTACATGAGTAAATAACTTCCTGAACAACCATGTTAAGAAAGAGGAGAAAACATCTAAGCTTTGATTATGTGTCCTTTTAATGCTTTTCAATACTTGCATGAATCCTTTTCCACAATCCAGAGTCTGTTGCAGTTGGGGGGTGGGGGGATAAAGCACTCACTGTTTTGAAGGTATAGCATCTACAAAAAGAGAAGGCCAAAGAACACGTCGCAGACTCAGAAGAAGATAGATAACCTCAAAGACACGCTATACTAGCATGGCATCAAATGAACAATGATTAAACCCATCAGATGTGCAGGAACCAGAATTCTTTATTTACCTCAGCACCCAAAAGAGTAAAAGAGGAAGTAAAGAAGAAGAAGAAGACTTTTTGATGAAGTTTACCACAAATAATGAGTAAATTAAACTTTCTCTGACTTTTCCTTTCATTTATTAATCTTAGTAAATTCAGGATGAGATGGAGTCTTCCTGATATGGAGGATTTATTTGGGTGATTTATTATCTTTACTGACTAAATCTTAAGAAATCAATGCTAACAGCATTTGGATAGGATTTCAATTTCCTGGAAGATATGAAATCTGCGTCAGAGCTTCATTTTAAAACAAAATTGTGCAATTGTAAAATAGGCCCCAAAACACCTATGTTGATGTTACTCCTCTATATTATTACACTTCTAACACACCAAAGCTAAGACCCTCCAATAAATTTCTTTTGGAATCCAATGGATGTGAAAAGAAAAATATTTTATTGAATTAAGTTAATCTTAAAATTATAGGATTCCATTCAACATACTTTAAAACTCCAACCACTGATTTGTTGAAATATAATATTTCAATTATCAGGATTATCCAAGTACCCAGGGATTTGGCAGGAGATGTAAGTTGATACCACATGCATCATGACATACAAATGATGTGAATTATATATCTCCAGAATGTCAATTTCTTATGAAAATTGAAATAAAATTTCAATTTCCATTCCCCTTAAAAACTTGCAGTTTTTAAGCTAGGAAAACCTACTGTGCTACAGTTAAAAAACAGGAACTAAGTCAAATCCTATCTGCTCCCATAATGGCATTTGAGATAAATCTGTCACTTAAATTCTGTAAGGAAATAGAGGTCAAACTGTCAGCCCAAATCTCCTACAGAAGTTATAATTTAGATTTTTTTTTAAAAAAAAACACCTTTAAGAGTTCAGCCTATCCCTTAAAAACTCTGAAAGTATTTCATCCTTGCCAGTCTGCCAGGACAGCCATTTTACAAAGAGCCACATCCCATTGTAACAACCATTTTGTGAGTGCTCGCCTCTCGTGCTCTCAACATTCCAGATATAATGAACTATTCAAAAACATTGCTCAATAACTGAAAACTCTGCAGGTATCTGGGTTCTCCTCTTTTCCTTTTAACCAGATGGGATGACAATTGCTTTCACCCTGGCTTCTAAGACCACACGAGAAGAATAGAATAGAATAGAATAGAATAGAATAGAATAGAATAGAATAGAATAGAATAGAATAGAATAGAATAGAATAGAATAGAATAGAATAGAATAGAATAGAATAGAATAGAATAGAATAGAGCTGGAAGGGACATTGGAGGTCTTCTAGTCCAGCCCCCCACTCAAGCAGGAGATCCTAACATCCCAGACAAATGACTGTCCAGTCTCTTCTTAAAAACGTCCAGTGATAGAGTGCCCACAATTTCTGAAGGCAAACTGTTCCACTGGTTAATTGTCCTCAGTGTTAGGAACTTCCTCTTTAATTCCAGGTTGCTTCTCTCTTTGATTAATTTCCAACCATTGTTTCTTGTCCTGCCTTCTGGTGCTTTGGAGGATAATTTGACCCCCTCTTTGTTGTGGCAGCCCCTCAAATACTGTAATACTGCTATCATGTCACCCCTATTTCTTCTTTTCTTTAGACTAGCCAAACCCAAGTCCTGCTACCGTTCTTCATATGTTTTAGTCTCCACACCTTTGATCATTTTAGTTGCTCTTCTCTGAACTCTTTCCAAGGTCTCAACATCTTTTTTGTAGTATGGTGGCCAAAATTGGTTGCAGTATTCCAGGTGTACAGTAGTCTCACTAGGGTTTCATAAAGTGGCACTAATACTTTGTGTGATCTTGATTCCATGCCTCTGTTTATGCAATCCAGGATTGCATTAGCTTTTTTGGCTGCTGCTGCACACTGCTGGCTCATAATCAAGTGATTGTCCACTAGGACTAGGACAGAGTTGGAAGGGACCTTGGAAGTCTTCTAGTCAACCCCTCTGCTGAAGCAGAAGTCCCTATACCATTTCAGACAAATAGTTGTCCAATCTTTTCTTTAAAAACCTCCAGCGATGGAACACCTCCAAATTCTGAAGGCAGGCTGTTCCACTGATTAATTGTTCTCGCTGTCAGGAAATTTCTCCTTAGATCTAGGTTGCTTCTCTCCTTGATCAGTTTCCATCCATGGCTTCTTGTCTTCCCTTCAGGTGCTTTGGAGAATAAGTTGAGCCCCTCTTTTTGTGACAGCTCCTTAGATATTGGAAGACTGCTATCGTGTCACCCCTGGTCCTTCTTTTCATTAGACTAAAGGTAAAGGTAAAGGTTCCCCCGCACATGCGTGCTAGTCGTTTCCGACTCTAGGGGCCGGTGCTCATCTCCGTTTCATAGCCGAAGAGCCAGCGCTTGTCCGAGGACGTCTCCGTGGTCATGTGGCCGGCATGACTAGACGCCAAAGGCGCACGGAACGCTGTTACCTTCCCACCGTAGTGGTCCCTATTTTTCTACTTGCATTTTTACGTGCTTTCGAACTGCTAGGTGGGCAGAAGCTGGGACGAGTAACAGGCGCTCACTCTGCTACGCGGCACTCGGGATTCGACCCGCCAAACTGCCGACCTTCCGATCGACAAGTTCAGCGTCCTAACCCACTGAGCCACCGCGTCCCTTCATTAGACTAGATATACCCAATTCCTGCAACTGTCCTTCAAAGGTTTTAGCCACCAGTCCCCTAATAACATCATCCCAACTGTCAAGTATTTACAATGGTTGCAGCATCCCAGGGCCATGTGTTCACCATTTGTGACCTTCCTAGCCGGTTTCTGACAAGCAAAGCCTATCTGGGGAAGCCAAATTCACTTAATGACCATGTGATTCATTTAACACAGGGGTATCAAACTCGCAATGTTCCGCCCTGAGTCCTCCGGGAGAAGGGCGGTATATAAATAAAATTATTATTATTATTATTATTATTATTATTATGACGTGTTGCGACGTACTGCGACTTTTTTGCCATTGCCGGCAATGGGGTAGGCGCGGTTTCGCTATGATGCATCCGGCCCAGTTTGACACCCCTGATTTAACAACTGCAGTGATTCATTTAACAACATGGCAAAGAAGAGGAAAAATCAAGCACCACTCATTTAACAACTGCCTCACTTAGGAACAAAAATTCTTCCTAATTATGGTCCTAAGTCAAGGGCTGTGGGTAAAAATGTGGGCAAAATTCATCAAAGGAATCCCCAGCATCTCACTTAATTACAAACAAACAAAAACAGCAAAACCACACCAAAGAGCATACATCAATTGTTCCTTATAAATAGGAACATTTAGAATGTTCATAATTCATTGTTAATTCAATTAAACAGTTATAATGTGCAACCAGAACATGCTACACTGGTTGTCTTCTTCCTCAAAATGCTTATTACCTCAACGTTCTGACTGCCTTCACCCACCATTTTAAACACATTTCACATGTTCTGATTTTTAGATTATTATTCGTTTATAGTAGACTATAAGCCCTAAGCCATGCATTTTATATCTGAAGCAATTTCTTTCTGTTCAGACTTATCCAAGATTCCCAAATGATTGCTTGACTCTCAGAGAAGCCAAAAGAGAGAGAGAGAGACAGAGATAGATAGATAGAGACAGACAGACACAGACAGACAGATTCCAAACCAAACCAAACTGCAGATAAAGAGATGGATTTGCAATTGGCATAGCTGACATTAAATTCGTACGTTATCAAAAAAATTACTAGCCAAGCAATTCACAATTTCCCCAGAGATGCAAAGATTTGTATCAAGTCAGGGTGTTTGTCACATTGCTATTTTTTTTAAAAAATGAAACAAATTATCCTCCCAATTATATCCTAAACTTCTAACTGAAATTCTGGAGGGATTTGGGGGAAAATAAAGGGGTAAAATAAGTAAGTGTAAGTAGGTTTAAATTAATGTGAGTTATACTGGGGCCTCCCTAATTCAAAGTAAAGCTAAAATTTAACTAATTTAGACATATTAAAATAAATAAACCTAAATCAACTCTTAATCCATATAATTCCATTTAAATTAAATGTGAAAATTGCTACCCTAAGGAGCAAGAGAATCCATCTGACCAATGATTGATCGATCAATTAATTTTGCAGGAAACCTCTAGGCCAGGGATAGGCAAACTTGGCTCTTTTATGATTTGTGAACTTCAATACCCAGGATTCCTGAGCCTGCCATGCTGACTCAGGAATTCTGGGAGTTGAGATCCACAAGTCATAAAAGAGCCAAGGTTGCCTACCCCTGCTCTAGGCCATTATAAATGAAAATCCATGGAAATAATTCATAATTACTGAGTTACAAATTTAGAAATAAGAAAGCATTACCACAGAAAAACAGTATCCAAAATGTTTCCTGATGTTCCTCTGTAAACAACAAATAGTTTAATTATTCCAACTCTAAGCCAGCTGTCCCTCAGTCACACTGACTGGGAACGATAGATGTTGCTGCCTACCATAATCGGAAGTCACTAGAATGAGAAATTCACCGAAGGATATTGATAAACTGGAACAAGACTAGAAAAGGGCTATCAAGATGGTGAAAGGACTAGAAACCATGTCCTATGAGGGGGTTAAGAAACCTGGGGATGTTTAGCTTGCAGAAGAAAAGATTGAGATAATAGCTGTCATCAAATATCTGAAGGGCAATCACATTGTAGAAGGTTCAGATTTATTCTCATTTGCTTCAGAAAGTAATAGGGTAGAACTTCAAGGATGCAGGTACAAACTTAGACATTAGCTAAAACTACTTGACTATAAAAGTTGCCCATTGATGGAGTAAGTTATGGCATGGAGTATTTTCCTTTCCTTCACTGAGGTTTTTCAGAGGCTGAATAATAATCTGTCAGGAATGATGTAGTGAGTCCTGCAGTGTGCAGGGGTTTGAATTGATGACCTCTTAGATCACTTCCAAATCTACTGTACTTGTCTAAAATTCTATATCTAAACAAAGACTGCATCCAGTTGTACAGCTAGCACTATCCCAGCCACTGCTATTCCATTATACATATTAAATTGCAATAAACCAGAGCTGACAATCTTTTCAAGATCCAGGTACTAACGCACAACATCAGAAGACGCTATTGTTGGGAAAATAAATAAAATATTGCTAAATGATCAAACCTTATGGAATAAAACCTTGCATGTTGTTTTTCAATGTGCAAAATTTTAGATCCTCTTAACATTCTTTAATTTTGATTCCATTTTGGGTGTCGGCCTTGGTTTCAGGTACCATAGGATAAGTCAGGAAAGGTATATATATTGAAATCACACAGTTTGATACTTTTTGATTTGCACAACGTTAGGATAAAAGAATGAAGTACTTCTCAGAAGATTGAAAAGAAAGGGATTGTGTTATAATAAGGATATTGGAATTTTTTAAAGACGTTTTTATCTAGCATCAAAAAATTATTTAAGAAATAATATTCACATTATTTTTAAGAAAAACAAATTCAAATTCAGAATAGAGAATAGAGCTGATTTGTAGTCCAACCCCCTGCTCAAGCAGGAGACCCTATACCAGGGGTAGGCAACCTCGGCTCTTTTATGACTTGTGGACTTCAACTCCCAGAATTCCTGAGCCAGCCATGCTGGCTCAGGAATTCTGGGAGTTGAAGTCCACAAGCCATAAAAGAGCCGAGGTTGCCTACCCCTGCCCTATACCATTCCAGACAAGTGGCTGTCCAGTCTCTTCTTAAAAGCCTCCAGTGATGGAGCACCTACAACTTCTGAAGACAAGCCATTCCACTGGCTAATTGTTCTCACTGTTAGGAAGTTTCTCTTCAATTCCTTGAGTTTCTATCCATTGCATCTTTCCCTTGCTTTGGAAAATAAGTTGACCCTCTCTTCTTTGTGGCAGCCCCTCAAATACTGGAAGACTGCTAGGGTATCATGTCACCCCTGATCCTTCTTCAAAAACAAGAGTACATTCTTCAAAAATGTGAGTACCTTTGTGTGCTAATCAAAGCATTCCTTAAATAATTAAACTATTGACTATGCTGAACTAAATGTTGAAAATCAGCAAGTAGTGATAAGGTTAGTAGCTTGATATGTCTCCTAACATATTTAAATCATACCACAGGGAAAAAGACCGGCCAGTAATACTAAGAATTATTCAGTCCAACAGCAACTGTACTAATTTTGTTGTCTCTTCCCACATACGGTAGATTTTATGCCATTTGAGGAAAGACAGAAAATACAGGGCAAGGCTTGATTAAAATCCCCTTTCAAAAAGGAGATGAGTGAATTCACAAAATGGAGGAAATTGCAACATGTTGAAGAGACACAGGGACACGTGCCATTCTGCCACCTTCAACTTCACTGTATGTGAAGTTGCTTTCTTCCATTTCCAGCCTTTCAATATATCTCATTAAGAATCTGAAAACAAGTCTAAGCTTCACCTAAGGAAGAAGATGAAAGCCAGTGGGCTTTTTCTTAGAGAAGCAAAGTGGGTTATGCATCCTTTAAACCATAGAAATATAACTTTGCTTCCCTGCTCCGTGACTATGCCTTAATTACTGGAGCCTAAATAAATGGGAAAGTCCAAAGCAGGAAACATAAAGACACATGCAGGCAGACTCCTCTGTGAACTGATATTCAGAGGAGGGAGCAAATCCTTTGGGAACAGCTGTACCTTGGAGGTTGCAAGTCTTACAAACAACAGTACACCTACGCAGCCTGTTAATGGAAGAAAAATAAGTCTGGTCTACCCTTTTGTATAAGCAGAGTTTGGTGTAGTGGCTAAAGATGCTGGCACGGGAGTGGAGGGATTGTAAATTCTAACCCTTTTTTAAAAGTTAATTTGGGGCCAGCTGCTTTCTCTCTGTCCTTGAAAGAGGGGACTGGCTAACCACATCCAAAATGTTGTCAAGGAAACTTCAGGGACCAGTCCAAGCAGTCTTCAGGAATCAAGATTGACCTGAGAGACTATCCAGTACCATAATAATGAACATGCATTTTCCACAGTTAACATTTAAACATTCCGCACCATGATTGTACACAGCAAATGCCAAACCTCTTATAGTATTCACAGTTTTGCCAAATTGTATTATTTCTTGAAAATGCTTAGAGCCAAAATGCATTGTGTCTTTCAAGTTGCTAAATGGCAACTATTTCATTAGAAAGGACTTTATGTTTCCCATCTTAGCAAAGATTAACCAAAACCCACATCAAGCATTAGATCACTCCAGCCTCACTCTCCAATCTGGAACCTCCCACATCTATTTTGGCTTCAAGTCTTAGAAATTCCAGCCTAATTTAATCTTTGCCATGACTAGGTGGGCATACATCCAAATGAAACACTGCCACAATCAGCTCGTTTCATTTCTAGGGATTCTTGTGCAATGCATTAATGCTTTATGGCAGTGTTTTTCAAACTTGGCAATTTTATGACCTGTGGACATCAACTCCCAGAAATCCCCAGCTAGCCATGCTAACTAGGGAATTCTGGTAAATGAAGTCTATACACCTTAAAGTTGCCAAGTTTGAAAAAAAAACTGCTTTATAGTATGCAAGCACCTTATTTAATTCTCTTGAATTAATTTTAATTTATTTATTAAATTTATATGCCACTCATCTTGCTAGATAAAGTAACTGTAATGAGCAGGAACGTGCTGTTCCATAAATAGATCCATATATTTTTACAGGCAGAAGTTCAAAACTTGTTATACAACATTTATCACTTAGATCCTCGATGGGAAAACCATTAAAAATTCCAACTGTAATTAGACTGAGGGCTAAAAAAGTATCTCACTCAAAGTAATGAGGAACACTTTTGCACTCTTGTCAAGAAAAACAGCTGGATGTTTCAACAATAACTGACTCTGAATAAAAAAACATCCAGTTTTTTGCATTTGATCTACTAGAGTTTTAGGCTGGGTTCACACTGAGTTTAATTGGATTGGGTTCAGTTAATAAGGAGCCTAACGATAATAATAATAATACTTTATTAAATATATATCTCACCCAACACCCAGCAATTACCATTGCCTTAGCATGTTGTCAATCACAGATAAACCTCCAAGTGGCCTCAATGGCTCTCAAAAAGAGAACTAATGACCACATGACTGCAAGGAATCTAAATCCTTCCATTCTCCACCACCTGGTCAGAACTTCTTGGATGAGAAAGTCCAGTTGCCTTTTGAAAGAAATTATCTTTGAGATGTCGAGGCAAAATACAATTTCTTGCTTTGGCACTTAATCAATTAATCTGGCTTTGAACCAACCATCTTTAGAAGAATAAATGTTTCATAGCTGAAAGTTCTCCGTAACTATAAAATCTCCATTTCTAAATAACCAGCAATAATAGTTCTACTGGAAAATGACCAATACCCTTGATTCTAAGGAGCAATACTTTTAGTGCTTAGATTTTTAAAAAATACAGATATGAGATTCAATAACTGGTTATATTTTAATAGTGCTGTAATCTTTTAAGAGCAAGCTGTTAATCCTTCTTTTTGTAGGAATTAAAATAACTAATTTATTGGTTGGACACTGACAAAGAGTAATTCCACACCTCCTACAGCTTATTCATACCACAGCAGTCTACATTTGGCTAGGGGGTTGCACATCCCATTTATATAAAACTGCAATAGCAGCTTTTCAAACTTCAAAAAAGTATGTGTATAAAATTGTTGCTTTTGTTACAACAAGACTGTTTGCCAAGACCTATTTTTAATGCCCAGTTATTGTATGTTTAATGGCTAGTCATTACTCATTGCATGTTCTCTTGCAAAATATATAGCACTCTTATCAAAACCAGAATGTAGATTTAATCTGCAGTCATTAATGTATAGAATAGGGGAATAACAGATACCCATTAGTGAATTGCTGAATGACTAGCCATGACTAGCTAGTTAGATCCATCTTACCATCCAGAAAGTGGTAAGATGCATCTAATCAAGCTTTAGAAGGTACCCTAAGCTTTGGGATATTTATGTAAGGGAAATGGTGCACTAACAAAGACAAGACTTTGGGCTTCCATTTGATAATAAACTTTTCTCAAAAACTTCAATAAAACAGCAGAATGATTTGAGCTGAATGAACTAAAAAGTAGAAAAAAGAATGTCCAGAATTGCAAAACACAGGAGAAAGAACTTTCTCTATTTCAATAGCACAGTTCAGTCTCTATACTGCATACTTCAATCACCTTTAAAACATTCCACAAAAGTTTTGAAGTTTGGTGAGATTTCCCATAAAATTGCAGTACTCAGAACAAACATGAGAATGAAAAAATATGCATCTATAGTTTAGATACAGTCCAAAACTTCACACATATCTCCATTCACATAGAATTATGGGTTTAAACTGACTCTCTAGAAAATGGACTTTTTCCATACTCTTTTTTTTTCTTTTATGAACAGGGCTGCAGCAACCCAATTGGTATGGTTTATTCCCCCAAAGTTCTTTGATATTATAAAGTTTACATTTTTAAAGTTTATAAACTTATTAGATCCTTTGTTGCCTTCAAATACATTGACAAAGCATTTTGCAATAGGGATACAATAATAAGGAATTAGGTACCTGATATGACACAGCTCTGAAGACTTGTGGCTAACATATACAGGCAGTCTTCGACTTACATCCATAATTGAGTCCAAAATCTTGTTGCTAAGCAAGAAAGTTGTTAAGTGAATTTTGCCCCATTTTACGACCTGTCTTGCTACAGTTGTTAGTGAATCACTACAGTTTTTAAGTTAGTAGCACGTTTGTTAAGTGAATCTGACTTCGCCACTGACTTAGTTTATCAGAAGGTCACAGAAGGTGATCACATGACCCTGGGACACTGCAAGCATCGTAAATATGAGTCAGTTGCCAAGAGTCTGATTTTTTTATCACCTGACCATGGAGATGCTGCAATGGTTGTAAATGTGAAAAACAGTCGTAAGTCACTTTTTTCAGTGCCATAACTTTGAGCAGTCACTGAATAACTGTTGTAAGTTGAGGACTACTATATGTTAAACACATTGCCTTACAAAGCATAGGACAAAACAGCAAACTAATATGAGATTTTTTTATTATTATTTTTTTAAAAAAAGACCTATTACAGTATGTTTCAATTACTGATAATGGATCAGGATCAATATTCAGGATCCAGCTACTTTCTGATCTTGGACTGAACTATTTGGAGCAGAAGAACGGAAATAATTGTATTCACTGATATTCAGAGAGAGTTAAAGTGGATTTCTCACAGTCTAACTAGCCCATTTGTTAACACCTGCCCTAACTATAACTGCTTATGGGTCGTGCCCCATAAAATCAGTTGAAAGGCTGTTTCTGATTGCATCTGTGGCTCCTTCTCAGAAAAGTGAAAAGCTTGAAATCTAAATTATCAGCATAGGTTTTGACTGCAAATGTTTTGCAAAACAAATCTGAGCTAAAACTCTGGGTGTAAATTGAATTGTGCATACAACATTTGTACACCTAAAATCAAATTCAGGGGTTAGGTGCTGTTAGAACTATAGCTTAAAAACAAGAGGGAAATAATTGAATATGGAATATAAGTTTTGGTTAAGTTAAAATTTGAGCCACCAAACAAACTCCAATAACCCATTATCTAGAGTCAATCCTACCGTTCTGTAGATAATGAGAAGTTGCTTTATCCCTCTGTCTATGTCTGTCTGTCTATCTGTCTCTCTCTCACACAAAAATGTGATTTTTGTTGTTATTTTTATGTCCAATTCTCAGAGCCTGCCTGGACAGGTCCTTGAAGTTTTCCTGGCAAAGTTTTTCAGAAGCAGTTTGCAATTTCTTCTTTCCTAGGTCTGACAGAAAATGACTGGTCTAAGGTCACCCAGCTAGCTTTGTGCCTAAAGCAGGAATAGAACTCACACTCTCCTGGTTTCTAGCCTGATGCCTTAACCTAGCGGTCCCCAACCCTTTTGGCACCAAGGACTGGTTTCATGGAGGCAATTTTTCCACAGACTGGCGGAGGGGGGAGGAGTGTACAACCTATATCCTTCACAGTAGAGCTTGCAGCACAATTCCTAACAGGCCATGGACATGTACCAGTCTGCAGACCAGGGATTCTGCACCCCTGCCTTAACTATTACACCAAACTGGCTCTCTGCCTATGTCAAAGGTGATAAAATTTCATGGAAGGTCTGTTAGCACAGGGTAGGCACCTTCCAGATATGTGGGAACTACAACTCCCAGAATCCCAAAGGAGCATGACAACATGGGCTAGAAATCAGGCAGGTGTTGCTCCAACACAGCAGAAAGAAAATCTTAACCAGGGATATTTGGGGGGGGGGGTGGGGTTTAAAAAAACTTTAAATGGCAACAGTGCCATGTGTATATCACACATACAAGGTGGGGGTTTGATAAGCTGTCAACTGGCCTCTGAACTTTTCTTATTCCTCTGCAGCTATTCCTTGTCTTCTTCTATCTCCACTATAGCAATACAGTAACCAGTTCTTCTACTGTGTCAAAGAGAAAAATAACAACATTTATGTTAACAAAGATCACAAAACTATCAGCTCTGACCTATTTCTTCCACTTCAACTAGAAGGAACAAGCGATGTTACCTCCTCAAATCAAAACAGAGGCCTTTCCTGACAACCATCTCAATAAGCTTATATATTTAAAGATGGCCTGCATCATCCATAGTCACCACCACCATCCTCATCCTCCTTCTGTAAATGTAGAACAAACACAAACACCTTACAGAATAAGTTAATTTTGACTCACAGAAACAGTCCTAATTTCTAATAGAAATCAGTGTACATTCACTTACATGCCCTTACATGCCCATGCCCTGTATTCTGCAACATAAGGTTTTTCAAATTATTAATATTAGGAACATAACTTGTATTTAACTTATAACTTACTGGTATCATATTATGATTATTATTACTCTGTGGCTTTGCATGTACACTGAGAATTTCTGTATCAGAGACAAATTCCTTGTGTGTCTAATCACACTTGGCCAATAAAGTATTCTATTCTATTCTATTCTATTCTATTCTATTCTATTCTATTCTATTCTATTCTATTCTATTCTATTCTATTCTACTCTACTCTACTCTACTCTACTCTACTCTACTCTACTCTACTCTACTCTACTCTACTCCATTCCATTCCATTCTCTGACAACTTTATATAGCTGTCCATCTCAGAAAACAAGTGACTCTGGGAGGCATACAACAATGCTAAAAAAACAGTTAAATAATAAATACCCCAAACATTTTTTTTAAAAAAAAAAGAACTATAAAAACAAGGGTCTAAAGAAGAAATAGCAGGCCAGCAGTTGCTAATAATTATGGAGCACCTGATTAATTCACCAGTCCTCAGGGGTCCTCAGGTCTGATAGCACAACCAGGTCTTGAGGATCTTTGGAAAATCAGAAGTGATTGTGCCAACCCCACCACAGAGGGGAGGATATTCTGTAACCCATGAACCACAGTGGAAAAGGGCCACCACATAGGGGCCCCCAAATGTAGCTGTCTAAAAGACAGAATTTGTAAATGCCCTCTCTGGGATGGGTAGACATAATTGGGAGAGATGATCCCTTAAGTCACCTGGTCCTATGCCATGTAGGACTTTAAAAATCAAAAACAGTACTTTGACTTGGATCCAGAAACAGATCCAGTAATCAGTGCAACTTAAGAGAGGAGGTGTAGCACAAGTTCTAACAGAAGCATACATAACTCTCCACGCTGCTGCATTGTGCACCAGCTGAAGTTTCTGGATACTCTTCAAGGGCACTCCCATGTAGAGCATATTACAATTGTTCTAATGAAAGTGAGTAGGACATGAATGAGCATGAGCAGGGCCCCTCAATTTAGGAATGGGGGCAATAGGCACACAATACAAAGCTGTACAAAGAACCTCCTAGCTACAATTGCTCCAGGGCAGAAGTTGTAAGTCCAGGACAGCCCCTAGGTCAGAGGTCCCCAATCTTTTGGGCACCAGGGAGTTGTTGCATGGAGAGAGGTTTTTCTGCAGACTGGAGGGTGTGTGGTTTTGTATGCTTCCTGCATTCCGCGGATGGGGCTTTGCTTGTTTGTGCAGACCATTTGCTGGCTTGCTGTGGCTCGGTACTGGTCCGTGGATTGGGAGTTGGGGACCCCTGCCCTAAACAGGGTCAGTTTAGGGCAGTGCAACCCCATATTCCTCCCTTTTCTATGCCTCTCTTTTGCACATGCACAAATCTATATTATTCAAATTGGAAATCCCGAATAGTCAACTTAATATCACCTTCTGAGTAATGGATCCTAACTACCTACTTATATAGTTGTAGGTTTTTAACCATAATTAGGATTTGGTTGTTAAGCAAAGGGATCACTAAGTGAAACAGCAACTGTGCTTATAATCTTCCTTCAGCCTTCCTTTGCTTTGCAGGCTTGTGAAGGTCGTAAATATGAGGATGCAGAGTAGGCTGGCGATGACTGGACAGTGCAACTGGTAGCCAAGCGATACAGTAAAATCTCTCTGCTGCCCTCTAGTGGTCATTCACATTTTTGTAACCTAAGCGTGACAGCCTTATGCATTGGCAAAACCAGAATTTCTGCTACATTCTCGCCTTCCGCATTCAGAATGATTACCACTGTTTCTTTTCTGATAATGAAAGGGGAAATTAATACCCAATAATTACATTTCCCTAATCATCAGAGACTTGTGCCCTTTGTTCTCTGCAATGCCTGGCTCATACTGGTAGTTTTCAATAGATTCCCACTTACAGTTTGATTAGGAAATTAACAGGCCATATTGTTCTTTCTTTATTCAAGCTTTCCCACCAAGAAGACCTCTCCTCTGCATTCTGCTTCTGTGCTTGAATAACTAAATTCAAATAAGGTGGCTATAGAAAAACCTCGGCCCTGCAGATATCCAGCCTCTCTTGCTCCAGCAAACACAGAATAAGGAACTTGGTTAGGATACATTTCACGTTTTGCAAGGAACGCTCTGTCCTTGTCTGAAGTTATAGCTGAACTCCAGGGAAAGATTTTTGTCCTCTGTTTTTCATACAACCTGAAATATTTCCTGTTTCTCTTTGATACAGAAAGTTATTACCGGATTGATTCAAACCACCAGGATATAGCCAAGTAAATCTCTGGGCCGATCTTTCTTCTCAGACAGAAAGAATGGGGAAGATGCCAAAAAAATATACTTTTTGGCCGCAGAAGGAGGAAACACAGAAGCTTTAATGTGCAAATACTTTCACAGGGCTGTCAAAAGCTGACTTGATATTAGCAGCAGGTTTAGACCTGAAGATTTATAATCTGAACTGACTGATCCTTAGGACATAAATACATACATACATACATACAATTAAATAAATAAATAATGAACAAACAAACAAGGGAAAAGACTATTGTTTCAAGTTTCTATTGTTCCCAATGGCTGAACACCCTGGAAACATCCTGTTTTGTTCCAAGCTGTCTATAAAAGTTTTTAGGGCATTTGGGTTGAACTAATTATGGGTACAATTATGGGTACAATAATTAATTCTTAATTATTTATTGTTTTCTCTATTTGCTCTATTTATATCTCTCCTTGATTACTTTACAACTTACTCCAGGCAATGAACACAGACAATACATGGAGTTTTCGACTTACAACAGTTCATCTAGTGACCGTTGGAAGTTACAATGGGATTGACAAAAGTGATTTATGACCGCTTTTCACACTTATGACCTGTGTAGCATCCCCAGGGTCATGTGATCAAAATTCGGATGCTTGGGTACTGATTCATATTTATGGTGGGTGAAACATCCTCGGGTCACGTGATCCCCTTCTGTGACCTTCTGACAAGCAAAGTCAATCAGGAAAGCCAGATTCACTTAACAACTGTGTTACTAACTTAACAACTTCAGTGATTCATTTAACAACTGTGGCAAGAAATGGAGCAAAATGGAGCAACATTCACTTCACGTACGTTTCATTGAGCAGCAGAAATGTTGGGATCAACTGTGGTCATAATTAGAGGTCTTCCTGCACTCCTTTGCCATGTTTTTCCCACAACAACAATCCTATCCGGTTGGGCTGAGAGAGAGAGAGTGACTGGCCCAAAGTCACCCAGCTGGCTTTCGTGGCTAAGGTGGGGGTTGAAGTCTCCCACTTTCTGCCCTGGTGCCTTAACCACAGACCAAACTGGAATTATGGCAGCTTCTTTGCACATTCAGATGAATGCAGAAAAGTCTGAAATCTTAGGAGCACAGGGAAATTGTGGTATGCATGGAAATTCCACCCTCAACCTCCAACTCACTGTCAACCTTGCATGTTTAGAGCCTTGGTGGAGCAGTGGGCTAATGCCTCCTTAAGTAACACCAGCTGCCTGCAATTAGTGCAGGTTCGCATCCCACCAGGCTCAAGGTTGACTCAGCCTTCCATCCTTCCGAGGTAGGTAAAATGAGGACCCAGATTGTTGGGGGCAATTAAGCTGACTTTGTAATAATGCCGCTTGGGGGGGGTGTGAAAGCCCTAATAAGCAGGCATATACATAGAATGAAGGCTACTGCTAAGCTTGTAAGCCGCCCTGAATCTTCGGAGAAGGGCGGGATATAAATGGAATTAAAATAAAAAAAATAAATGTTTAGGCCAAATGTAGCTGAACAATCCCAGGAAGCAAAATTCATTAGCTTTACACATGAATAGAGAAGATGTTATTTGCAAGCAAGTTGCACACCGAATCACATCCAGCCTTCATTTCAATTCAGAATAAATCCATGCACACACTTGCTATTTTTACCAAAGCAGCATCTTCTGCTGAAAAGATAAACATCAGATCTCTTTGGAGAGAGAAATCATTTTGATAAAAATGTTTCTGTTCCACACATTGGTGACTCTTGTTGAGATCCATCCCAGGGCTAGCCCAGTCTCTTTCTTCTTCCAAGCTCAAAGCTGAAAACAATCTTGAAGAAGAGGTGGAGGAAATATAAAACGTATTGCAAAAACCATTGATAAAGGGGGGTGGGAATTGGGTAGATGCATTTAAAGTTTATAATTTTATCCTGGCTTTTGCAAAACGGCACAGCTTTGATCATATTTCTGCCCTGTCTGTTTAATCTTCCTTTTGTTTGTTTTCCTAGGCAAGGCTCCAACGCACAGCACATATGGGTCCCAGGCCATTGGGGGCTTGTATTTTTCAGGCAGCAGCCCCCGCTGCCACATGGTAAGCTGCTTTCCAAACAGAGGGGAATTTCAAAAGCAGATTGTAAGATGGCATGAATGATGGTTCCCTAAATGAAGCTGATTTTTTTTAAAAAAGATTCCTTTGGATGAGCTTAAAAACAGAACATTTTTAAAGTGTCAGGGTTTTTTTTAAAAAAAATCTACGATTTGATATTCTTACATTGTTTCCACTGTGAAATTTTTATGATTGGTTGGAGGGTAGGTAGGTAGGTATATGATAGATAGGTAGGTAGGTAGGTAGGTAGACAGACAGACAGATAGACAGACAGACAGACATAATAAATGATGACAGACATAATAGATGATAGGCATAGATATATAGATAATAAATAATAGAGAGGGATAGATAGATAGATAGATAGATAGATAGATAGATAGATAGATAGATAGATAGATATAATAAATAATAGGGATATGATAGATATAATAAATAATAGGGATATGATAGATAGATAGATAGATAGATAGATAGATAGATAGATAGATAGATAGATAGATAGATAGATAAAAAGGTAAAGGTTCCCCCGCACATGCGTGCTAGTCGTTTCCGACTCTAGGGGCCGGTGCTCATCTCCGTTTCAAAGCCGAAGAGCCAGCGCTTGTCCAAGGACATCTCCGTGGTCATGTGGCCGGCATGACTAGACGCCAAAGGCGCACGGAACGCTGTTACCTTCCCACCGTAGTGGTCCCTATTTTTCTACTTGCATTTTGACGTGCTTTCGAACTGCTAGGTTGGCAGAAGCTGGGGCGAGTAACAGGCGCTCACTCTGTTACGCGGCACTCGGGATTCGACCCGCCAAACTGCCGACCTTCCGATCGACAAGCTCAGCGTCCTAACCCACTGAGCCACCGCGTCCCCTAGATAGATAGATAGATAGATATAATAAATAATAGGGATATCATAGATATAATAAATAATAGGGATTAGATAGATAGATAGATAGATAGATAGATAGATAGATAGATAGATAGATAGATAGATAGACAGACAGACAGACAGACAGATAGATAGATATAATAAATAATAGGGATATGGTAGATATAATAAATAATAGGGATATGATAGATAGATATGATAAATAATAGAGATATGATAGATAGATAGATAGATAGATAGATAGATAGATAGATAGATAGATAGATAGATAGATAGATAGACAGACAGACAGATATAATAAATAATAGGGATATGATAGATAGATAGATAGATAGATAGATAGATAGATAGATAGATAGATAGATAGATAGACAGACAGACAGACAGACAGACAGACAGACAGACGGACAGATATAATAAATAATAGGGATATGATAGATAGATAGATAGATAGATAGATAGATAGATAGATAGATAGATAGATAGATAGATAGATAGATTTTGCAAATGAAAGTTTTGTAGGAGACAAAGTCTTATCTGGGGATGCTTAAGTACATCAATAAATGTTATGCTGGGACAGTGACTTTTCTGATTCTCATTGCTACTATGGCAGTAATTGAGATGATCTCACTCTCAGTGGAATAAGGAGAAAAATATTTCAAGACTTAATTGCATGAATTAATTGACAATACCAGGGATTTCTTGCCTTTGCTTCTAAATGCAGGCATATCACTGGAAAATACTGGTCAAGATAGTCTGATTACATGAACAAACATATAAAAAAGGGAAGAGCATAATAAAACTTACACACAATGGCTTGTTGGTGGTTTAAGTAGAGAACAACAATATTGTTTTATGGTACAACAAGACAAGAAAGGATGGTTAGACCACTATTCCCATCTGTGGACTAGATTCTGCCAGGAACATCAGGAAGAACACTGGAAAACTTGGAATGTAATATTTAGAGTAGGTTAATAGTACAGAAACGAAGAGATTAAAAAATGGGAGAAAGAGGCAAGAATTACCAGAATTTCACGGATTTCAGTAGCAGATCATGCTGAAAAGGAAAGCATTAATGTAAGTTGCAACAGGAATGTTAATGCTATTTACTGCTTTTCACTGATTTATAGATTCTCATGCTCAGTCAGGCACTACGTTTAGCTATTGAGCCTCCCCTGCAGAAGAGATGCTACTAGGGGTGAGGCCTAAGTTACGCTAATTTTATCAAGCAACCCCACTCCTGGAAACCTCAATGTCTAAAAACTACAATGCTAAAAGATCGGTTTTATTTCATTCATCTATATTTCCTGTTCTAGACCACCCATCTCCCTCAAGGAGCTTCTTTTAATATAAAAAGGTAAAGGTTTTCCTATCACTAGTGTCCAACTCTAGGACAGGGTGCTCATCTCCGTTTCTTGGCCAAGGGACCCGGCATTGTCTAAAGACAACTTCTGTGGCATTTGGCTGGCATTGCCGTACACCACAGGTGCACGGGACGCTATTCCCTTCCCACCAAAGTGGTAGCTATTCATCTACTCGCATTTGCATGCTTTCGAACTGCTAGGTGGGCAGTGTTGTGATTCAGGGTCAGCCTGTGGGTTCGGCAGTCGGGTTGGACGACTCAGAGGAGGAGGGGGTTGTTGAAGAGCTTGCTGAGGGGGTTAAAGATCTTGCTGATGAGAGCCCTCAGCCAGGCCCCTCCCACCTGGTCACGACGGAGACCCAGCTGTGTGAGCCTGACAGCGTGGATGAAGATGACCCACAGCTGGCCCTGTTCAAGGACGCCCGACGCAGGAGGCAGTCAATCAGGAGTAAACAGAGGAAGGCAACGGGGCACCTCGGAAGGAGGCAGAGAGAAGCCACGCCCTGAACTGTATAAAAGGGGAATGCGTGGGAGGGCTGGTTTGCTGAAGGCAACCGCTTGATTAGTTCCTGTTTCATAGCTCCTGTTTCATGGTTGGTGTCTTGTTTTGCTCTGTTTTATCTTAATAAATTTGGAAGGCTTAATTCCAGCCTCTTGCCGTTTGTAAAGGGGTTGTCCCTGCCTTTTCTGCAGGGCCGGTAGTAGGCTGGTACAGAACAGGCAGGAGCTGGAGCAAGTAACGGGAGCTCACCCCATTGTGTGGAGCTCAGGTCTCCAACCTGGCCTGTCAGCTCTCCAGCCGACAAGCTCAGCTTCTTTAACTGCTGAGCCTTCTTATCTTGTGACTCCAAGGGGAACCGTGTGGGGTTCTCTATCATTCTAATTCCATCTTTCTTGTTTGAGGACTTTGTATCTGTTGAAGGGCTTCTTATAAAATCCTCTGGGCTTTAAAAGATTGGCAAGATTCAGACCATTCTCACCACCTCTCGTGGACCAACACCATAATTTCCAACACATCATCATTTGGAAAGGATGGGAAAGGCTTCCCTTAATTTTTTATATATATTTTTTTGGAAAAAAATAAGTGCTTTAGCCCATTTCAGAAGTTTCAAGCCTTCTTTGCAGGACATCCAGCCAGCACAGAAAACTACAGTACTTCCTTGTTCTATTTCATAAACGGGGACATCCGTGTATGACCCAGGGCTGATGACAGCCATCTGGGAGAAGATCCAGGCCTGAGTTCCTCCATCATGTTAATGGGCAACAGTGTGGTTTGGTAGAAACTCAGATCCTTGGGTTTGTAAGACAGGCTTGAGGTCTCGGCAATGATAGGCGAAAGCAACCCCTTCCTGCAAGGAGCTGCCTCTTTCAGGTGAACCTCAAGGACAGACTCTCCACCATGTAGTAGCCTTCATGCCTGCTGGCTTCACCAGATGCCCAGAACACAAACCAGAATGTGCTTGCAGGCAGGCAGGCAGCTCAGTATCTAATATTGACTAACAGCTGCAAATGAAAAGGACTCAGATCGAGACACGGAAGGGAGTGCAGGATGTGAATGGGTCTCCGTGGAAGGAAACCGCAGGCTCCTTTTCCAGGGAGGTGGGGGCGAGCGAGCGGGCGGGCGAGCGCTGCAGTGAAGCTATGCAGGAGCCCGGCAAAGCGGGAAGCCGTGGTGGCTGTCCCTCGCCGGTTCACCTCTCCGCGCCCCTCCAAGCCTCCGTCTACGGCCGGCACCCTCCCCTCCCCCTCATTTTGCAAAGGCACGGAAGCCTTTGATCTGGTTCCCCCCCCCCCCACACACACACACCCCTTCCTAGCCAGCCGACTCGGCTGCGATCGCCCCTCAGGTGAGAAGCAAAGGACGAGGAAGGCGGTGAGGGCGCCCGGGGGCGCCTCTGGCTTTGCAAAAGGGAAAGGCAGGAGAACCGCAGCCCTTACCTTCCACAGCCATTCTCTCAGAGTTCGCTTAATGCATGCATAATTCGCCTGCCCAGAGATGCTTCTCCTCCTCCTCCTCCTTCTCCTCCTCCTCCTTCCTCCCTTCTTCCCCCACCCCCTTCTTTCCTTTCTTCTCTTTCTCCCTTCACGGTTTTCTCTCTCGCTCATCTGCAACCGAGAAGTTCAACCTGCAGCGAGGAAGGCTTAGCCCCCTTCCCTCTGCAGCCTGGGAAATGGAGTCTCTGCCTTCCCGGTCAAGCTGCGCCTCGGTGGCCCTTGGTGGCGACGGAGCTCCCTGGCTCCCACCGAGCCCCAGTCCTCTCCGCCTGAGGCCGTCTCCCGCAGAGGAGGAATCCCTTCCTTCTTGCCTTGCCTCAGGGGCTCAAAGCCAATGGGGAAAAGCAGACTACAATTCCCGACATGCAACGCCGCCAAGTTGAGCGGAGACCTGGAGTGGGAACGGTTTGATTGAGCGCTTCCTTGTCAAATTAGAAGAGGAAACAGGTAAAACCGGGCGCTTGTCGGACGGCCTGGCAAAAGAAAAAAAAAAAAAAACGGCAGCTGGGATCAGAACCTTTCCAAAAGTAAGGGAGACTTTGCTTCCCAAATAGCTTTTGGCTGCAAACCTTCACAAGAGCCTTGGTGGAGCAGTGGGCTAATGCCTCCTTAAGTAACACCAGCTGCCTGCAATTAGTGCAGGTTCGCATCCCACCAGGCTCAAGGTTGACTCAGCCTTCCATCCTTCTGAGGTAGGTAAAATGAGGACCCAGATTGTTGGGGGCAATAAGCTGACTTTATAATAATGCCGCTTGGGGGTGTGAAAGCCCTAATAAGCAGGCATATACATAGAATGAAGGCTACTGCTAAGCTTGTAAGCCGCCCTGAGTCTTCGGAGAAGGGCGGGATATAAATAGAATTAAAATAAATGATGCTACTTTCATCATTAAAGAAAGGTAAAGGTTCCCCCGCACATGCGTTCTAGTCGTTTCCAACTCTAGGGGCCGGTGCTCATCTCCGTTTCAAAGCCGAAGAGCCAGCGCTTGTCCGAGGACGTCTCCGTGGTCATGTGGCCGGCATGACTAGACGCCAAAGGCGCACAGAACGCTGTTACTTTCTCACCGGAGTGGTCCCTATTTTTCTACTTGCATTTTTACGTGCTTTCGAACTGCTAGGTTGGCAGAAGCTGGGACGAGTAACAGGCACTCAGTCTGCTATGCGGCACTCGGGATTCGACCCGCCAAACTGCCGACCATCTGATTGGTCGACAAGCTCAGCGTCCTAACCCACTGAGCCACCGCGTCCCCACATCATTATATAGGCGAGGTCCAAAAGTAAGTTTGCACCTTCTAGGTCTTTTTTTTTTGCCTCTTGCCACATTTCTGGGCTTCTTTGAGGTACCTGTCTCCTATCAAGCCATGTGGATTTCTTAGAATCATAGGGCTGGAAGGGATCTTGGAGATCTTCTAGTCCAACCCCTGCCCAAGGCAGGAGTCCTTATACTATCTCAGACAATGGCTGTCCAATCTTTTCTTGAAAACCTCCAGCGATAAGAGCACCTGCAATTCTGGGAGGCAAGCTGTTCCATTGATTAATTGTTCTCATTGTCAGGAAATTCATCCTTGCTTCCCAACTGGACCTCCCTCTTACGAGCTCATTGCTTCTTGTCCTGCCCTCAGGTGCTATGGAGAATAAATTGATGCCCTCTTCCCTGTGAGGATCCTTCAAGTATTGAAGACTGCTACGAGATCTTCCCTGAACCTTCCTGCGGCCATTCATTATACGCTTTAGCCTTATCATCTTTGTTGTTTTTCTCTGCACTTTTTCTAGGATCTCAGCCTCTTTTTTGTATTGTGGTGAAGGTTGCTTAATAGTTTTCAGCCAGAAATTTCCCATCATTTCTAGTCTGGATCTTCTCTAGAGTTTTTACCCATTGGTTCTTGGCCTAATCTTGAGCAATAGGGAAATTAAATCCATACTTAATCCTTCTCTTCATTAGACTAGACCAGGGGTAGGCAACCTCGGCTCTTTTATGACTCATGGACTTCAACTCCCAGAATTCCTGAGCCAGCATGGCTGGCTCAGGAATTCTGGGAGTTGAAGTCCATGAGTCATAAAAGAGCTGAGGTTGCCTACCCCTGGACTAGAAGTACCTAGTTCCCTTAGTCATTCATCATACAATTCAGCCCCCAGGTCCCTTACAACGTTTGCTACTCTTCTCTGCCCATTTTCTAGGGCAGGGGTCTGGCATGCCTGGCTGAGCAATTCTGGGAGTTGAAGTCCATAAGTCATAAAAGGGCCAAGTTTGAAGACCCCTGTTCTAGGGCCTCAGCACCTTTTTTTTTTTTTGGTATCATAGTTTTATTCTTCAAAGCAATAAAATGCAGAAGGGAAGAAGGAAACAGCAGCACGCTACCCTTCCTGGATATCTTCCTCAGCAGAGGCAGTGATGGCAGATTAGAAACACAAGTCTATTGTAAAACTACACACACCAAACAAGTTCTCCACTTACAAAGTAACAACCCAACTTTCCACAAGAGAAGCTGTGTAAGAACGCTGTTTAGGCAAATGCACTGCAACAACCCCGAATATCAGAAAGGGGGAAACAAATAATGATAACTTTATTGTCACTTTGAATGTACACCAATCGGCATACATCAAAATGAAATTTCGTTGCATACAGCTCTCAAAGGGTCACCACCTCCGATATATACTTCTTGTTCGTGGCCCGCTCAAATTTCACATTGTCCATTTTAGTCTCTAGGGAGTGAACAATGGCACACAGGACAGATGGAAATGGGGCTCCATATAGATCATCTATACCAGGGATCCACAACCTGTGGGCTGTGGTCCTCTAGTGGGTTTGCAGGGGTTTGCAACCGGGCTGTGGAAACGGGTGTTGAGCAGTAAGCCAGCTACTGCGCGCACTTCATTTAAGTGAATGGCAGGCCCACGTGCATGCCGCTCACGCAAATGGAGCTGCCGGACACTCGCGTGGAACCATCTCCTCTCTCACCCGCACCCCCGCCAGCCCACAAAGCCGGAAACATTGGGGAACTCTGATCTATACAACATCTTTCAACAAAATGGACACCCGCACGTATTTCCAGTGGACAAATGCTTGGGAAATAAATGATTCAGTTCTCACCTTACACAGCCTAGAAAGGAAAGAATCGTTTTTGTGCATGCATTTCGCAAAGGGTTTAAATGTGGCCTCTTTTTTTTTAATCCAACTGCACGCAATGGGACAGATGTTTAATGATGCATGTCTACATTTCTGGTTACACTTTCTTAAAAGTGGAAACACAGGCCTCCCAGGAGGCAGGCTGCAAGTCTTCCACCTTTTGACACGTTGGCCAACAATATTGCCTCTTTTCATTAAAAGGGGTTTAAAACCATATTTAGGGGAGGGGGGAGAAATAATCCAGCGGGACAAGGAAATTTGTAGGTTCTCTGCTGTCTGTTCCTGGGTCAGAACAATTAACACCTGATGAGGATACTCTTTTTTATATCTCTCCACCCTCCCCACTTGTATAAATGTTTTATTTCTATTAATATGTGAAAAGAGAATGGCAAAATAACACCAAACAAAGGCACTCAACACTAAGTTGTGAAATAGAATCAAGCACAATAAATTAAAGAAGTGGAAGGAATCAATTTTTTAAGCTCCATAAAATGAAATGGGTTTTCCTTTTGTCCTTTTTTTTTTGTAGTGGAGAAATGTTTAGATGCCTCCTCGGAAGATTCCTTCACAGCATCTCTCGGAAATTGTTCTTTGTCACCCCGACTTGTTCTGCATCTGATCCATGAGCCTGAAAAAAATAATGTTTTTCTGGCCTGGATCTTTGCTGCAGTAGTAACAGACAACGCAATACAGGTAGTCCTCGACTTACAAGCATAACTGAGCCCAGAATTTCCATTGCTTAAGCAACATAAATGTTAAGTGAGTTTTGCCCCCTTTTATGACTTTTCTTGCCACAGTTCAGTGCTTTTTTTGTAAAAAAAAAAAAAAAAAAGGTGCCGGAACTCTCACATGTCATACAATCCGCCTTGCCTATCCTACAAGGTTCCATCCATAAAAGGTGCCGGAACTCCGTTCTGAGCGTTCTATGACAAAAAAAGCCCTGCTACAGTGAATCACTGCAATCATTAGTGACATGGTTGTCCCCAAAGTGCTTTATTCACGAGGCAACTGGACTTTCTTGTTTTTCTCTGAAGACGTTTCGCTTCTCATCCAAGAAGCTTCTTCACCTCTGCCTGGATGGTGGGGAATGGGAGGATTTATATTTCTTGCAGACGGCTGGTCATTTGCATTCTTTTAGAGTCATTGAGGCCACGTGGAGGTATATCTGTGTCCTCAGGGTCACTTGAGTAGTACAAATGGGTGTGGGGCCTCTTGGAACTGCTGAAAAGACTGTGTTATAGACTGGAGATAGATGATGTCGTATCTCTCCCCTTCTGTGGGAAGGGCTGTTCAATTTTGACACAGATGGCCTCTTTGACCCCCTCTTTCAAACCAGTAATCCTCTCTATCCAGAATGTGGGCTTTGACATTTAGCGACATTGTTGTTAAGTGAATCTGACTTCCTTATTGATTTTGCTGGTCAGAAGGTCATAAAAGGTGATCACATGACTCCAGGACACTGTTATAAATATGAGTCAGTTGCCAAGCATCCAAATTCTGATCACCTGACCACGGGGATCCTGCAATGGTCATAAGTGTTGATAGGAATAAGTAAAAAATTAATATTGAAAGAAAAAATTAAAATTGAATTTGCTGCAGTGGAAATTTACTGAGTGGAGAAATAAGACTGCCAAAGAAACTACAATGGATGGGAACCAGGAAAGGGTAGCATAAAGGGAGGATGTAAGATAAACATCTAGGCAAAAAATTTATCTGGGTCTCCAGAATTGGGAAAGGAAGAAGAGAAGCTATAAAAAAACATTGCAAGAGGAAATGGCTAGCCAGGGAAGATTAAACTGAAAAACAGGAAAGAACCTATTGTTTTAAGGAACCATAAAATATCAGAGCTCAAAATAACTAATTGAATATGTCTAATATTTATATTATTAATATACATGTGATGTATGATTTGGTATGTAGCAGGAAATAGGTGATCGGAAAGAGTGTAACCTCATAGTACCTCAGCCAGTGGGGAAAGAGGAGGGATGTGGCAGCTGGGAGAGGGATGTATAAAGAAGGGAATATTTTGGGTTGGAACTTTGGAGAGAACAAAGCTTTGATAGCTTCTCTCCCCACTTATTGCAATAAACAAAACAAAAGGCCTTCACTGTTTCTTGGCTGGTTATTGGTCAGGCAAGCTTGCCTCTTGTGACGAAAGAAAGTAGCCATAACAGCATGGAAAGCAGCCATAAGTCACTTTTTTCAGTGCCGTTATAACTTTAAATGGTCACAAAATGAATGGTTGTGAGTCAAGGGCTACCTGTATCTCTACTAGTGTGAACAATGGGTGCGAAGTCCCAAAGGTGCTTTTTCAGGAGGCAACTGGACTTCCTTGTTTTTTCTTGGAAGACGTTTCGCTTCTCATCCAAGAAGCTTCTTCGGCTCTGACTGGATTGGTGGGGAATGGGAGGATTTATATTCCTTGCAGACAGCTGGTGATTTGTGTTCTTTTAAATGAGTGTGAAGAGAAATATTCAGAGTACTATTCAGCCCCAAAGTTTGTTCAGTGACGCTGAGTCAGGTGCTCCATAATGACAGAAAACAACTTTATAGGATTGTTATGAAGAGATAAGGAGAATGTCTGAATGCCCAGGTTGAAATTGGATTAAAGCTGGTATACAAATCTAATAAATTGATTGGACAGAACTTGGACACTATGACTTCAATGCTGGGGAAGGTTCTTGGATTGCACCCACAATGTTTTAGATATTCTGGGCTGCACACAAGTGATGAGGAAGCTCAGTGATTATGCTGCGATACCCCTAAGAGTACTGGTGAACCTACTTTATGCATTAGAGATTAAAGTACGGCATATTTTTTTTAGCAATGATGAAGTCTGTAGGCCATTGGAAACCTAGGATCTCTCTTCTGGGTTCTCTCTTCTAATGTCCTTGTTAAGGACATTATGCTCCGCTACATGCAATCACTTTGTTTAGTTCTAAGCAAAGCAAGCATTGTAAAAACTCTGAAGAACAGGTGATGTTACCCAGTTTGGATAATGAAACGTCTCCAACAAAACAACCAAGCTCAGAGAGCATCAAGGAGTCCTCATTTCAACCATGAGCTACAGATATTCTCCTTGATGGATTGTTAAAAATTCTATTAGGTCTCTAAGGCTCCTGTACCATGAGGAAGTCAACCCCTGATGTCATGCTCTTGGAATTTTCTTGACCAAGGAAGAGAACACAATAGAACTTTTGTGCCAGACAAAAATAATGTGGAAATCCAACACAAAGTCATGTGTTTGTTACATACACATCCTGGACACAGAGGTGCAAAGATGCAAGGCAACTTTATGATCTATTTCTTCCAAGAAACTTCCCCTTTCTGGCCTTGTTTCTGCAATTAACGACCTCACCTGAACTTTTCAATGAATAATACAGTTGAACTTCTGCATTTTTCATGCTGCCAATAGATTAGGATTCTTCTAGGACAGGGAACTCCAGTGTTGTTTTGTGATCTTTAAACTAATGGGTACTTCTGCAGCCTGTTAGCAATATTAATTACAATAAAGTCAAAAGGAGACAAATAACTTTGGATGGGCATCCCGGTACATCATCCAGTGCAAACTCCACAAAAAGCAAATGAGCAAAGATGATATGAGTCTAGCTCAAAGCCACCATACCTAAAAGTGATGAAAGCACGTAAGCAGAGTGAACAAAAGCCAGGAGAAACTCCCTCGGGGTAAAAAAACCAAGTCCTTAAGGAAACAAAAGGACAAAGGTTGGGCCTGAGCATATGGGAAGCCCATGCCCAAGTCTCACCAAAAGCTAACAAACAAAGGAGTTGGGCCAGAGCACATGGAAAGTCGCTCCACACCAACAAAGCAAGGACTTTGAGGGGATAAAAGGAGTCCTGAAGCCTGCCCATTCCTTGAGTCGTTTTTGGATCCAGACTTGGCAGCTTCCATCCCTTTGGCTAGTGCCTGGCCTAGTGAAGGACGTTGGGTAAGTATGAATGAGACTGTGCATGTGTGAGTGTGTGTGTGTGTGTGTGTGAAAGAGCAAATAGATATCAATTAACCAGTAAAGTTGCTGCTATTTTCAATTCACTGGATTTCTGTGTATTCTAAAGTGTTCAGGGTTTTAGTTGGAAGTGATTTGAGTGTGGCAATTTCCCAGGGCTCTGAGTGTGTGAGTGATTGACCATAAGCTGAACCTGAGAACACGTGTGTAACAGGACACTTCTACAGCCTATTAGCAATGTTAATTACAATAAAGTCAAAAGGAGATAAATAGCTTTGGGTAGGCATTCCAGTACATCATCCAGTGCAAACTCCACAAAAACAAATGGACAAAGATGGCTTCATTCGCCTTCATTCATGGCTTCTCTGCTGCTTTTACTACTCAGGTACAAATTCTGACATTGAAGAAAAATACTGTTCGGTAATAAATCACACCTTCCATTTGCTATGTGGGGTATGATGGAATGTGAACAATTGACTAATCAGCTCATTGTTCAAATTGCACACTCCATTGACTTTGCAGCAGTTCACATATCCTACCAACTCACAATGTGTTTGACTTAGTGGGATGTTTGGTCAGCTGTTGTGACCTACAAACCGTGATTTGCTCAACTAGTTTCATGAAGGGAGATGATGTATAAGTAAATAATTAAAATCCGGCTACCCACAACTGACGATTCCCAATAAGGATGAACTTGATTAGGATTAGGATTTATTAAATTTATATGCCGCCTTTCTCCCCAAGGACTCAGGGTGGCTCACAACAATAAAAATTAAGAGACATAAAATACAAAAATTAAAAAAGAATTAAACAACGAATATAAGAAATACGGGACAATTTACACAATAAAAACCAAATTAAAAACCATGGTCAGTCCAGGCCCCCTTGTTGGAACAACCATGTCTTCAGGTCACAGCGGAAGGATCGAAGGTCAGGGGCCGTCCGCAGCTCCGGAGGCAGTTCATTCCAGAGGGTCGGCGTGCCCACAGAGAAGGCTCTCCCCCTGGGGGTCACCAGCCGGCATTGCCTGGCCAAAGGAACCCTGAGGAGGCCAGGCAATGTGTCTCTCCTGTTGGTCAGCATAACTGATCACTCAACACAGGATGTTCTCTTTGTAAAAACACAGAAATGTTTAGAGGTGGTGGAAGTCATGTAAAACCCCATACATTGGGGATATGAAATAATATAACATCTATATTTCTGCTCTGATAGCTTAAGGAAAGTTGAGTTGTTACATCCTGTGAGAAGTCAGACACACACACACCCAAGAGAAGGAAATATCAAAAGGGCAGAATATTATATTTCCTCAAAGGATCTTGGAGAGGCAGAAAGACATGCCCAGTTTTTCTTAATAGCCCCAAGTCTCCCTCTCCCAAACAGAAATCAGCTCTGTAGAAATGCAGATTAATAATCCATTCAGGAAGGTTGTAGCCCTCCAGCTAGAAGCTTAGGAAGAGAAAGACATCCAAAATCTACATACCCCACTGAAGGAAGACCACCACCCCCTCCTCAGATAGAAGAAGAAATCTGGAGGCAGGAAGAAAATTTAATCACAACAGTTTAAATCTTTCCAAAGTAGAAATAAGCCCTCCCCCCAAAAAGAATTAATTAAATCACGAGTCCTTTTTAAATTAAAACAAACACCCTGTCTAGCTCATTACAGCCTCAGCGGAACCCAAGTGCAAACAAACACCCTCAAAGTATCATCTTGAACAAACATTGAAGATAAGCTTAACCACAGGAATGCAGGACCAGCTACCAGCAATTAAGACTGACAGGATTAGAACAGAAACACAGAAAAATACACAAAATTAATGAAAAACACATGAGATTCTTTCCTGAGACAGGGATTAACTTTTAACCTTTTTCCTAAACAAGATTGGATAAAGAAACTAGCCCATCAATAGACACTGCTCCACGAATTGGGAATGACAGTTTGAAAACTCAGAAATTCAACGAATCAGAACTGAACAATTTTGAAAATCCTGGAAAGGTATAGAGACACTCATTTGGAGGCCACTTTTTCTAGCTAGCCAAGAAACTTTGCTAAATGTCACTCATCTCAGTTTCTTGACATTAAAAGACTTCTTTCCAGCAGCTCTGTTTCAATTTAATTATTTCCCCAAAGCACTGATCGTTGTGTTCTGGCCAAGGGAGGGGCTCTTTCCTCTCCACACCACCCAAACTCTAAGACAGGACATAATAAGATTAACCCACAGATGCCAAAGAGGTACACTCAGACTACAACCTCTCTCTCTCTCTCTCTCTCTCTCTCTCTCTCTCTCTCTCTCTCTCTCTCTCTTTCTCTCTCTTTTCTTCCACAGCCATCTTTCTGTCTGGCTCTCCTCTTCAATAAACTGCAACCTTCTTTCTGAAGCAGTCACCATGTTGTTTATTCCCGGCTTGGACTGAACCATGATGAAGAGTTTTCCTTCAACAATCCTTTAGATAGAATAACAGTATATACCCAGAAACCCAATATTGCAACTCATAAGATAAACAACCTAATTATTGCAAACGAAAATATACCAAACACCATGAGAAGGAAATAGCATTTTATACATTTTTATGTGAACAACAAGAAACATGTCCAACAACAACATGAACCTTCCAGATAATTATGAAATATGAATTTTATCTGAGTTTTATAGTTTCTATAGTTCAGGTATTTTATTGTTATGAACCACTCACAATTTAAGATGTCTCTTCATACAAATCTTTTTTTAAAAAAATTCTACATTGGAAATATTAGTTTCCTGCCTATCATAAATGTTTTTCTTTTTATTTCAATGGCAATTTTGCACCGCTAATGCTCTGCTGAAGGGTTTCAGGAATTTTCTTTTTTAACTAATAGGTTTCAGGGCCTGAAAAAGTTTGTAAATTCCTACTCTAGAAGTCTTACTGCTTTAAGGGTTCACTGCTTGCTCTCCTTTCAATCCTTTCCACAATCCACTTTTTTTGGAGCCCTTTTTATTATCCTCTTCTGTCACCCACCCTTCTTTTTGTTGTTGTTGTTGTTGTTGTTGTTGTTGTTGCTTTTCTTTGCTACCAACTTCTTTCTCCTTCATTGTCTTATATTTTATTTATGCTTAAGTCTAAAGTTAAAGTCTTGTTTGTTTGCATCCTTCAGTTGTGTTTCTCTTCATGTGTGATGTTTTAAAAAACTGACTAAATAAAAGGAATTAATTATATTTAACATTTGTATTCTAGTGACTTTTGAAAGCATCTGTTCCTCTGCTGTTCCAAAAATTCTTGAGATCCCAAAACTTATTAGGCAGTTTTCCCTTCAGGCTTCAACTTCTGTGTTTAAGAACTAGTAATTAGTCTCCTGTGTCATATTTCTCTGAAAAACAATGGCTCATTTCCCATGTTTGTAATGCAGATTGAAGATTGGACATTGTCTAACACAATTATAATTTTGCATCTCAGCCACACGTTCTCCAACAGCCATCCCATTCTGTAGCCAACTTAGTTTTCTGGGTGTACAGTTTTCTTTATCTCAATAGAAAAACAAAAATTGCACTGGGAATACCCAGGTGCAACCCAAGTAATGAGAACTGGATTTTCAGAGTAGAAATAATTTTAATTATGTTTGCCCTTTACTCCAGAGAATTACATTGCTTCTTTTAAAATAAAAAAAAACTAATCCCATTCATTGGGTACAGGGAGTGCAATTTAGAAGGTAGTTTACTCTCTCATTAAATTCCAGATTATTTTTCTCTGAATGCCAACTAATCAAATTAATGCTGCAAACGAATGGGACAAATCCATGCTGTCTCTCTTGTGGTTTTGGATCCCAGTGTATATAATCCCTCTTTTTCTTCATGGCTGTGCATTTAAAGTCCCTCAGCTTTACCTCTTCCACAAAGCTTTCTTCTACCAAGTTTAGTCTGTGTACATCAAGATACTCCAAAACTCCGCTTGCTGGTTATGTTTGTTTCAATAGTGCTATGAGTTTATATGTTGCTTTTCAATGGGTAAGGGGCCTGTGGAAATCTGCATTCAATGGGCCAATATTATAATAATAGAGCAATTGGGAACCAGAGAAAACAGAACTAGGAATAGAAGATGCTATTATCTGAGATGCTTACTTAAGCCTCATTACATTACAATATTGGATCTAAGAAGGTGTTCTTCCTTACATGCGGGGCCATATAAGTCTGCTGTATGATATGAATTCTAGGTCTGGATTCCAGTGTAGTATATTTTACCTGATTACATGTTGTTGTTATCATTACAGGGAATCCTTGACTTACAACCACCGCTGAGCACAACATTTCTGTTGCTAAGCAAGACACAGTTGTTAAGTGAATCACCTCAGTCATTAAGTTAGTAACATGGTTGTTAAGTGAATTTGACTTCCCCATGGACTTTGCTTGTCAGAAGATCGCAAAAGGGGATCATATGTCCCAGGGGTAGGCAACCATGACTCTTTTATGACTCGTGGACCTCTTGGAGTTGAAGTCCACGAGTCATAAAAGAGCCAAGGTTGCCTATCCTTGCCCTAGGACACTGCAACCATTGTAGATACATGCCATTTGGCAAGCATCTGAATTTTGATTAGTTAATCATGGGGATGCTACAACAGTTGTAAGTGTGAAAAACAGTCATAAGCCACTTTTTTTCAGTGCCATTGTAACTTCAGATAGTCACTAAAAATTGGTTATAAGTTGAGAACTACCTGTATATTATTTCCCTTTGGGGGTGATTTTTGAGGTAGGGTGGTTTATGGTTAAATAAGTAAACAGCCCCCATTATTTTTTATTTATGACCAACCATTCTGATATGCAACCCTGGATATCATATTCTTTTGAATCATATTCAAAGTGGCACAATGGTTAGAATGCTGTATTGCATGCCGGTTCTGCCCACAGCCAGGAGTTCGATCCTCACTAGATCAAGGTTGACTTAGCCTTCCATCCTTCTGAGGTTGGTAAAATGAGGACCTAGATTATTGGGGACAAGATGCCGATTCTGTAAGCCACTTAAAGAGTGTTTTCAACCTCAAAATATTAGATAATCTATGACATGTTGGGTCATTCTTTCAGAGATATTTCATCACCAGATTCTTCAATGCCTTCAACAATATCAGAAGTTCTAATGTATTGTCTTCATTGGAAAAGTTGGGAGACATTCAGAGGTGTATCTGCCTTGAAAATAACAATAGCACAGGAAATCTTTTTATGACATTTTGTATTATGTCATAAACTATTTTATGCTAAATTTTATCTAATAAAATGTTTACAAAATTAGCCAAATTTCAATTCCATGGAAATCATAGGTCCCAGAATTAGGATGCATTCTGTAAGTTGACCCATTTGAGGTACCTTGGTTCAAAAACTGTTGACCTCTAATGCACTGTTTCACCTAGTAAAAGATGATAATGAGAATTTTAGTAGTATAAAGATATATAAATATCTATATCTTTCTTATAAAACATTGATGAAATTAAAGAGGTAAAACATACTGTTATTCAGTGGTGGGATTCAAACACCTGAACAACTAGTTCTTATATTTGATGCAGGCCTAGGCCTCCAATGCCTAGAATGGATATCTGGAAGTGGCATCATGCACTTCCGGTGGGCTATTCTAGGCCTGGGAGGCCTCCTCCAGGGCCCCGATGCCTAGAATGGACTTCCAGAAGTGGCATCCACACCCTTCTGGTGGGCTGTTCTAGGCCTGGGAGGATTCCTCCAGGCCTCTGAGGCCTCCTCCAGGGCTCCGACGCCTAGAACGGACTTCCAGAAGTGGTATCCATGCACTTCCATAGAATGACAAAATTGGAAGGGACCTTGGAGGTCTTCTAGTCCAACCCCCCATTTGAGCAGGAGACCTTATACCATTTCAGACAATTAATCAGAACAGAGCTGGGAAGGTCCAACCCCATGCTCAGGCAGGAGGCCCTATATGATTTCAGACAAGTGGCTGTCCAGTCTCTTCTTAAAGATTTCCAGTGATGAAGCACCTACAACTTCTGAAGGCAAGCTGTTCCACTGGTTAATTGTTCTCATTGTTAGGAGGTTTCTCCTTAATTCCAGGTTGCTTTTCTCCTTGATTAGTTTCCATCCTTTGTTTCTTGTCTTGCCTTCTGGTGCTTTAAAAATAAATTGACCCCCTCTTCTTTGTGGCAGCCTTTCAAATACTGGAACACTGCTATCATGTCACACACACACCCCTAGTCCTTCTTTTTACTAGACTAGACATAACCTATTCCTGCATGAAAAATGCAAAGCCAATTTCTCAATCCATGTCAGATTTACTTTGTTTCCTGTCCCTGCCTATTTCTGGACTACAACCTTTGGTGTGCTTTGGAAGTTCTAGTCCAGTTCTCACAATGACCATGTGCACTATGGCTACAAGAATGCACCATGACAAAAAAAACCATAGTACAGGTTCTCAATATTACAGGAGAAGAAAAGACTGCATATGGTGTGCATTAATTAAATCAGAATAGCCCTATTAAGGAGCTCAGAAATGCTATTTCAAGTAAGCCAATATGAAAACCATCTTCACTGATCCATTTAATAAGGCTTCTATGGCTTTTCCTTGTCCAGGACCCCTTAATTAATCAAACCCTTGATGCAATTTAGGACAAATTACACTCTGCCTAACAGAAGATCTGTTCAAGGACATAAAAGCCTCATTTACTGAGGCAATTTTACCCAATAATAGTTACGGAGAAAGGGAGAGGAGGAAACTCTGAAAATATAAATGGATTGCCTTTTTACCTTAATTTTAAAAATGAAACATAATTGTGTCTCCCATTTCTAGTCAAGTCACCTTGTCTAGGGTTTAATGCATAATTAAAAGAAGGTCAATCAGTCTTATGAATACTGACTTCCTTTCCCATAAATTACTAAGCAAGCATAGATTATGAGATTTTGATGTAATTTCAGCAATCATTTCTCTTTCTCATTTTATAATTCTTTTTTTCTTTTTAATATGCCACTTTCCCTCTTTGGTTTGTATCTTCAAAAAAAAAGTGCAATTGGGGGAAGAATTAAAATCTCCCATGTCATTTCTGCCATGGCAAACACTTTCCTCTTTCAATCTGTGTTAGCTTCTCTATAACAAGGGCTGGCTGAGTGGTTTATTCTAATAATGCTTCACTATTATGATGGTAACAGTATTCAAAAAACTATCAGTGCCCATTTGCAAAAAAGATTGCTTTAAAATAGGTTTCTCTTTTGTTTTTCTGGCAGAATGTTCTGAATCTAGAAGGTCACAGATCTAATTGCTGGAAAAGAAAGTGAGTTTATATAAAGCTGTGCTGAAATCCTAATTAGACACTTACTGCCATGTATGAGAGTCTCTAGCAAATGTTAAAAATAATCAGAATATAGTTTTCCCACATTCCTGCTTTCTTTGCTTTCTTTTCCTGATAGACAGTGGGTTTCGCCCTCATCTAAAAGATTTGTATTTTTACTCTCTTTTTAATGTATTTTTGTAACTCAACATTATTTCTTACTGAGCCTGAATTTAGCTGTTTATGAAGTATTTTTATCTCAGTCCAAAAATCCCTGTTCTACTAAAAACTTCTGCCAGCTGTAAAAAAAACAACAAACCTGCTGCTTCTAAATGACTTTGGATGAGTTGAAAAAGTTACATCAGATCCAAACTGGTTAGTATTTCACGGGCAGACTATCAGTACCTTTGAGGTGTCAAAAACATAAATTCTGGAAGATAGCAATGGGAAAACACTTTTCTATTGATGCCAAGAAAATTACATGGATGTGTTTATGCTGCTACATTCATCTGACTTACTCTCTTCATCTGAAACTGTTATTAATAACACACATTGCTATTAATCAGATGACTCAATTAACAGCCTGTATAATGTACAGTAGTGACTAACATTGTTGCTTTGGGATTAGAGATTCCATTTCCTATTCTCCATTAGAGATTCCAGGGTTTTTTCTTCACTTGACTTTGAGCTAGTTACTCTCTTTCAAGCTAAACTAACCTATAATATTGCTCCTTCTGAAAATAACATGGCAGCTCAGATGTCCACGCAAACTGTCTTAAGCTCCTGATGTTAAGAGAACTTGTGGGATCTATTTGCAAATACATTCATGCATACTGTAGGAGAAGAGCAGGCAGAGCTGGGGGGGGGGGGAAGGCATTAAATGTGTCATCTGCTTGAAATCCTTACGTTCTTCAAAACTATTGAAGTCCCGCTTTGAATTCTGTTGACCCTTATTTGATACCGATTTAGATTTGAAGTTTAGTTGAATAGATTGTTGTTACAGGTTTGAACAGGGTTTTACTAATCTGTTTTAACCTACTTTTAATGAGTTTTAACTTATTCGTGGGCATTTTGTTTAATCGTTTTTAATTTTTGTATCTTGTTTTTTTAATATGTATTGCCCTGTTCACCGCCCTGAGTCCTTCGGGAGAAGGGCAGTATACAAATAAAATTAATAATAATAATAATAATAATAATAATAATAATAATAATAATAATAATAATAATAATAATAACAACAACAACAACAACAACAACAACAACAATAATAACAATAATAATAACAACAATAATAACAACAACAATAACAATAATAATAACAATAATAATAACAATAATAACAATAACAACAACAATAAATCTTTCTGAACTGCAACTTAATGTGTGATCCTGATTGTTTGTACCTGTCATTAATTTCCTGCATACATGCATACATAAAATGGGCATTGGTGTTAGTCAGCCAACTAGTTTAACAATCTTCCATAGACTGTACACTTAGATCAGGAAATTAAAGCTCAAAAGAACAAAAGAGTATAATTTAATTACAGATAGGCTCATCAGTGCCTTCTCCAGCACCTGTTTAACTGTGCCTTTCATATCAGCTTGCTGTTCTCCTAAACCAGACATGTCAATCTTGTGACGTCACGTGACATCGCGCAATGTATCAGAGCCTTTTTGCCATTGCCAGCAATGGGGTGGGTGCGGCTTCCAGATGATGTGTCCAGCCCACGGGCCATCAGTTTGACACCCCTGTCCTAAACCAATTGGTTGTTGGAGCTGAATAAATGAAAATGTTAAATTACTGGAACTTTAAAATGTAAATCCTTTGCCCAAGGAATGCATATGCAAAGCTAGCATTCAGGTTCAAATAGTAAGAATAACACCACCAGAAGTGTGTAATCATGTATGGATTAGAGCAGGGGTCTTCAAACCTGGCACTTTTATGACTTGTGGACTTCAATTCCCAGAATTCTACAAGTCATAAAAGGGCCAAGTTTGAAGACCCCTGGATTAGAGTTTGATTCTGTCTAGCAGATTCCCTAAATTTAACTCCTTACAACAGGGATATTGTAATCGCAGCCCCATGACCAGCTATAGTTTTGGTCTTTTTTTTCATTTTAACCCAAATACATAGATCTAAAGTCTTTTTCTTTAATATGTTAGAACAGATTGTTGCCATAAGTCATTTTTTATTAGACAGATTTATGGATTGGATTATTCTGTATTTATTTATTTGTTCATTTCAAAAAATGTATATCCCTTGTGGGTCTTCAAGTGCAACCCTAACACAACATTCTTTCTCAGTGTTTGCGCTGAGAGGGGACAGGAGAGGTAAGAATAGGCTTCATCTTAACCATAACAAGCCCAAATAGTGATGGGGCCACCCGGTTAAAAAATCCAGGAAAACAAGAACAGCGGTTGGGAAGGGCAGGAGAGCTGGACATTAGCACAGTTATTGGAATCTGCAGGGGAAAAAAATAACCTCTGGCACTATTCAAAACAAAAATGATTTGAATTGTGAATTATTATATAAATTAAATCAAGAAACTCCCCACCACTACTTTTTGCCAAAGTGCACTGAAGGTATACAACACTTAAAGTACATAATTAATAGCACTTTAAAAAAATTTATTCATTTGATTTATTATTTTTTATAGCACTGAAGGCCCTGAATAATATACAAAACCTTCAAAAAATCTCATAAGAAATTACAACGTTAAACATTGTGCATGTGTTTGTGTATGGGAAATTTCACATTAAGATACAGTGAAATTATCATACTGGCAGGACAATTTAAAATAAAACAAACTGGGTCAAGGGAATGAATTTATTTAATTTATTTTTAATTCATTGATGTAGCCCTTTCCCCTTTACATGTTGTGCATGCCTGGTCTATTGACTAATTCTCAAGACTAATTTTACCTGTCTGAAAATTGAGGAAAAAACATCTCTATTCCTGCTTTTTTCTGCCTTAAGTACCCAACAATCTTTGGAAAGCATCAAGTTTTAGGAGCAAAGACAAAACAGAAGAGTGAATAGTCTGTCCTTAGCTGCACTGGACACGCGTCCAGGTTGAAGTTCCATCTGTCAATCCCCACAGGCTACAAGAAGCAAGAGGAAATGGCATCCACTTGGATGGGACATTGGAAATTGTTGGCAAGCACTGCACAAGCCTGTGAGATGGACATCTGTCAAGGACACAGGGGGTGGGTGGGGGCAAACAAATAGCATTAGTTCTCCCTAAGACAGAGAGATTTGCATTTCATTATCTGGCTCAGGGTCTCAGAACTTTCCAGCCTCAGAATTTGTTGTGTATGAAATTCTGGAAGGACAGCTGGTAACAGGGAAAAGTAATAATCAGGGACACTAATCCAAAGAACAATTGAAACTCCTTTTGCTATTATGATTTGTGTGTCCATATTATATATGAATGAAGAATTAACGTTTAACTCTGTGCATATTGGTAATCCTTGGATTTATGACCCATAATTTATTGACTGTTCAAATTTAATGACTGCACTTCGAGTGGCAACATGGCTGCATTTACAGCTGTTTGAAGCAACCTATGATCACGTGACCAGATTTTACAACAGTTTTGCCAAAAACTGGCATTTTAGGTTTTCAGCAAAAGTGAACCATAATGAATAATGAGGGTTTTTTTTAATGACCATGATATTCACTTAACAACCAGTACGTTTGTTTAATGACCACTGCAAAAAAGGTCATAAAATGACTGTTATGACCTACAATTGTAATGGGCAGGCTCCACTATCATCATATCTCGAGGACTACCCATACTATGTCTAGCTACAACCCAAAATATATGAGACTGTAGCAATGGAATGAAGCATATGGTATACAGAGAGTATACCATATGCTTACCAGGGGAGTTATAAATTTATATTAAGCCTTCAAAAGTGATGTATAGTCTATTCTTTATAATGGTTTGTCCATGAGATGTTGCATAGAATTAATGGTCAATTGTTTCTCTGGCTTCAATTTTGCAGGTGAACTGCTCCACCACTGCATGCTCAGTTACACTGATCTCTTTGGCTAATTTATATTCCTTAAATGCTGGGATTTTGCGGGACCTTCTGCTCTACTGTAAAATTTATACTGTGGTAAATATATATTTAGTGGACCAGAATGATGTTGTCCTTTACAGCAGACCCACATCATTTGCCTTTTCTGCATATTAACTGTAATGAAAAGAAAAGAAAAGGGCTTTTATTATTAAATTTACAGGTAGCTTTTGAAAGATCTACACTGTTAACATTTAGAAGGTTAGCCTTTTGCCATCCCAAGTTGTAACAATTTTATTACATTAACAATTTGGACCAACAAAAACCTTCCTTCCTTCCTTCCTTCCTTCCTTCCTTTCTTCCTTCCTTCCTTCCTTCCCTCCCTCCCCCTCTTCTTTCTTTCTTTCTTTCTTTCTTTCTTTCTTTCTTTCTTTCTTTCTTTCTTTCCTTCCTTACTTCCTTCCTCTCAATTCCTTTATTTTTTTTGAGATGGGTCTTCTTAAATTGTATTATTATTATTTTTTAAAAAAAGATCTATAATCAACTAAAAAGGCTACAAAAAAAGAGCAAATACAGTGGGGGTTTTTTAGTAGCCCCTATAATTAGGTTCTGAAAAAGGGAGACATTTGACCATTAAATTGTTTGGTTTAGTTTTTACAGAACTATTAAAGTTTCCCCCAAAGGGACCTACAGTAAACAAGGTGATGAGAGTAGCCAGCAACTTCTCATATATGGATAGTAAAAGTGTCTGAACTGAAAACATTTGTTTTTGAGCGATGTATACCTGAGTAGCAATTCACAGAAGCTTCCCTACCCCATTTCAAAATCATCAGACAAAGCTATATGCATTCTCCTGTCAAGCACACCCTCCCATTGACGTATGTCAGCCACTTGTTCTACCAAGGTTACTTCAAAGGTGTCTGCTTTGATTTCAAATTGAGCTCATCATCTTTCAAGCTGGAGGCAAGGAAATCAATAGGATTCTCATATTGAATGTTGCAGGGCAGGTGAATAGTATGAACACTCTGCGTCTCCTGGATGTACTCATTGCTGTTGTGTGGTTAAATGACACTTGTCTTTCTATTAGAGTTTGGCATGCTGAGTGACATTCCTTACCCTGAGGAGTTGCCCAGCAAATGAGACATATTGCTTTATTGCAATCAGTATTAGGATGCTGGGGATTTTTTCTGCTTCTGAATTTCTTTACAGACTGAAATTCCAAATCTACTGACAGTCTTCTTTGCAGAATCAAACTGCCCCACCTATTCCTTTGAAACAGAATTGACCACTTTTCCTGTCCTTTGCAGATATTCCTGCCCATTTGCTGCCACTTAATTATTCTTTTCCTTTCCCTAATCATACATGCATGTCCCGTACCTGCGTTCTAGTGATATGCACAAACGTTTGCATATATTGGGTTTAAAAACACAGTGTGAAAAAGAAGAAGGAAGGAAGGAAGGAAGGAAGGAAGGAAGGAAGGAAGGAAGGAAGGAAGGAAGGAAGGAAGAAGGAAGGAAGGAAGGAAGGAGGGAGGGAGGGAGGGAGGGAGGGAAGGAAGGAAGGAAGGAAAGAAGGAAGGAAAGAAGGAAGGAAGGAGAGGGAGGGAAGGAAGGAAGGAGGGAGGGAGGGAAGGAAGGAAGGAAGGAAGGAAGGAAGGAAGGAAGGAAGGAAGGAAGGAAGGAGAGGGAGGGAAGGAAGGAAGGAAGGAGGGAGGGAGGGAGGGAAGGAAGGAAGGAAGGAAAGAAGGAAGGAAGGAAGGAAAGAAGGAAGGAAGGAGAGGGAGGGAGGGAGGGAGGGAAGGAAGGAAGGAAGGAAGGAAGGAAGGAGAGGGAGGGAGGGAGGGAGGGAAGGAAGGAAGGAAGGAGGGAGGGAGGGAAGGAAGGAAGGAAAGAAGGAAGGAAGGAAGGAGAGGGAGGGAGGGAGGGAGGGAAGGAAGGAAGGAAGGAGGGAAGGAAGGAAGGAAGGAAGGAAGGAAGGAAGGAAGGAAGGAGGGAGGGAAGGAAGGAAGGAAGGATTGTTTAATGGTTTGCCATTATGTTCTCGACAGAAGAAAGTATCTGTAACTCAGGGTTGAATTGTGGGGTCCCTGTTGCTCTCTGAGCTTTCTTTTTTTTTAGAAAATTGTATTAAATATACATTTAAAAACAAGAGTGGACATGATTCAACTTCCCTAGCTACAACACTACTATTAGTATTATCTTATGTTACAGAAAGAAATAACAAAAACCTAAAATACAGTCTATAACAGGACCGAGTATAACAAACTGTACATATAACATCTGTCGGTTTTTTTTAGTAAACTGTCATACAGTCCTCAGCGTTATATTTACATACAGTATCTTTCAGTTATGTCCATTATATAGATGCTAATAAGAAATCCTTACATTATCAACCAATCAATGTTCATCTCAGCGATCCTCCTTAACTCTAACCAATTGTACAAATTTTGCCAAATTTCATAATACTCCGTTTCGTTCTTATCTTTGATCTCTAGGGTTAACCTGTCCATTTCAGCGCAGGATAAAATTTTATCTATTATTTCTTCTTCAGTGGGTGTTTCCTTTCTTTTCCATTTTTGGGCATATGCCAGTCTTGCTGCGGTTAAGATATGTGGGGATATCTTAACTGCTCTCTGAGCTTTCTTATTTGCTTGCAGACATTTCATTACCTGACTAGGTAACATCATCAGTTCTTATGCCTGTGGGGTTTTCTCCCTGGTTTATATACAGGAGCTTGCTCTACTAGTTTTGATTGGTGAGGCTGTGGTTTTCATCTCGGTAATTCTTTGATTAGGTTATTGTTTTCTACTTAACAGTTTTTCTGGAGGTAATCTATTTATTTTATTTTTATTTTATTTTAATCCCATTTATATCCCGCCCTTCTCCGAAGACTCAGGGCGGCTTACAATTTAAGCACAAACCAATGTGCTTAGCAATAGCCTTCATTCTATGTATATGCCTGCTTATTAGGGCTTTCGGGCCCACCCCCAAGCAGCATTGTTACAAAGTCAGCTTATTGCCCCCAACAATCTGGGTCCTCATTTTACCTACCTCGGAAGGATGGAAGGCTGAGTCAACCTTGAGCCTGGTGGGACTCGAACCTGCACTAATTGCAGGCAGCTGGTGTTACTTAGGGAGGCATTAGCCCACTGCTCCACTAATCCCTGTTTATCAGAGTGTAGGCTGCTGGAAAGAATGTGTTCTGGTGTTTTTGTTCCTCACAGGCCTAGAAACTGGAAAAAGCTAGTCGCTCAGGCCACTTCATCCCTGTGTGACCATTTGCTTGAAGAAGCAGCTCTTCAACTGAACAAACCAGAGAGCTTCATGAGAGCTTCAAGGTTCCTCCTGAACCCCATAGTGCTGAAGCTTTTCCGATAAGAAGCAGAAGACGAATGTCCATGATATCCATGCATATTAGAATGCATATAATTACACTCCGCCCCCTTCAAGCCACTTAGTCCTCTCATTCTACGGGCCCATTTTGTATATTAAATTAATTTGCACCAACAGTCATTCAGGAAACAAAAATATGGAATCAGTGGGACTACTTGAGCTGGACAGCCAAGCACAGGTCCAGAGTCCAAGAGCACAAAATGTTCCCCAATTAAGCTTATCTTTTGTCTGGGAAAAAAAATTTATTCCGATGAGGTCCCGAGCTTGGGAATAGGGAAAGAGAGTAGAAGGAACTTTTTTGTTTGTTGGTTGATGGAGAACCGGAAGCTTCCTAATTCAGACCCTCCTCCACCAGACCAACTCTCCTGCAAGTTTAACAGAAAAGTTTCATTAGCCAGGCCAGTGGATCATCGGCTTGTAACAGGGCTAAACTTTTCACTCCTGCATTTTTTAAGGCAGTCGATCTCACCAGTTAATGGCCCATTTTCCCTGATGCTGGATGACATCTGCTTTTGAAATATTCCCCTTGGGATGCCGTTTTTCAAAGGCTGTGCCAGAAATGGCCGACCTGTGGTGAAAGATGTGGCTTGCAAAGCTATTTTTTTACGTCCTCCCAGAGCTGTCCATAATATCGAGGGGCCATTTAACCACACGAGAGCAATGAGTACATCCAGGAGAGGCAGAGTGTGCATACTATTCACCTGCCCTGCAATGTTCAATATGAGAATGGTTGCGGCCACAACCCCATGCCTCCGTATCGGTTTATAGGAACAGTACTTGGTGTCAGTGGCACTATTATTCCTGTTATTTTATGTACAAAGCACTTACATACAGCAGGGTGCTTTACTGAACATAAACTCTTAACAACTTCTTTTCAGTAACCACTTCAACCATTATTAAACCGACGCTTTGAATGTTAGCGCTAACACTATTAAGTTGGCTACAGAGAAACATCTTGCCTTCTTTCCTAAAAGTAGACAAGTAGCAGAATGGAACTTTGAGAGCAAGCAACTAAATTTCATTTTTAATGTGTGCCGTTGTGCCCACAGTAAAAAATGACAATAAAGGTTATCTAATATTTTCTTTTCTTTTCTTAGCTTAGCTTAGCTTAGCTTGTCTTGTCTTAGTAAAGGTAAGGTAAAGGTTCCCCCGCACATGCATGCTAGTCGTTTCCAACTCTAGGGGCCGGTGCTCATCTCCGTTTCAAAGCCGAAGAGCCAGCGCTTGTCCGAGGACGTCTCTGTGGTCATGTGGCCGGCATGACTAAACGCCAAAGGCGCACGGAACGCTGTTACCTTCCCACCGTAGTGGTCCCTATTTTTCTACTTGCATTTTTACGTGCTTTCGAACTGCTAGGTTGGCAGAAGCTGGGACGAGTAACAGGCGCTCACTCTGTTATGCGGCACTCGGGATTCAACCCGCCAAACTGCCGACCTTCTGATCAACAAGCTCAGCGTCCTAACCCACTGAGCCACCGTGTCCCTATCTTGTCTTAGTAGCTTAGCTTATATCATCTCATCTCATCTCACCTCACCACACCTTACCTTATTATATCATATCGTATCATATCTTGCCTTGCCTTGCCTTGCCTTGCCTTGCCTTGCCTTGCCTTATCTTATCTTATCTTATCTTATCTTATCTTATCTTATCGCCTCGCCTCGCCTCGCCTCGCCTCGCCTCGCCTCGCCTTGCTTCACCTCATCTCATCTCATCTCATCTCATCTCATCTCATCATTTTCTCTTCTCTTATCATCTTCTCTTATATCTTATGAGGGAGGGTTTTCTAGAGCTCAGAAGCAGCTAGACATTCTTCTCTCCTGCAGTGTCCAATAAATTGACTTTTTCAAATAAGGACCCCGCCTGCTGACCTTTAGGTTCATACAGGTAGTCCTCAACTTACAACCATTCATTTAGTGAAGTTAAAATGGCACTGAAAAAAGTGACTTATGGTTGTTTTTCACATTTATGACCATTGCAGCATCCCCATGGTCATGTGATCAAAATGCCTAGCGGCTGGCATGTTTTTATGGCGGTTGCAATATTCTGAGGTCATGTGATCACCTTTTGCAACCTTCTGACAAGCAAAGTCAGTGGGGAAGCCAGATTCACTTAACAACCACATTACTAACTTAACAATTGCACTGATTCACTTAATAATTGGGGCAAGAAAGGTCATAAAATGGGGCAAAACTCACTTAACAACTTTCATTGGGCTCAATTGTGAACATGAGTTGAGGACCAGTTGTGTTGAAATATTCTGCTGATGTTCAAGCAATCTATTCCTAAGCCATTTAGGGCTTTAAAGGTAAGAAATAAAACCTTAAATTGGGCCCAGAAAAACCGATAATTCAGCAGGTCCTTCACAAAGTCATAGCTTGGGGAGAAACTTGCACACAAACATACCATATCATTGGGGCCACTTTGGTGTGAACAGAAACTTTTAAATAATCCATCAGATTAAATGTAGGCTTTACCAAAACTGATTATCTGAGTGGAAACACAAAGAACATTTAATGAATGAATAAGTGAACAAATAACCAAGTTGTTAGATGGAAGTGTCCACATGGTCTCTGGCAGAAATAAAATTTAAACTGAAGGACAGATTGCAATCCAAAGATAAAATGAAATACTCTGCCAACATGGGAAGGAGGAAATAAAATGCTTAGATTTTTTTTTAAAAAAATTAAATTCTCCAGCAAGCCGGGGGGTGTGTGTCTGATTAGCCTGGCCATCTGGACTTTCTCAAGACATGTTTCTGGAAATATTTTGAGGTGGTACTTTGGTTTCCTTTTTGTTTTACTCCTTTCTCACCACATTCTGGATTTTCTAGGTCAAGAAGAAGAGACTTTTAATAAAGGACACTATTTGTAGCTCAGGGTTGATAAGTTCGGTTGTTTTCTTGCAAATATTTCATTACCCAAATTAGGTAACCTCATCGGTGTTTGTGATGCTACCTAGTTTGGGTAAAAATATGACTGCAAAGAAAACAACCAACCTCAGAGAGCACCAAGGACCCCTCCAAGAGACTATTGGTTGGAAAGATCTTGCAGTAGGGATATGCTTCAGTGGACCCCATGGAGAAACGTTTATTTAAATTCCACCATTGGAAAAAGAAAATAAATTAATTCCTAGGTTCTGGTGGCATTCTGTTCCTATCCTGCCAAATCACTATGAAGCAACAGGTATCTATTTTCCATTTATCTATTTTCTTAATGATGATAAAAAACCCATCACATATAGAGACTGTAGTGTATGCGACTAAAAGCATACACAGGATGTCAGCACAGCAGGGGGCTGGACAGCTCCAGGCTATAACCGCTTTTGGCGGGAAAGCCTAGTTCGAACAAAGCCTGACAGCCCGAGGCATGATCAGCTCTGGCGGGAAGCCAGGGTTTAAATCTATTGGTCACCTGCACTGGCGGGAAGCCCAAGTTTGAATCCATTGGATGGTATTCACCTGGGCAGGTATAAAGATACGCCAGGTAACCCCTTTTCCCCAGCCTTGTTCCTGACCTCAATAAAGAAGTTAATACCCAGCTGAGTGTCCGTCTCTGTGTGCAACCACGCGATATTACAGAGACCAAATTAGTTGCCTCTATGAACACATTGTCTGTCAACCCATTTTAATCTGAGGTGAATGAGGTTTATCAAATGATTGACAGAGTCATGGCAGTCCAAATTTAGGTATGAGAATGAGAATCATGCATTTGGGTTTAAATCAGGTTTTTCCATAGGTTTCACTGTGGCATGGTTCTCACTATGAAAAATAAGTGATGAACAATGGAACATGATTCTTCTGGGGGGGGCATTCTTATTACACTGTGTAAGGATAGCTTAGAAGGCAGGGAGGGAGAGAGCAAGAAGGGCTGACCAGCTTGCTCAGGGTTCTACAAACTTAGCAACTTGAAGACCAGTGGACTTCAACTCCCAGAATTCCTCAACCAGCCATGAGGAATTCTGGGAGCTGAAGTCCACAAGTCTTAAAAGTGCCAGGTTTGAAGACCCCTGAACTAGCTCATACTGTACATTTGTCAGTGCAAAGGGAAAGTGATTCAGCAAAAGAACAGCCACCGAAGAAATTAAAACTGGTACTTTTTTACTTTTTTCCTACAGTTTGTAACATTTTATTAGATTATAGAATAAAATACAAAAATACAAAAGCAAATAGTAGGATACAGTCGGGAGGAAAAAGGGGGGAAAAGTGAGGGGGAGAAGGGAAAAAGAACAGACTTCCTCTGTTGCAGTAGAAAGAAGCATTAACACTGAAATTCACTTTTCCATATTATAAACTAGCCATTTCTCTAACAACAAATAAATCTAATCAGTAAAAACCAAAATCCAAAATCCCCCCTTTTTTTTAGTCATCAAGTTTTTGACACCTTGCTAAGCACTAAAAGGTAAAGGTAAAGGTTCCCCCGCACATGAGTGCTAGTCGTTTCCAACTCTAGGGGCCGGTGCTCATCTCCATTTCAAAGCCGAAGAGCCAGCGCTTGTCTGAGGACGTCTCCGTGGTCATGTGGCCGGCATGACTAGACGCCAAAGGCGCACGGAACGCTGTTACCTTCCCACCGGAGTGGTCCCTATTTTTCTACTTGCATTTTTACGTGCTTTCAAACTGCTAGGTTGGCAGAAGCTGGGACAAGTAACAGGCGCTCACTCTGTTACGCGGCACTCAGGATTCGACCCGCCAAACTGCCGACCTTCTGATCGACAAGCTCAGCATCCTGACCCACTGAGCTAAGCACTGGTGGTACCCAAATATTGTCATGTCCTAAAAGTGGTACAATCTGAAAAGGTTGAAAAGCCCTGGTTTAGAAAACGGATCAAGCATAGCTATGAGCATGATGGTTTCTTTTTGCAAGGTTCCTCACGAGGACCTGCCCATAACTCACATGGGTCACCCCATGCCTTCTCCTTTCTGTTGGTCTTTGCCTCTAGGAAATCCTCACTGTTTCATGGAGAGATGTTAGTGTGCCATGTTTCCACCCAGAAGACCTATGCTCTGGCCATTCTAACCAAAGCGCCAAGTTTTTCCAAATAACAATACAAGGAAATACTCCAGATTTCATTTTCCTTTCACGGAAAGTTGGCATGACTACAATTAAAGCTGTTCAATTCAAAGAGCATAAGTACATCCAACATGGCTCCAAACATGAACAAAACTGGACATTTGTCAGAGCCAAAGGATCACCAGATTGTGTGTATTGCACAAAATTCCCAAGATTAGGGATAGGCAAAGAGAATAAACTATAAAATTCTCTTTGTGTAAATTGTTTGGGAGCTCACAGGTGTCTAGAAATTGTTTCTTAAAAGTTACATTTTTATTCATGCACCATTTTTCCAAGCAATGAGAAATCCCAGGGGTAGCATGCTATAGGCATTGCTTCCTATGAATGACAGAACACTGGAATTTATATCTTCCCATGGCAGTCCCTCAAGTTGCATCTCAAATGGGGGAGGGGGTGCATCTATTTCATCAGCTCTCTTGAAAAATCAGCTCTGTCAGATTGTTCCTCACTCAGAATTATTTCGTGTCAGTCAAGAAGTGCTACCCAGTGTTATGTTTCTGCTCTTCCCACCTCTTCCCTCCCTTTCCCCTCCTCTTTTCCTCTTTGTCTTCTGTGTTTCTGACGCACGCTGCAGCCAGAAATTATTTTGTTTCTAGGGATCATAGATAGGAGTCTTTGGGGACACAGAGTAGTAACTGGACAGATATCATTAAGCTAAAATATGAGAGTCAATTTCACCTATTTAAAGAACTGGTGATGGAATACATTCGCATCCTATTGCTCCAGAGCATACATTATAAGAAGGAAGATTTTAATTAGATTCTAGGAAGAATTTCTTGATGGCAACATTTATTTGGCAACAGGAGAGGCTCAGTGATTTTTGGTCCAAGGGTGGGATGAGGTAATGAGTTTGGGAACATAAAAGGAATGGCAGAAAGAACATAGTAGCAGAAAGAAGGTGCACAAAACAGAATGTTTTCAACTATATTCTTTTATAATAATTTTATTAACATTTAAAAATGTAAAGCTAAAAAAACTTATGCAAACTAAAAAAAATACAAAAAGAAAAAAAGAAATGTGCAGAGGAAAAAGGGGGAGGGGGCTTGAAGCTCAGTGGTTGTTGGTTGTGGTCATAATTGCTACCTCTAGGACAGGGGTGTCAAACTTGCAACGTCACGTGAAGTGTCGCAATGTATCGCAACTTTTTTTCCATTGCCGGCAGTGGGGTGGGTGCAGTTTCACTATGATGTATCCAGCCCATGGGCCAGCAGTTTGACACCCCTGCACTAGGAGCTCTGGTGGCGCAATGGTTAAACTGCAGTATTGCAGGCAAACTCTGCCCACAGCCTGGAGTTTGATCCTGATAGTGCTCAAAGTTGACTCAGCACTCACCATCTTTCAAAGGTCAGTAAAATGAGGACCCAGATTATTGGGGGCAATATGCAAATAATGTTACTACATTGTAAACTGCCCAGAGAGTGCTCTAAAGCACTAGGCGGCAGTATATAAGCCTAAAACGCTATTGCTATTGCTCTACCCTGTAAACCTTTCAGTTTATTCTTCAATTTATCTCACACAGATTTGGAGAAGATGAACGTTCAGTGTAGTATCTGATTCTACACCCTCCATGCAGCCTCAGTTTCTGGGTTTGTGGAGATTGTTGGAGGCAACACATTAGAAAAATACCAGGACACCCCAGCACAACCATCCCCTGAATACTAAATAGCCTTGCTGTTGTGCACCCCAAAGGTAGAAAATTATGAATTATCTGACAATTCTTATTATTCGAATTCACCTTGTGTCTCATTAAGCTCTTAGGGGAGGGGGGAGCACTTTAAAATAAGTGGCAGTGAATGGTGTCAATGACCCTTAGGCAATTTAGATGGATGAACTTACACAATGTCAGAGAAATGATTACCACACCGTAGGCACTAATTGGCACCTTTGGCCTGATCCCCAGAATCCTCCCTCCATTTCAGATGATTTGCACTGAGATTTATTTTTTTTTTGTCTTGAGGGACTCTGTGTGCTTAGACAAACAGCATTGCTTGTAAAGCAAGCTTATACTTCTATTCTAGAAAGAGCTACAACTGGAATTAAGCCTGTTTAAGTTGATAGAAGGGAGCGCGATGGCTCAGTGATTAAACAGTCTGAGTTCAAGACTCAAGCACCGGGCAACGGGATGAGCTCCTGTTACTTGCCCCAACTCCTGCCCATCTAAGGAGTTTGAAAGCATGCAAATGCAAGTAGATAAATAGGTACCACTTTGGCAGGAAAGTAAAAGTACTGTTCCATGTACCTCACTGTATAGTCATGCTAGCCACATGACCATGACAATGTCTTCTGAAAATGCGGCTCCTCGACTAAGAAACAGAGATGAGCATTGCCCCCTAATGTTGGACATGGCTGGACAAGGGAAACCTTTACCTTTAAGTTGATGGAAAGCACAGTGTTCGAAGAGTGACAAGCAGTAGTGGGAACAACCGGTTCTCTGTGTGGATGCTGCTTCCGGAAGTCCATTCTGGACCTGGGCCTGCGAAGTGGCTGAATCCCACCACTGGTGACAAGATATTTCAGAAAGTCAAACTGGAAGGTAGTAAGTGTCATATTACTAGTAAAATTCAAGCAGATTCGTTAGTTTATAGCATTTCCATTCAGTTAGCTGGGATAAGGCCTACAAGACATGTTAAATTATAGTCAGCATTAACCTTGGCTAAGAGACAAACCTATGGGTACACAACATAGAGATGCATACAAACTAACCACACTCTTCCTCCTACCTGGCTGGTATCCTGGCAATTGGTTGTTGTGGCTATCTACTGGGATTTCTTGGTCCTTGGTTTTTGTTTTTGTTTCTTTTCTAGAGAAGCATCTACTGGTCTACTCAAGGTGTAAACAGGTACCTTGCTTTCAAATCAATATACCCCAAGAATGAAATATAAAAGTACAATGGTAAAAACTACTTCTTATCTAGGGCCTCATCTCATTTGGACTACTGGCTGCCTAACAACAAACTATCAACAGCAATAGGTTCAGGTCAGGTAAAACAAGAACAAACTGTAATTTCAAATTATGGTGAAGGAAGGAAGCCTTTGCCACACTTTGGGTCAATGGTCCACTTAGATAGACTGTTAGTATGGAAGATGCCAGACAGAGAAGCTGCAGTTCATTCATTACATGTAGTACTACTGATGCCTTTGCCTTGAGAACTGGCTCTTGGCTGATCTACCTAGGATTGGAGAAGATTCCATGTGATAAATGTGGATTGGTATAACATGAAAACTCAATGCACGCATGTGTTTCTGTATCATCACAGAAACTCCATAATCTTTCCAGGAAGTTCAGGTAGTCCTCAACTTACCATCATTCATTTAGTGACCATTTGAAGTTGCAACAGGACTGAAAAAAGAAACATATGACTGTTTTTCACACTTATGACCATAGCAGCATTGCCATGGTCACATGATCAGTTGACTCATGACACTTTGCAATTGACTCATATTTACGATTGTTGCAGTGACTGGGGTTCATATGATCACTTTTTGTGACCTTCTGACAAGTAAAGTCAATGGGGAAGCCAGATTCACTTAACAACCATAGTGATTCACTCAACTGTGGCAAGAAAAGATGTAAAACCACAACTGTCTTGCTTAACAATAGAAATTTCAAGCTCAGTTGTAGATGTAAGTTGAGGACTGCCTATATTCTGAATTCATAGCAGCCTAGCAATCAACCCTAAGTATGAATGATATTCACACATTCACTGAACACATGACAAGACAAGGTGTCTAAGGAGAGGTCACTGGATCCTAAAGTGAAGCTTTCAGATGGGTCTGCCCAATACTGAGAGAGCTCAGAGGCCAAATTACCTCACCCCAAGCTGTGATACTTAAGGTTGGGCTAGAGAAAGAGAAAAGAAGGATCATAACAATCCAGATGACCAACAGATGTCAACAAGAAAACACAGAAGAGTATTTGCTGCAATCTATTGACCATCCAGTCAGTTGCAGAATATCTAAAACTCTTTAATTTCATCCCTTCAAGCCAAGATCATTTACAGTCATGTTGGCTACACCATTCATGGCATGCTAAAGGAAAACTCTCCTGGATTCTGGAACAGTCACATCTCTCTTGCTGTTCTGCTGAGGACTGCTGATCACCCCTTATTTAGTTCTATAGTGACATGATGGTGGCAATTACAGCAGCTGACAAACAGGAGTTGTGCAATGAAGGAATTAATTAGCTCTTTGATGCTCTGGACTAGCAGTTCTGACAACATCACTCAGTGGTGGACTAAGGTGATATGATGAGCCAGTACCCCAAGACACAGACTATATTTGAGCAGCGTGGTAGCCTAAAGGTGGAGCTCTCACCACACAATCAGGAGGCTGTAAGTTCAATCCTAAGGAGCAGTAGATAGTTCTGTTTCTGGGCACAAAGAGAAAATATCTGCTGTGAGCTCTGCATAGGTGACAGGAAGGGCATCCAGCCAGTAAATCCTCAGCTCCATTCAATTGCCCTGACTCCATCCTGATGCAAGGTATTACAGAGTCTATAAAAGAAAAAAGAAAAAAAAATAAAGACCATTCCTAATAATGTCATAATTCCTGCTGGGTGAAGCTGTTGTTTCCAGCACTGCAATGAGTACAATTGCAACTGAGATCCTATGAAATATTAGGCAAATATTTCCTATCACTGGTTTCTGGAGTATAGTGGAAACTTCTTGTAAGTAACTTGCTTGGATTTGTACTGAAACGCTACCATCGTTTTCAATCAATAAATTTTGTGTTTATCTGATCATTTTCTTTCTTGTCCTTTGTTCTTTTCTTTTCCTTAGTGCATATTCTGTTTGCATCTTATGACATACCCCACACAGGACTAATAACTTGTTGAAGGTCAACCTTGCCTCAGCAAAAAATATGTCACATCCAGCTAAAAGTGCCAGGACAGAAGAAGAAATATGATTGATGTAGGGGCCTTTTTTGGAAGTCAATAGCTTCTATTTTTATAAACCTTTCCACCTGAACTCTCCCCATCGTTAAAAGTGCAACATGCAATATTGACTTGCTAGTCTAAATTTGTTAAGATGTCAATATTTCTCCAATCCGTGGCCTCCATGGAAATGCAACTCACCTAAAACTATTCTAATCTACTTGTTTCATATCTGAACAATACATCAAACAAAAGAGCTGACAGTTCAAGGAGGAAGAAAAAAATAAGATATTGAAAAATCAGGCATGAAAGTCAAAGTGCTGCACACTTGACAAGCCATGTCATTCCCCTATGTAAGAAAAAACAGGGGTGGCTCTCTTGTTCTCTTGCTCTCTTCTCCAAATGTGCATATTTGTCCCCAGATGATACAAATTTTTCCCATTATTGGGGAATTGTCATAGAAATAGCACTTTTTTATAGACTTTAAGGAAATATATTCCTTAAGGGCATGGTAAAGTGCACTTCAAAATTCAGATCTTAAGTAAGGGCTACAGATAGTCCTCAATTTACAACCAGTCACTTAGCAACTCGTCAAAGTTATGACCTATCTGGAAAAGGTGAAGTTCTGACATTCAGCCACTCCCATGATGGTTGCATCTTTGCAAATGAAGTCCTGCTCCTTTGATCATGTATGCAACATTAGCACACAAAGAAAAAGAGAAGGGATTTCAAGCTCACCATTATGACCATCATTTTAAACTATTTTATCGTCCCTGCAGACACTACTGATATTAATGTTCATCTCACAGTGCCACAAGGTGTCAGCTGCCGCCTCACACTTGCTTGTACCTCATCACCACGTAGTGAAAGTCTGCCATGGACTCTGGGGAAGGTGGATGGAAGGGGAGGATGTTTAGGGGAAAGCAAAACTACTGTATCTCTCCAGGATGCTGCTTCAAGGTACCCAGCTGGGAGAAGATACAGGAGGATCTGGACAGACTTGAACACTGGGCGCTATCTAACAAAATGAAATTCAGTGATGAAAAAAGTAAGGTTCTACATTTAGGCAAGAAAAACCAAATGTACAGGTATAGTATAGGGGGTACCTTGCTCAATAGTAGTAACTGTGAGAGGGATCTTGGAGTCCTAGTGGACAATCACTTCAATATGAGCCAGCAGTGTGCTGCAGCTGCCAAAAAAACCATCACAGTGCGAGGCTGCATTAACAGAGGGATAGAATCAAGATCACATGAAGTATTAATATCACTTTACAATGCCTTGGTAAGGCCACATTTGGAATACTGCATCCGGTTTTGGTCACCATTGTATTGTATATGTAAACATTCTTTCAATGGAAGTGTATGTATGTTAACAAGTACAAATATTAGGGCATCGTCAAAGTATATAAGTAAAGCCGCTTGACAGGAATACACGCGGGAACTTTGACAGCTGTCAAAGTTCCCCGCACTGCGCAGGCGCCTCCACTGACAGCTCGCGGCTGCCAAACTCCGGACCGTGAAGAAGCCTGAGCTGTCAAAGCGTCCACCGCACAGCGCAGGCGCAACCACTGACAGCTCGCGGCTGTCAAAACACCACACCACACGAAAGCCGGAGCTGTCAGAAGAAGACGACGCTGATTGGTCCCCATCTGACACGGCGCCAAAACAAACACTTCTGATTGGTCCTCGCGACCAGCTGCCGGCTATAAAAGCCGAACAAGTCATTCAATGTTGTCTTGCTCTAAATAAACTTGTTGTTAACTAGCCTGTCGTCCCGAGCGGTCCTTTGGCTACTTCACTGGCGACGAAGGTGGGATCGCTCCGGAGCTGAAGTCACGGCCGAGGAAGAGAGTTCCCGGCAAGAGCTGACACGGAAGTTTTAACTTCCATCGGAGCAACCCAGGACCGGACGACATGGCAAACTTCGGCCGTGTGAGGGAGTTTGATACCCGCCATCCCGAGAGATGGCAATCACACCTCGGCCAAGTTGAAGGATTTCTCCTCGTCAGTAAAATCACTGACGACCGAGCAAAGGCCGCCGCCCTGCTGTACATCAGCGGGCCCCCGGTGTACGACGCAGCCGTCGGGCTGTTCAGCCCAGTGCCCATCACGGAAGTCTCCTACGCGGACCTGGTGGACCAGCTGAACAAGTACTACATGCCGGCTCGCTCGGAACTGTACTGGCGGGTGCAATTCGCACAAAAGAAACAACGGCAGGACGAGCCCGCCAACGAGTTCATCGCCGGGGTCAGACACGCCGCGCGGAACTGCTGCTTCCCCGACCTGGAAGACCGCATCAGAGACCAGGTGGTGATCGGTCTGAGGGACGAGAAGCTACAAAAAAAACTGACGTCCAAACCCGACATGAATCTGGCTGAGCTGACCAGGGAGATCATGGCATACGAACACAGCCACAAAAAGAAGCCGACGAACACGACCCCAGAGACCCCGGCGACCGTCTACCAGGAAAGCGCAACCTTCAGCGACAGCGGAGAGTCGGTAGATTTCACCGATGGAGAAGCCCTACAGCGCAGGATGGAGCACCGACAGCCGAGGAGGGGCAAAACGTCGGACCGCCGAGGATTCAGGGACCCTCCACCGCCACCCCCGCGTTACGTGCAACGAGCCGCCTGTGCCAGCTGCGGGGGCAACCATGCCCGAGGAAGCTGCCGCTTTAGGAACGCAAAATGCCACAACTGCGGGAAGACTGGCCACATCAAGCCGGTGTGCCGCAGCAAGGGCCGGGACAACGTCAATGAGGTGGAGGCAAACCCCCCAGGTAGGCCGGCTGCCCAGGCCAACAGGGAAACCCCACCAGGCAACCGGGTTGAGACAATCGATAGGGTAAACTGCATAAGTTCCAAGGTTAAGGTCTGGGTCAGAATTCAGGGGGTGCCTTGCCACATGGAGGTGGATTCAGGGTCAGCGGTCTCCTTAATTTCGCTAACAACCTATCAGGAGATCTGTCAGAAAGGCCGAAGACAAATTCCCCTGAAACAAACTCAGGTTCACCTTGCAGACTTCCAGAAAACCCCTATTCCGTTGGAAGGGAAAGCCAAGGTCCTTGTACAGTATAAGGGGTTCAAAGGTCCCCTGGAGGTTTTAGTTACGCCAGGGAACCGTACCAACTTGATAGGGCTTAACTGGTTCACTCCACTAGGCATCGCCTTATCAGGGGTTAATACCATTCAAACACCCAGCCTGGAAGCCGTTTGCGAAAAGTACGCCGACGTTTTCAATGGCACTTTAGGGAAATATACAGGTTCCCCCATTTCCCTGCAATTAAATCCAGCAATCCAACCAATTAAAATAAGAGCTAGGAGGGTACCCTTTGCCCTCAAAGAAAAAATTGAAAACGAGCTTGACCGACTCGTGAGTCTAGGGGTGCTTGAGCCAACAGATGGGGGAACCTGGGAGACCCCTATTGTCACCCCAATCAAACCTAATGGCGAAGTGAGAGTATGCGCTGACTATAAGGCGACAGTCAACCTAGCCCTCAGCCCCCATGCTTACCCGGTGCCAGCGGTAAGGGACGTATTTGCTTCCATCCGCTCTGGCACCATTTTCGCCAAGCTTGACCTCACGCAGGCGTATTTACAACTGCCTGTCACAGACGACACCGCGGAAGCGCAAACTATTGTCACCCACCGCGGTGCTTTTAAAGTTAAGAGGCTTCAATTCGGCATATCTGCAGCCCCGGGTATCTTCCAGGGTATCATGGAAAAGACCCTGAAGGGAATACCCGGGGTCTGCCCCTATTTCGACGATGTTCTCATCGCCGGAGAAAATGAAGCTAGTTTAGCTGACAGGTTGTCAGCTGTGCTGAGCCGGCTCAGAGAAGCCGGTCTCAAACTTAAGCGGGAAAAGTGCTCCATTGGAGTCACTTCTACAGAATTCCTAGGGTATAAAATCGATAGCCAGGGCATCCACCCCACCTCTGAGAAACTAAGGGCTATTCAAACCGCACCCAGCCCTAGGAATAAGCAAGAGCTTCAATCCTTTTTGGGACTGTTAAACTTTTACCATGCTTTCATTCCCCACAAAGCCACTATTGCAGAGCCTCTCCATAGGCTCCTTGACAAGGGTACAACTTGGTCCTGGACCAAGGAACATGAAAATAGTTTCCAATCGTTAAAAAAGATTATCTGTCAAAGCTCAACCATCACCCTTTTCAGAGAAGACACCCCAATATGCATCGCTTGCGATGCCTCTCCCTACGGAATTGGGGCAGTCTTAAGTCACCTATTCAAGGATGGCACACAAAGACCCATAGCCTTCTATTCTCGCACTCTGACCAAAGCTGAAAGAAACTATGCACAAATTGACAGGGAAGCCCTAGCGATAGTAGCAGGGGTCAAAAAATTTCATGATTATCTGTATGGAAGACCATTTACGATATTTACAGATCACAAACCCCTGCTAGGCATATTTACTTGGAATAAAATTACACCACAAATTCTCTCTCCGAGAATCTTAAGATGGTCAACGTTCTTAGCAGCCTATTCTTATCAACTAATACATAAACCAGGTAAGGAATTGGGACATGCTGACTGCCTCAGCAGACTGCCCATACAAACCAGGGACTCAGATCCAGCCCCAGCCAGCCAAATTTTAGCAATCTCTCAACTTCCTGAATGCCCCCTGACTGCAAACATTATAGCTAATAATTCAGCAAAAGATAAAATACTTGCCAGAGTCCTCAAATGGGCCACAACAGGGTGGCCAGCTCAAAACCCACAACCCAAATTCCAACCTTATTATAATAGGAAAAACGAGATTTCAACACATAGAGGATGCCTGCTATGGGGAAATAGGGTCATCATACCAGAGGAAAACATAGACCAAACATTACACATTTTACATGAAGGGCACCCTGGAATTGTAAAAATGAAAGCAATGGCTAGAAGTTACGTGTGGTGGCCTAGCATAGATAAACAAATTGAAAAGTATGTGGGTGGGTGTTATACCTGTCAGGAGACCAGGAATGAACCCCCCCAGGCCCCGATCCATAAATGGGAGACTACAAGGAACCCTTGGTCACGTATACATATAGATTTTGCAGGGCCTATCCAGGGCCAAAGTTTCTTAATAGCAGTGGACAGCTATTCCAAGTGGCTGGAAGTCACGCCCCTTAGGAAAACAACGTCCGCAGCCACTATTCAAGCCTTACGGAAAATATTCGCAACACACGGCCTACCTGACACCATAGTTTCCGACAATGGACCTCAATTCACCTCTCGTGAATTTCAGATCTTCGCTACGAGGAATTGTATTAGGCTGGTCACGTCGGCGCCGTTCCACCCATCGTCGAACGGAATGGCAGAAATTATGGTACGATCCACGAAAGAAGCGTTAAAAAAATTCGTTAAAGGGAACTGGCAGAGGCAACTCAGCCAGTTCCTCTTAGCACAACACACAACGCCATGCTCCACAACCGGCAAATCACCAGCGGAATTAAGATGGGGAAGGAGGCTAATAACACGTCTCGACAGACTGCACCCCGACACATACCCAGAAGAACCACAACACCCCCACCCCGGCCGCACACTTAACCCTGGTCAACTAATATGGGCAAGATCATACACAGATAAAAACAAGTGGGTCCAAGGGACTGTAATAAAACAAACAGGGCCCATCTCATACCTTATAGCTACGCAGGCACAGGGCAACATACGCCGCCATATTGACCAGCTCAGACCCAGACAACCACCACACAATGCTGAGCAACCAACCAGTGCCGACGTACAACCCCCACCGGAAATGCTGCCTATCCCAAACCAGGAAGTTGAACATCAAAATGAAGAACTAGACCCAGACCACCCACCGCCCCTTCGCCGATCAACCAGGAATCGGAAACCACCCACCTATCTAAAAGACTATCAGTGGGCAGGTTCAAACATCCAAGAGGAAAGAAACGCACCAGGGGAGGGGTAAGGGGTGTATTGTATATGTAAACATTCTTTCAATGGAAGTGTATGTATGTTAACAAGTACAAATATTAGGGCATCGTCAAAGTATATAAGTAAAGCCGCTTGACAGGAATACACGCGGGAACTTTGACAGCTGTCAAAGTTCCCCGCACTGCGCAGGCGCCTCCACTGACAGCTCGCGGCTGCCAAACTCCGGACCGTGAAGAAGCCTGAGCTGTCAAAGCGTCCACCGCACAGCGCAGGCGCAACCACTGACAGCTCGCGGCTGTCAAAACACCACACCACGCGAAAGCCGGAGCTGTCAGAAGAAGACGACGCTGATTGGTCCCCATCTGACACGGCGCCAAAACAAACACTTCTGATTGGTCCTCGCGACCAGCTGCCGGCTATAAAAGCCGAACAAGTCATTCAATGTTGTCTTGCTCTAAATAAACTTGTTGTTAACTAGCCTGTCGTCCCGAGCGGTCCTTTGGCTACTTCAACCATGATGTAAAAAAGATGTTGAGACTCTAGAAAGAGTACAGAGAAAAGCAACAAAGATGATTAGGGGTCTGGAGGTTAAAACATATAAGGAACGGTTGCTGGGATTCGGTATGTCTAGTTTAATGAAGAGAAGGGTGAGGGGTGACATGACAGCAGTGTTCCAATATCTCAGGGGCTGTCACAAAGAAGAGGGGGACACGCTATTCTCCAAAGGACGTGAAGGCAGGACAAGAAGCAATGGATGGAAATTAATCAAGGAGAGAAGCAACCTAGAATTAAGGAGAAACATCCTGACAGTTAGAGCAATTAACTAGTGGAACAAGCTGCCTCCAGAAGGGGTGAAAGCTCCAACACTGGAAGTTTTTAAGAAGAGACTGGACAGCCATTTGTCTGTAATGGTATAGGGTTTCCTGCCTGAGCAGGGGGTTGGACTAGATGACCTCCAAGGTACCTTCCAACTTTATTATTATTATTATTATTATTATTATTATTATTATTATTATTATTATTATTATTATTATTATTATTATTATTATTATTATTATTATTATTATTATTATTATTATTATTCCCTTGAAGTGACTGTTCTGAAAACAGCTTGCTTGAACCTAATTGTTCATGGGGGGAGTTGGCAATGGGAGGCAGTTAAGGGAGGGAAAAGTTGAACTTAGGGAATTTGGTGCACAATTCTCGATCCTGGCTATGCATTACTGCAGTACACTTGACTTCTAATAAAATTACACTTTTCTCAACTAATGGAGCCAAGGCTTGTTTCTATTTTGAGGTTTAAGTGCTGGTAGATCTGACATAAGGGTGCAGAATGCACTCCTTTTATGTTACAACAGATCACTTAGCAAACTTTTGAAGTTACAACAGACCCCAGAAAAGGGACTTATACCCAGATTCAAAGTTCTGACATGCTCACATGACTGCATTTTGAGCACTCGGGAACTGGCCTGCATTGACAGCTATTTGCAATGTCCTGCATCAGATCATGTGACTGCATTGACTTCTAGTTTCTGGCCAAAAAAAGCCTCAAAGTGAACAATGGTCTTGCTTGATGACTGCAGTATTTGTTTAATAACCGTGGCGTTCTCTTTACAACCGTTGGGTTGGCTTAATAATCGCTGCAACCAAGATTGCACAATCAGGCACAATCACATAATGACTTGCTTTACAATCATCGTGATTTATGACCAAAGCTACAGGCTAAATTACAGTTCTAAGTCGAGAGCTACCTGCACTCCATGCCATAAGGGCATGTTCTTCTGATCACTCTGAATTAAATGTTTTGTTTTGACTAGCTATCCAGTGCCTTCTCTAGCAAAACCTGCCTTGCGTTCTCAGTGGAAAATGCCCCAGTGCATCTCTTTACCTTCAATCTAAGCAAGCAGCACATTTTACTGGACAGCTTACGACCCCTCTCCTCTCTGTAGAAAAGCAGGCCTGGGTGTGTGTGTTAAATTCAGAGCAGTGAAGCTAGGCGAGGAGAGGGGAAATTGTGTGCTTAAGTCTTTCTTCAAGCCATTGTTTCCCAACTTCAGATCTTAGCAAAAATACATTTCGAGCCTCTGCAGGAGAAATAGCTCTTTGGGTAGGTGAGTTAGATGAAGAAAGACAGAGAAAGGGGAAAACGTTTGCTGGATCATATAATTTCTTCACTCTAAGTTCCAAAGCTGATTTTCTTCAACAACAACAAAAAAAAAAGCATTAGCTTTTATACTGTAGTCCTGCATATTATTATTTGGCTCAGCATCAATCTGCAACAAAATGTTCCCTGTGGAGAACCCCTAAGTTTGATTTTATTCCCCTCCCAGCTGCTATTCAACTCTCACCTTCTTGACAGTCATCCTTCTAGGCTTCCCAAGTATGTTTACCTTCAATGAGACGTTTTAGGAAAATTCCCATGGGGTAATGTTGGTTCAACAAACGTGGGGGCATTGCAAAGTGTATAATGAGCATGAATGGGGGTATTTTTATAGAAACCCCATACTCAGTGAAGAATTCAGCCTATATTGGACAGCAATAATATAAAGTGGCCGGTAGATGGCAGTGATAGAGCACACTCCCATTATCCTTTCTTCTAAAGCAGTAAAACTAACTAATGGCTTCTGTATCTAGTCCAGACCATCCGTTCCCAGGAAATATATGAAGGCCACACATCCATTGGTTTAAAGATAGGTTGGCCCACTTCAGGCAAATGAAAAATGAAAGTCTGATCAAGTCATTTGGACACCTGGTTGAGAGTAATGTTCCTCTTCTCAGCCATTGCTTTCTACTTTTCAGCTTTTCCTGTGTTATATATGAAATCGAGAGAAGCTGGAAGGTTGGAAGAAACAAAAGTAGACGGGTAGGGTGAAGGAAAGGTTAGTTTCATTTCCGCTCCCCTTCATTGAGAAACATAGACCCTTCATTTTTATCCACCTCTATTCTGCGTATTATTGAGGCACATATGGGTTTGAGAGAGAAGAAACTCCATCATCCCACCTAGAAAAAACGCTGTGTTAAAATCTGCCTATCAGTTTACCATTTTCTTCCCCTATAAGAGGTTTTTTTCTGGAACACCTGAAAGCATGATGTGCAGATTCTTCTTTATCGTCCTTTTCTGAGGAAAAACATGGCTCAAAATAGGGTTGGGTGAGTATAAATCTGACTGAGAAACCAGAGATTCAGTGAGTTTCCACTCTTACTGCTTCAAACCTTCAAATATCTTAATGTTTTTTAAAAAAAATAAACATGGATTTCTCTTTAAAATGCCCCTATTTTATGTATTCGTGCCCATAATAAACAATTTAAGACAAAACCAACCACCCATAGAAAAATAATTCTATTTCTAATCAACAAATCATTATGCAAGGAGTCCATTACCCACTCTACCCCAAGGTCTTTTTTTTGGGTGGGGGAGCCAGAATTTATGGGGCTAAATGTCTATGGAGATTCTCAGTCATCCAGGTCATGGTTGTCCCAAAGGTCATCCAAGACGCTTCCTCAGGTCTGACTGGATGGTGGGGAACTGAATCTTTCCATTCCCCACCATCTAGTCAAAGCTGAAGAAGCTTCTCGGATGAGAAGTTAAACGTCTTCAGAGAAAAACAAGAAAGTCCAGTTGCCTCATGAAAAAGCATCTTTGGGATAATTTATGGGGCTCATTTAAATAAACTCATACAAATCTCTGGGGAGATATTATTAGCGATTACCAGCACCTTGACTTGTACCTGAAAGCCAATTGGCAACCAGAGCAGTTTATGCAGCAGTGGTGTCACGTAGGCATAATATGGTATGTGGTGTCCAGGCTCCAGCTGCTGCTTCCAAATGGTTTTCAAGGGCAGCCCTGTGTCTTTCGCACCTCAGTCATTCAAATGTGAGGTGATGAGTGACTGCCTCAGGGCCTGTGGTTCAGGTATGGATACAATTGGTACACAAGATGAATTTCTATGAAGGCCTTCTTGACCACAGCTGCCGCCTGCTTCTGACACAAAAACTGTGGGTCCAAGGAGATTCCCAAACTGTGCGCAAGTCCCAGGGTGCGGGATGGAACATCTTCAGACCCAAGTAGTCCAAATACTTGCAGCTACTTGGTCTTACCAGGATACAGTCTGCATTTAAATGCACAGAGTCTCCAGACACTATTACGAGATCTAGGCAGCATCATTGTTGGGTTTCTGATATATAGATACTACTCAGACATCTAGAAAGAACACCAGGGCTAAAGACTGATCATGCATGCATTTATTGGGTTTACATGCAGCTCCAGCCAGTATAAAATCTGATACACCTCCACTCAACTTCACACATCAACATATATGTGTACATAATGTTTACAGATATTGGGAGCTTATTGTGTGGCATTCTTATCTATAGCTTTTTGTAGATGTTGGGAAGATGATGGGAAGGGAGAAATTGTAGAAAAATATAAAACCTCTTTTGATTAGTGGCAGCAGCAAGAATAAATGAATGAATGAGTATACACAAGGCAGAAATAAATAAATAAATAAATAAATAAACCTTTATTGTCAAAGTACAACATGTGTACATTGAGATTAGCTGAGCCTCCCCCCGTGCTCTCTCCCCCCAACACACAGTGACAACAAACCCTCCATCCCACCACACTATGTGAACCAACTACACCACACACCGGCCTCCCAAGTCAATTCTACATAAGATTATGTCCCATTTAAAAGCCTAACAGCCCACGGATAAAAGCTATTTTTCAGCCTGTTGGTATGGCTGGCTATATTCCTATATCTCCTACCGGATGGTAGGAGAGTAAAGAGATACCGTCCAGGGTGTGAGTCATCCCTGAGAATCTTCCTCACTCTTCCAAGGCAATGAGCCCTGGCGATGTCATCCAGTGGTGTCAGGGAACAGCCCACAATGTCTTGTGCTGTGCTCACTACCCTCTGTAATACTTTCCTATCCGCGGCTGTCAGACCAGCATACCAGACCACAATACCATACGAGAGGACGCTCTCTATAGTAGACCGGTAAAAGAGGGTCATTAGCCGTTGTTCTACCCTGTTCTTCTGCAAGACCCTGAGAAAGTGAAGCCTCTGTTGGGCCTTTCTAGCCACCTGAGTTGTGTTAACTTTCCAGGTCAGATCTTCACAGAGGTAGACTCCCAGAAATTTAAAGGAGGAAACTCTCTCTACACAGTTCTCTCCGATGTGAAGTGGGGCAGGTTCCTCCTTTTTTCTCCGGAAGTCTAACACCATCTCTTTCGTCTTGCCGATGTTTAGGTGCAAGTTGTTGTTACTACACCATATGGGTAGTTTTTGTACCTCCGCCCTATATGCTGTCTCATCCCCACCTGTAATAAGACCCACCACAGTTGTATCATCTGCGAACTTGATTATCGCAGTGGATGGGTCAGATGATACACAATCATAAGTGTATAAAGAGTACAGGTAGGGACTAAGCACACAGCCCTGTGGCGTGCTGGTGCAAAGCAGACCCTCATTGTTTGTAACCGATCCCTAAGAAAGTCTTGAATCCAATCGCAGATGGCGGGGGAGAATTTCAAGTCAGTCAGCTTCTCGATGAGAATGCTCGGCAAAAAAAAAAAATGTTTGTAGGTGCTTTTCAGTCTTTCAAATGTATCTACATAGGCATCACATTCTGACATACTGCTTTCCACAGTTTGTACAGCTGTCTCTTGCATAATTATATTCAGTCTTAGATCTTCCAGGTATAGCCTGCAAGTAAGAATTTCTCCTTCCTCTGAAGAAATTTGGAGAAATTATCCATCCATCTAAAATCCTATCTATTTATTGTACCAAATCCATCATTGTAGGACTTTCAAGATGCAACTTCAGATTTCTTGACAGTTTGCACAAACGTATTGACATACTGTAGAGCAGGGGTCTTCAAACTTGGCCCTTTTATGACTTGTGGCTGAGGAATTCTGGGAGTTGAAGTCCACAAGTCATAAAAGGACCAAGTTTGAAGACCTCTGCTGTAGAGGCATCTAAAGCTTGGAAGCATTTTTCTGGCCTGAATATTTTCTGTGCTTTCTGTAATTGAACACTGATTCTTAGATTCTTTTTTTCAATCTGCTTTTCACTGAAGGAATATAGTATTTTCTTCCTTTTGCTCTCCATTATAAGGCCAGAAAGTCCAGAGATGCAAAATTATTCTTGGGACATGTAACTTTCTTAATAAACTTTACTAGGGATCCCAGTTCTAGGGTGCAAAATCAAGATAACCACTAGCTGGAAGTAAAATAGCATTGAAAATTTTAATTCTTGGCTGCCATTTAATGATTGTTTAGGACTAAATACATTAGTCATAAAATTTATTTGTTCTTACGTCTCGAGTTGCACTTAATAAGTTGATTCTGCTCCCAAACAAATGTTTTGTTAAATACAGGATCCAGTGAGTGAACTGGAGGACTGCAAACAAACATCTCAACTATTTTCCACCTTCTTCCTAGGACTTAAAATCAAGATTTTGCTCTCCTTGACTGGATCGGAACCAGTGGAAATGGGAAAATCTGTTCCCTGGGTCTCCTCAAAGAAGACAGCCTTACCAAGGACATTTTAAACACAGTCATAAAAACACAAATATGAGAGAGTCATCTAGAAGAGATGGGAGATGGGGTTAAAAAGGAAGCACAGATCTTATAAACATCCACAACTTAACCACTCTCAGATGATAAACAGTTTTCTCAGGTTGCTGCAACAAGCCTGAAAATGAGTATCACAGAATGCACCACATCCTTGTAGATATAAATGGCACCTATGGACTCCATGATTATACAGTTCAAGTCAAAGTTCAGATTGTATTCCCATGGAAAAGGACAGCAAACATGAAGGCACAGCTAGTTATTTGATTGTGCAAAGGTCCCATTTGATATAGGAAGTGGCCTGGGTTTGGCTGCCTACTCCTGGGTTTGGAAATCTCTTTGTTATGTAAGCTTGCAATGAAATCTGATGGCATGGCTCAGGAATGCTCCAATTTTAACGGGAGTTTTGATGGACATGCAGCCCAACAGGTGGTGGGCTAGGCGAGGGATAGCAGTAAATATAGGAACATATTAATAAATAGGATGCATTAAAGCAACAGCAGCAGCACAACTACTGTATGGAAATATTCAACCTTCAATTTCGCAGCGCTTTAGACATGCACGTCTCATTTAGGATTTGAATTGTTTCTGTAGGAATGTTGCCCTTGAAGCATGGAACCTAACAGAAAGAATGAGAGCAGATGCTCTATGAATCTGGAATGCAGATTTCATGTGGCCCTTGAAAGCTTTGGGTGCAGTTCCTATCAAACTGTTCTTTTTAATATAAGCTAAAGGAAAAATTATTATCTCTTTGGTAAACAGTCATGTTAATACCTTCTTTTGAGTCTACCTCTTCTTTCTCCTAATCCTTTGCCAGGTTAAGCCTAATGGTAATTCAGCCAGAGTTCAGTTCTCTGCTTTCACACAACAGACAGAATTTTGCCAGACTAAACCCTTACTACTCTTTATTTATTATTTATTTATTTTTGGGACTTATATGCCGCCCTATCTCCCAAAGGACCCAGGGCGGCTAACAACAATAAAAACAATACAAAAGTTAAAAGAAATTAAATAAACAGCCCCAAAACTGTTTTAACTAAACAATTAAAAATTAAAACATTTTAAAAACCCGTCGTCAATCCAGGTCAGCCTGATGAAAAAGGAAAGTTTTGAGGTCACGGTGAAAGGACTGGAGATCCGGGGCCATCCGGAGCTCAAGGGGGAGTTGGTTCCACAGGGCTGGCACTCCCACAGAGAAGGCCCTCCCCCTGGGGGTCGGCAGCCGACATTGTCTAGCCGACGGCACCCTGAGGAGGCCCTCTCTGTGTGAGCGCACTGGGCAATGGGAAGTCATCCCCGGCAGCAGACGGTTCTGCAAATATCCCGGGCCTAGGCCATGTAGGGCTTTAAAGGTAAGTACCAGTACCTTAACTCTTATCCTAACCGATATACCTGGGGAGACTCTAGGGTGTGGCTATCCTTATTCTCTTCCTCTGTCTCTTGTCTAGGTCCAGGCTGTGCTGTCTCTTGTCTTGTCCACCCCGCTTTCCAGAAGATGCTCCCTCCTTCCTGCTTCAACGTAGGAAATTGCTGCTTCAATGTAGTCCATCACTCCATCATCTTTCCCATCCTTCTTATTGGGAGAACGAGATCTTCAACATGACATCTGAAGAACAAGTTGGATCTTGACTCTAAAAATATTCTGCACCACTAAAATGAAACATGGTAAAAAAAAAGAAATTGGATTTTTTAAAAATGTTTCTGAATATCAGTGTTTCTTATGTTTTCCAGAACCTGTTACACTGGCCATTCCAGTGAGGGCCCTTAGTTGGCTGGAAGTAAATCTTCCAGGTCTGGAAGTAAATCTTTCAAAACAGAAAGCAGTTTCTATGTTCCAGACACTGTCAGCCTCCAAAGCAGATTTATGATAATTGGGCATTATTATTAATGACAAAATGATATATGCAGTACATCATGCAGTCCGAAGTAAATTAGAAAATATGAGTATTAAGTAAAGATTCTGAATGCAGATCATACTCTCAGAGGTCATTTGATGGGATATTATTTACACATTGGTCAATTGTTATATGACTTCCCATATCGATTATGAAATCTCAGAGAAGGATGGCAAAAGTGCTTTGGCTGGTGACCTTCCCATTGCAATTGCTGAAGGAAAGCACTAAAGTATGGTATTAATATATGAAGTAACGTATTCATCTAATCTGCAGTTTTCTTGAGAAGATTTTAGAACTGATTCGCCATTGCCTTCTTCCTATGCTCGGAGAAGGGCGGGATATAAATGGAATTTAAAAAAAAAACTGGGCGAAGGTCATCCAGTTGGCTTTATATCTAGTCTAAGAACCTGACTAGAACTAGAACTCACAGCCTCCCAGTTTATAACCTGATGCCTTAACTACTACATCAAACTGACTCTCAATCTTACTCAACATCAGAGTCTGCAGTGAGCAATGAGGGGTAAGTGATGTTGATATTAGCATAATGATGCACCCATCATGATGTCATTTTGATATCATCGTAACTTTATACTGGATATCTATAGTACAGTACTCAGTTACTGAATTTAATTAACTTCCATCCTAGAGTAGGGTTTAGGAGTTAAAATAGCCTTAATTATTTAGATTAATAGTATTTCTTTCCTTCTCTCCTTTCCTCTGTTTTCCTTCCCTTCCCTTTTTTCTTTTGCACCAAATAATACCATTAAAGCAGGGCTTTTTTTCTCATAGAACGCCCAGAACGGAGTTCCGGCACCTTTTTTGGATGGAACCTTGCTGAGTAGGCAAGGCGGGTTGTATGACATGTGTGAGTTCCGGCACCTTTTTCTTTTACAAAAAAAGCACTGCATTAAAGTATAGGGTTTGTTTTGTTGTGTGCAGTATGCTGGTTTTAGAGAAGTTGGTATTTGATTGTGCTGGCATTTGATCAATTTAATCAGCCTAAATATTTAATATTTGCTATGTATAATTTATGATCAAGATACTTCTTTTAATATTTATGCTCTTTTAATGAGAAGTATACTATATTTATCCAGACATAAGAAATTAAAGAAAGAAAAGAAAATCACTACACCAAACAAATACCCCATTGGCCTTGTAGCCAAGCATCTTCAGCCAAAGTTAACATTGTTCCATTCTCTACTGCTGTTTTCTAAGTAGAGAAGCAGGAAGTATGTATGTCCTTGTTTGTATGTGTTTACATGTGTTTCTTTTCTTTTCTGTTCCACTGAGTAAGGAACCTTTGCATGCAAATAATGACCCCCAATAGGGTAGCAACATTGTATTATTGTCAGGTCCATGAGATCCAATCAAGTTCAACATTTCCTTGCATCTAATGGACAGAATTTTACCAGACTGAAGCTATAACTTCTAACCTACTAGATATATCCTGAGACATAGGGAGTGGCTACCCTGAACCTCTTCTTTCCTCCCTCATCCAGCTCAGGACTACACAGCCTCTCAAATCCCGGTCTCTTTCTGGGAAGGCTTTGAGATTACAAAATTCTTTCCTTCTACTGCTGCAGGAGCATACCCTGAGTGGCTCTACATACCGTCATCTCGTTTAGTCCAAGAGGTTCCATCTTTGACTATAGGAGGAGAGATGTTACCTCCCATTGATAGAGCACGCAATCTGGGCGTCCTCCTAGATTCACGACTCAGTTTTGAAGATCATATTGGAGTCGTGGCTAGGGGGGCATTTGCCCAGATTCGCCTAATATACCAATTGCGACCCTTTCTGGACCGAGATGCCCTACGTACAGTCACCCACGCACTCGTTACCTCCCGTATAGACTACTGTAATGCTCTCTACATGGGGCTGCCCTTGAAGACCACCCGGAGGCTTCAGCTGGTGCAGAGTGCAGCTGCACGGGTTGTGATGGGAGCACCCCGATACTCCCATATTACACCCCTCCTGCGTGAGCTGCATTGGCTACCGGTTGCCCTCCGGGTGAGATTTAAGGTGCTGGTACTTACCTTTAAAGCCCTACATGGCTTAGGCCCGGGATACTTGCAGGACCATCTGCTGCCGGGAACAAATTCCCATCGCCCAGTACGCTCACACAGAGAAGGCCTCCTCAGGGTACCGTCAGCTAGGCAATGTCAGCTGGCGACCCCCAGGGGGAGGGCCTTCTCTGTGGGAGCGCCAGCCCTATGGAATCAGCTCCCCCCTGAGCTTCGGATGGCCCAAAATCTCCAATCCTTTCGCCGCGGCCTCAAAACACTCCTATTCCACCAGGCTGACCTGGACTGACAGGCATTTTAATTAATTATATTTACAATTTTTAATTTATTCTTAGTTTTTAATTTTAATTTATTGCACAGATGATTTTAATTTTATTTTTATCTTAATTTCTGTACTTATTATATGTTTTGTTGTTAGCCGCCCTGAGTCCTTCGGGAGATAGGGCGGGATATAAATCCCATAAATAAATAAATAATTATTATAACAGAAAAATTTTAAAAAGTCTCCAGTAGGAAACAAATGTCAGAGGATTATTTTAAAAAAAAAAGAAAGAAAGAAAGAAACACCTTCAGATGGCTTAGAAACATTTAGGAACCTGATAGACATCAATAGTTTGTGTCCAAGTATCAAATTGCAGTAACATACCAGGTCCATTTGTTGGTTCAACAAACTTCTCAGTTTTGGAATCAGCCCAGAGGTGTCTGTAGGGTGAAGGAGTCAATAATTCAAGATGGTGACTGAGATTGTATGGTTACAACCCCCAAACCTCTTTTTATTTATCTGTTTGAAATCCAATCTTTATTATCTTTGATCAACAACTCAAGGCAACAAACATACCTAAGACATTTTTCTCATCCTATTTTGCCCAGAACAATAACCCTGTAAGGTAAATTGAGCTGAGAGAGAATGATTGGCCCAAGAACACTTAACTGGCTTTCACGCCTAAGGCAGGACTAAAACTCACAGATGCCTGGTGATTGGCCCAAAATAACCCAGCCAGCTTTCATGTCTAAGGCAGGACTAGAATTCACAGTCTCCTGCTGATTGGCCGAAGTCAAGCACCAGGGAAATCAGGAGAATCAAGCAGTTCAAATGAGTAGTGAATATAAAGATTTATTGCAAGCTTAAGCTGTCTACAAGAATCTGAATTACTAACGGTCAAGGGAAATTAGCGAGAATATAGCATAGAAAGGAATTCGAGGTGGGCTGGACTTTGGTCTCTTGACCCATGACTGATGACACATTTGACCCTTCCATTGGGCTCAGCCTGGTCATCTCCTACATCCAGTTGGCTTTCATGCCTAAGGCGGGACTAGAACTCATAGTCTCCTGGTAATTGGCCCAAAGTCACCCAGCCAGCTTTTACACCTAAAGCGGGATTAGAACTCACAATCTCCTGGCAATTGGCCAAAAATCGCCCAGTTGGCTTTCATGCCTAAGGCGGGACTAAAATTCATGATCTCCCAGTTTCTAGACCGGTGCCTGAACCACAAAACCAAACTGGCTCTTTATGTGCAGCATACATATATAAATGGGGAAGGGTTTCAGTCATACAGTTGCAACTAACAAGTTGAGAAAAATACATCTTTATGGCTTCCCTTAGGCTTTAACTGAAGTATGGAAAACCAGGGTGCCTGGAACTCCCATAATATTTGCCTGTCTGGTTTGATCTGGTGTGGTCTAGGTTCCATCAATAAAAGAATGTCACCTATCAGGATCCTGGAATCACACCCTCTCTGCAGCAGCATCTGCTCTCTGGAATGAGGACCGCCCCAAGATTGAAATGGCCTCTACCCTACTTGATATTTTGAAGAACCTGAAGGCCTGGGCCTTTGACAGGGATGACTGGCACTTCTTTCTTCCTTTTCCTTGTTCCCCTCCAGCTTTTTTTTCCTTTGACATCTTTGCTCTTTTGTCTTGTGCTCTTTTTGTGCTTTTGTCTTCTTCTTGTTGTTTTTTTTTTGTTTTTAAACTGGTTGGGAGTTGCTGGGAGTCAAATGACATATATATTTAATAAACTCTCTACCAGCTTTATAGCCACTCCTAGCCATGAAAACTCACTGGATGATTTAATGTGAATAAAATAAGGGCAGTTCAGCTGCACACAGAAAATAATAGAAATATAGGATTGAAGGAACCACAAGGATTATCTAGTCTAACCTTCTACGATGTGCAGGAGAACCTATTAAACAGTCTATAAGATGTAGCTGTCCAGTGTCTTAAATCTCCAGAGAGGAAGAACCCAAACTTCCATAAGCAGATCATTCCACTGTTATACACCTCTTACCATCAGGATTATTTCCCCTATATTTAAATAAAGGTTAGGTGACTGTAATTTATGACTATTATTTCTGATCCTAGTTTCTATGGCCATAGAATATAGTTCTTGACTATCTTCCCTGTAATTCGCTTTTAAGCACATTTCTTCTAAATCCTCTTTCTTTCAGAATGGACACCCCTAGTTCCTTCAACTTAGACTCATTGGCACGTCCTTAAGGTTTGTGTAGGTCTTGTACTCTTGTCAATTTCACATTTGTTCAGGGCACAAACACATCTCTGAAAGTTTTGCTCTGATTATCCATAATACTCCAATGTTCAGCTACACTGCATCCTTTGAACTCTTTAGAAAGTGAGGAGATTGTTGGCTTGAAATGATTTCTGTGACATCCATCACACATATTTTGGGTTTTCTCCTTTTAACCCAGATGAAAAGCACGCTTCTCAATTGCGCTTTCTGCCTAAAAGTTGTGTGTCTTTTCTTGTTTCTCCCCTCCAATCTTGTCCTGGCCTTTGAACTAAATTCTTCAGACATTCTGACCATATGCTTTCAAGTGGCTATTAGTGCTTAGAATAGCCAAAGAACATTGATAGGTTGGTCTCTGTCTGGTGAAGGATGTTTGCATCATAACTCCCTTTTGTCTCCCCAAAAAGTGATTGTGGAAAAATAAATACTATGAGAGGACCTAATCCTTTCCCAAGGGCATGACTCATATAAGGATGCAGAGCCTTACACTAGGATCCCTACATTTATGGGACTTTGGGTGTGGATTTGGGTGCTTTCTGCTATCCCATTCTTCACCAGCCTGAAGCCTTCCACCGTCTCTAGGTAATGTGGCCAATGGCTTAAAAACTACATTGTCCTTCTTTTATTTGGCACCTTCCACCTAACAATTTTTGTTGGCTAAGAATGAAGGGAATGATGGTTGTGAGGACTATAAATCTTTGAGAATAAGCTTCTCCTTGTGATAACATTTTTGCTCTCGATGCTCTATTTGTTTAATATGCGATGAGGGAAGAAATATGCATAACCAGCTACTTTCCTTCCGCTGCTGATCAAGCTTGTCCCCAATACACACTTGAGCAGAATTCCAGAAATCTTCTAGGTGAGGGTGGAACTCAGGGCCTTGTGCAAAATAATGAGGCATATGCACTTGGGGGCAGTTCCAACCTATCTCTGTGTGAGTCCTTTGTTTGGGAAAAGAAAGAAGGGAAAATATAATATCAATATCAGTTTTCAAATTTAAAATGGTATTATTATGACAGCATAAATGATGACTTTAAGGATGAGCAAGACCTCTCTGTATCTCCATATCTCTGTCCATCCCTCCCTCCTTCCTTCCATTCATCTGTTCTTCTATCCATCCATCTACCCACCTATGCATGCATTCCCTCCCTCCCTTCCTCCATCCATCCATTCATTTATCCATCTAGCCATGCACCCATCCATCCATGCATCCGTTCATCCACATAGAAGGGTTGATTTCAGTTAATAGTAGGAGTCAGGCAGAGCAGAGGTCCCCAATCTTTTGGGCACCAGGGACCAGATCCGTGGAAAGAGGTTTTTCCGCAGATCAGAGGGGGCATGGTTTTGTGTGCTGGTGTTGAATGGACTAAATACTAAGTACTAGGGGAGTACTCCAAGTACCCCAAATACAATGACAGGCATATTTGAGTGAAAATAGGAGTGGTGAATCATGTGTTTTTGCAACCTATAGCAATGTGGTTTCCATTTACTACCCTGCCTTTTTATTTATGTTCTATTAATTATAGGTGCACTTCTGAATCACCAAATGAATGCAAACGTAAATTTTCCAGAATCTTTCAACATCCTGAGTACACAGTAAAAAGTAACTGGGGAAAATATTTAGGGCACCAACTATCTGCCTAAAAATTCCTCTCTAACCCTTGGTTCCCTACATATTACTGTCTAGTGTCTTTTTCTGAAAATGACCCTTGGTTAGTTTCAGTTGGGCTAAGTAAATACAGATAGTCCTCGACTTATGGCAGCAGTCTGGACCAGAATTTCTGTTTGTAAGCAAAGAAGTTATTAAATGAGTTGCGCCTAATTTTACAAACTTTTTTGCCACAGTTGTTAAATGAATCACTGCAGTTATTAACTGAATCGTACTCATTAAGCAAATCTGGCTGGGAAGACAATACATGGTGATCATATGTTCCTGGGAGATTTCAACCATCATAAATACATGCCAGTTGCGCATCACCCAAATTTGTGAGGATGCTGCAACAGTTGTAAGGGCAGAGACAAATCATAAGTCATTTTTTCAGGGCTGTTGTAACTTCAAAAGGTCATTAAACAAATTGTTGTAAGTCAAGGCCTATATGTGTGTTTCTTTTTCCATTTGTAGTTATGTCATGATCCAGTATCATTTGTAGGCAGGCAGATTCAAGCTGATCTACAACTTCAGATAGCTCAGCTTTGGATAACTCTTACACTTAAAAATAACATTATCAAAGCGTGTCTATGACAACTTGACATTGCCAATTCGCTGTGGCCAACTTGCCACCCACTGGACAACTCACCATGGCCAACTCACAGTGGGATAACTTGATCCGGGACAAGAGTTACACTAATATTGAAGAAATAGTGGAATAGAATTATTAAAGAAAGGATGCCAAAGGAGGGACAGAATGAAATCATATGCCAGGAACACTACTACTCAAACTTCCTCACAAACCTCAGATCATTGATAGCAAAGCAGCAGTAGCATTAATAAATCTTAAGTGTGCTACTACCTGATATCTTTTGTGGCTGTGATTTATTTATTTTTTGTCTCCATATTTTTGCACTCAGAAGATCATGTGGTCTTCTGTCCTAGCCCTTGACTACCACACTGCAGACTGCAAACTGCACGTAAGAGCCAAGTATAGGGTTCCCCACTGGACATGGCTTGTAAAGCCAGTCAAATACAACAAAGCTGAACTTGCAGCCATGTCATTACTTTAACTGAATAATAGAATAACAAAGTTGGAAGGGATCTTGGAGGTCTTCTGGTCCACTTCCTTGCTCAAGTAGGAGAGCCCATACTATTCTGAACAAATGGCTGTCCAATCTCTTCTTAAAAACTTCCAGTGATGGAACACCCAGAACTTCTGAATGCAATTCATCCCACTGGTTAATTGTTCTCATTGTCAGGAAATTTCTCCTTAATTCTAGGTTGCTTCTCTTCTTAATTAGTTTCCATCCATTGCTTCTTGTCCTGCCCTCTAGTGCTTTGGAAAATAGGTTGACCCCCTCTTCTTTGTGGCAGCCCCTCAAATATTGAAACACTGTTATCATGCCACCCTAATCCTTCTTTTCACTAGACTAAAGGTAAAGGTAAAGTTTCCCCCGCACATGCGTGCTAGTCGTTTCCAACTCTAGGGGCCGGTGCTCATCTCCATTTCAAAGCCGAAGAGCCAGCGCTTGTCCGAGGACGTCTCCGTGGTCATGTGGCCGGCATGACTAGATGCCAAAGGCACATGGAACGCTATTACCTTCCCACTGTAGTGGTCCCTATTTTTCTACTTGCATTTTTACATGCTTTCGAACTGCTAGGTTGGCAGAAGCTGGGACGAGTAACAGGCGCTCACTCTGTTACGCGGCACTCGGGATTCAACCCGCCAAACTGCCGACCATCTGATCGACAAGCTCAGCGTCCTAATCCACTGAGCCACCACGTCCCTTTTCACTAGACTAGAGATACCCAATTCCTTCATATTTTTAGCATCCACCCCCGCTCCCACCCACAATCATCTTTGTTGCTCTTCTCTGTACTCCTTCCAGAGTCTCAACATCTTTTTATATTGTGGAAATTAAACTGGATGCACTATTCCAAGTGTGATCTTGCCAAGGCAGATGTTGGATCCTTCTCATCTCTGTCAACTAAAATTAATTGTCTGATGTACTTACAACAGGTTTTCTCAAGGTGATACCCTCTTGATGAGTTAGGATTGTTGGCTGGACATTCTTAGAATGATGGTCCCAACACACCTGGATGATGCTTAGTTGAAGAACATCACACTATACATGTTCTTATCCTCTAACAATTGCCAAGGATGAGCTAAAGACACAGGAAACTCAAAGAATAGTGTCTATGGAGTTTTTCAGTCATCTAGGTCACGGTTGTCCTAAAAGTGCTTTTTCAAGAGGCAACTGGACTTCCTTTTCTTTGAAGATGTTTCACTTCTCATCCAAGAAACATTTTCAGTTCTTCAGAAGTGAAACATCTTCAAGGAAAAACAAAGTCCAGCTGCTTCTTGAAAAAGCATCTTGGGGTCAAACAATAGTGGATATTGTTGAACCCAAGTTGAACGCATATGTGAGATTTGTAAGTTTCTTCCATAACCTATTGCTGCCTTTACAAACTGCACTTCCAATTTTAAAAGTCCTTCTACCTTCAATAATCTTGAAATATGTTCTACTAAGGATAACATGGAACTTAAAAAAAAACCCTCTCATGAATCTTTGAGCAAATGCAAAATGAATGCACATGGCCTTTCCAAACCTCAGGCCATTTACTTTGGCCACCAAACGCCCACAGAAAAAGAGCTTTCGATTTATATATTTATACTTTCCTTACTTAGTATTGATTCTAAATAAAGAGGAAACCATGCTTGACGGGAAACCTATGAGTAAAGGCCTACGAATTAAAGAGTTTGTTTTATCTGCCCATTTCCTTTTCCCATTGCCAAAATAAAGAAGTCATCCTTGCTCCCATCCTTTTTTATTATAGTCAGGTGGACGTAAGGACTAATTTTGCTTTTAACAGAAGGTGATTTTTGTTGAAAGATTTCTTGACTGGCAACTCTTCATTCCTTCATCTAATGTTCTGAAGAGGATCAAAATATGATTTCAGGGTTCAAGGGAAGGCAAAGAAAAGCCTATCCCAAAAAAAGGAAGGCCATAATCCATTGAGGGAAGAGCTGGAGAAGATCCATGGTTACCATGAAACTGTTTAACCCCAAACGTTCAAAATGAGACTGGAAGAATGCAGGAATTCAGTTAAAAATATCAATATTACTACTTCTTCTGCAAACTCTATTTGTGAGACATTAGTACCTGTCTGACGTATCTCTGCAACTTATGTGTGCACCTTTGAGTCAGTGTTAACTCCTGGAAACTCCCTGGACAAATCTCTGCAGGTTTTTTTTGGCAAGATTTCAGAAGTGGTTTGCCATTGCCTAGTTCAGGGGTAGGCAACCTCGGCTCTTTTATGACTCATGGACTTCAACTCCCAGAATTCCTGAGCCAGACAAGCTGGCTCAGGAATTCTGGGAGTTGAAGTCCATGAGTCATAAAAGAGCCAAGGTTGCCTACCCCTGAACTAGTTCCTAGGGCTGAAAGGGATAGATGGGCCCAAGGTCACCTAGCTGGCTTTATACCTAGGGTGGAAGTAGAATTCATGGTCTCCTGGTTTCTAGCCTGATGCCTTAACCACTACAACAAAGTAGCTCTCTATAATATACAATACAGTGCTCCTACTTCCCAGATAAAGGACAGCGGGTTAAAGAAGATTGGGCTGGTCAGAAATAAGTAATCTACATTTGCTCCTACATCCCAGTAATACATTCATAAACACATACACATGCATTGTAAGTTCACATGATGCAAAATACAGCAAAGGAGTCAGAAATATTAGCATTGTTAAAGGCATAAGGAAACAAAAGAAACATGGCTAAAATTAATTTATGTTAGCATTATTCAATATACCTCTTCATACCTTTCTATCCTTGCAAACCATTCTTACTTCCACTATCCCCATACACCACTTTATATGCTATGTTTTGTTCTTTAAACTTCTCATCTGTCTCTTAATGAGTCTCATATATCCAATCTAACATTCTTGAGCCCATAAATTATTCCATCCTTTATTTGTTTTGTGATTTATTCTCCATTGTCTCTGTAAAATTAAACATTTTTTCATATATTTCTTTTGTATTATTCACTCCTGTTTATCTTGAATTCCCCTTTATCCAACACTCCTTCATTCTCAACCCTCTCTTCTTGTTTTACAGCCCAAATTACTTCAGTATCTCATTCCCACTGCAGGCAACCTTCTTTTGTGTTTCTGCTGAGTAGCCAACTTTCCCTATAACAAGGTGGTAGAAGCATACACTTATGATACAACTATTTTTATTTCAACAGACATTCCTCATGACCCACCAAATGCTACACACCCACTAACTTTCTATCAGCATTTGCACATCCGAAGTAATCATTCAGCAACAAGTACAAATTCACCTACATGCTCTAGTTTTTCATTGCAATACTCCATTTTTCCAGTCAAATGCAACCACATTGATCACTGATCAATCAGTTTTCCATGCTCCTCATTACATCACCTAATCTATCTAACATTTACTGCAAATCTTGCACAATCTCAGCTAATATCATCTCACTCACCTGTCTGCCAAAGTACACATATATACAGGTCCCCAGCCAACACAGCTCTAGTGTCATCACGCACTTTCCTTATGCATTTATCCATAAATAGATTAAACAATCAAGGGAATGTCACTCATCTTCAACTTGGATCTTCCTTAGTGTTGAAACTTTAATTAAGGCTGTCATTTATTCCTATGTATGTGTTATCTCCATTGTATAATAGAATTTGGTAACATAACTCTCTTCAGTCTGTTCCAAGCAATATCACCTTCGAAACTTCTGCCCGTCTTAACAGCCAACCTTCACAGATTGCCCTGGAACTATGGAAGGACAGTAAGCAGCTACCAGGCAATTGGACACAATCACACAACTTTCTGATGCCTGGTCAAGAACAACCTTGGCCTGTATGGAAATTGCTAAATATACTGTGTGCCGGATAGGAAGATCAAAGGTCTAAGAAAAATGGGGCTTGTCTATAGAAGATACTTTGTGTTATTGGGGAGAAGAGCAATCCATCTCACATATGCTATGGTGCATACGATGTCCTTCAATGACATCCTCATGCTGGTGAAAGGAAATGTGGTTGATGTGGCCCAATACTGGGCGAATGCCATTTAGCTTTAATTCTATTTATTCTACATACATTTATACCATATTTCTATGACATTTTTATACCTATATTATTTGCTCAGTGTTGAATGTTATATGTCTATAATTTGTAGATCCTTCTGACATGAATAATAAAAAAAGAAAGCCTCACAGATCTTTTCCTTATATCCAGTATATTATTTTGGGAGACCTAATCAATTTTGTAATAGGGAATTTTTGGATTCCATGGAACTTCTGAGTTTGGGGAAGAGTTGAGTATGTCGCATGCAAGACTAATGGGACAAAAGGAACTATACTGGTGTTGAATACAGTCAACCATGCCTTGATGTTGTTTTTCTTCTTTCCCTCTCGCTGGGCTGCACACAACCCATGTTTGTTATCAACAGCACTTGTAGCTGCTGCACAGAGGAGGTGATTGGCTGGCTTTCTCTTGCCACACGCATGCGCATGCACGCACACACACACACAAATCCCTGCCTGCTCCCAGACTATGACAGTATTTCTAACTTGGTTGCTGTAGTGACACAAGAGTAAACATGGTGAGTCCCTCCCATTCCCTTCACTTTCCACATTGCAAACAATAATTCTGCATGTATGGGTCAGCAAAGGAGACATGATCAGAGTGTTATCCACTTTGGTTTTACCTGGACTGGGAAGAAAGAGGAACCAAATGTGTCAGTGTGTCAGAACTGCCATTCAGCGTGTTGAATGTGAGCAAGTGAGAAGCAACAGTAGGCTGAATTTATCTTTCCCAAGACTTTGTTTATTTATGAATGAAAAAATGAGATTGGTCTCCATTTCAGTCTTTGATTTACACTAGATACTGCCAAGAAATTACCCCACCTTACATTCAGAACCTCATTCTTTCATTCTAAACTCATAAACACACACACACAGAAAGAGAGATTTATAGATAGATAGATAGATAGATAGATAGATAGATAGATAGATAGATAGATAGATAGATAGAAAGATACCCGTATTTATCGGCGTATAACACGCACCGGCGTATAACATGCACCTCATTTTAAAAAGGTGCGGTATTTACTATGGGTCATTAACATTATATCGGCGTATAACATGCACACATCATTTGCCCCCTATTTTCAGGAAGAAAAAGTGCGTGTTATACGCCAATAAATACGGTATATCAAAAGAGGTACTAAACCATTAAACTTTTGACTCTGAAGGCTCCAGTAACTTTTTCTATATTGTTTGATTTTGTTCTTATCCCAACAATTCAAGTCACCAGCAGAATATTTTCCCCTACATCCATTTGTTTATACTGGTGCTTAATTTTTCATAAAATCCATCTCTAGTTCTGCCATTATCATATTTCACTAAACTGTAACATGAAACTGTTACCAAGCTCTGAATTCCTTCTTCTCATATGGGCTTTGAGGTCCAGAACTCCTACAATTTAAGATGCTCTGAAACTAGAATTACACTTAGATTGTTTTTTGAAACTTATCAAACTTATGGAATAGCCATAAGGAACAACTCTTCATTTGCCTAATAAATAGTCCATTCTTCATTCATTTAAAGATTTCTAGAGGATATTCTTTACTCAGTCCATAAATGGCAAGTTGCTTCATTAAGTTCTGATAACTTGGTGACCAAGCAATTTCCATTAGAAATTGATAATCAGGCCTTAGTATTCCATGGATGGAGGAGAGGGAAGTAATTAATTCTAATTCTTGAGTTTTCATCAATCATCAGTTTAAAAGGGTCCCTATTCCTTGTTCAATGGATAAGTTTAAACCAATATTTTTGTTTTGTCTCTGGGAAACTATAATAACATCAAGCCAGCTCTCCAGATGCAGGTTACACTATATAATTAGGTGCTCAAGATAAACATTACTGTAGTAGCTGGAACAGAATGAACTTTTAAAGGACATCATGTTGATCCATCAGTAAGAATACCATTTTGACTTCAGCCAAGAAACGGCGACTTGATGATAGCTTTATCCTCTTGTTTTAGTAAACAAAATTATATGCTTATGAAATAAAATGAGATTTTTTAAAGCCGATTACTCAGCTATGCAGCCTCTCCTTTCAGCTTGGCAGAACTGTCAGAAGAAATAGATGAGCAAAAAGCAAGCAGACATGTGCATTATTAAAATATTTGATAATTTCATATTCTTACTTGTTAAGGCATGAATGGCCATGTCATTCATTAATCAAATATGTATCCAGTATGTTAACACTCATTTTCATCTTGTGCTTTATGTTGTTTTGTTACTTCAGTTCAATGGTTTTACTCCTGCAATCACATTTTATTTTATTAGAATGCCCAGATGTAGTATCATCTCAAGATAAGATAAGGTAAGGTAATATAAGATAAGATGAGATGAAATGACATGACAAGATGACAGGTTGACAAGATGACAAGAAGATAAGATAAGATAAGATAAGATAAGATAAGATAAGATAAGATAAGATAAGATAAGATAAGATAAGATAAGATAAGATAAGATAAGATAAGATAAGATAAGATAAGATGATAAGATAAGATAAGATAAGATAAGATAAGATGATAAGATAAGATAAGATAAGATAAGATAAGATAAGATAAGATAAGATAAGATAAGATAAGATGGTGAGGTGAGGTGAGGTGAGACGGTAAGGTAAGGTAAGGTAGGGTAGGGTAGGGTAGAGCAGGATAGCATAAAGGTAAAGGTAAAGGTTCCCCCGCACATGCGTGCTAGTCGTTTCTGACTCTAGGGGCCAGTGCTCATCTCCGTTTCATAGCCGAAGAGCCAGTGCTTGTCCGAGGACGTCTCCGTGGTCATGTGGCCGGCATGACTAGATGCCAAAGGCGCACGGAACGCTGTTACCTTCCCACCGGAGTGGTCCCTATTTTTCTACTTGCATTTTTTACGTGCTTTCGAACTGCTAGGTGGGCAGAAGCTGGGACGAGTAACAGGCGCTCACTCTGCTACGCGGCACTCGGGATTCGACCTGCCAAACTGCCGACCTTCCGATCGACAAGTTCAGCGTCCTAACCCACTGAGCCACCGCGTCCCTTAGGATAGCATAGGACACAATAAATAATATCTCAGAAGCAGATAATTCTAATGTTGGATTATTAACATCATTCATCATCCAAATTAGTGTAGACTCAGTTAAACTAAAGAACAAATAGGACATTAATGATTCCTACAAGGGTTTTCTAATAAGACAGCCCTCCCTAGGAAGAGACCAGTAAAAAGATTCACCTTGCCTCATTTCAAAGAATGGAGGCCCCCAAAGACAATTGCAGTATTCCAGTATTTCCCTTCCAACTCTTATTCTGTTCTGTTAGAATTTGGGCAACCTGATAGTGTCCATTCCGAAAAGTTTTGACCAGGAGAACCCATATTTTTTTTCTTTTTAATTTTTTGCTAGTTTATCAAACTGTAAAGTACAAATAAAAATGAAAATAATGGAAAAGTAAGGGAGGAACAGGAGAAGAGGACAAAGTGCAGGGGAAAAGGAGAAAAAGAAAGAACTCTTTTTATTGCAGTAGAGTAAGATAATAACATCCCCTTCATGGATTACTGCCTTGTCGTGGTGAAGGGGCTTGCATAATTCAATGAAGCTATGAGCTATGCCGTGCAGGGCCACCCAAGACGGAAAGGTCATAGCAGAGAATTCTGACAAAACGTGATCCACTGGAGAAGGAAATGGCAACCCACTCCAGTATCTTTGCCATGAAAACCCTATGGACAATACCAAAAGGCAAAACGATATGACGCTGAAAGATGAGCCCCTCAGGTCAGAAGGCATCCAATATGCTACTGGGGAAGAGCAGAGGGCTAGTACTAGTAGCACCAGAGAGAATGAAGCGACTGGGCCAAAGCCGAAAGGACGCTCAGCTGTGGATGTGTCTGGTGGTGAAAGGAAAGTCCGATGCTGTAAAGATTTTCTCTCCATAGGAACCTGGAATGTAAGATCCATGAATCAAGGAAAGCTGGACTTGGTCAAACAAGAGATGACAAGGCTGAACATCGACATCTTAGGTATCAGTGAACTAAAATGGACAGGAATGGGTGAATTTAATTCAGATGACCATCAGGTATACTACTGTGGGCAAGAATCCCTCAGAAGAAATGGAGTAGCCTTCATAGTCAATAAAAGAGTAGGAAAAGCAATACTGGGATACAATCCTCAAAATGACAGAATGATCTTAGTTCGAATCCAAGGCAAACCATTCAATATCACAGTAGTTCAAGTCTATGCCCCAACCACCAGTGCTGAAGAGGATGAAATTGACTGGTTCTATGAAGCCCTACAGCACCTTATAGAACTAACACCAAAAAATGATGTTCTTATCATCATGGGGGATTGGAATGCTAAAGTAGGAAGCCAAAAGATAACTGGAATAACAGGAAAGTTTGGCCTTGGAGTACAAAATAAAGCAGGGCACAGGCTGATAGAATTTTGTCAAGAGAATGCGATGGTGATAGCAAACACTCTTTTCCAACAACCCAAGAGATGGCTCTACACATGGACATCACCAGACAGTCAACACAGAAATCAGATTGACTATATGCTCTGCAGCCAAAGATGGAGAAGCTCAATACAGTCAGTAAAAACAAGACCAGGAGCTGACTGTGGCTCAAATCATGAGCTTCTCATTGCAAAGTTTAGGCTTAAACTGAAGAAAGTAGGGAAAAGCACTAGGCCACTCAGGTATGAATTAAATCATATCCCTGTTGAATATACAGTAGAGGTGACAAATAGATTTAAGGAATTAGATCTGATAGACAGAGTGCCTGAAGAACTATGGACAGAGGTTCGCAACATTGTACAACAGGTAGCAACCAAAACCATCCCAAAGAAAAAGAAATGCAAGAAAGCAAAATGGCTGTCTGAGGAAGCTTTGCAAATAGCTGAGGAAAGGAGGGAAGCGAAAGGCAAGGGAGAGGAAAAAAGATACGCCCAATTGAATGCAGAATTCCAGAGAATAGCTAGAAGAGATAAGAATGCCTTCTTAAATGAAGAATGCAAAGAAAACAATAGAATAGGGAAGACCAGAGAACTTTTCAAGAAAATTGGAGAGATGAAGGGAATGTTTAATGCAAAAATGGGCATGATAAAGGACCAAAATGGCGGGGACCTAACAGAGGCAGAAGAGATTAAGAAGAGGTGGCAAAATTACACAGAATAACTATACAAGAATGAGCTTAACATCCCTGATAATCACAATGAGGTGGTCACTGACCTCGAGCCAGACATCCTAGAATGTGAAGTGAAGTGGGCCTTAGAAAAGCTGAGCAACAATAAAGCTAGTGGAGGTGACAGTATTCCAGCTGAGCTATTCAAAATCTTAAAAGACGATGCAGTAAAAGTGCTACACTCAATTTGCCAGCAAATTTGGAAAACTCAACAGTGGCCACAGGATTGGAAAAGATCAGTTTACATTCCAATTCCAAAGAAAGGCAGTGCCAAAGAATGTTTAAACTATTGCACCATTGCACTCATTTCTCATGCTAGTAAAGTTATGCTTAAAATCCTACAAGCTAGACTCCAGCAGTATGTGGATCGAGAACTACCAGAAGTACAGGCAGGATTTCGAAGAGGCAGAGGAACTAGAGATCAAATTGCCAACATACGCTGGATCATGGAGAAAGCTAGAGAGTTCCAGAAAAACATCTACTTCTGCTTCATTGACTATGCTAAAGCCTTTGATTGTGTGGATCATAACAAACTGTGGCAAGTTCTTAAAGAGATGGGCGTACCAGACCATCTTATTTGTCTCTTGAGAAACCTATATGTGGGCCAAGAAGCAACAGTGAGAACTGGACACGGAAGCACTGATTGGTTTGAAATTGGGAAAGGAGTCCGGCAAGGCTGTATACTGTCGCCCTGCCTATTTAACTTATATGCAGAGCACATCATGAGAAAGGCAGGGCTAGATGAATCAAAAGTTGGAATTAAGATTGCCGGAAGAAATATCAACAACCTAAGATATGCAGATGATACCACTCTAATGGCAGAAAGTGAAGAAGAACTAAAGAGCCTCTTGTTGCGGGTGAAGAAGGAGAGTGCAAAACTTGGGTTGAAACTTAACATTAAGAAAACCAAGATCATGGCATCCGGCCCTCTCAATTCCTGGCAAATAGATGGGGAAGAAGTGGAGGTAGTGACAGATTTTATTTTCCTGGGCTCCAAGAACACTGCAGATGGGGACTACAGCCAAGAAATTAAAAGACGCTTGCTCCTCGGGAGGAAAGCCATGGCAAATCTAGACAGCACACTAAAAAGCAGAGACATCACCCTGTCAACAAAAGTGTGTATAGTCAAGGCTATGGTCTTCCCAGTTGCAATGTATGGCAGTGAAAGCTGGACCATAAAAAAGGCTGAGCGCCAAAGAATTGAGGCCTTTGAACTATGGAGATGACTCCTGCGAGTCCCTTGGACTGCAAAGCAATCAAACCGGTCAGTCCTAGAGGAGATCAACCCTGACTGCTCCTTAGAAGGCCAGATCCTGAAGCTAAAACTCAAATACTTTGGCCACCTAATGAGAAGGAAGGACTCACTGGAGAAGAGCCTAATGTTGGGAAAGATTGAGGGCAATAGAAGAAGGGGACGACAGAGAAGGAGGTGGCTGGATGGAGTCACTGAAGCAGTAGGCGTGAGCCTGAATGGACTCCAGAAGATAGTAAGAGGACAGGAAGGCCTGGAGAAACATTGTCCATATGGTCGCGATGGGTCGGACACGACTTCGCAGCTAACAACAACAACAACAAGATAATAACATACAGCTTCAACTTTTTGCTTTTACATAGTAATATATGCTAGCCATTTCTATAACAACAAACCTATTTATTCAACAAAACCCATAGTCAAAGTCTCATTTTTTTCTCATCTCAAATACAAAGTCTAGAAATGGTTTCCAGGTAGAAACAGGGTTAGTTGTATTCTTTTCTTCAATTAAAACAGAAGAGCACCCATAGTGTGGACCAGCATTGTTTATTTTTAGATTCTTTTTCTGCTGTGATGTCATCTGTAATTCTCCAGCAATTAGCCATTTACCCTGTGCCTAACATGACCCTTTGAGCTTCTTGTATCCTGTGTTATGTATGCAGGCACCTGCATAGCAACAGCCACCAGGGGGCGTTGGCCTGAAAGAGAGAAAGACAGGAACAGGGACAGAGAAAAGGAGATAATGCAGTCATCCAACTCAGCATATGAAAACGGTCTTCCTCTCCTATCTTACTGAAGGAGGACCATGGTAGCATATGCTGCACACAAAAATCAGGAATCTAATAGTACCTTCCCCCATTTATTATTATAAGTTCTTGTGAAGTGAGGCTCCTTAATCAGGTGCAGAAAAATGTCAGTTTTAAGCAGGGTGAGCTGGGCATGTGGTAAGGGAGGGCATATTTTGCACAAAATAATTAATGTACAAAGTCACAAATGAAGGTGAATTATCCCAGGATAATGTTGCAGGATCCAACCTGGGTCAGTCACCAGGACCAGAGGTTTAGTCTTCCGAGCTTTTGGACTCATGTCAGAATCCATCCTCGGGAAAGAATTTCTTTCTCACGTGCCTTCTGGTGAGAGAGCTGTTCCTTGAGAATGGGCTCCAGGAAACTCAGAAGGCTAAACCTCTGGTCCCAGTGACAGGCCCAGATTGGGTCCCACAATGTACAAACTAATATCAGGGCATTTCAGCCTCTTGTGAGCCTCCGTAAGTGGGCCTCAAAGTGACTGTTACACAAATGTCTGACAGATTGGTGGATTCACACATATTAAAAGGTCTAAGACTACACCAAAGTGTTTCAACAAGTACAATTGGTTTTAACACATTATCACTGTTAATTGACAAGGTACTAGTAATTTGTCTCACAAATAACTGCATTGCATAACTAACCTGGTTTTCTCCTCCTTTTCCTCCCTTTAATGCCTTTTAATAAAATATGTTAACTGAAAAAGATATCACATGATGATGATGATGATGATGATGATGATGATGATGATGATGATTATTTGCTTTCCTGCCTTGATAATCTTCAAATTCAAATTTATTTGGCCAATCTTAGTTGATTTTGAAAAGCTAAGCTAGGTAAACGTGGACACTAACCTCGCAATCGATATAAAAGCACAAAGAGCCCTGGAAAGGTACATGCTCGGCATTACAAAACAAGATAGAAAGACCTGCACATGGATTAGAGAACAAACAAAAGTATACAATATCATCCAGAGAGTAAAAGAATTGAAATGGAAATGGGATGGTCACATAGCAAGAAGAACTGATGGCAGGTGGTCCAAGGCAGTCATAGAATGGATCCCACTTGGTAAAAAACATCCATGAAAGACACCTAAAACAAGATGGATCGACCACATCAGCAAGTATTGTGGGCCCAGTTTGCAGAAGAAAGCTCAGGACAGTATTGGTTGAGAACAGGCAGATGAGGCCTTCACCCTGAAGTGGATGGACAATGGCTAAAATGATGATGATGATGAAACTAGCTAAAAACACAGACCACTGAAAAATTGCAAATATATCTTCTGAATGCTAACTAAATGCTGCAATCAGTTCCAATAGATATAGATAGATGAGAGAGACAGAGAGAGAGAAAGACAGAGAGAGAGAGAGAGAGAGAGAGAGGTGAGAGACAGAGAAAGAGAGAGAGAAAAAAAGACAGAGAAAGAGAAAGAGAGAGACAGAGAGAAAGAGAGAGACAGAAAGAGAGAGAAAGAGACAGAGAAAGAAAAAGAGAGAGAGACAGAGACACAGAGACACAGAGAGAGACACAGAGAGAGATTTGAGGGAGACAGAGAGAGAGAGAGAGAGAGAGAGAGTGAGACAGAGACAGAGAGAGAGACAGACAGAGAGAAACAGAGACAGAGAAGAGAGAGATGAATTCCAGAACTATATACAAATTGGTTTTCAACATATCTACTGCATACCTACTGCAGTCTATTCTTTGCATGGAAAAGACAATTGGCAGAATCAAGGGATTCACTATATTGATAGAAATTCCACCCAAAATGCAATAAGAACTACTGAAGAAGCTTTATGCAGGTCACTTAGGCATCAGTAAATAGGGAAATGCACAAGACACCTGTTTGGTAGTCAAGCTTCAGGTATCAATGGCTGAATCAGCACTGATATGTCCTGAATGGGAATTAGAACAGATCTTTTTTGAATTTGGTTGTCATAAGCATTTAGTTGTTATACTTTCGACTGTTTTCAAGACAATTCAAGATTGTGAATATAACTGATCCTACCAGATTGTGGTTGTTAATTGCTTTCAAAACTTAATGGTGAGACAGAGAAGCCCTAATGAAGTAATAAAGCAACAATAGCTTACAATTCATCGGGGAATGGTTTGCACTATATAACTTTATTCAGTTTTTTTTTAAAAAAAACCACTAAACAGAAGCCAATGAATAAACAAAATTTATGATTTTATTAACTATATTAAGCCATAACCCTTGTAACCTAATAGATATACCCTGGAAGATTGTAAAGAGTAACTTGCCAGAACAACCTGTCTTTAGAAGTTCTGGATGCTCCATCACTAGACACTTTTAAGAAGAGATTGGACAGCCACTTTCTGGAATGGTATAGGGTCTTCTGCTTGAGTAGGGGGTTGGACTAGGTCACTTCTAACTCTGTTATTCTCTTATTTCTGTTACAGGACAACTTGATTTTATCCCACTAAATATAGTCCACCCAATTGATCTTGGATTGACTATTATAAATATCAATTCTAAGTCAGACAACAACTTTGCATTCTCACTGTCTTGTTTTTAAGGAAGTCTGTGCATCAGACGCAAAAGGAGAAACAACCTATAAATCCCACTTCAATTATCACTGAGGAGTGCAAGCTTTATTAGAAATCTATCCAGGATCCCAAGTGTGAATTAAATTAGATGATCAGAAGAGACAATCAGAACCAGTAATTGTCTAGCAACAATAGCTGACATTTCAATCTCACAGTGGCAGAGGAATAGAGACACAATTAGGATGAACAGCAAGTCACTTCCAGCTAGGAGGAAAAACAGCAGTCTTGATGAGCTTCAGAAATTAGAGTCAAGCATAGTAACTTTGCCAGCAGACTGAAACTCCAAGACTAATTTAGGGTTTAACTTCAGGCTCTATGACATGAAACATGTTGTGGGGAAAATAGGAGGAGGAAGGGCTATCATGTAAATTTGCTACCCTGAGTTTCCTATAAAATAATAAAGGCAAGTTAAAATTTAAACAATAAATAACAATGACATTTCTGAACTAACAGCAATAGCACTTAGACTTATATACCACTTCACAGTGTTTTATAGCCCTCTCCAAGCAGTTTACAGAGTCAGCATATTGCCCCCAACCATCTGGGTCCTCATTTTAGTGACCTCGGAAGGATGAGTCAACCTTGAGCCGGTGAGAATCGAACTGCTGGCAGTCAGCAGAATTAACCTGCAGTACCGCATTCTAACCACTGCACCACCACGGCTCTTCTAATCAATGGCTTATTCCATATCTTCAAGCCTGCAAAACTCAAACTTTATTTTGTTTCTTTTTCCTTCTTTAGCCAGGCTGGGGAAAATGGATGTAGGCAGGGATGACCACATTGAAGGCCAAAGGAGAAAGGGAGAGCAAAGGGTGAGATGGTAGATAGTGTCATAGATGCAATGGACATGATTTGGGGCAAACTCCTGGAGATAGTGGAGGATAAGGGGACCTGGCATGCTATGGTCCATGTGGTCACAAAGAGTCAGATGTGACTTAACAACTGAACAACAACAAAAGGGATTTCCACATGCGAAATACAGGCTGCGACTTCCTGATCATGGCTCTGATCATACATTTCTGGATTCTTCTATCTGGTTTTAGTAGAGGATAACAAGTGTCATACAGAAAAGTCTTGTAAAAAGCTATGAATCAATTAATGTGGGAAACTGGAATTCCAAGAATATTGGTATATATAACAAATCAAATCAAATATCTTTCTTATGGTTTTTGACCAGCCTTTATAATAAAAAGAATGTAGTAAAAAGAAAAAAATTGTTTAACATAACAATATGTTCTTGGGGAAGGAAAAAAATAATAAAACAATAAAACAGCATATCTAATTAAAACTGTATAACTTAGTGAAAATGTTTGGCTACCTGATACCTGAGTTTGGGGGTAGCATCCCTTAAAAACTAATCAACATAACACTTATCTGTGTAGCCTTCATATTTGGAAATGATTGGGATGATCAGAGATGATGTCTCGGGGCATTATAGAAAGGATGAGGATGAGAGAAAGTCAACCTGTTCTCCAAAGCACCTGAAGGCAAAGAAAAAGCAAACTAATCAAAGAGAGGAGCAACCTAGAACTAAGGAGAAATTTCCTAACAGTGAGAATAATTAATCAATCACCCGCAGCTTGCCTCAAGATGTTGTGGGTGCTCCATCACTGGAGGCTTTTAAAAAGAGATTGGACAGCCATTTGTCTGAAATAGCATTGGGTCTCCTGCTTGAGGAGAGGGTTGGACTAGAAGACCTCCAAGGTCCCTTCCAACTCTGTTATTCTATTGTTCTGATATTCTGAGGATTTAAGCTAGAGTTTCTACCTCGCAGGAGTCACAAAAGCAAAGTCCCTGCATCCCCATGAAAACTTCCTGCCAGTAGAGGTGATAGGAAAATATCAAAGTGGACTCTGGAAAAAGCCCATCTATATTTGCTTAGGGTTAGATTGTATAGATAAACTGCATTAGAGGGCATTATCTGACATTTGGCAATAGAATTCATGGACACTGGTGATATCATTTTGACGATCAATATCCATGGTTCTCCCTTTTACCATTGATTTGGGTTTCTCCAGGGTTAATTGGCCTAGGTATTTAGGAGAGGTCAAGATTGCAGAATTCTGCTGTACAGATGCCAGTTTTGAAGTTTGGAAAACAGGTCTCCAATACTCAATTCCTTTGTCTGCATTCTCATAAATATATTGGGAGGAGGAGGAGGAGGAGGAGGAGGAGGAGGAGGAGGAGGAGGAGGAGGAGGAGGAGGAGGAGGCGAAGAAGAAGAAGAAGAAGAAGAAGAAGAAGAAGAAGAAGAAGAAGAAGAAGAAGAAGAAGAAGAAGAAGAAGAAGAAGAAGAAGAAGAAGAAGAAGAAGAAGAAGAAGAAGAAGAAGAAGAAGAAGACTCTAGTTAGTAGGGGAAAACAACAAATACTATAAACGTTCAGAATCAAATGTTCAGAACCAATCTCACAGTGGACACATACTCTGCTTTAACCCAAATTTCCAATCATATTTTATTTCCTATTAATCTTGTAACTCTGGTCATCTGGCAGAAGCTTGATCTGAGCCATTTAACAGAAGAAGATCGAAGCTTTATGCCCAGTTGTATATCTAGGAGTAAATAAAGCATTTTCTGAGAATAGTAAAGCATCTGTAATACTATATTTAGGAAACATTTAAAGAAACAAGAAAATAAACAAGGTCATAATTCTTCCACCGAACCAATAAATTATTTCAATATATAAGGTTAGAATGACCCCAGATGATTAGAGAACATGGCATTAATTCAAATTTGGCAAGTTCCCTCTCCTGTGCTAAGCTTAAAAATAATGCCTCAATCTACTTATATATATGTCAGCATGCCTATATTTAGGAATCCTTTGCCCATGAGGACTAGACACTGCTGCGATAATAGTAGCAGTGGGTGTGTAACAGGAAATCCATTTTCCCCCTAGACTGGTTCAAGCAGATATTCACAAACCAGAATAGCTAACAAGTGAAGAAAATGCCCTTCTGAACTCCCCCTGAACTTTGGTGTGTCTGTTTCATAAAAAGCAGAGCTTAAAAATAATCTGATGAATTACCTGAACATCATTTTGAGACATTTTGAGAAAGCAGACTAATCACTCTGGAAGACTGATTCTTTCCTGGGGCAAATTGCAATTGACTAAATTAATTCTCCTTGGTTGAAATCAGAATAGAGGCAGATCTGCAGGTTCACGTCTTTTCTCAATCATTTCGTTCATCCTTGGCCCAGTTTTCTCACTTGAGTACAGGTAAGTCCTCGACTTACGACCACAATTGAGCCTAAAACTTATATTGCTAACTGAGAAGTTTTTTTTTCATTTTCCCCCATCTTACAACCTTTCTTGCTGCAGTCGTTAAGTAAGAAGCACGGTGGTTAAGTGAAACCATTGACTTTGCTTGTCAGAAGGTCACAAAAGGGGATCACATGACCCTGGGACACCGCAACTGTCATAAATATGAACCAATTGCCAAGCATCCGAATTCTGATCACGTGACCATGGGGTTGCCGCAACAATCATAAGGGTGAAAAATGGTCCTAAGTCACTTTTTTCAGTTCTATTGTAACTTTGAACGGTCACTTAAGGAATTGTTGTAAGCCGAGGACTATGCTTAAAGCTCCAGATATTCTACAGAGCAAGAAGAAGAAAGGAGGAGAGGTGGTTAGATCAAGCTTGGAAGAGCCAGAAGTTAGAAGCTATATTCCTGCCTCATTATTTGTGCATGTTCTGCAGAAAGAAATCTAAAACTATTCTAAATGATTGAAAAGAGAGGTGGTGTTGATCCAATAGGGTATGCTACATAAACAGAGTGAGGTTCCCCACCCCTGTAATACTATCAGTGAAGAAGAGTAGAAATATAAGTGATCTAGGAAATTCGCTACCATGAGATGTGGTGATATACATCAGTTTTAAAATGGGATGAAACAAATTTGTGGCAGAATAACTGGATTGAAGTTATTTTTAAAAAAGTATCTTTTTCCGCTATGTATTCAAAATGGATTGTGGTGTGTGTGTGTGTGTGTGTGTGTGTGTGTGTGTGTGTGTAAATAGAGTGCATATGTATATGTATGTGCATATATGTATATAGCTATACATATATATACACACATACACATACACATACACATACACATACACATACACATACACATAAAAAAGGTAAAGGTTCCCCTGCACATGCGTGCTAGTCATTTTCGACTCTAGGGGCCGGTGCTCATCTCCATTTCAAAGCCGAAGAGCCAGCACTTGTCCGAGGACGTCTCCGTGGTCATGACTAGATACCAGAGGTGCACGGAACGCTGTTACCTTCCCACCGTAGTGGTCCCTATTTTTCTACTTGCATTTTTACGTGCTTTCGAACTGCTAGGTTGGCACATACACATACATATATATTATTTTGAGAGCATGCATCAGAATTTCATTTTTTAATGGGTGCCAGCGTGTTCACAGAAAAAAGTGACAATAAAGGCGATCTTTTATCTTATCGAGAATGCACATGAGAATATTCAGACCTGGGATCAGCTGTTCAGGAACAGAAGCAGGTAAATCAATGCTCATCTGGGAGCAACTGGTCAGCCATTGTATTAGGCATTAGTAGACCTGTTTTGTGGCTCTTAAGAGCCAACAGCTAAAGCTTCCAAAATCAAACAAGTGTAGGCAGCCCAACTACAGGTTTAGGTAATTTTAGACTGTGTGCTCCGCTTATAAAATAATTACATTTATAATTATTTGGTAAGGCATGCTTTTATTGTCAAAAGGTATAGATAATGAAATGGGCATCTGTCACTTTGTACGTCCTTCCTTGATTGACCTTGACTGACCTTGAGCATAATTTTTTTAAAAAACAAAAATAGAATGAGCATTTGTAACCATTGTGGACTTGTCATGTCCATGTTGACAAAGGTCCAAGATGACCCATATTTGCTCAATTCATTTAAACTAGGTCACCTACACATTACCCTTTTTTCCCCAAATCATCTTTACCAAAGGGAAACACATCTTGAGATAATATGCCTCTCTGCGTAAGAAAGAATATAATTCAAATAAAATTAATCAAACAAAAATGACTACAATCAAGTAAATTGAATCATAATAAAGAACCAACTTGAAAAACGAGCATATCCAGAGGACTTGTGAACTTGATCAGTTTGCTGTCAACAGACATCTTCAATATCCCTGCAACGCCCCCAACTTTGGGTTCTTCACCTTGAACTAGATAGGGAATCAATGTTTTGGCCGGGGTGATAGGAGCTGTAGTCCTGCAAATCTAAAGGTGTCAAGTTGGAAATGGTTGATGGAAGCCATGGGATTTACTGCTAAGTGATGACCATTCTCTGCATTTCTAAGCAGAATGGTAGGTTGATCCTTTATTCAGGCTGTTTGCTGCTGTTTCTCACCCTGTACCCTTGAGACGCTTTATGCCATTTCCAGTAATTGAAAGGAAAGATGAAAGCAAGAGGACCATCTTTTTTCAACAGTTTCCCCCTCCCAACTCTTCTTCAGTAAATGTCACTCCAGTCTTAAGAGATCCATCCTTCTGCTAGGCAGTGTTTAACAGCTCCCTGAAGACGGGAAAGAATGGCTATTTGGGATGAAGAAGAGGAAACAAGTTTAATGCCTTGTGACAATGAATCAATATGGATTTTATTAAAGCTTTCAGAAAGATTTCTTGAACCATCTATAATGCGTCTCCTAGATTAAGCCAGACACAGATGGTTTTTTTATATTTGTTACTTTTCCTGAGACTAAGCTTGTAGTTGAGATAAACTGAATGGTTCTTGGAAAACTCCTAAATCAGCAATTTAAGAGTGCCATTTGATGGAAGAAAAAGTCAGAAACCTCACGTGAAGAATGAGATATCCATGTCTTTCCAATTCACTGAGGTAGCAAGTTGTGTTCTTCCAGCTTCCTACTAGCTGGAAAGCCAATGCAGGTTTTATGATGATACAGCTTTTACTTTGACGAAGATTCAAGCAAAGCACACACACACACACACACACACACACACACACACACACACACACACACACACACCAAAGCTACTTCATATACCATGTTTTCCTGAAAATAAGACTCAAATCCCTCTGTTTCCAAGTGGCCCATAGGTGCTCAAACACTTTTTGCCCAGACAGAGAAATGACAGAGATTGGAAGCTTCATTTGCTTGCAAATGAGATGCTTTGAAACAGAGTGATTTGCTCCATTTCAAAGTGATTTGCTCTGTTTCAAAGCAATTCTCTCCATTTCAAAGCACCCCATTTGCAAGCTGACAAAGTTTCTGGTCTCCATCATTTTTCCATCTGGGAGAAAAGTGTGTTTGCCCTGGGAAGCCCTTTAAGCTGTTGCGGCCGCCGGCCAGGCACAAGCAGATGGTGGGAGGGAGCGGGCAAGTGGGCGGCTGCAAAATATTTTCATAAAAATAAGACCTAATAGGTCTTTTGGTAATGGTCTCATGGCTTCATTTTGGCCTGTTTTGCACTCCTGATGAAGTAATCTCATCCTCTTCAAGGGACAGAAGAGACAAAAAGAAGCTCCGGGATTCATCAAGGCCAGACAAGTTTGTTCCTTTGTCTCAGTGAGGCGAATCTTATTAGAGTGGTACTTTGATCCTCATCTGTAATTTGTTCCAGAAGACACATCAAATACTAAAACTGATGGATAACTGATGGATACCAAGAAAACCACGTGACTTACCATGTGACACACTATTTCAGCCAGAAAAAATAGTGAGTCACAAGGGGGCCAATGCCAGGAGGTGCTTCCTTGCACCTTGACTACCAGAAGAAAGACAAGTGCTGGGACAAGACTTCTGCTTCAAAACATGTCAAATACCAAATTCAATGCAAATTCATCAAATTATAGCATCTATCCCATTGCGACTCTATAATTGTTATACATTTGCGGACACTTTATTTAAAGTTATATTAGTATATCAGTAACCCTATATAGATGCCATACGTTAAATATGGCATCTATAGTATAAATATGCTAAATAGCTAAAATTTCATAAAATAAAATAAATCAGTTTTTATCAGTAGGAGTTTTTAAGAAGAGACTGGACAGCCACTTGTCTAAAATTGTATAGGACAGGATTAGAGTTACATCCAAAATGAAATCGGACAGCAAAATTTAATTTAATTTAATTTAATTTAATATTTGCATTTGTATACCGCCCTTTCCCTGAGGACTCAGGGCGGTTTACAGGGAATTAAAAATCAAAACATACAAAAGTTAAAACCAATTAAAAAGCATTAAATTCACCCTGTACATTAAAACCCCAGTTAAAATTTTCTCCTCAGCCTGGGCCCGAGAGCTCAAAGAGCCAGGTCTTCAGGCCCCGGCGGAATGATCGGAGGTCGGGAGCAGTCCTCAGCTCTACCGGCAGCTGGTTCCAGAGGGCAGGCGCTCCCACTGAGAAGGCCCTATCCCTGGGTGTCACCCGCCGGCAATCTCTCACCGGCGGAACCCTGAGCAGACCCTCCCTGTGGGAGCGCACTGGGCGAAGGGCGTTTGATGCCGGCAGCAGGTGTTCCCTCAAATAACCCGGACCCAGGCCATGTAGGGCTTTATAGGTGATAACCAGCACCTTGAATTTCACCCGGAGGGCAACCGGAAGCCAATGCAGCTCGCGGAGTAGAGGTGTTACATGGGAGTATCGGGAAACCCCCATTACAACTCGCGCGGCCGCATTCTGCACCAGTTGAAGCCTCCGAGTGGTCTTCAAGGGCAGCCCCATGTAGAGAGCGTTACAGTAGTCCAAACGGGAGGTCACAAGCGCATGAGTGACTGTGCGTAGGGCGTCTCGGTCCAGATAGGGACGCAACTGGCGCACCAGGCGAACCTGTGCAAAAGCCCCCCTGGTCACGGCTCCTATGTGATCTTCAAAATTGAGCCGTGAATCCAGGAGGACGCCCAAGTTGCGAGCCCTATCAACGGGGGGGTAACACCTCACCCCCCATCGTTAGAGGTGGAATAACTTGGTTAACCCGAGACGCCGATATGCACAGCCACTCAGTCTTGGCGGGATTGAGACGAAGCCTGTTTCTCCCCATCCAGACCTGAACCGCCTCCAGGCACCGGGACATCACGGAGAGGGCATCACTGGGTTGGTTCGGGGTGGAAAGAAAAAGTTGGGTATCATCAGCGTACTGGTGATACCCCACCCCAAAACCACGAATGATCTCGCCCAGCGGCTTCATGTAGATGTTGAACAGGAGGGGCGAGAGAACTGACCCCTGAGGGACTCCACAAATGAGAGACCTCGGGGCGGATCTCTGCCCTCCTGTCAACACCGACTGCGAGCGGCCCTGGAGGTAGGAGGAGAACCACCGTAGGATGGTGCCTCCCACTCCCAACCCCCTGAGACGCCGCAGCAGGATACCATGGTCGATGGTATCGAAAGCCGCTGAGAGATCTAATAGGACCAGGACAGAGGAGCAACCCCTGTCCCTAGCCCTCCAGAGATCATTCACCAGCGCGACCAATGCCGTCTCTGTGCTGTGTCCGGGCCTGAAGCCCGATTGGTACGGGTCCAGATAATCAGTTTCCTCCAGGAACAGAGGGAGCTGATGCGCCACCACACTCTCAACAACCTTCGCCAGGAAGCGAAGGTTGGAGACTGGACGATAGTTGTTTAAAACAGCCGGGTCCAAAGCAGGCTTCTTGAGGAGGGGTCTCACCACCGCCTCCTTCAAGGCGGCAGGGAAGACACCCTCCTTCAAAGAAGCAGTTATTACTGCATGGAACCAGCCTCGTGTTCCCTCCCGAGCCGCATAAGCTAGCCAGGAGGGGCACGGATCCAACAAACAGGTGGTGGAGCTCAGTCTCCCCATGATCCTGTCCACATCATCAGGGGAAACAGGGTCGAACTCAGTCCAGATAACGTGCTCAAGACCGCCTGATTCCTCCACATCAGACTCTGCCCAGTCAGAGTCCAAGCCGGTCCGGATCCGAGCGATTTTGTCCGTCAGATGATGACTAAACTCCTCGGCTCGTCCCTGCAAGGGATCCTCCCTCACCTCCTGGTTAAGGAGGGAGCGAGTCACCCTAAACAGGGCGGCCGGGCGATTATCTGCGGACGCGACAAGGGCGGCAAAGTAGTTAGACTTCGCCGTCCTTATCGCCGCAAGATAAGACCTTATGAAGGTTCTTAACTGCAATCGGTCGGATTCGGATCGGCTGGATCTCCAACCGCTCTCTAGACCTCGTCTCCGACACTTCATCTCCCGGAGCTCCACAGAGAACCATGGAGCCCAACGGGATCTGCGCCGAGTCAGAGGTCGCATGGGTACAACACAGTCGAGTGCCCTGGTGGCAGCCGTTTCCCAGGCCTCCACCAGAGCATCGACTGGGCTGTGGGTAAGGGTGATAGGTATCGGCCCAAGCGCCCTCTGGAACCGGTCCGGGTCCATTAGGCGCCTGGGGCGGAACCACCTGGTCGGTTCCGCCGCCCAGCGGCGGGGGATGGCATGACGGAAAACCAGCCTCAGGAGGTGATGATCTGACCAAGACAGAGGGGTGATAGACGGAGAACCCCCTCCCAGATCATCCAACCACTGTCCAGACAGGAACACCAGGTCGAGAGTATGATCCCCCTCGTGAGTAGGGCCCTCAATAACCTGGGTCAGGCCCATGGCTGTCATGGAAGCCATGAACTCCCGAGCTAACTCCGACGACCCCCCCAGTGATGGCAGGTTGAAGTCACCCAGGACTATAAGCCTGGGGAACTCCACCGCCAACCCTGAGAGGGTGTCGAGCAGCTCAGGCAGGGCTGTTGCCACACAGCTGGGTGCCAGGTATGTGAGCAACAAGCCCAACTGAACCCGAGGACCACATCTCAAGAGGAGGGATTCACTCCCGGCCATCTGGACAATGGTGGCCTCCCGGGGACACAAAGTCTCCCGAATAACCACTGCCACCCCACCACCCCTGCCCTGAGCCCGTGGCTGGTGCAGCACCCGGAAACCTGGCGGGCATAACTCGGTGAGAGGCACCCCTCCTTCCGAACCCAACCAAGTTTCCGTGATGCACGCTAGATCCGCACATTCCTCCTCGATCAGATCACGGATGAGGGGAGCTTTGTTAACTACGGATCTAGCGTTAAAATAGACCAACCTGAGCTCAGGGGCCTGATCACCCTCATCCCCGGGTAGGAGGGTGCTAACCGGAGGGTCGGAGCGTGCCACCGCTCGGAGATAGCGGGGGCGCGATCCCAGATGTTGATATGGCCCTCTGCGCAAACACCTGCTGCCATACCCTATCGCCGTGGGGATTCGATGCCCCACCCCCACATTCCCAGCGCCAGCAGCCACCTCCCCCGACCCCGTCCCGTCGGGACCTCTAACAGGTCCAGACTGAGTGCCGGTTACAGATTCCTTCCCCACCCTCCCCTTCCTCCCCCTCCCTAACCTCTTAAAATAACCGGCTAAGAATCTTATCAGGGGCCTCTTAGCGCGTCTTAACTCGAGGCCCCTGTCCAAGCCCAACCACCTCTCGGAGTCCCAAAGCTTGGACCCGTCATTAAGGGGAGTATGGAAACAGGCGACAGGTCGCGCCCATGAGGCAGGAACCGCCCTAAGGGCATACAAGTCCGCTTCGGAATAACGATAGATCATATTGCGCTCGAATAGTCTCTCAGGGCCGATGTTGCAAATATATCCAGAGGATCGCTCGTTGATGGTACATAGATGGAGAAAGAAAAAGTCCAGTGGGCGTATCTCTCAATCTGCAAAGCCAAAGCCATCTCAGCTCTCACCTGAGATGGAAATCCAAAAGACAACCTCAGCCGTCCTCTCACTCCGGCTGAGGCATCTAACTGGAGCAGAGAGAGAAAAAGGGGATCCTGAGCCAGGCCCACCCCAACTGGTCTCTCACACCAGTGAGGTGGACACTGACCAGTCCAAAACCATCCTCCCACCACGGTTCGGTCCCGTCCACATTGGACTATCAGTAGGGAGATCTTAATTCCCATCAGGTACGGAGCCAGTCATAACGCCTGCCTGGCAACAAAAAAGTAAAGGACAGGGAGGCCAGGCCTCTGTTGATCCTCACACCGCCAATCAGCGCCGTCAGTCAATGCCCGTCCGCCAGTCCAAACCATCTCCAACGGAGGAAAGAGGTAGTCCCAGCAGCTATATTGAATCAAAAAGTTTGCTAGCATGTCCGCCGAGGCCGATGACCAGGCCCACAGTCTGCAATGGACATTGCCAACAAATTCGGAGTTCTTGGGTATGTTTAGGAAGGCAGTGACATTTCTAGCCTGCCCTATCCATGTTTCCTGGTACAATACATGGGAAAATCCCATTGGAGGAATAGTCGACTTAGGGTTAGGGTTTGGTCACTATGAACTCATAGAGCAAAATGGATATCACCAACAAATTAGGAGTTCTTGGTTATGGTTAGGAGGACACTGACTTTTCTAGCCTGCCCTATGTTTCCTGATAAAATACATGGGAAAATCCTATTGGATGAAAATTCCACTTAGGGTTAGGTCACCATGAACTCGGAGAGCAAAATGGACATCAACATCAAACTCGGAGTTCTTGAGTATGGTTAGCAGTGCACTTACTTTTCTAGCCTGCCCTATCTATGTTTCCTGGTAAACTACATAGGAAAATCCAATTGGAGGAAGATTCAACTTAAGGTTAGGGTTACCTCACCATGAACTTGGAGAGCAAAATGGTCATCGCCAACAAATTCAGAGTGCTTGGGTATGGTTAGGAGTGCACTTACTTTTCTAGCCTGCCCTATCTATGTTTCCTGGTAAACTACATAGGAAAATCCAATTGGAGGAAGATTCAACTTAGGGTTAGGGTTACCTCACCATGAACTCGGAGAGCAAAATGGTCATTGCCAACAAATTTGGAGTGCTTGGGTATGGTTAGGAGGGCACTTACTTTTCTAGCCTGCCCTATCTATGTTTCCTGATAAAATACATGGGAAAATCCCATTGGAGAAAAATTCTACTTAGGGTTAGGTTTAGGTCACCATGAAGTCATTCAGCAAAATGGTCATTGCCAACAAATTCGGAGTGCTTGGGTATGGTTAGGAGGGCACTGAGTGTTCTAGCCTGTTCTATCTTTCCAGGTAAAATACATGGGAAAATCCCATTGGAGGAAAATTCCACTTAGGGTTAGGTTTAGGTCACTATGAACTCGGAGAGCAAAATGGGCATTGCCAACAAACTCCAAGTTCTTGAGTATGGTTAGGAGGACACTTACTTTTATAGCCTGCCCTATCTATGTTTCCTGGTAAAATAAATGGGAAAATCCCATTGGAGGAAAATTCCACTTAGGGTTAGGGTTAGGTCACCATGAACCCATAGAGCAAAATGAACATCACCAACAAATTCGGAGTGCTTGGGTATGGTTAGGAAGGCACTGACTTTTCTATCCTGCCCTATCTATGTTTCCCGGTAAAAGACATGGGAAAATCGCATTGGAGTGTCTCCTGCCTGAACAGGGCATTGGACTAGAAGACCTCCAAGGTCCCTTCCATCTCTATTCTAATTGATTGGGTGTTATTCCTAATCACAAGCATGAACTATAGGTTGCATCTGGCCAAACACTAGCAGCAAACTGGCCCAATGCTGATAGCAACCTTTTAATTTGCTTTTAGATGGCAAGCTGTTATCATCCCCAACCACCTGAAAATCACTATTTATGGAACTGATGTTGCACCTGAGTTGTTTTTTTTTACAGGGCTTACATGTGGGATTGTAAACAAGAAGCCCTAAAACAGAATTTCAGGGGAGGACAAGCGTGGGGACATAAGCTTCTTGCTTAAAAAAGACCCTTATAAATTTTAAAGATGGGTCTAGCCACCAGATTGATTCTTATCACACTTAATATGCTTCTTTTAAAAGGTAGGACTGTGAAAGGAGTTACAAGGGAAACTCACAAAGTTAATGACTCCCAGGTTGCAAGTCAGCCACTCTGCTTTTGTGTGGAGATAACTAGCAGTGAGAAAAGAAGGCCCTTGTAGTAAAAGATAAGACAAATGTGGAAGAGGTTATTCAATTCAGTTTATGTTCCTTTGTAGCAGCTCTCACCTTCATTAGCATTACAAGAGAGCCACAGAAATTGGAAATGCAAGTTTGTGAGAAGCAACATACAGGTCTGGACTCAGATAATTTCATCACTGAAAAAATAGAGTTGTGTGGGTGACTAACAAACAAAATCCAATTATTTCATTTCCCAGGGAATGTCCTTTGATAAACATTAACTACAGCTTGACTACATGTTTAGATGAAAAGCTGAAGTCATGGCCCATGTATTGGATGAAAACTAAATTTTAAACAATTGATATTCTGAAGTCTCATCTAAAACTTGATGTGGAAAAATAACTAGAGGCAAAAGAATATTACTGTTCCATTGTTAAACTTGCTAAATAATCTGCAGCAAGAAGATTAAAATTAAAACATGGACTGGTTTCACACAACATGCTGGATTCAGCTAAATTGGTTGCTAAATAGTTTTTAGTTCTACCTATAGATAGGAAACCCAAGTACTGTCCTAAAAATTTGCATGAGCCAGCCATTGGGGTAAGCCATAATATTTTAGGCCAATTTACATCACACAAAAAGGTATTTAAAGGCCAGTGCTCTGACAGATGAGCTCATTTCAAACCACCCTGAACATGTCCCCCTGAATGGAAATGAAAAGTTTGCAGCCAAATCGCCAAGCTTGGAGATCAAACCAACAGCCCAACTACTAACCCAAGCTACTAATATTCAAACATACCTCAAGCATAGGGGTGGCATATCTTAGCTGTAAAAATCTAGATCACCACCAGATGGCAGCAGAGAGATACAAAGTCTAAGTCTTGCTGTTTTAGGCTACAACTCTTGGAATTCCTAGGTGTTGTTCGGTACAGATTTTTCTAGATTAGGGTTGCCATCTAAAGAACAGTAAAACAATAATATTGTATATTCTCCTAGCTTTAATATTGACCATTTGCTAAATACTGCAGAGCATAATTCTGCGCAGACAGCATCTATATATCCATGGTTTTGTCCTTGTTTTTCATCGAGTGAGTCCTAGATTAAATGTCCAGCATCTCCAAGTAGGGTTTGAAAATCTCCAGTATGAAACCCTGAATAATTGTTAATAGCTGATGGACTAATGCAACTCCAAACACATTTATGTGAACTTAAATATTGTATTGCATAAACCATGGTTTATATTAAGTGCAATAGATAAACTCGTCCATTGTAGATTACTCAAGTGAGCTACAGATTACTGTAGATTACTCAAGTGAGCTATAATGAAAACCATTATGAGCACTGCATAGATACTACTAAAACTCTTGCATTTTTCTATTTGTAATCTTGAATTGGGCAAAATGAAACATCACAGGGCAATGATTTTTGAACCAAAGTACTTCAAATGGACCAATTTACAGAATATGTCCAAAATCTAAGACCTATTACTCTCATGGGATTAAAAATTTGAACTGTTGGGGCCACTTCAACATGATCACACTGCTAGTGATGTGATTGGCATTTCTCCCTGACAGCTTCTTAAAAGTCAATGGGGAAGCTAGCAGGAACTCTAAATTTAATTGTGATTGTCAATATACCCTACCAGCTTTCCACAAACAAAGTCTGTGGGGAAGCCAGCAGGAAGTTGCAACTCCTAGGCCAACAGATAGGTAAGTGGCTACTTCCAGATGGGGGAGGAAGTGTGGGAGTGTGTGAGAGCATGGTATATGTCAAGGAGAGTTCACAAGGGTGTAACACAGTCAGACAGTGTGCATGGGGGTGTGGCGCAGATTGGAGAGGGTGTGCACGGGTGGCCAGTGCAACGTAAACACAGATTATTTGGGTGGAGTGTCCAGAGGGGAAAGGCTTACCCAGCAACTTGTATCTTTCCTTGCTAGATCCCCATTGACTTTCTCCCTACAAGCTTCACAAAAACAAGGTGTCAGGTGTTAGGAAAATGTCTTTGTGAAAATCTAGGCAGCTACCAATAGTTAGAAAATGAGATAACTCTAGATCAAGGGTCTTCAAATTTGGCCCTTTTATGACTTGTGGACTTCAACTCCCTAGGTGAGGAATTCTGGGAGTTGAAGTCCACAAGTCATAAAAGGGCCAAGTTTGAAGACCCCTGCTCTAGATAAGAGTCTCCTTGAGAACATTTGTCAGAATTTAAGTCTTCATTGAGTTCAGTAGACATTGTCCAACCTAATATGGGGCATGAGAAAACCAGGTTCCGATCCAAAGGCTAAGTTAATACAGCAGTACATTAAAATACGGTATCTAATCTGTAGCTGAATGCATTGTGTAAATACTTTCAGTAAAGTTAATGCTGTATGAATCCAAACAGTTGTAATAAGTAAATCAACTATGAATCCATTAACCATGAATTAGCATATTATATGAACACAGTCAGTATAATGTAGCATCATTTGTTCACATGTTTAGATCAGCATTTTCCAAACAGGGCAAATCACAAATATATGAAATTCAGCTTCTGGAATTCCCCATCCAGCATTACTATTGCTAGAAATGCTTGAAGTATATCTATCTGGAAGTTGTCTAAGTTGAGAAACACTGTTTTATATCAATAAAAGCATTGTCAACTTTAAAACTGGAGGGATTTTGATAAGGTAAGAAAGGTTAAAGCAAAATGGATACCATATTCTGCTAAACCAGATTAAACTCTTCCAGATGACTGGGAATCCTGGTTATTACCAATACTTAGCTGTGGGAAGAACTAAAATTATATTCAGCCACCACACTGTGGAGATCATGTCCATGTAATAAGATGGTTCCTCCACCTTTTGACTTCTGAAGTAGCATGAACAGGGTTTTTAGGTACTGTGAGACAAAAGAATCAAAGAGCCACAGATTTTAAATGGAAAAAAAAATAGCTTTATAAAACAAGGTTAAAAATCCAATTTGAAAACCCATCTCTTAAATAGGGTACATTCATGTTCTAAAACAAAATGTACAGCTTCTTAATGAGCTACTTGCAACATGTTTTTCCCCCTGGAAATTATTTCCAAAAGATATTACATTCTATACAGAGACACCTACAAAACAATCTTTAAAAATCCATAGAGGAAGAATTACAGACAGATCTACTGCAAAACAGAACATATAAATATCTCCCTATCCCACTTAGCTTGAAAATAAACAGTACGTATTTCCATTCATTTCCCCTCTGTAAATTTGAGGATGAAAAGAGACGAAAAGCTTTTGACTTGGAAATTTTATCAACCTTGGAAGTCAGCCAACAGACAGTGCAAAAGATTAGACAGCCTGCTTGTTCTGATGACATCACTGGAGTCCTGTAACCTATTTACAATTCAAATTAAAGATTCCTTCATACATTCAGGATTAAATTGAAAAAGGAAACAAAGCAACTATGCTTTTTTCTGCAAGAAACAGTTATTGCAACTGCTTGTTTAGAGCAACCTTCAAGCCTGCTGTGTATAGATCCACACCAGTGCCACTTGGAACAAGGAAAAAGTAGTTTTAGGTAGTAGAGTTTGTGTTTTTAGTAAAAGAATATTTTTTTTGTTAATGAATCAGGGGTTTGGAGGGAGAAAGGAAAAGATATGTTATCTTTTTTACATTTTTTTTCAAATTTCCCTTGGGTGGCAGAAAGTAGCAAAAACAGTTTGTTTCCTTATATTAACTCAGGTTCATTCAATAGATGTGAACGTGGGACTGAACTGGTAGGAATACTGAAAAATAAGCCAATTTAGCCTGGCGAATTTGACACCTACAGGCTAGAAATATTGGGAACTGCAGTTTCTGCCCATCTAAAGACCACAGTAGCAAAAATGGACAAACACAGAACTAGAAGAATTTAAAGATTTTGGACCTATTGAATTGAAACTACAGCAATCATTTCTACAGTTATGGGAAGCAAAAAGTGGGAGGTACTTTTTGAAGCTTTTGTGCGTGAAATGAATACCACTGACTCTGTTCTGGAATCAAGTATGTGCTTCATGACAGATGTAAGTAAGGAGTAGCTTGAAACATTGCAGAAAAGCGAGTTGAATGGTGTTTCTCAAACTTGTAAACTTTACAATGTATGAGTGGGCTGGGGAACTCTGGGAGTTGAAGTCCATGCATCTTAAGGTTGACATGTTTGAGAAACACTAGAATTTGTCAATTTTAAGATGCATTGACTCCAGCTCCCAGAATTCCCCAGTCCTTCCATGCATCATAGAGCTGATAGGTTTGAGAAACAATATTGTGGTAGTAGAAGATGAATGGCCGCTGGCCTCTTTATGCAAATGGAACTATGCTTTTCCTCTGTTGTGGATTTGCCTTTGTAGTTTCTAGCCAAGACATACCTTTTTTATTATCAGTAACCAATGACAGGAAAGGGCACTAACACCATGAAGTCATGTAAGCAGAGAAAGAGAAAGGTTGCATTTAAGATGCATAAGGTAAAAAGGTAAAGGTTCCCCCGCACATGCGTGCTAGTCCTTTCCAACTCTAGGGGCTGGTGCTCATCTCCGTTTCAAAGCCGAAGAGCCAGCGTTTGTCCAAGGATGTCTCCATGGTCATGTGGCTGGCATGACTAGACGCCAAAGGCGCACGGAACGCTGTTACCTTCCCACCGTAGTGGTCCCTATTTTTCTACTTGCATTTTTATGTGCTTTCGAACTGCTAGGTTGGCAGAAGCTGGGACGAGTAACAGGTGCTCACTCTGTTACGCGGCACTCGGGATTCGACCCGCCAAATTGCCAACCTTCTGATCGACAAGCTCAGCGTCCTAACCCACTGAGCTGTGTCCCATCAAGATGCATAAAGGGCACCTGAATGCATGACAAAAAAAATTTTTTTGCCTGAAATTGATTTGATATTGAATTTCAGTGACACCATGCTAGACGCTTCTTAAGGACTGGAATATAAAATTTTATGGTCATTAATACATACTGGGCCAGAAGTGATTAAACAATGACATTGTTTGTCTGGGATGGTATAAGGATTCCTGCCTTAGGAAGAAGGTTGGATTAGAAAACCGTTAAGGTCCCTTATAGCCCTATGATTCTATAACAAGTGGTCATCTGCTTCAGCACTTAATCTCAAACAGTTGCCAATGAAGTTAATAAATACATGCAACAATTTAGATTTGAAATTAATATAAATAGCAAATCGAGGTGTGTGTTTTTTTTCCTATTATTTCTCTCTATGTCCATGGAATTCACTGGAATTCTTGGATGGAGTCAGAGTCCAGATAAGGATTTTAATATTATAAAATAACAACAAAAGTTCTAAGATAGTCTAAGCTATCCCAGTCAGTCATATAAATATAAATAAGCATTGTCATATAGGAAAACTTTCCCCTCCCCCATTTAATTATTGCTAGCAGCAAGTGGCAAACGAAAGATCAGAGAACTTAAAACTACCCACGTCTCATTTTTACCAAATGGACCTGGTTCCCTAGCATTTCTAAGAAAAGCTTCTGGTATAATTTATACATTGTGAGGCTGTGAAGGAATTTCACCACCTTCCGAAAACCTTGAATTGTTGTCTTGGGGAAATGGTATGATTTCAGATGCTTCAGTCCAAACGTCAGGCTCTTGATGGTGTCTTGGTCTTTATTGTTTATCCTCCACAAATTCAAGAGCTTCAGTACTGGCTCTGTGGATTTGCACATCCTAAAAATCAGTTCAGTTTCTTCTCTACCCACATGTTTCCCCGGCAAGTTGTCCATCAGGATATTGAGCTGCTCAAGGGTGATGTTGAGATGGTCAATGTGCTTTAAAACACTAGTTTCACAAAGATTGATACCTAAACAACAACAAAAAAGGATTAAGCTTGTTTAGTTTTCTTCATTAATGTCACAAAAATATGATTGATCCTATCTCCTTTGCTACAATGCTAATAGACGTAAGCCCTGCTTTCTGTCAATGCTTTCTTGAAACCTACTCTACAAATTAAAACCAATGGAAGGGAATCTAAGTTTATGGACATAATGTCATCTGGGCCGATTAGATTCCATAGAGATATAATAATCTCAGATTTCTCTAAAAGAATTTTCATTTTGTACTCTGTCATTTTGGGAAATGGTTAAAGGCATGGGCTAGAAGCCAGAAGGCTGAGAGTTCGAGTCCTGCCTTAGGCACAAAACCACCTGACGGTACCAGTTCCTTTCTCTCAGCTCAAGGAAGAAGAAAATAACAAACCACTTCCCTAAAATCTTACCGAAAAAACCCCTGCATAGACTTGTCTATGTAGTCATCAAAAGTCAAGATTAACTTAAAAGTACTGAAAAGACACAGTGTTTTTTTCATCACTGCTAAAGTGAAATTAAGTTGTCAGAAAATATTTTGTGTGTGTGCTTTCAAGTCAGTGTTGACTCCTGGTAACTGCCTAGACAAGTCCCTGCAGTTTTCTTGGCAAGATTTCAGAAGTGGCTTGCCATTTCCTGCTTCCTAGGGCTGAGAGTGAGTGACCGGCCCAGCTGGCTTGGTGCCCAGTGGTGGGATTCAGCCAGTTCACACCACTTCGGCAGAACCGGTAGCTAATGTTTTGTTGCCCAGGCCCAGAATGGACTTCCAGAAGCGGCATCCGTATGGAGTACCGGTTGTTCACATATTTGAATCCCACCACTGTTCGTGCCTAAGATGAGACTAGAACTCACAGGCTCCTGATTTCTAACACAGTGCCTTCACCACAACACCAAACTGGCTCTAGAAATCTATACCTGCAGAAAAAATTTTCTCCCCTTTGTCATGATCTTGTCTTTTTGATGCCTTTCCTCCTGATCACAATCTAATCTCAAATTGCTTTTACCCTTCTTGAGGTTGCTTTGGATGATATCCCAGTAAGGGATTTTATTTTCATACCAACACACCAAATGATAACTTTTAGCCTGTCCCATTCCTGAACTAAAGATGAGATGAAGGCAACATCATGGAGAAAATATTAGGGAGGAAGATGTGGCCATGGTATCTTTATGTGATGCTTAGGCTTAGGAGTTAAGTGGAAAGCCATAGAAAGCTGATTTCAAATAAAAAGGACTTTTATTTGAAAAACCCAACCTTCAAAAGACTTCAAATGCTAAAGATAAGGAATGGCAGTTCTTATCTTGCTCCAGGCTACTATTGATACTCCAGCCAGAGAAAATTCCCTCAACCTACTCAATACTAAAAGGAAAGAAAAAAAGGGAAAGGGGGAAATTATCTGTTGCTTTGCAATTGGTCTCCGACTTTCATACACTCAGTTCTCCAGCGCCTAACTGAAAGATGCAATACATGGCCATGTGGCTTATGTGTTCTGATTGTGAGAACCACAATGGCCACCTTCAACTTATTGCTTTGACTGTTGTGGTGATTTGATCTATACTCAGGAACAAACATCTTACCTAAACTGACCCAGTGGATAAACATAAGCCCTTGCTTTACTTTAATACGTACCTTGGACAATATTCTTGACTGTATTGTGGTCTTTATTTTGCTCTTTCCATAACTTGAGTAGCTGAAAAGTCTGATCTTGCAAGCTACTCTTTTGTTTAATTCTTTCTCTGTTTTCAAGACTGATCTTCATGCCAGGCAGACTGTCCATGAGGGTATTCAGCCAGGTGGATGATAGCTTTTTGGGCACAATGAACCTGAAGAACGCTTCTTCACACAAGGTGACATCTAAAACAATACAGATACTGACTTTAAAATCAAGACCTTAAATTTTGGAACAAATGTCAAAAACTGCTGTCAGAAAGATTTTTTCTAAAAGTTACAATCCTATGAAAACCAACAGGGATTGGACCCTACTGAAAAAAGAATGCTCATTAAGTTTATTTTAAACTTAACACTTTGCAAGTGTTAACAGAATGCTTCCTTTGGAGGACAAAGTTATTCAATAGAGCAGCTGCACTCTGTGGCTTCTGGTTTTGCTTCTGTCCTCTCAGGCAATAATGAATAAATCCAGTCCCTTTTTTATATGAGAACCCTTCCACCGGACGATAATTTTCCAGTCTGTGTATTAGTCTACTAGGTATAATCTACAAAATCAAGACTAAATAAAATCTCTGTATTTCTAACTGCATGCCAGCTGCAAACTCATGAGGAATTTCATTATTTGTTGTTTTTTTGATTATATACACACCGATTCCACATTGCTGATCCAATTTATCACTATCTTCTCCCTGGCACACGTTGTCATGTGTGGAGTCTCCCTTCTGCACCAATTTAAGACTTAGGGCACTGCAGTTAGTGTGCATTTGACAGGCAGCTTTGGATGATGTATCATTAGAGAAATATCCTTCAGGACATCTCTCACAAATGGTGTCGCTTTCAGGGGTACCTGCAGAAAAGGAAAGAGATTATTTTTTTAAAAAAAAAATATCAATCATTTTGTTTATAGCACTTCAAGAATTTCCCATTCAACAATGGCAACAACACCAAGGATAGAAATGAAAAAAAAAAAGATTTTCTTTGAAAGAGGAAAGGCTGTCATCCCACATAATTTGGTAGATTAATGTTTTAAATCTCATCCAGATCTTTTGATTTTTAGAAAACTCCCAGAGAAAGGAGCTTTTTCACTTCAAAGGGTGACAAAAGATATTATTTGTATTTCATTCATGTTATAATGAAAAACAATAACACTGCACAAAGAAATCCTGTTATAGAGGAATGGTATTTTTCACCTACATAGCTTTTAAATGAAGCACTCAGCCAGATGGAAGATTCGTATAGAACTAGTCTGACTCAACCAGAAATTCACTCTCTCTCTCTCTCTCTCTCTACATCTATATTATCTATCATAAACATTAGGCACCTCAACAATAATTAGGAAAAGGTATTTTGGAATATAGAAGCTCATATAAAATCAGAAGTGCAAGAGGAGGAGTTGTTGTTGTTGTTGTTGTTCAGATGATGTTGTATGGTTACTGGATAGTCCACCTAAATCCTATATTCCAAAACTGTAGTAGATCAGCAGATTTTCTTTTCCCCCCCTAAGGATAAAATTAGCATCAGCCTCTTGTCTCTGAGAATGAATTAATACAGATCCCTGGTTTGGCATTTCCTAATTATCCACATTCCAGCATTTCTCCTAATGAGCCAGAATACCTGCTGAGCCATAACATGTCTCCAGAATACTGGTAGGAAGTAACATGCCAAAAAAGAGGCTGTTGTTTTAATATTCTACCACCTTATGTCATAAAGCTGATGGAAATTCAAAATGCCAGATTGTTATTACTCACTCCTGTTGTTCAAATACAAAGAGAATAGCAGCTGTTAGAAGGGCTGATGAAGAAACTGGTGCCTTATCCCCACAGATAACACCACTGATAAAATAATTCCTAACCACTTTTAATGAATTCTTCCCTTTTCATTCTGGCCACTGAAATCAATTATATTGTATCATTCATCAGACAACAAATATTATTTTCCTTGAAGCAGGCTTTTAAAACTACTCTTGCGTGAGTTTCATGGAGCAAGTCAACCCTACATTATAGCCTATTGGTGCTTAATAACCCTAATCTATTGCACAATCTGGAATCAGAAAAGGGAGAGTTTATCAACCAGCTGGTGTTTTATAATTCATGGTTACTCTTTCATAGATGGCTTTGGGGCTTCCAACTTGATAGGATAGATTTAAGCCTCTGCTGAGCAAATTTCCATTTGTGTAATACACTAAAGAAAATGGTTATTTTTCCAAACCAACTTGTATACATATCTATGTTGTTTCTTATACAAAAATATCTTTGCTAAGAATAACGTAGAATTATTGTTGTTAAAATTATTATCTTTGACCACAGGTTGGAATTAGGTTAAGTTATGTGTTTGGAAATGAGTTTCCATAGATTTTTAAAGGCAAGTCATAATTTGTTAAGGTAGCTCTGTAAAGGTTATATTTTTATTCTACTTTCAGATGACTAGATAACTATAAAATTTTCCAAGAGGTATTGCAAACTAACGTATATACTGGGAGGGTTTTTCAGGATAATCAGGTTATTTTTCAGAGCAATTGTTTTTGTGCACTCTCTTTCAAATTAAAAGATTTACAAAAGTAAATTAAATTTGGACTTGAGAACAAAGCTGTTATAGTCACTATACTCATATGGAAATTGCAAAGGAAAATACTATCATAAACATTATTATGCAGAGAAACAGACGCTGTGGCAAAGTATTGTTGCAGATGTCATGCCATTTCTTCCAGTCTTGTTTAGGCTTTTTAGGTCCTATGGATCATGGATTGAGACGAAGTTTAGTTCTCACTCACAAAAGCTAAAAATTGGAGATGGTTTAATTTTGCGGAATCCCTAGAGCAGGGTCTTCAAACTTGGCCCTTTTATGACTTGTGGACTTCAACTCCCAGAATTCCTCAGCCAGCGTGCCTGGCTGAGGAATTCTTGCGAGTTGAAGTCCAAGTCATAAAAGGGCCACGTTTGAAGACCCTTGCCCTAGAGCCTTTGATTCATTACAGACTTAAAAGAAATAGATGAAACCTCCCTTTAAAGATGTTTGCTTGATCACTAGAATCAAATTTGTCCCAAATATTGTGATCTTTTCTTCATCCTGTTGATCATCTGGGCAGACCCAGTCTATCCTTGATTTGGTACTCCAGCATTGCAACATTTTCACTTTCATCCGGATAACTACAATGGCCTCCATGTGGGATCAGGCTCTCCACATATGAAAGCACTTTTCATTAAAAGATGGGTCCAGATTGGAAATGATCAAATGGGTTAGGCAGCATAAAACATACAAGAGGTTATGCAGATTAGCTTCAAAACAGAATATTTTTCTCCACCTTCTCTCCATTTTGCCTCATGGTCTTAAGGTGCTTCTTTTTCCCCCCAGTCTTTCTCTATGTATAATTACTAGAAACTGGGAGACTATGAATTCTAGTATCGCTTTAGATGCAAGGCCAGCTGGGTAACTTTGGGCCAGTCAGTCTCTCTCACTCCTGGAGGATTTCCAAAAAGCCATTTCCAAAAATGTTGCCATGATAATAGCATGGATTTGTCCAAGCAGCCAAGAGTCAAGACTCACCTGAAGATACAAGTTTACCTAATATGTCCCAAACTTAGTTGCTCTCCAAACTTGCAAGTTATACTTGAATGGGGCTGTTTAAAAATATCATGCTATGTTCGTAAACAGTCCATGATTTGGAAGATCAGCAATATGCAATACGAACCGATGTGTTATGTTTCATGTAAGTAACTTTAGATTTTTTTTTATTTTCTAAACACTAAACAAAATACTTTTGAAACATAACTTAGGTTTATTTTCTGCATGTCAGATTTGAATTCTAAGAATGCTTACATCTGTCACTATAGGAAATCCTCTTTATGTACTATTTGTTTTCTTCAGTATTAGCAGATGCATTAAATGAAAAGTCTGTTCAATAAACAGAAAAGAACAGGCTGGAAGTAGTACAGGCTGAGCCATTGTGAAATGTTTATTAGCTCTGGACAACAATTTGTACACGTTGTTTTAAATGCAGATTGCATTTACGTTTAACTTCAGTCTGAAATTTGCCCATTCAATGACAGATTACATTTTTCCTTCCCTATCACTGTCCTTTTCAAAGTAAATTTAAGGTAAAGGTAAAGGTGCTAGTCGTTTCCGACTCTAGGGGCCGGTGCTCATCTCCCTTTCAAAGCCGAAGAGCCAGCGCTTGTCCAAGGATGTCTCCGTGGTCATGTGGCCGGCATGACTAGACGCCAAAGGCGCACAGAACACTGTTACCTTCCCACTATAGTGGTTCCTATTTTTCTACTTGCATTTTTACGTGCTTTCGAACTGCTAGGTTGGCAGAAGCTGGGACGAGTAACAGGCGCTCACTCTGCTACGCAGCACTTGGGATTCGACCCGCCAAACTGCCAATCTTCTGATTGACAAGCTCAGCATCCTAACCCACTGAGCCACGGCGTCCCTTTTAAAATACATTTAATATGGTTTTAATCCTGACTTTGAAATACAGGATACTGCCAATTATTATTTTTTCCCCAAGAGAACTCTTTATAGCTTTGAGGATTTTGTATCCTCCTACAAGGATCATTTGTGATGCAGGTAATTAATTATGTCCATCCAGGTATGATGACATTCACTGATACCCTAATACTGTTATAATTATTCTCCTAGTGCTATATCAATTAACACTTTTACTGTTTGCCAAGGCACACAAGGCCCTGGAACCGCCTTCTTCCCAATGAAAAATGTGACTAGTTATCACCCATAAATATTGCATTTCAAATAATGTTCCCATGAAAGAGGGCACTCCATCATATTACTCAGTGGAATACAGTTTGAAACTGCTGTTAGATTACTCATTATCATACAAGAAGGATATTTTGTTCGGCTGCCAGCAACATTCCTTTTGATAACAGTCCAAGGAGATGGTTCTTGCAAGTTCTCACAAGAAATATACTATCCATCATGTTCATCTGAGCACGCTTATTTAGGAAGTGTTCAAAGCCAGGTGGATGTTTGTTTTCACAGTTCCAAGCAGATGGCAAAAATAGTAAGCTTAGTAAGAGCTTTTTCTTACTTATAACTGCATAAGTATACCCTGGTAAGTTCTTTTCGATGCTGTGTCCTCATGACATTACTTTCATCAGATCATATCTCATGGTTCAGATGGCTTTAAGTTATTCATTCCTACCTGTACCAATGTTAAAGTAGGGTGGGTCCTTGGTGTTTGGTTGTTTTCTTGCAGACATTTCATTACCTAACTAAATAACACCCTCACGTTGCTGGACATGTTAAATCTTGTGGCATTACTTGGATATTTTTAGGTTCCTAGTTGGAACTTGAATTTCCAAAAGACATCTGTCATGGCTGCCATCCTATGAATAGAATAGAATAGAATAGAATAGAATAGAATAGAATAGAATAGAATAGAATAGAATAGAATAGAATAGAATAGAATAGAATAGAATAGAATAGAATAGAATAGAATAGAATAGAATAGAATAGAATAGAATAGAATAGAATAGAATATGGAAGGGACCATGGAGGTCTTCTAGTCCAGCCCCCTGCTCAAGCAGGAGAACCTATACCATTTCAGACAAGTGACTGTCTTCTTAAAAATCTCCAGTGATGGAGCACCCATGATTTCTGAAGGCAAGCTGTTCCACTGTTTAATTGTCCTCACTTCTTAGGAGGTTTCTCCTTAATTCCAGGTTGCTTCTCTCTTTGGTCATTCTTTATTCTTTGTACAATGCTATTCTTTGATTAATAGAAACAGAATAATTATAATGTAATTTAAAATACAATAAAATCAAATGCAGTTAATATACTTGTCCATCCTATGTGGTTATTCACTTAGCATGATCTTCACTCCAACTGCTAGCCATTCTAGCATATTGTCTTTTCAATAAATTCTGCCTCAATTAGATCAGTCTCTGCTTTTGTTTTTCTTTTTATCTTTGGGATCGGATAAACCAGAGCCTACCCTTTTATCATAACACCTGGCAGGTTGGGAGCAGTAACTTTTCGATCTAATTGCCTGGAAAAGATTTTTACTCACCCTAATTGACCTTGAAACAGCTTCTGATAGTTGAGCAATCTTGAAATCATCCCTTGAAAATAAAGACATACATACCTTTTTGAACAACGCCAAATCCAGGAGGACACGCTGTGTGCTTCAAACAGAATTCAAGGTTGAGATACCGTCCTTCTACACACTCACAGACACGGTTTCCGGTGCTGGTGCATTTGATTTTTTCATACTGCAGTTCCTTGCATACCACACTGCAGTAGTAACATTTCTCATTATTGTTCCATTCATCTGCATAAGACTGATCTGGACAAGGTGCACATTCTGTCTTTGCTGAGGCTGTACAATGCTGTTTGACGTAAGTTCCTGGAGGACATTGGTCACACATCAGCCGATGGGAGGTGATAGGATCATAATGGAGATACTTTGGAGGAAGAGTTTCTTGGACTGTCCACTTGACTGAGATGTCCAATAACTAATAAAATAAAATTGAAGCATTTTTAAACTTTGTATTTTATTTATTTATTTATGCAGTACAATGACAGTGCCCTCAAGTACTAAGCCGTCCTTCATCACTATGATTTGGCTGGATTAACACATTGAATTAAACCATATTTTGAAACCATCATACTATGTTAAAAATAAAAATTTCACAAGATCTGTCACACAAAAACTGGTGCCCCACAAATGGGAAGTGACTAGAAAATATTTAATATTACGTAAGATCTCAGATATTTGCCACAGACCATTATGACAAATTTTATCATCTCTGCCTGTCAGCTGCAACCAATTGTCATATACCAGGAGTAGGCAACCTTGGCTCTTTTATGACTCATGGACTTCAACTCCCAGAATTCCTGAGCCAGCATGGCTGGCTCAGGAATTCTGGGAGTTGAAGTCCATGAGTCATAAAAGAGCCAAGGTTGCCTACCCCTGTCATATACAATAACATTCCATTGTATTAATTAGCCTGAAATTTTGTCATATCTCATTAAAAACTAAAGATGTTATATCTTTCAAACTTAAAACACTCCAGTATTGTAAAAAGACTTATTATTTCTTTTTTAGACAACCTTCTCTGGATGAAGAAGCTTTAGCAGAGGTGGACCTAGTTAGAACAATCAGGGAATTATGGTCTAACTAATTAACTTTTCAGAATAGAATACAGAATAACAGAGTTGAAAGGAACCTTGAAGGTCTTCTAGTCCACCCCCCTGCTCAAGCAGGAGACTCTATGCCATTTTAGACAAATATCCAGTCCCTTCTTAAAAGCCTCCAGTGTTGGAGCACCCACAACTTCTGAAGTCAAGTTGTTCCACTGGTTGATTGTTCTTGCTGTAATTTCCCCTTAGTTCCAGGTTGCTTCTCTCTTTGATCAGTTTCCATTCATTGCTTCTTGTCCTGCCTTTGGTTACTTTGGAGAATAGGTTCACCCTCCTCTTCTTTGTGGCAGCCCCTCAAATATTGGAACACTGCTATCATGTCACTAGACTATACACACCCAATTCCTGCAACTGTTTTTCAGGGGGGCCCCCCAATCATCTTATCCCTCTTCTCTGCACTCTTTCCAGAGCTTTTTATATTGTGGTGACCAAAACTGGATGCAGTATTCCATTAATAATACATTATATAGCAGTAATATCACCTTTTTGTGATCTTGATTCTATCCCTCTGTTAATGTCGCCTAGGATTGCATTGGTATTTTTGGCAGCTGAAGCACTTTGCTGGCTTATATTGAAGTGAATGTCCACTAGGATTCCGAGATCCCTCTTGCTGTTTCTGCGTTAAGCTAAGTTTTACTTAGTCTGTAGCTATATATTTGTTTTTCCTTGCCTAAGTGAAAAGCCCTACCTTTTTCTACATTGAATTTCATTTTGTTAGATAGGGCCTAGTGTTCAAATAATAAAGCTAAGGGCAATCACATCTGTACTGTTATCATCACAATAACACGAATGACAATTCTGTTTAAAGGAGACTTCTTTCCTTTGGTGGCCTCGTTTTTAAAAATTACATTCTGTTAATTGAATTCTGAACTTTTGCAAGTTTTCTCCTGATCTTCAAATGAAAGTCAATGTCACCACTCCACCCTCGTGAAATTAAAAACAGATTGGATGCCAGTGACCAACACAGTCCATATTCCTTCAACTATCTTTTTTTTTCCCTTTCAATCACAGCCTTGTGATTTTTTAAAAAATAAAATAAAATAAAAAACGACTTTTTTCAACATTGATTATATGCTTCGGGTTTGGGTTTTTCACACAGACCGCAGAAGAATGCTTGAATTTACTAAAACAGATAAAGCATCCTCTGTTTAGCATTGCAAACACATCCTGAAACCTAGTTTCCTTTGATGACAGCTGCCAAGGATTGGGCAAGCGCCAAGGCAAATCTGTAAATTCTGGCATTCACTTTTCAACATTATGTAAGAACATTGTAATTGCCTCCAGGCAAAAATCCAGTTTGGCATTCATTCTACTTCCGGCTGTAGCCAAAAAATGTGAGCTTACCAGCAGGACATAAATTTGATTATCCCCAAACCACTATTTTTTGCCTGATATTCAGGGAGATATAACTTTTCTGGTGACAGAGATTCAGTTCAGCTATCACAACCAGTAGCTAATAAACAATTAATCTGCTTTGATTTCTTCTCTTTTCAACGCTCTTAAAAGCAAACAAGAACCACCAAATTATCATGGTGAGGCATTACATACAGTGGGAAGAAGAAAAGTGTGTTATTCATTTAAAAGCCCTGATACACTTTTGAAAAGGTTTTGAGTAGATAAAGCAATTTTAAAAAATAGGCCTTGTGTCTCAAGTTTCCAATCTTAAACACACACACACAAAGGAAAAACAGGAAGAGGACTGTGGATGGAAACAAACCTGAATCCCCAATATTGGCAGTTTTTTATGTCATATGTATAAATACCAGACTGTTCAGTTTCTCTATTTACTTCTCTGGCCTGAAGGAACAATTGCTGGACCACAGTTCCTTGGGTCATTTGTTAACTAATCAATCTCTCTGAGTGAATACTTATATTACAGAACTATAATTGTATTAGTTTATTCATTACAATAGCTTGAAAAGAGCCTTGTATGTAACAGCTGTACTTATGATCACCCTCCAGAAAAACTCATAAATCAGGAATTAGGTGAGCAGTCCTCTATCTCATAACTGCATCACTCTGTTTGAAAGACAGTCCAGTTTGCAAAGGAAGCTTCATGGGAAGAGAGGGTCCAGCCATTTCCATTCTATAAGGTAGCAGGGAGGTGGGAAAGATGACAGAGGATGAAGAAAAGATGGTCCAGCTGTTGACCTGAGATAATGCAGAGTAGTTGGCCATCAGTGATCATAGTCAATAGTCAAGGAGAGAAGCAACCTAGAACTAAGGAGAAACTTCCTGACAGTTAGAACAATTAACCAGTGGAACAGCCTGCCTCCAGAAGTGGTGAATGCTCCAACACTGGAAGTTTTTAAGAAGAAACTGGACAGCCATTTGCCTGAAATGGTATAGGGTTTCCTGCCTGAGCAGGGGGTTGGACTAGATGACCTCCAAGGTCCCTTCCAACTTCTTCTTCTTCTTCTTCTTCTTCTTCTTCTTCTTCTTATTATTATTATTATTATTATTATTATTATTATTATTATTATTATTATTATTATTATTATTATTATTATTCTAGCATCGATAGCTATCCATCAATAGCCTTCTGCCTGCTCTAATGTCACCTTCACTCTATCATGGCAGTAGAGAGGTGTCTATTTGTGAGTGCTTTTATGCAGAATAGTGAACATTCATTTGTTTAGAACAGAACTTGCTATGGTGATATATCTTCTTCCCACAGTCTATGGAAGTCTAATGTCTTGCTGTGTTGGACAAGTCCTGTCCCAAAGACAAGAGAATAAACAACCTGAAGATTAATCCATGAGAGAATCACCATTTCCCAGCTGAGTGCAGGAAGTAGAGAGAAGAGAGAGGTTACTAGGGAGAATACCTTGGGAGTAGTGCTCTGTTTGGAAATATGCTTTGGAAAATTGGCCAAGGAGTTGGGCCAATGATTTTCAATCCAAGGAGCACCAGTCCCTTGGACTGGGCACAGGGCCAATGTTTGTGGGATTAAAGGTTTTGTCTAGTTTACTCAAATGATAAATTATATTTATCACAGCCTGGCCTACCTTACTTTTGAAATGACCTCTGCTTTTACTACTGGATACACCAAAGTATTTTATGACTGTGTAAAATCCACAGCATCCAAGAATTGGCTTCCAAGTCAGTTTAGTACCAACCAGTAGTCGTAGCTTCATATTTAGCCCAATGGAAACGCAAAGAACTAAGAGAGTGCTTCCTCCCTCTGAACTTTGCTGCAAATACTAGAACTCTTTGCCTTGAGCCATGGATTTAAATGTGTCCTACTCTATCAACTCCTCATGTGGGGGTTTGGCCCAGATTTGTCAGCCTATGTGTGGAACTTAAGGCAGAGCAATTGTTAACATTTTGTACTTGTTAGTTCTGTAGAAATGTACAGAAATTAGATTTAGTGGCTGAACATTTGGTTATCTTATGTCTGTAGAAGGATATCTGCTGAATTTCTGTTGTCTACACATTCGTCACCAGTCTTCAGAGACCTTTGGCTGAACAGAATCCTTACTTAAGACAGACTTTATTTCAACTCTACTTCTTTTTTATTGCATTCTATCAATGTTTTTTTGCATTAGCTTTTTAACCACCAAAGTCAGAGGTTCACTAAGCAAGACTGTAAAGAGAACCCTGTTAACATCTCCATCTCTCTCTCTCTCTCTCTCTCTCTCTCTCTCTCTCTCTCTCTCTCTCTCTCTCTCTTTTATTTGACCTGTAGCTTAACTTTCCTCCAGGAAATAAATAAAAGCAGCATACACAACACTTCCATTTTTTCCTATGACAATAATCCTATCAAGTTGGATAGCCTGGGAGATGGTGATTGGTTCAAATCTAGTTAAGTCTCCAGGGCTGAAGTACTTAAACCTGGACCTCCCCAGACAAACTCTTCAATCACTACCCTACAAATGTTTGGATTTCACTGCCTGGCATTGTACATCCTAAAAAAAAACTAAGCAGGATCAAATCTTATTGGTATTTGGATAAGGAACCATTCAGAAGTACAAGGGCTGTAGGCTAGCCTTGAAATATAAGAAAGATTGTGATCATAAATGCATTCGCACTGATGCCAAATAATTGAGAGAGAGAGAGAGAGAGTTGATTCTGTTTTGACCGATCCAAACCAACATGACTGTGAAGGCACCAACTTTGGCTCAACTCAAAGGAGAGTTTACCTGAAAACAATGAAATAAAACATTAAGCCATCCTTTTTTAAAACTGGTGTGGAATCTCATTAGACGTAAGAAGCAACATACAGTAGCTTTAATCATCACTTCCTATTGCTCAGTATTTGCAGCAGGTGGCAGCACCTGGCTGACTTAATTAAAACCTGATGAGAAACCAAAGGGATTTGAAGTTCTCTATCCTGTGAAGGGGACGCGGTGGCTCAGTGGGTTAGGACGCTGAGCTTGTCGATCAGAAGGTCGGCAGTTTGGCGGGTTGAATCCCGAGTGCCGCGTAACAGAGTCAGCGCTTGTTACTCGTCCCAGCTTCTGCCAACCTAGCAGTTCGAAAGCACGTAAAAATGCAAGTAGAAAAATAGGGACCACTACAGTGGGAAGGTAACAGCGTTCCGTGCGCCTTTGGCGTCTAGTCATGCCGGCCACATGACCACGGAGACGTCCTTGGACAAGCGCTGGCTCTTCGGCTTTGAAACGGAGATGAGCACCGGCCCCTAGAGTCGGAAACGACTAGCACTCATGTGCGGGGGAACCTTTACCTTTACCTTATCCTGTGAAACTTACTATTTCTGCTTACATTTCATAAAAGAAATGAAACAAAACTAGAGAAAGCAGTTGCAACTGTGCTTAAGATTGCCAGGGTGCTATGCAAAAAAAAAACCAGTACAGATAGTCCTCGACATACAACAGTTCATTTAGTGACCATTCAAAGTTACAACAGCACTGGAAAAGTGATTTTGGCCATTGTTCACACTTACGACCATTTCAGCATCCCCATGGTCACGTGATCAAAATTCAAATGACGCTTGCAGTCATGTCATGTGATCACTTTTGGGACCTTCTGACAAGCAAAGTCAATGGGGAAGCCAGATTCACTTAAAACCGTGTTACAAAGTTAACAGCTGCAATGATTCACTTAGCAACTGTGGTGAGATATGTTGTAAAATGAGGCAAAAGTCACTTAGCAACATAAATTTTGGGCTCAATTGTGGTTGTAACTCAAGGACTACCTGTAGTAGTCAATCAGAGAGCTAAAACATATAAGGAACGTTGATGGAATTGGGAATGTCTAATCTAATGAAGAGAAGGGTGAGGGGTGACATGATAGCAGTGTTCCAATATCTCAGGGGCTGCCCCAAAGAAGAGGGAGTCAAGCTATTCTCCAAAGCACCCGAAGGCAGGACAAGAAGCAACGGATGGAAACTAATCAAGGAGAGAAGCAACCTAGAACTAAGGAGAAATTTCCTGACAGTTAGAAGAATTAACCAGTGGAACAACCTGCCTCCAGAAGTTGTGAATGCTCCAACACTTTTTAAGAAGAGACTGGACAACCGTTTGTCTGAAACTGTATAGGGTTTCCTGCCTGAGCAGGTCTTTGGACTAAATGATCTCCAAGGTCCCTTCTAACTCTATTATTACTATTATTATTATTAGAGGTACCTATATTTCCTTGATTCAGCCAAACATACGTCTTTAAAAATTAAGCCCATGTAAGGCTTTAGGCTCTCCTTGAATCTCATGGAACATAGACATGTTTAAACCTGGGCTGGAATATTCCCATCGTATTTAATGCTGTCTGTATGTTTGGTGTACAGCAATTTTATATTTTTATATTTTTTTTATCAGTTAGTATGAATGGACAATTTGAGAAACATTTTTCAAACCTGTATGGTATTAATATGTATTTTAATGCATCTGGTTCAGTTGGGCCTCTGGGTTGGTTTTTTTCATATATCATACTTTTGTTTTGTGGGGCAGGGAGTAGGGCAAAGCAACCGCAGACTTTTTCTTTATAACTACTGGAGAAATGAGGCTTGAGTAAGACATTTCTTATCGGACAGAATTCCATTTAAAAACAAAATCTAATCATTATAAAAATCAGAGCTCGAGGACTTTTATTGTCTGAAAAGCTCCTTTTCAGTGAAAGATAGCATTAATTCACCACTTATACACATGAAACAAACTTGGCAGGAAGTAAAAGAAGCATTCAGTTATTTTATCAACAGCCTTTGCCTTCTTTTCCCAAAATGAAATATACTGAATATATAGCTTCAAAATAACACCAGGCATTACTGTTCCTTGCTATGAGCGGATTCTGAGATAAATTACATTTATAGATATTGATTCTCCCAGGATGGGTTATAAATTCAGTATATGATCCCCCATTGTAATTCCATAATAGAGCAGCTCAAGGAATTGAAGAATGGGTGGCACTTAATAGTGCATATAATCGTTTACTGATTCTAAAGAATCTATGGAAGTTTTCTATTTTCTTCAATGTCACTGGGAACTCTGTATACACAACTAGGTATGAAAATGCCCAAATATTTGTATTATTTATTAGGAGGAAGCAATAGAAGAAGATCCAGATTCTGTGCTTGTCATCTCTCAATATAATGATAGATCTCAGTCTGAGACTCTGGAGAACACTTGCCCAACGCAATAGACATTGCTGGGAAAGACAGCTCAAAGGTGTGACTCTGCATCCAGCAGCCTTTTACATTCACACAGACCCATTTAAAATTAAACACACCTATGCTCTATCCAGTTCCGTCCCATAGATTTTTGCTTGCTGTCCCATAGTTTACAACCACATCATAGACGATCACGATCTATCAGCCAGCTAATGACATTTGCAAGGGTTTTAGTCCTATCAGGTGAAGGTACAGTAAGATTCAGAAGATACGCCTTCCAAAAAAACAAAAAAAAAAGCATGCCAGGGAAGCAAAAGGGACCTTGCCACAAATTTGCTCCAACAGCCCAAAGAGCTACTAAAGACTTAAGAGGCAAATACAACTTTAAAGAAACAGAGAGAAACAGCCTCATTGCTTTGTACTTTCCAAAGCAACCGTTAGCCTTGAGGCAAAGACTTACCAGCAGCGTGCAGCAGAGAAATTTGGTCATCGCACCGGCAGAAGCTGGAAAGGCAATCAGATAGCCCGGGAGTAGCAGCTTGCAAACAGGACCTCAGCTCATTTAAGCCTCGTTTATATATATTTCTGTGGCCCCATGCAGCAGGAAAACGTGGCTCAGCTTAAAAGCCTCCCTCTCTCCCCATGATCAATCTTTTTCTTTCTTTCTTTTTTTTTTAAGGAACCTGTTGATGATTTCATGCAACTTCTTAACCACAGGTTCTGGGAGGGGAGAAAGGAAGGAGGAGTAGGATTCAGGCAGAAGGATGGGTTAACTAATTACTGTCTGCCGGCCTCCACCTCCATTGTGAAACTGTTCCCCTCCCCCCACCCACTTTTCTGAGCAAAAAGGGGGAGTCCAAAGACAGCTCACCTTCAGGACAACAAAGACTTAGTTATTCACACAGTCCTGGCTACTATAGAACGGCGTTTTAAAAAAAATAACTCCCTGAAACGGTCTCTTTTTAAGTTCCTGCTTTGGACTTAATGGTGTGTGTGAAGGGAGAGAGGAAGAATGGGAAGTCTTTGTATTGTTTTATTTCCCCATCAGGTGAAAGGACCACAGATGTTTATCATTTAATTCAAGGTGTTTTTATGCATGCTTACAAAATTACCTGTTTTTTTTCCACTGGCACCTTTAAATTTTTTGGCTTAAAAAAACTTAAGCCCAAGTGTTTGGTTTTTTTTAAGCCAAGGTAGTGTAATCTATGAAAGAGGCGAGTCTCCTTTCCCTCTCTTAAGGAAATGTGTGTGAGAAGATTTATTTTGCTTGTGATGATATAATAATAATAATAAGTAAGTCAGAAGGGACCTTGGAGGTCATCTAGTCCAACCCCCTGCTCAGGCAGGAAACCCTATACCATTTCAGGCAAATGGCTGTCCAGTCTCCTCTTAAAAACTTCCAGTGTTGGAGCATTCACCACTTCTGGAGGCAGGTTGTTCGGAAAGAGTTCTCCTTATTTCTTCCGAAAGAGTCCTCCTTAAAAATCAAAACAAAAAGCAGAATGGGAACAATTTAAGGGCACGTTGAAGACCTCCAAGCAAAGATATAATTGCCTGATTATGATGTATGTGAGAAAAGATAAGTTCAATAAGTTTCTCCTGAAGGTTTCATTTGAACTGAAGAAGAGCTATTGAGGTGAGAACCTATTGGCCAGTGATTATGGCAAGTCCACTATAACGGCTTTTCAACCAGTGGTACGGGTACCACCTGTGGTACATTGGCACCTGGCAGGTGGTACACGACCATCCTAGAAAGTGAATGAGCTGAACCGGTGGCAGCACCGCACAAGCCTGAGCGAGAGACGGCTGGAGCTGCAGGGCAGTCAGGGCTCAGCGGAAGTGCCAGGATCAGCGCCAGGCTCCTGCTGGAGCTTAGCACGGATCTCCATGCTTTTGCTGAGCCCTGAAGAAGCGCCGATCAGCTGGAATGTTGCAGCATCTCCAGGGTCTTGTGATTTACATTCAGATGCTTGGCAACTGATTCATATTTATGACGGTCACAGTGTCCCAGGGTCATGTGAAGTGACCAAAACCTGCTGCAACCACCAACAGAGGGAGGGGGAATAAAAACCAAACTCCCTCCCACCCCACCCCCACTGCCAATCCTGAACAGAAATGCTCACAACAATGAAAACCTCGGCCAGGAGGAAGAGCGCCGCTGGGTGGGCAGGCAAGTGTCTTGCTCAGCTGTGGCTTGGGGGGCACTTTTTCCAGTGCCATTGTAACTTCGAACAGTCACTAAGCAAACTGTTGTAAGTCGAGGACTACCTGTACTTCATCACATTTCTCCTTTTTTTTTGGTCATCAAGTTTTTGACACCTTGCTAGGCGGCTGGTGGTACTGGGATGTTGCCATATCCTAAAAGTGGTACAGTGGGTGAAAAGGTTGAAAGGTCCTGCTCTATAAGTCCCAGCAAACTCCTTTCTACAGTTCCACAACTCCACATATGCATCTATTTTTAAAGGAAATAGAGCTTTAAACTCTTAGCTCTTCAGGGTTGAGTGTTAACCCACATGGAGAAAACTCTGCTTTGGCTTCTTCAAGACATTTTTGACAGTGAGTTCCTTGACGCTTTCTGAGCTTGATTATTTTCTTGCAGACTTTTCATTACCAAACTGGGTAACATCATCACTGCATTGATTGTTGACAATCACACACTCCTGCCAGCTATCCCACAAAGTTGTATTGGAAGGAGGCCATAAGAAAATCAAGCTTAACAGCAAGTCACCTAATTTCCTTCCACACTTTTCTGCACGTGGAGTGGTTTCTTTTGCAATGGAGAAACTGATCCTTCACCATAAAAACTACTTTTTATTTCTTTAAAATGTCCGATTCTTTTATCCCTCCTCCAGTTGTTACATTCAGTGAATCAGTGAGATGTTTGCCTGAGACTCTTCTAAATATTGTTCTGGACTTTAAAAAGCTCCCTTTGCCTAGGCCACTGATTCTCAACCTTGGCAACTTTTAAGATATGTGGACTTCAACGCCCAGAATTCCCCAGCCAACATGCATCTTAAAGTTGCCAAGTTTGAAAAAAAAACCTGCTCAAAATTAACTGATGTCCAATGAACTTCCTTTGAGAACTTTAGGAAGGTGAACTTTAGGAAGGAATGGCAATTTTGTCTGCATTTCTTGTGTGGCGCACAGCAACACACTTCCCAAATTCAGCTCACTGTCACCTCCTGTACCCTTTCAATCAGAATTTTGCTTAACAATAAACCGTTGTAGTATATGGTGTTCCTTCTTGCAACTTGTTCATTTGCATAGGGAACAATGATGGTATTCTTTTAATTCTCATACTGCAAAGTTGCAATTTTACAGACATGCCATACATGTCTCAAGAGTCACTCCATAAATCAATCATATCCATAAGCCGTCTACATCTGGAGATTTACCATTTTTTTTCAATACACTCATCATATTTATGGTTTCCTCTTCATCACTTTTTCTTGAACGCTGCCGTCTATAGTATTCTTTTCAAATCTACTCTTTGACATAGTATCCTTAGCCCGGTATAAATCATCAAAACATTTAACTCCGCATTCTTCTATTTTTGTTCCTTCCAGATTATTTTTCTTTTTAATTCCATTCATTCTTTTAGTTCTTTTTATTCACTTCCATAGCATTTTTTTCATCAAAATCATTCGGCATTTTCTCTGCCTCTTTTCATCGTAATCCTTCCTTGACCTTGTTATTTTCCTTCAGAGCATATACACATTATTTGATATATTTCCCTTATTCTTGTTTTTGCAGCATTCTCCTCTGTGACTTTGTTCCTCAGCCACAGCTTCTTTCCTTCATCAATCTACCCAGCATCCTTCTTCATGCTTCCCACGAGCCATGGTCACTTGCAGGGAGACTGATGATAAAGCATGTGATGAAATCATCATACAATACTGCAACATACATACATATGTTGCTTGTATGATATGCCAGGACATAACTCTCAACTTAAAACCCCAATGGGACCAAAATTTCCATTACTGAGCAAGGCAGTTGTTAAATGAGTTGAGCCCAATTTTATGACCTTTTTTCCCATGGAATCACTTCAATTGTCAAGTTAAATCACATAGGTGTTAAGAGAATCCAGCTTCCACACTGACTTTGCTTGTCAGAAGCCGACTGTGAGAATTGCTAATAGTGATCACATAACCCTGAGATGCTGCAACCATTGTAAATACATACTGGTTGCCAAGCACCTGAATGTTGATCACATGACCACGGGATGCTGCAATAATATAAGTAGAAGGGCTGATCAAAATACTTCTTTTCATTGCCACTGTAACTTTGAATGGTCCAACAAACCATAGTTACAGTAGGAAATGGAAGAGAGAGGACACATCAGCAGAGCCTTCCCTTTATACAAAGGCTCTTAAAGAGACACAGACCTTGCTGAGTCATTCCCATTATTATATCTTATATTTTACATTACACAAATTGGTTAGCTGTTAAATCAATACCTTGTAACTTCGAATGGTCATTAAATAAATGACTGTAAGTCAAGGACGACCTGCACATAGGGATAGTACTTGCCTGATGACATCACCATTCAAGTGTCATTTTGACTTTGTTGAAAGTGGTGTGGCCCTTGTGGTTCTCCGCTGAATTTTGTGGCACTCTGTCACACCCTTCTTTCCATTCTGTTCCATTCTGTTCTATATCCTCTTTCCTTGTATCCAACTCTCCATTTATTCTGTTGGAAGGTTCATCTATCTTGTAATTTTTTTACATGATTTGAGTTTTTTCTTCCTGCCGTTGTTCTACCTTCAGTCTTTCCTTTCCTTTCTTTCCTCTTTTTCCACCGCCATTTTTCCTAAGTTCTATTATTGACATTAACAAGAAACAGTCTGGCCCATACTGAGAAATTTTCATTAGTGTTGCGTGGTATAGCATGAGAATGCATGGAGTAAAACTGGAAACTAGTTGTATTTGTGGCATATTGACCAAAACAGGTCAAAACCGGCCATTCCTGTCCCTGTTATTCTATGCTAATGAAGATGTTTTTATCCTGTTGTTACATTTTTCTTCTTTACTTCCTCTTTTACCACTTCAAGCGTCAAGAGAGACACAAAGTTCTGGTTCTTACTCTTCTGGTGGCCTCAACCATTGATATTTCATGCTGTTGTAATGTGCCTTTGATGTTATCTCCATCTTCTTCTGGATCTGCCTCATATTCTTTGGACTTCTTCTCTTTTTTATATATGCTTTATATGGTATGGAATCCCGGGACATTCTTTCCAGGTGAGCAAATCACTTTATTTGCTGTTTTTGTTTAAGATTGACTCTATGCCATTTCTTTGTCTTAACGATTTCATCTCTTCTGGTCACTGTCAGCTACCATAGGAAATACATGCAGCATACTGACCTATATTCAAATAGTCAGATTCAAATTTAGAAGTCTGAATTAGCTAGTTGTGCTTTTTCCATCATACCAACCTATAAATTTTCTTGGGAAGCAACTCACAGAATACCCTGCTATAATAGAGAGATGAGATCATACGGAAAATGCAGCCCACTGTCAATTTGTGGTTATTGTGTAGCAGACTAGTATTAGCAGAGGAATAGCAGGAAAATAGGCTCCCTCCTAATTTGGGGCAATGTGTGCAGTAAAGCCAGAAGAGACTTTTCCATCCTGCAGAGTTTTGTAATAAGCTCATTGGAAATAAAGCCCGTTTCCTCCATTTTAGCTACAGTGATGACCAAGGGTGTCAGGTGCAAGAACTCAGGATGCAAATTGGTTCAAATGAATGCAGGTTTAAGACTCTCCACAAAAATCTGAACTAACGGTCAAAGCAAATTGGTGATAGATAAGAAACAGTGGGATTCAAGGTGGGTTATACTTAGATCTCTTGTGAGTGTGAAAGGATCTGAGACTGATGGCATGCTTGACTCCTCCCTCAGGCTCAACCTTGTCGTCTCCTACAATGGGTCTATCTGAGATGCAGTGGGTTGTGTAGCTTGGCAAATACTTTTATTATCTGACATTTACGGGGAGAAACAGTTTCCAAGGAAATGCTATGCAGTTTGCTCTTCTGGCTTTAACTGCTAACAACAAAAACCAATGTCACAAATACAGAACTATATGGATAAATACATTATTTTTTTCTTTACAATATACCCAACAGCACTGATTTCAGGAAGGTGGAAATTGGTTTAGCTTTTTGTAGTTAGATAGGAGAGCACTTTCTATAGAGCAGTTGTCATTTTATGGAACCAGCATTAGGCAGTAGTCACAGCGGTGACAGCTCATATTTGTGTATTTTTTTTGGATTGCTAACAAAGAATTAAAGGGAGACTAATATGCATTTCAAACTTATTTGTTCTCATCAGTCAGCCATACCCTTCTAAGATTCAAACCTGGGCCGATTGCACCTTAGGCAATTGTTGCCTAAGGTGCAATCGGCCCAGGTTCGAATCTCAGAAGGGTATGGCTGACTGATGAGAACAAATAAGTTTGAAATGCATATTAGTCTCCCTTTAATTCTTTGTTAGCAATCCAATTTTTTTTTTACATATAATTAGGGAGGGAGGGAGGGAGGGAGGGAAGGAAGGAAGGAAGGAAGGAAGGAAGGAAGGAAGGAAAGAAGGAAGGAAGGAAGGAAGGAAGGAAGGAAGGAAGGAAGGAAGGAAGGAAGGAAGGAAGGATAATAAGAAAAGAGAATAAAAGACAGAAAAAATAAGAATAAGATATAAATAATTAGCTTCTGATATTCTTCACAGCAGTCAAAAGGACATTTATATTTTAACCTCTCTACTAAAGTTACATTGTGACTATCTTCTTTCTATACTCTATCCTCTCTAATCATTAAAATCATAAATCACAAATTCATTTTTTACATTTTTATGCAAAAAATACATAAGGCATTTCCAGGCACTAATAAATGTGTAGATACTGTCTTTTCTCTAATCAAATAAATCAATTTATCCATCTCAGCAAATTCGGCCAATTTCCCCAACTATTCTTCCATGATAAGTCGTACCAAATCTTTCCATCTCTGTACATATAGTGGTCTCGCCACAATAATCATATACTGAAATAGTCTTCCATGACTTTTTTCTAATTGTTTATCCATCAAACCTAAAAGTGAAAGTTCTGGCCTCAACTCAATATTAATCTTAAGTTTATCCAATTTTCCAGTTCACAAATAGAGCAGAAAATTCTTCCAATCCATCTCTTTTAATTCACTGTATCTCATCCACTGCAGCAAATTAACAATAAACTTTTACTCAACCTGAAAGAAGCTCAAGTATTTCAAGGCTGATTAAAAAATTGCACTCCCATTTTTGTACTGTAATCTCAATGATTTTCTTCAAATGCTCAGGGAATTTCAAGAAATCCTGAAGAACAATAGTTTTCATAGGAGAACAATATATTTTCTTTCTTACTGTCTTTTTCTTTCTTTCTTTTTCTTTCTTTCCTTCCTTCTTTTTCTTTCCTTTTCTTTCCTTCCCTTTCCTTCCCTTCCTTCCTTCCTCTCCTTTCCTTTTTTCTTCCTTCCTTCCTTCCTTCCTCTTTCCTTTTATCTTCAGTAAAGTTCTCCTGTATTGCCAATGAACCCTGCACAACATAGTTAAAAAGAACAACAAATCCCATAAATCTTGCACAGTTTTAGTTTATTTTAGTAGAACAATGTAGAATGTTCCTCCTCCACCTCCTTCCTCTTCCTCTTTCTTCTCTTCTTCTTTTCCTCTTCCTCCTCCTCCTTCTCCTCCACATTTTTAAGTTATACTTAAAGATTGTTTTCTCTTGGACTCTTCTAGTCTACATCTGTCTCCTGATGAGACTTCGGTTTTTGATGTTCATCCGTGTTTAAAAAACTGAACAGGACCTCCTAATTTAACCTGCTACTTCAAGAATAGTAAAAACATTACCTCACTTCCAGAACAGAAGGCAAGTTTAATTTCTTTCTACGCAAGCATTGAAAAGAGGTGCCATCTTGTCTGTTTTTCCCCAAGCAGTAGAATGACTGTCCTGATTATGAGAGAATGGAATTAATCTCTGAAGAGTGATATTTGAGAAACCAACATATCATAATTAATGAGAATAGTGGATCATTGGCAAAGGCGTATTCCTTCACGGACATTTTCCTACTCTTTTCTCAGACAAGATAGATCCTGCACTACTTGTCTGGTCTCTGGTTCCAACTTTGCCAGCTTCAGCTCTCACAACCTTTTGCAAAGTGAAGTTCCCTCCATCCAGTGGTGGGATTCAGCCGGTTCACCCTGGTTCGGTAGAACCAGTAGCTAAATTTTGTTGAGTTTGGAGAACCGGCTGAACCCATGCTGCTTCTGGAAGTCTGTTCTAGGCCTCAGAGGCTGGGAGAAGGTCTCCCAGACCTAGAAAGGGCCACTGGAAGTGTATTCATGTCACTATCGGAAGTCCTTTCTAGGCCTCAGAGGCCCAGGCCTCAATCCATGCAGAGAACTGGATGTTAAAGTATTTGAATCCCACCAGTGCCTCCACCCATTCCTGACTCACAAGAAAATAGCATGAAATTTGCTGTTCCCATTGCCAGTCTCTACCCTGTCTCAAATCAGTGTAATGTGACCTCTCATGTCAGATTTTACATACATTGCAGAGCTTTTAAAAATGAGGGAGCAAAAATATATTTTAAAACCAGCATACCTAAGGAAGATGTAAGCCTATCTCTCTCCTGAGTTAGATATCAGATGAAGTTAGCATTATGAAGATATGGTAGAAAAAAAATATTTTGCCAGTAAATGCTTGTACGGGAATTAGGTGCAAGTAGGAAAGACATACAAGCAATAACTATTTCTTGCAAAATCTGCATCTCTTAGCAGTGCCTTTAACAGATAAAACTGCTTGTATGCAATTTTGCTACTGACTTCCTACCATGGGATTGAACAAGCAAAAAAATCAGAATCTTCAGAATTCTCTAGCTCACACATTGAAACTGTCTACTTAAAATTACAAGCAGTTTGTAATTTCAAATCTGAATTCCTGCTGCCAAAGTTTCATTCAACATGAATTGGGTACTGTTGATTACATCCAGGAAGTACCCAATACAGTTTCAGGACATGATGGACCTGAATGAACAATGTAGGTGGTTTATAAGCCAATACTGGGAAGTTTGAAACTGGGAACAGATGACTCTCGACTGATCTTGCAGCAATTACTTATTTATTTACTAGAATAAGCAAATAGACCAGTTTGGCGTGGAGGTTTATGGCATCAGGCTAGAAACAAGGAGAGTGAGACTTCTAGACTCACCTGAGGCACAAAGCAAGCTGGGTGACCTTGAGCCAGTAACTCTCTCCCATTTCTGGAAACTGCCAATAAAACTACAGGGAATTGGATAGGCAATCACCAGAAGTCAACAGTGACTCAAAGGCATACAGTACATAAAAAAGCAACTGGTGCAGGGCATGCCTACAAAAACAGTATGCTGAAGACACATACAGCCAATTTAGCACAAGAGGGGGGAAAGGGTAGATAGATAGATAGATAGATAGATAGATAGATAGATAGATAGATAGATAGATAGATAGATAGATAGAGATAGAGATTTCCCAATACAACTCTTTATCTCATTAAGATTCCATGTTGATTGGAGGCTCAAGGTTGACTCAGCCTTCCATCCTTCCAAGGTCAGTAAAATGAGGACTCAGATTGTTGGGGGCAATATGCTGACTCTGTAAACTGCATTGAGAGGGATGGGAAGCACTATGAAGCAGCATATACAGTAAGTTTAAGTGCTATTGCTATTACTGTTTTTGGGTTTTTCCATAACATGTTAAGTCATAAGCCATAATTCTGAATCACAATGCCTAGAGATACCAGAACTGGGCTATAGAAATATGGAAGATCACAGAAGGCAGCAAAGGAACCCAGAAAACCCAATGAATGATGTCCTATAGTGGACATTTGGACTTCTGCAGTCTAGGTCTGGTAACTCTATACATAATACACCAAAGCCAATAAAAATGGACCATAATATAAAAAAGCCATCCTGTGAAGGATACTGAGACAAAGGTTCCATGGTCCATTTTCTTTATAAAATATGTCTTTAAATTTCTTAAGAAAGAAGAAGGCAGTTGGCAAGCCTGTAAAATATTTAAGACTATTAAAGAGTATTTTCTTTGGGGACTAAAAAGAAGCATCTGGGAAGCATACATGAGTAGGATTCTACAATGGTATTTCCATGTCAAGTAGAGTCCTCTTCCAGTAAAAGCAATAAATAGCTGTGTGGTACTACTGAGTGAACAAATTTATTATGGCACATACTTTTATTACAAACAATCAACTTAATCAGTCTCACATGTACATGAGGGTAAACACTTAGATCTCTCCCCAGGGTACAATTTTAAGCAACAAACAGAACAATGGAGAGAAATGAGATACAAAAAGCATGAATAGTGCGGATTTATTTGTCTTAACAGTAGTCATTCATAGTTATCAGTGATAATTCAGATATTCAGGCATTGGTAGCCTAATTATCATTGTGGGGTGATAAAAAAAAAATTAGCATCCTGTACAAGATGTCATTCAGCTATTGCATTTTGAAATATCTCTTTGAAATTCTTTCAGAATAACTGCTTTCTAATCAGTTTCTGTTGAAATACAGAACATTTCTCTGTTGAATGTCTATGGAGATTCTCAGTCATCCAGGTCATATTTGTCTCAAAGGTGCTTTTTATCAAAAGGCAACTGGACTGTTTTTTGAAGAAGAAGAAGAAGAAGATGTTTCATTTCTCATCCAAGAAGCTTCACCAGTTGTGACTGGATGGTGGGGTGATGGATACCTACCCTTACATCACCTCACCATCCAGTCACAACTGGTGAAGCTTCTTGGATCAGAAGCAAAACTTCTTCTTCTTCTTCTTCTTCTTCTTCTTCTTCTTCTTCTTCTTCTTCTTCTTCTTCTTCTTCTTCTTCTTCTTCTTCTTCTTCTTCTTCTTCTTCTTCTTCTTCTTCAAAAAACAGTCTAGTTGCCTTTTCAAAAAAGCACCTTTGACATTCCTCTGTCGAGTTGTAAGAAAATGGTTGATTCATTGATCAATGGTTAGATGGAACTGAAAAAAGTGGTAGACAGTCCAAAGTCCAGATTGGTGGGCTTCCCTTTTATTATTTGTTTTATTTTTAATTAAATTTAATTTAACTTTATTTCCCAACTTTATTTCCTTTTTTTTCTCATTCTTTCCTCTTTCTGGAATAATCTTCTCTCCCATGCCTTAGAGTGCCAAAAAAAACAACCCCAGACAGACCACTTTTACCGAAGTCAGTGGTAATGTTATTGATTTATTTATCTGAAAGAGTTGTATGGCCATGAATATGACATAAAATAATTCTGGGCAGCTAACAACAATTAAAGAAGTAACAAAAGAAAAATGTCTCAGTGGGTCAAAATGTTCCCCAACTATTTTTTTTAAAGTGACTTATGATAGGTTTTCACCCTTACAACCATGGTCACATGATCAAAATTTGGACAGTTGGCAACAGGTTCATATTTATGCAGTGTCCCAAGGTCCTGTGATCACCTTTTGTGACCTCTGCAAAGTCAATGGGGAAGCCAGATTCACTTAACAACTGTGTCACTAACTTGACTAGAGTGATTCACTTAACCACTGTGGTAAGAAAGGTTGTAAAATGGAGCAACTTAACAACTATCTTGCTTAGCAATGGAAACTTCGGGCTCAGTGGCAGTCATAGGTCAAGGACTACTGACGTAGCTGCTGAGCCATTGGCTGAAACTGAATTCACAACAGATAGGAGGGCAAATCCCAAAGCATTTGAAGGAATGGCCATAAATTGGGTTGAGATTTCTTTGGTTTCAAATCCTTGGATGGGAAGAACAACATTCCACACTAAGCATGAAACATGACCTTCCAAAATCAAATAAATTAAGTTAACGTGACTTGCTCTACTGTATCTCCAGAGGCCGGACTCATTTTTTATGTGTGTTTTCTTGGAAAGAGGCTCTTTACCTAAAGTATTCTTCCCCAATCTACATATCCAGAAAATGAACGAGTGCACTGATTTGGTAACATAAAACACACACTTCTGCGAAGTCAAATCTCAGAGAAAAAACAGTTATGTTTGTTCAGTAGCTCCTTGATTTTGTTAGTCTTGGTTTGCAACTTATAATGAATGCTATTGAAGTGGGCAACTGTGATCGTTGAATATAATTCATCTACTTTTAATCATTTCTGCAAATATCCAGTTTGACTTTGCAGGCTCACTATTCATGGGCCTGTTTGATAAGCCAGAATTGACTGGTGCCAAGATCAACATCTCTTCCACTTGCAAGCTCTGAATCCAAAAGAAGCAATAAAATATTGTCTTTTTTGTAAACCCATCACAAGTTACACACATGGCATTGATGCAAGATAAGCTTTGATGGGTATATTTTCCCAACTTTGAT